>NC_134357.1:519457841-520179662 GCF_048569485.1 Anomaloglossus baeobatrachus
TGATGCTGCCACCACCATGCTTGACTGTAGGGATGGTATTCTTGGGGTCATATGCAGTGCCATCCAGTCTCCAAACGTCACGTGTGTGGTTGGCACCAAAAATCTCGATCTTGGTCTCATCAGACCAGAGAACCGTGAACCAGTCTGTCTCAGAGTCCTCCAAGTGATCATGAGCAAACTGTAGACGAGCCTTGACATGACGCTTTGAAAGTAAAGGTACCTTACGGGCTCGTCTGGAACGGAGACCATTGCGGTGGAGTACGTTACTTATGGTATTGACTGAAACCAATGTCCCCACTGCCATGAGATCTTCCCGGAGCTCCTTCCTTGTTGTTCTTGGGTTAGCCTTGACTCTTCGGACAAGCCTGGCCTCGGCACGGGTGGAAACTTTCAAAGGCTGTCCAGGTCGTGGAAGGCTAACAGTAGTTCTATAAGCCTTCCACTTCCGGATGATGCTCCCAACAGTGGAGACAGGTAGGCCCAACTCCTTGGAAAGGGTTTTGTACCCCTTGCCAGACTTGTGACCCTCCACGATCTTGTCTCTGATGGACTTGGAATGCTCCTTTTGTCTTTCCCATGTTGACCAAGTATGAGTGCTGTTCACAAGTTTGGGGAGGGTCTTAATAAGTCAGAAAAGGCTGGAAAAAGAGATAATTAATCCAAACATGTGAAGCTCATTGTTCTTTGTGCCTGAAATACTTCTTAATACTTTAGGGGAACCACATAGAATTCTTGTGGTTTGAGGGGTTAAATAATAAATGACCCTCTGAATAAACTTTTCACAATTTAAAAAAAAAAAATAAAAAAAGAAATAACATTCTTTTTTGTTGCAGTGCATTTCACACTTCCAGGCTGATCTACAGTCCAAATGTCACAATGCCAAGTTAATTCCGAATGTGTAAACCTGCTAAATCTGCAGGGGGTTGAATACTACTTGTAGGCACTGTATATATCTACATCAAAGTGTGTCTTTTCTTATGTCTAACAAGACTTGATTTGTCCATAAAACATTTCCCACACTCTACACATGAATATGGCTTTTCCCCTGTGTGACTTCTCTGATGTATAACAAGATGTGGTTTCTGGATAAAACATTTTCCACATTCTGAACAAGAATATGGCTTCTCCCCTGTGTGAATTCTAAGATGTTTAACAAGTTTTGATTTCTCTGTGAAACATTTCTCACATTCCGAACATGAATATGGCTTCTCCCCTGTGTGAGTCCTCTGATGTTTAACAAGACTGCATTTCTCTTTAAAACAGCTTCCACATTCTGAACATGAAAATGGCTTCTCAAATGTGTGACTTCTCCTCTGATGTGTAATAAGATATGATTTCTCTTTAAAACATTTTCCACATTCTGTGCATGAAAATGGCTTTTTCCCTGTGTGAATTCTTTGATGTATAACAAGATTTGTTTTCCGAGTAAAACATTTCCCACATTCTGGACATGGAAATGGCTTCTTTCCAGTATGAATACTCTGATGTGAAACAAGATTTGTTTTCCGATTAATTTGAAATTGGAAAAACCTCGGGTGCACAGCCTATGGATCAATTAATGGGATGCTGCGTCCTGCATGAAAAAGCGAAGACCAACCAGGGAGAAAAAAAGCTCATGCATAGGAGACGCGCAGACCCAAAAATAAATATATATATATATATATATATATATATATATATATATATATATATATATCACAGGGCTCCTCAAAATGGTAAAGATTGATATAGAATTTTATTGAAACAATCAAGGTGACACATAAGACATACAATTAAAATCACTTAAAATACATATAAATAGAGAACCCCCACATCTCCAAGATGTAAATTATGGGGTACCGCCCTGTGTACATATGCAACAATGTATAAATCTGATCCCTAGAAAAACATATACTGGATCAATCCATAAATGTAATAACTCTTAACCATTAAGTCTATAACATAGGGACCACACCTGTGAGCTATACTGGTAGTGAGTCCAATGGGATAGCAGCTATCAATATATGACAGAACAAGAGCATGCAAATCATACAGTAATTACAATAACCAGGCATGAATCATGCAAAAAAGAAAGGAAAATCATAAAAACCCTTGTCCAGAGATCCCAAAGATGGCTCACAATCAGGTGCCCAAGTGAAAAGCTACATCAAGCTCCCAACCAGTGAAGGGCGCTACAGAAACAAGGAGGTACCCACAATAGGGAGGGATGTGGGGGACCCCACGCGTATCGCTGTGAACAGCTTCGTCAGGGGAGAGTGTATCCCTGATTGCAATTAGAACGGGTATTTATAGAGGATCACAGTCTTAATTAATTGTAAAGTAACAACTTAATTACATACCATGAGTGGTGTGCGTATTTGAGCGTGGCAGCCGGCTGTAAACATGGAAACCGGAAGTGGGAGAGGGGGTGGTTTTAAGACCCGGACCCAGCGTTATAGCTAGAAATATGTACCATGTATCTAGCCATATAATCATATAGTCATATAGTCATCCATGCTATATATCATATGTATAGAAAGCCGGTTTTCGCAGGAGAAAATAACAGATAAATAAATACTTAAGGATCCCATGTCGGCTCCGCTGTGACCGGAAATGACGTTCCTCCTTTAGGTGGCGAATCCCCATAAGATGGCCGCTATAGGTTAATTCCTGCTCAAAACATGTGTCACAAATATGAAAGTTCGAATCCCTCTTAAACCATCAAAACAGTTAGTACCACCCAGGTGGATTTATCCTGTATCAAAGTGCCCAAAGATTATTAGTCACAAATACATGCATGTAGAGCAAAAGAACACCCGCTGAGCTGAAAATAACTACTAGTACCACCAAAAGCGGATGTATCATGTACAATATCTGTACATCCAAGGTTGGGAAAAAAAAAAAAAAAAAACAAAAAAAAAAAAAAACACAGGCATTATAAAAATATGGCTGTTGTGCACACCACTGAAAATTCGGCGGATTAACTATAAATTGGGGCGACTCAGTGGGTGCAATCATAAGTAGGAATTGGGGGTATGATGTTATATGACCACAAATGATACATCCGCTTTTGGTGGTACTAGTGTTTTGAGCAGGAATTAACCTATAGCGGCCATCTTATGGGGATTCGCCACCTTTTGGTGGGCATATTATGTACATCTGTGCTTTACCCCTATTGGGTTAAAAATATTCTCTTTGTAATCTGGCATTCAACATAAATGTGTACATGCATATGTGTAGCATTTAGCTATGCCTCCTTATCGCCGTTTTATCTATCTTATAATATAGTTCTTGTTGACCTATTTATATATCCTGCGGATTTTATCTGCTACTTTACATGTCTTCAGATTTCTGTATGACACATCCTCCCTGGATGCTGTTTGTAACCAGATACTAATGGGAGATCTCTCCTCTGACCGGTGTTTTCACTTTAACATCTGACATCCAGCTTTGCTGGAGCGCCGGGTGCTCTGACATGCGTGGTGACCTTAGCATTCTCTGCATCCATGGTAACCTAAAGGAGGAACGTCATTTCCGGTCACAGCGGAGCCGACATGGGATCCTTAAGTATTTATTTATCTGTTATTTTCTCCTGCGAAAACCGGCTTTCTATACATATGATATATAGCATGGATGACTATATGACTATATGATTATATGGCTAGATACATGGTACATATTTCTAGCTATAACGCTGGGTCCGGGTCTTAAAACCACCCCCTCTCCCACTTCCGGTTTCCATGTTTACAGCCGGCTGCCACGCTCAAATACGCACACCACTCATGGTATGTAATTAAGTTGTTACTTTACAATTAATTAAGACTGTGATCCTCTATAAATACCCGTTCTAATTGCAATCAGGGATACACTCTCCCCTGACGAAGCTGTTCACAGCGATACGCGTGGGGTCCCCCACATCCCTCCCTATTGTGGGTACCTCCTTGTTTCTGTAGCGCCCTTCACTGGTTGGGAGCTTGATGTAGCTTTTCACTTGGGCACCTGATTGTGAGCCATCTTTGGGATCTCTGGACAAGGGTTTTTATGATTTTCCTTTCTTTTTTGCATGATTCATGCCTGGTTATTGTAATTACTGTATGATTTGCATGCTCTTGTTCTGTCATATATTGATAGCTGCTATCCCATTGGACTCACTACCAGTATAGCTCACAGGTGTGGTCCCTATGTTATAGACTTAATGGTTAAGAGTTATTACATTTATGGATTGATCCAGTATATGTTTTTCTAGGGATCAGATTTATACATTGTTGCATATGTACACAGGGCGGTACCCCATAATTTACATCTTGGAGATGTGGGGGTTCTCTATTTATATGTATTTTAAGTGATTTTAATTGTATGTCTTATGTGTCACCTTGATTGTTTCAATAAAATTCTATATCAATCTTTACCATTTTGAGGATCCCTGTGATATATATATATATATATATATATATATATATTTATTTTTGGGTCTGCGCGTCTCCTATGCATGAGCTTTTTTTCTCCCTGGTTTGTTTTCCGATTAAAACATTTCCCACATTCTGAACATGAAAACGGCTTCTCTCCTGTATGAGTTCTATGATGTCTTACAAAGCTTGATTTCAGATTAAAACATTTCCCACATTCTAAACAAGAAAATGTTTTCTGCTGTAAGTGCAGTCTTTGATGTTCAACAGGCCATCTTTGACTTTTGACTTGCACATTGGTCTTTGATGAAGCTGAAAAAAAACCCTGCTGAAATGTATCAGATAATAGATCTTTACTGTGGTGTTCAGGAGCCATATCTGGGACGATGTAATACTCTTGATATGTATCTGGTTTGATACCATGAACATCTGCAGCAAAATCGGAAAATGTCAGATGTCCGTCTGAACTCCTGGTACAGTCATCTGCTAAGAATAAAATAAATTTTATTTTTCAATTGCACAACCTCGAAATTATAATATAAAATAGATAATATAATAGAAATTTAATTTCTGTACAAATTATAATTGCAGTTCAATTACAAAATGACTAAGGCAGTAGACCACAGAGAAGGGACTAATAGATTAGGATTGTTGGCCACATTGTGCTATGAATTTCTCATTCCTTTGTTGAAATTGTCTTCATTGGCTCACATTTCACTGTGCCTGACACCAATTGTCTCAAGTTACATGTTTAGTAAAAACTGATAAATGGGCTAAGTCAATACTATTAGGTGGTGTCCGTCTCATACTCTCCTTAAAAACATTTATATATGTGAACAGAAACACTGCCTTCCAACATGAATATGGGATAACTAAGAAATCTAAAATAATTGCAACAGTGTCGTCTTCGAGCCATGATTGGTAGTTCCTGGGTCATTCATAAATCAGCTACATATCTTGAACTTTACGATTCAATTGTTTATTGATTTTGCAAGTTAAAATGAAGAGCTCTGAGTTGGGATAGCATAGGGTAACAGTACACCTGTGTGCACCAAAATTCAGTAAATTCATATTTGCCTAAGTTTCTGTAGATAAATTCTTCCCGACCATGCGATTTTTAATTTTTGCACTCTAGTTTTTTCATCCCTTTCTCCAAGATTCATTACTTCTTTATGTTTTTGTTGATACCTCCACTTCTTCCAATATTTCCTCTTCTTCTGATATAGCTCTATGAAGAATTGTGTTTTTAAGCAGCACTAGTTATAATTTTGACCACCACCATTTATTTTTCCATTCAATGTACTGTAAAATGGAGAAAAAATTCTAAGTGCAATAACACTGCAAAAAAAAAAAAGCCCTACAATTTTACAATTTTTTTGGGGCTTCTGCGTGCATGGTATTCATTGTTTCGCAAAAATGACTAGGCAATCTAATTATGATTGTGTGTATATAGGTGTATATTATATATTACAATATATATAAACACAAACAAATATAGTATATAGATAGCTATAATTGTATTGATCGTAATGTCAAACTTGTGTGTATGTATACACATATGTATACATTCAATCAAGTTATGTGTACCACTGATAAATTACTGAATGTTCTCAGTGAGAGGAACAAAATTATAATCTTGTGATACCTTTTAATGGCTAACTAAAATAAAATAAAGTGATGTTACAAAACCAGCTATCGAGACATCTCAGGTCCCTTCATCAGGCATGGTATGACAAAATATCTGAAGAGACACAAATATATGCACAAACAGAGCAGAGGGATGGCATAATAAAAGACATTTAAATAAACAAACACTGAGCTTAGAAAGTGAATCCTTATTTAGCTTTGATTAGTGGTGTGAGAGTTTTATTGTGCCAATATCCATGTAGGATCAGAGGTCTGGTGAGTCTCTGGAATAGACTCCTCAGATTTTGTAATGGGCCATAAATCCTCCTGACAGGAGGAGTCCTGAGTCCACAGAGTTAAACATTTTAATGAATTTGTATTCCCAGACCCTGCGATAGGTCTGTGATCTGAAGTTGCATTTTAATATGACAACTTTCATATGGTTTATGTTGTGTCCTGAAGCACAGAAATGTTTGGGCACAGGTAAATGAGAAGAACGGCCAAGAAACTTCACCATATTCTACACAAGGATAACCGGGTAAAAACAATATTCAAAGATCCTCCATTGCTGTGCTACAGGCAACCTCCTAATTTAAGGAGCATCATGATCCGAAGCTCAATGCCCTCAGACACACCAAGAGGAACTTATCCTTGCAATGTAAAGAGCTGCAAAACCTGCGCTCATGTAGAGACCAAAGACCGGATACTAATCCCTAACACACAGAAGGGCTATAAAATTCCTGGGACATTCACATGTTCCTCTTCCAACGTGGTGTACTTAATCCTGTGCACTATATGTCCTATTGGGGGCCTCTATGTTGGAGAAACAGGACAGACACTGAGAGCAAGGATGAGATCTCACCGCCACACAATTACAGACAAAAAAATCCATTTACCTGTGGCCAAACATTTCTGTGCTTCCGGACACAACATAAACCATTTGAAAGTTGTCATATTAAAAGGCAACTTCAAAACACAGAGCCACCGCAGGGTCTGGGAATACAAATTCATTAACATGTTTAACTCTGTGGACACAGGACTCAACCTGTCAGGGGGATTTATGTCCCATTACAAAATCTGAGGAGTCTATTCCAGAGACTCACCAGACCTCTGATCCTACATGGATATTGGCACAATAAAACTCTCACACCACTAATCAAAGCTAAATAAGGATTCACTTTCTAAGCTCAGTGTTTGTTTGTTTATTTAAATGTCTTTTATTATGCCATCCCTCTGCTCTGTTTTTCCATATATTTGTGTCTCTTCAGATATTTTGTCATACCATGCCTGATGAAGGGACCTGAGATGTCTCGAAAGCTTGCTTTGTAACATCACTTTGTGTTATTTTAGTTAGCCATTAAAAGGTATCACAAGATTATAATTTTATTCCTCTCACTGAGAACATTCAATAATTTTTCAACTGGCTAACACAGTACCAAAACCATTTCACTTGTATACTGATAAATGACACATGGAGAAAGTATTGAACACATGAAGAGAGAGAGCTGCAAAAAGCCATGGAAAGTCATCTGTCAATAATTAGAAGCAATCCTGCCACCTAGCGAAAAATATCAGCTGGTTCAACTAATGGCCTATAAAAAGGGTGTCTCTTTACCAAATAGTCACACAAGAAACATCTCATGATGGGTAAAATCAGTGAGCTGTCTCAAGACCTTCACAACCTTATTGCTGCAATACATATTGATGGCATTGGTTACTAAATTTCTAAACCTCTGAAGGTTCCAGTGAGCACTGTTGGGGCCATAATCTGGAAGTAGAAAGAACATTTCAGCATAAGACCAAGTGCTCCCCGCAAGATTCCAGTCAGGGGAGTGAAAATAATTATAAGAAAAGTTGTCGAAGAGCCAAAGACCACATGTAGAGAGCTACAGAAAGACCTAGAATGAGCAGCTACAATTGTTTCAAAGAAAACAATAAGTAATGCACTTAACCTCCTTAGCCTCTATACACTGACCACGCAAGACTCCATTGCTGAACAAAAAGCATGTTCAAGCACATTTAAAGTTTTACAACAACATTAAACAACATTTAGTCAAGCCTGTAAAATACTGGGAGAATATAGTCTGGTCAGATGAGACCAAAATTGAACTCTATGGATGTCATAATACAGTACACACCATATCTATAAAGGCCTTTATGGTGACATCATGGTATGGGGCTGTTTTTCAGCATGCGGCACTGGCAAACTTTATATAATTGAGTTAAGGATCTACCATCTACCAGGATGATGAAGGATTTCGGCAAGACAATGATCCCAAACACACAGCAAAGGAAACTCTTAATTGGTTTCAGAGAAAAAAAAACAAAAACTCAGCGTTCATAGAAGAAGCCCATGGAACTTCCAGGATTTAAAGAATGTTTGTATGTAAGACTGGTCCAAAAATCACACCTGAGCAATGCATGAGACTAGTTACTCTATACAGGAGGCATCTTGAAGTGGTCATCACCAACAAAGTCTTGTTATGAAGTATTAAATAAATTTCAGTAAGCGTGTTCAATACTTTTTTTTACTTTTTCCCTGTTTCATTTCTCATTATTACACATTACTAAATTTATGAACATCTGAGATTTGACTTCTACTGTGTTGAATGCATGGGTCTGTTTCCGACAATATTTCTTTTTAACTATCATCAAGTTACTACTGAGAAGTCCAGACCAGCAAGGCACTATCACACCCACAGAGGAATGTTTATAGTCTCTGTAGTGTCCTCCAGTTCTTTCATGTTTCCTAAATGACGCAACTGCCCAGCGGCCACTGATGCTTTGTGTAGACTGCAAGTTTGACCGGCCGCGTGCATCCCTCTTCCCTGTTTTAGTTGCTAGAAATATGACAAATTAAATTAAATGTTTAATGATAAATGCAGCACTGTAATTAGTTAAAAAGGTAAATACTGCTGTCTGGTTTCTTTTAAGATCACAGTGTGACCAGACTTGGTTCTGTTACATGTCTGTTCTTAGAACAGAAAACAAAAGTTCTGCCTGATTAGTATGAGTATTTTGCTCAATCTAAATCCTGACATGGATAAAAACAAGTTAAATATACTTTTACTACTTAAATTCATGTGCCCTACATGCCAGACACGCCCCCTGACGAAGCTTGGGCGAAACACGTGTCGGGGTGAGGGGCATCAGGCTGTTTGGTCCAGCGGGTGGTTAGAAAGGAAACTATGAGCATTTGTTATATCTTTTAATTATATCATTATGTTACTCTTTTTTAACTCCAAGTGTTGGTTTAAAAGGAACCAATCACCAGGATTTTCGTAAATAACCTAAAGCCACTGCTATACTGGTACTATCAGGCTGATTCTATACATACCTTTAGTGGTCACCTCGGATGTATAGGTTTTGAAATCCAAGAAAGTAAAGTTTATAAAATCGGCAGCTTCTTGAGTGATAGCAGCTGAGGAGCAGATAACATCTGGGTGGGGGATATTCATAGTTATCCCTTCCCCCTGTTAGAATTAGCATAAGTATTATATAATCGATGTAACTTTTCTCTTCCAGGATCTGTGGTGAGGTCATACCCATGTGACCAGGAGGGGCGGGGCCTCACCCAATAGGAAAATATTGCTTCCTGATATCAGCTTTGTTGGCTGAGGCCCTGCTCCTTCTGGTCACATGGTTGTGATCTCACCACAGGTCCTGGAAGTTAAAAATTACATTGCTTGTATAATATTTATGCTAATTATAACAGAGGAAGGGGATAACTATGAATACTCCCCAGCTATTATCTGATCCTCAGCTGCTGTCACTCAAGCAGCTGCCGATTTTATAAACTTTACTTTCTTAGATTTCAAAACCTAAATATCCGAGCTGACCACTAAAGGTATGTGTAGAATCAGCCTGATAGTGCCAGTATAGCACTGGCTTTAGGTTATATATGAAAATCCTGGTGATTGATTCCCTTTAAGTTAGGATTGTAGCATTTACTATTTGTTGGTATGCATTCTTTTACCCTTGCTCACTGTTAATATTTTGTGGCATTGTATTATTATTTTTGGTATTAAATCTCCATTCAATTGCTCACCTTTGTTAATAGCTAAGGCTAAGTTCACACTTCCGTTGTTTTGCATCAGTCACATGCGTTGCTTGACGCATGTGACTGATGGGTTGTACAACGGATGACAACGGTGACAAAGAAAAGAATTTCTTTGTCGGACTCCGTTGTGTGCGGGGGCGGAGTTCAGGGGGCGGAGTTCAGGGGGCGGAGCTGAGGACGTCCATGCTGCGGTCTGCATGGCTGGGGACAGGTGAGTGAGTGTGTGTGTGTGTCTACATGCGGAGTGCGGGAGGGGGCGGAGCGTGAGGGGGCGGAGCCGAGCGGAGCCGTGGAGCTGAGGACGTCAGTGCCGCGGGGACTTCAGGGCTGGGGACAAGTGAGTGTGTGTGTGTGTGTGAGTGTGTGTGTGTACACATGCGGAGTGCGGGAGGGGGCGGAGCCGAGTGGTGAAGTGTCGGCCTCCTTGCACACTGTATCCAGGGTAAATATCGGGTAAAAGCAAAGCACTTTTTGCTTGGTTACTAGATATTTATCTTGGATACTAGCTTAGCGCGGGCTCCCTGCACCCGTAACCACTGTAAATATCGGGTAACTAACCAAAGCGCATTGCTTGGTTACCCGATGTTTATCCTGGTTACGGGGGCGGGGAGCCAGAGAGCGCATGCGCAGCGAAATCCCACGGATTGCGCTGCTCAAAAAACGTTACATGCTGCGTTGCTCCCGCCCGGCGGTCAGTTAAAAAACGACTGACCGCGACGCAGCGGATGCAACGCAGCATCATCAGTCACAATCCGTCACTAATAGAAGCCTATGGGGAAAAACAGGATTCCTGCAAAATATTTTGCAGGATACCGTAATTCCTCAAGGCTACGGATTGTGACTGATGCAAAACAACGGAAGTGTGAACTTAGCCTAACCTTTCCTTGCTGGACTTTTTTGTAATATTGGCATTTTTTGCAAAACAACATACCATATCATGTCATAGCCTGTCACCCTTTTAGATATCATTTTGAAGCATTTTTTGCTATTTTAACATGAGATTTTATTAACATTTTTTCATTAAAAATATATTTTTATCTTTAATATTGATGTTGTCACTTGTATTGTCTCAATCATCATTTTGATTGAGCGTGTGGTTGCTTTCTGGATAAAAACAATTGCGATATTATTATTCACGCAATTTCCCATTCACCATAAATATAGTGTTCATAGCGTTGTACAGATTGTTACAATTACATGGATACAAATTATGACCATCTTTATTGTAATTGAATTTGCATCTTGATTTTTAATGATGGATCCACAGAGAAAACTCTGACAATTACTTTTAAGGCCTTACATTGTACTGGCATGTAGAGATATCTGTATAGACTATTGTATTTTTCTTGTAAAGAAGAATGCTATTGAGGTTTTTAGGCTGAGAAAATCCTCTTTTACAGTACAGTGCACGCTGTGGATGACTGGTAATGTGTGTGCCTTCTATAGCAGAGGTAATATGTTCAAATTCCCATTACTACCAAATTTCAATAGTATATTTACAGACACCCACAGAGCACAGGGTCCGGTGTTAGATAGGACTGTGAACACAAAAGTTAAGGTACCTTCACACATAGCGATATCACTAGCGAGATTGCTGCTGAGTCACAGATTCTGTGACGCAACAACGACCTCGCCAGCGATATCGCTACATTTGACACATAGCAGCGACCAGGCCCCTGCTGTGAGATCGCTGGTCATGTTGGAATGGCCTGGACCATTTTTTGATTATCAAGGTCCTGCTGGGCAGGATGCATTGGTGTGTTTGACGCCTTACCAATGACCTCTTTGACGACTCAGAGCTCAGACACGTACCACCGAGATCGTTATACAGGTCGCTATGGTCGCTGTATTGTTGCTGCGTTGTTGGGAAGATCTTACTGTTTGACATCTCACCAGCGACCACGTAGCGACTTACCAGCGATCCTTATCAGGTCATATCGTTGTCGGGATCGCTGGAAAGTCGTTAAATGTGACAGGGGCTTAAGTCTTCAACAACAGCTGAAAATCATGCTATGGCTGAAAAGAAACGCGTGTAAGAAAGTGTTGTGTTTTTTAATTGTAAAATGTTTAAGTATAAAATCCACATACAAAACTCTGTGTGAACATAAATTTAAAATAGCCAACTATTAATTCTACAAGCCAAGTGACTTAGAATCTTTGACTTCTCACCTGGGTAGTCATATGTAGGAATCTCCTCTTTACTCCGCTCATCACCCCTCACATATGTCTCTGTAGTATTAATATGGGTCAGATCTTCACCCTGAAACAAATATTAGAAAAGTCACAGACAAATGGAGAAGTTTTAAGAAAGGATTTTGAAGAGCAGGGAAGGTCATAAATTAACACGATGACCATAAATGACGACATAATTAAATGATAGTTGTGAAATATCTGCAGGTCTTCGGTATACTCGTACATTCAACCTGTCTGCTTCTAATTGTAACCAGCAGTCTACATAACCAGAAATTGTGGAAAGAGCCAGACAACATCTAATGTCTATGATCAGCTTTATCCTGTATATGTCCACCAAAACATACATTGAATGGACACTTTATTACAGACACCCATCTAGTAAAGCTAGCGTGAATCAAATTGCAGTACCTGATTCATCAGCCAAATCAGAAATAAATGGCTCCAGAGTCCTGGGAACTGCCACTTACCCGAAGGCATCCGTGGCTCCTCTTTTAATTAGCCGGCCTAGCGTAACATCATTGGTGCAGCAAAATGCACATCTGAAGTCGTTAAGATCAGCTGATCTATAGCAGAGCCATGGAGGCTGACATGTAGTAGGCGGTCCTCAGGGCTCCCATCCATACTTTAGTTTCTGTGAATCAATTTGCACTAACTCTGCTATCTAATATTGAGTTGGCTTTCAGGACTTCAGCAATTCAGCGCATCATTTATTCTACTTGCTCTTGAAATACAGTGGAACCTTGGTTAACGAGAACAATCCGTTCTGGGAGTCTGCTTGATAACCAAGTTACTCATTCAGCAAAGCAAGATTTACCATAGGAAATCATTGCAATGCAGACAATTTGTTCCACAACTTGTTAAATGTCCCATCCTGGTCCCCTATTGTGCAATTCCACACAAACACAAAACACACACAAACACGCACACACACACATATTATGCTCACCTTACCTTCCGTTCCATCGCCGGCCTCCTGGTTCTTGTAATTCGCTGGTACAGAATGTGTATCGGGTAACCATCGCGACGAGGGAGAAACGTCTGCTGCCAGAGCGCTGACGTCAAAGGCAGGAGAAGCTCGCCTCTGATTGACCAGCGTGCTGCCTTTTGAGTAGTGGCTGACAGCGGACGTTCCTCCCTTGTCGCGATGGTTGCCGATACACATCCTGTAGCGGCGAACTACAAGAACCATGAGGCAGGCGATGGAGCGGAAGGTAAGGTGAGCATAATATGTGTACCTTCCATTCCATCGCCGGCGTCATGGATCTTGCAGTTCGCCGGTACAAGATGTGTATCGGGTAACCATCGCAACGAGGGAGAAACTTCCGCTGCCAGAGCAGGTTCCTCCCTCGTCGCGATGGTTACTTGATACACATCCTGTACCGGCAAACTACAAGAACCATGAGGCCGGCGATGGGACGGAAGGTAGGGTAAGCATAATATGTGTGTGTGCGCGGGCTTGTTTGTGCGAGTTTGTGTGTGTTTGTGTGGTTTGCAAGAGCGGGTTAGAGCGTGATGGATGTACGGAACCGGAAGTGTGTGCGGTGAGTATTTTGCTCATTCGGCAAAGCTTGCTCGTACACTGAGTTACAAATTTACAGCAAGCTTTGCTCGGTAAGCGAAATACTCGCTAACTGGGTTACTCGTTAAGCGGGGTGCCACTGTAGTTCTGCACAATTATTGTCGCATGAGAACAAGAAGCCTTAAAGTAGATAAAGGTACTAACATGCTCTGAACAACCCAGAGATGTTCTATAAGATTAATATTTAGGCACTGTGATGGCTGGGGATCTAAGAAAAGGAACATTTGACTAAGTTTTTTTACTGCATTGGACAGGTGTCTCTGATGCGGCAAAAATCTCACAGTCAAATGTTCCGCTACCACTAGGCATTTTTCTACAATACATGGTGGTGATATCAGCATGTGCGAGATTCAGGGAACTGAAAAGGTTAAATTACCGGCAGGAGTTTGCTCAATCGTGAGTCTTTGTGGATTTACCGCTAACAAAGCAGGATACCACAGAGATTGAATAAAAGACATGACATTATACTTCATTATGATTGAATTAATAACAGGATATGTTTGAGTTTATATTTTTGGGATAATTTCAGGACCTGTGGGGAGATATTTTGTGATTGGTTGTTGACTGACATGTGATTGGCAGGATATGAGGGCATATGGTTTTACTTATACAATGAATAAAGACACGTAGATCCGAAACGCGTTTGTGTGTGAACTTGGATATTCCTTCTATTGCATTTTCCTTTTTTTATGAAATTAAAGTTTTCTAAGAGAATTTCTAATAATTCTGGATTTTATGCAATTTGAATGCCGGATTTTTTCCTCCTCCTATATTGTAGCATTATGTAGTTGGTAGATGTCCTCCTTCATTAAGGTAATTACACATGGGTATATACAACCTCCTGATATACAGTATGCCTTGATAAGCGCAATGCTTTTCTTCCTTTTGATAATGTTGTAATTACCCCTAGAGATCTGTTGCGGTGCGCATGCGTAGCTGGCGCCTGAGATTCCTCTTCTCTCAGTATGGCAAAGGTGATTGCATTTGCACATGCACAGCTATAGCGGCATTTGGTTGCCATGGTACCCGTGGATGGCTTGCATCTCATCAGCCGGAAAAGAAGAAGAGGACATTACATCATCTCCTTTGCGCGCCGCCGCCTGTGCACACGCTGAATGAGCAACGGCACTCTCCGGGATCCACACACAGCTGCAGTTATTTAGATGCCTTCAAGCCCTGTATAAATAGGTAAGATTTCCCCCCTTGTATTAGTCCACACGCCTCCTGAGGAAACGGGAGGGAAACGCGCATCGGGGCGCGGGTCCCTACTTCTGATCACACCACCGTCTAGGTTAGTACAAAGTTTTTCCTTTCTAAAGCAATGAGAATTTTGGAATGTTGGAGACGGAGCTTCCAATGTTCTGTAATGTGATTGTTATATAAAGGAACTACATATACTTGTTCTATTTTTGGACATATGTGACCCTACAGAGACTATATAAGAGTGATACCACATAAATAGGAAATATTTTATTAAGCTGCTATATTTATATTCCTTTATTGTGTTATTGGTATTATTTTTGCATTTTCTAATACTAATAATATTGTGCTTCAAAGCAGCCTTATTTATATCTTCCATATGTAGTATTTACAGCAAAGTGCACTTTAGATCCTTGAGCCTGTCATTATTACATCATACTAGTAAAAGGTGAATCATATTATATTGTTGTCCTAGTTGCTGTATATTGTTATTTATATAATGTATGCTTATTAAACCCTTCACGACCATGGACTGATCTATCCGTCATGGAGCGTGTCCCGTTAAGCCCCGCCCCCTGCCGCGGGCAGGCGGCGATCGGCGCACATATCAGCTGTTTTCAACAGCTGACGTGTGCCTGCATGTTACGAGTGGAATCGCATTCCACCCGTAACATTAACCCCCTACATCTCGCTGACAAAGTCTGGCAGCGAGATGTATATACGTGCGGTGAAGATTTTCACCTACCGCCGCAACCACCGGAAGTCTCGTGAGTGATCACGTGACGTTCGGTGGTTGCCATGGTAGCACAGGGTCATGTGATGACGCCTGCAGCTATGACGTTTCACTTTCGTTTTTACCCGGCCCGGAACCGAATGAATCAGGAAGTGACCGTATCTGCTGTTTACAGCTATATAGCTGTGATCAGCAGATAGATCAGAGCGATCGGATTGCTGATCGCTATAGACCCCTAGGGGGACTAGTAAAATAAAAAAAAAAAAAGTTTTAAAAAATAGAAAAAAAACCCCTAAAAGTTCAAATCACCCCCCTTTCCCCCCATTGAAAATTAAAGAGTTAAAAAAATAATAAATATACACATATTTGGTATCGCCGCGTTCAGAAATGCCCGATCTATCAAAATATAAAATCAATTTATCTGATTGGTAAACGGTGTAGTGGCAAAAAAATTCCGAAAGCCAAAATAACGTTTTTTGGTCGCCTCTAGTTTTGCGCAAAATGCAATAATAGGCGATCAAAACGTAGCATCTGCGCAAAAATGGTACCATTAGAAACTTCAGCTCGAGACGCAAAAAATAAGTCATCACTGAGTCATAGATCCCAAAAAATGAGAACTCTACGGGTTTCGGAAAATGGTGCAAAACGTACGCCACTTTTATTGGACAAGCTTGTGAATTTTTTTAACCCCTTACATACAAGTAAAATTATACATGTTTGGTGTCTACAAACTCGCACCGACCTCAGGCATCATACCCACACATCAGATTTACCATATAGTGAACACCGTGAATAAAACATCCCAAAAACTATTGTGCCATCACACTTTTTTTGCAGTTTTCCAGTACACCATATGGTAAAACTTATGGTTTCATTTAAAAGTACAACTCGTCCCGCAAAAAACAAGCCCTCATATGGCAAGATTGACGGAAAAATAAAAAAATTATGGCTCACGGAAGAAGGGGAGCAAAAAACAAAAACGGAAAGTGCCCCGGGGCTGAAGGGGTTAACTGATGTTATTAACTATACTACCCTTAGCCAAATTTATATACTTTATAACATAATATACTATTGTAATTAATATTCAGCTGGGTGTTTTGAAGTGGGACCTTCTGTGGAGCCTCTGCTATTTTATGGTGTTATTTTAAATATGACTTAATAAAATTATTTTTTATGGTTAAAAAAGAATTCTTGTGCATTTTTTCTGTTTTGGTTAAGACATCTATACCATATGCCTGTAATATCAAGCACTACCGTTCTCAATCAAAATTCCTTTTCCTGTGTAAAATGCTTGATGTTATACTAACTAATGGCATTAGATGTTGTGAGAGTATTTCAGAAAATTCGGGAGAATCCTCACAGAATTAAAAATGGAAGATGTAACTTTCCGACTCCTTTTGGTGCTAAAGAATAGTATTTGGTAGCAATGCCCTGTTGGATCCAATAAAGCACAGTAGCAAGCGAGTTTGACTCTTTCTGTAAGTAATTCTAAGTATGGCTTCCTTACCCCAGACTTCAGCTATCCAGAATCCCAAGAATTCTCAAGATGGTGCTGTTGCTGAAGGCAGGAGAAAGTTTCAGACCCAGTTTCTGATTCACATAAAAGGCATCGGATATTTAGACACTCCTGATGGCTATGGAGAGATGAGTGTTCCCTGGGTAAGTGGGCCATTTGCGAAGATTTTGCCAATGAGACCACAAACGTTACCGCACGTCAGGGTGGCAATGTTCAAGTACAGCCAATTTGTGAAGCCCCACTGTGCATTAAGAAGAGAATGAAGAAAGAGTAAATGGGGATTTTGCAGAGATCGAAGATGCCAGGAAGGAGGATTGACCAGAATTCTGTGTACCAGGTATGAAGCTCTCTTTGGTATGTCTGTCAATGTTGTTACATAAACAAAACGTCACAGTGTAATGTTTTGCAATAACTGATCAATTCATTTTCTGTCATAAGTCTAATTTTTATACAGAAAAAATTTCAATTGGTAAATGCTGGTGTTTCTAGTAGACTGGTCATTTAGTATATAATACACAATTGACCATAAGACCTTCACAGCCATCTACACATCATAAGGAGATTTCATATCACATTCTCTCCATCTACCTGATGATCCTGAGGAACATCAGGATCTTCTTGGTTACAGTCCTGTGGAAGAAGAGGACGGGGACATCTCTCTGGTGTTGTCCTCTCACTGGATAGAACTGGAGGAAACACATACAGGGACTGAATTCATTCTTTACATACAGATAATTATAGGCTTTGTGTATTTAGTCCTGTCTATTACCTGGTGATGTGAGGGGCTGGGGATCCTCCATCATGACGTCCTTGTACTGATCTTTGTGTCCTTCTAAATACTCCCACTCCTCCATGGAGAAATAGACGGTGACATCCTGACACCTTATAGGAACCTGACACATACAATGATACCGTCACCCCCGATCCCTTCATAGCGTTAATGTATAATGTCCCAGCATTCCCAGCAGTGTCACCTCTCCAGTCAGCAGCTCAATCATCTTGTAGGTGAGTTCTAGGATCTTCTGGTCATTGATGTCCTCATGTATCAGGGGGTGAGGTGGAGGCCCCGTGATTGGGCTCAGGGGTCTTCCCCATCCCTCAGACACAGGGTCCTGACAGCGCTCACTAGAGGTCTTCTTCACTACTGTGTAATCCTGGTTATGGAGAGACACATTAATAAATCTCACTACAGACATTTCCAGAGTCCTCACCTCTCCAGTTCTGTCCATCTGTTATTCCCATAGATAAGAATGAAGTAATGTGACGTCATCAGAATCTCTCACCTCTCCAGTAAGCCGGAAGAGTATCTCTAGGGTGAGGTGTAATAGCCTTTCCACCATCTTGTCCCTGTTCCTATCCATCCTTGACCGGTCAATTAGTAAAATTCTTTTCCATAGAAGATCTGAGAGGATCCAATATTGTAGGGACCTGAATGAGGAGATGATGATGATGTAACATCAGAAAGATCCCATGTAATAATACAACATAGAAGATATATAATGTGTAGATATTGTATTCTTTCTCTGTCTTTTTATGGACTAGAAAAGTTAACATTTTATCAAGGCAGCTCCTTCACATGAACATTATGACTAATCTCTTTTGATAGTGGTGATGGCAGCATGTAGGGCACATAATCTCTATAAACCATGATGGAGTATATTAGTCACATCACATATAGTCATGGCTGAAAGTGTTGGCACCCTTGAAATTTTTCGTGAAAATGAACTGAAAATTTCTAACAGAAAATTACTGCAATTAATCATGTTTTGTTATACACATGTTTACTTCCTATGTGTGTATTGGAACAACACACAAAAAAGGCAATTTCGACAAAATTTTACATACTTTGTTTCAAGCATGCGATGTTCATTCATACTGACCTGTGGCAAATAACAGTTGTGGGAACATGGAAATCACATCTGAAATCAGAAAAAAAGAGAAGTCGAATCAATCTTTGTGTGTCTGTCTGTGTCACACTAAGCATGGAGAACAGAAAAAGGAGAAGACAACTGTTTGAGGACTTGTGAACCAAAATTGTTGAATATCAACAATCTCAAGGTTACATGTCCATCTCCAGAGATCGCGATGTTTCATGGTCCATGGTTCACAACATAACCAAGAAATTTACAACCCATTGTGCTGTGGCTAATCTTCCTGGACATTGATGGCAGAGAAAAATTATTAAAGTTTGCAATGCAGGAGTCGGGATGGTGGATAAGCTGCTCCAATCAAGTTCCAAAGAAATTTAAGCTGTCCTGCAGGCTCAGTGTGCATCAGTATCGGTGCCAACTATCCGTCAACATTTGAATTAAATGAAATGCTATGACAGGAGACCCAGGAGGACCCCACTGCTGACATAGAGACATAATAAAGCTAGATTGCAGTTTGCTGAAATGTACGTAAGCCAAAATCTTTCTGGGAAAGCGTCTTGGGGACTGATAAGACCAAGTAGGAGCTTTTTGATAAAGCACATCGTTCTACTGTTTACTGAAAATGGAATGATGCCTACAAAGAAAAGAACACAGTACCAACAGTCAAATATGGTGAAGATTCAAAGATGTTTTTAGGGTTGTTTTGCTGCTTCTTGGCACTGGGTGGCTTGACTTTATGAAATATATCATGAAATCTGAAGATTACCAAAGGATTTTGCATGCCAACACTTTTGACCATGACTGTATATAATGGCATCACCATGGCAACCAATATTGTCATTGCATTGACGTAAACAAAGACTAAAGAAAACAATAGGGCATCAACGCTGGACCATCCAATCATACAGTGACTCCATTGCTTTTCTACCAGGTATCTGCATTATTTGGAGGTCTTGGTGCGGTGTTGTTGTGACTGGGTCTGATATGGGGACAGAAATCCACATTACATATCCCCGATATCAGAAGCCAAGGACAGTGGAGAAGGTGAAAGCCGGATACGGGTCATAAAGATGGAGCGTGGCCTGAACACCATATACTTTATGTCCATCCACCAGAATCCGCCATCTACACGGACGGTGGTGGAGATGATCAGTACAGGAGCTGCTCAGGGCACCGGGAGTGAGGACACTGGGAGGATCAATAAGGGAATCACTGATGTTTTCTGTCCCCAGAGAAGGAATAAACCCAAATAATTTACATATCCCCAGAGCCTTCTATTAAATACGACCCATAAATATCCCACAGACGGCGACATCAGCGGAAATAACAGAAGCTCCAGAGAAAGAGAAGAGACGTCCATAAGTGAGGTACATGGGAACGATAATAGGATGTTACCAGCACTGAGGGGGTTAATGCACCCAGTAATGGGGAATCTCCACATACCTCTATGGTAGATGCTACATTGCAGTGGGCTAAGGAACCTCTGCTGACGTCATGCCCATGTGACCAGAAGGGGCAGGGTTTCCGCTAACATAGCTGCTATATGAAGAGTGCTTACAGGACCTGTGATGATGTCACATGGAGGGGAGGAGTCAGGGGTCACATGATCAGCTCCTCAGTGTATGCAGGACTCTGCTGTGCTGGTTGTCATGGGGCTGGATGAGGGGAAGTTTATGTGTGGGGTCAGGAGAGGTTTACAGTGTGGATGTAGCAGAGCCGCGTGTGTACGAGGTGTACGGAGCAGAGCCGTGTGTGTACGAGGTGTACGGAGCAGAGCCGCATGTGTACGAGGTGTATGGAGCAGAGCCGTGTGTGTACGAGGTGTATGGTGCAGAGCCGCGTGTGTACGAGGTGTACGGAGCAGAGCTGCATGTGTACGAGGTGTACGGAGCAGAGCCGCATGTGTACGAGGTGTAAGGAGCGGAGCCGTGTGTGTACGAGGTGTACGGAGCAGAGCCGCGTGTGTACGAGGTGTAAGGAGCGGAGCCGCGTGTGTACGAGGTGTAAGGAGCGGAGCCGTGCGTGTACGAGGTGTACGGAGCGGAGCCGTGTGTGTACGAGGTGTATGGTGCAGAGCTGTGTGTGTACGAAGACATGTACGGAGCCAAGTCGCAAGGTCGCCAACCCACTATTCAATTTTTCTGGACAACTGGCCCAAAATTCACATAAGTACAATATATTTTACGGAAGTGTACTATACCCCATAAGACAACACCCACTAGGAAAGACAAGCGCCATTGTAAGGCCCACAGACCGCTAAGGCATACAGAATACTCAGTATATAGGACAGGAGGCATAGTACTGTGCAATGTATATACAGTGGGGAAAATAAGTATTTGATGCACTGCCCATTTTGCACGTTTTCCCACCTACAAAGAATGGAGAGGTCTGTAATTTTTATCGTAGGTACACTTCAACTGTGACAGACAGAATCCCACACCCAAAAAAATCCAGAAAATCAGATTTTATGAGTTTTAAATAATTCATTTGTATTTTATTGCATGAAATAAGTATTTGATCACCTACCAACCAGCAAGAATTCTGGCTCTCACAGACCTGCTATTTTTTCTATAAGAAGTCCTCATACTCTGCACTCATTACCTGTATTAATTGCACCTGTTTGAACTTGTATAGAAGACACCTGTCTACACACTCAATCACACTCCAACCTCTCCACTGTGGCTAAGACCAAAGAACTGTCTAAAGATACCAGGGACAAAATTATAGAAATGCACAAGGCTGGGATTTGCTACAGGACAATAGGCAAGCAGCTTGGTGGGAAGGCAACAACTGTTGGCACAATTATTAGAAAATGAAAGAAACATAAGATGACTGTGAATCTTACTCAATCTCAGGCTCAATGCAAGATCTTGCCTTGTGGGGTAAGGATAGTTCTGAGAAAGGTCAGGGATTAGCCCAGTACTACACGGGGGGACCTGGTCAATAATGTGCAGTATTACAGGTACCGTATTTTTCGCTTCATAAGACGCACTTTTGTTCCCCCAAATTTTGGGGGAATGTAGGGGGGTGTGTCTTATAAACAGAATATACGGGGGGGGTGTATATGGGAGTGCTGAAATTGCATCACGCTGAGGGGCTGGGGCAGCGGGGTATATTATATCTGCCTGTGCCCTCCTTTGATCACACATGATCCCCCTGTGTTAGATATGGCCCCGTGCTGCTGCCCATAGTAAAATAAAAAAGCTTTGCTTACCTCCAGCGCTGATCTCCCGGTCTCCTGCTGCTGCTGTCTGTGATAAGGCACGCAGAGATGATATCACTCTGCCGTGCCGATCACATGACCAGCAGCAAGAACCAGGAAGTAGAGGAAGCCAGAACATAACTGCGAGGAGGGAGACACGAGGAGGGACAGCGCTGAGGAGGTAAGGAAAGAGTGTTTTATTTTATTATGGGCAGCAGCATGGGGGGCATATCTAACACAGGGGAGATGTGCCATCTATAGTGGCCATGGGCAGCACACATTGGGGGCATATCTAACACAGGGGAGATGTGCCATCTATAGGGGCCATGGGCAGCACACATGGGGGCATATTTAACACAGGGGAGATGTGCCATCTATAGGGGCCATGGGCAGCAGCATGGGGGCATATCTAACACAGGGGAGATGTGCCATCTATAGGGGTCATGGGCAGCTGTATGGGGGCCATATCTAACAGGGGAGATGTGCCATCTATAGGGGCCATGGGCAGCTGTATGGGGGCCATATCAAACACAGGGGAGATGTGCCATCTATAGTGGCCATGGGCAGCTGTATGGGGGCCATATCTAACAGGGGAGATGTGCCATCTATAGGGGCCATGGGCAGCTGTATGGGGGCCATATCAAACACAGGGGAGATGTGCCATCTATAGGGGCCATGGACAGCACAGGGGGACGTGTGCCAGCACAAGGGGGCTATATTCAATATAAGGCGGCCATATCCAGATTAAGGGGGGATAATTTTAAGATGGGGGGCTATGAGGGACATATACCCTATATGATTTGTAGACGGACACTGGCATTATAAGATGGACCCCATTTAACATTGAAAAAAAAAAATCTCTTTTCCTTCACCAAATTTGGGGGTGCGTCTTATAATCAGGTGCGTCTTATAAAGCGAAAAATACGGTACATAGTCCACAACCTATATCATCTTTGTCCAGCTTGGTTGGAGATATAATGGAAGCAACACATGTATATCCAATGGTAATTCACACACAGGAGCAATCATCAGGGGGGTGTATTGTCGCCCTCTAGTGACGGTTTGCTAAAATGCTTCTATGTTTTGTATATATGGACTGTGCAATAGTATTTATGTCTGTTTCTGTTTGTCATTTTTGTAAATCTACAGGCTATTTTTGATATATAATGGACATGCATACTGGAAGAATATAATCTGGTAGGATGAGACCAACATTTAATGCTTTGGATACCATAAGACACACCATGTTTAGAGGCCAAAAGTCACTGCATATCATGTATAGTAGTAGCAGTAAGTCTAGTTCGCCATTATCATTATCCACTCCTTGTTCAGAGCCCGGACAGAGGCCCTGCCACAACCCGATTATTGAATGAGTAAAACAGGAAGGTCCAGCTCAAATGCACAATTTCTTCTTTATTGCTAGGAAAATTCAAGTACACAAGACGTCAAACATTCACAGAAAACCTCATAATTAAGGGTGGAAACACACCAGAAACGTGTTGATGCATACACTATTAAAGCAGTTTTCTTGTGAATGTTTGATGTGCCGTGTACTTGAACTTTCCAAGCAATAAGGAAGAAATTGTTCATTTGAGCTGGACCTTCCTGTTTTACTCGCTGCATATCATCCCAAAAACAGCATATTAACAGAGAAGTTTGGAGGTGGGAACATCATGGTGTGGTACTGTTTTTCAGCATATGGCACTGGCAAACGTCAGGTAATTGGACAAATGTAGAAACATTCTTGATAAAAATCTGCTGCAATCTACCAGGATGATGATGATGAAATGAGGGTGAACATTTCAGCAAGACAATGATCCCAAACACACAGTTAAGTAAACTCTCAATTGGTTTCAGACAAAAGAAAATAAATCTGCTATAATGGCAGAGTTGATCAACGAACCTGAATCCAATAGAGAATTTATTGAAGGAACTAAACCTCTGACTTCATAGAAGGAGCCTATGGAACCTTTAGGAATTGAAGAGTGTGTGGAAGAATGGGCTAAAATCACACCTGAGCAATACAAAAGACTAGTTTCTCCATACATGCAGCATCTTGAAGGTGTCATCACCAATAAAGGCTTTTGCACAAAGTATTAGCTCCTTCCTGGTACTCCCCAGTGATAAGCTGGGAACACATCAGGCATTACACAATACTGCCCATTGATAGGCTAAGAACACATCAGGCATCACCCAGTACTCCTCAGTGACAGGTTGAGAACACATCAGCTGTTACCTGGTACTCTATCGATAGGCTGGCTACACATCAGGTGTACACGTGCTGCCCCTGTGGAGGCCCTGGAAGCCAGGAGCTGCCGCAGACACAGAAGGTGAGTGGAAGGATAACTGGGTGGAGAATACTTCGGCGTCCCTGACGGTTAGTGCATGGAGCACCGGAGTTACAGCATTTTGTTACAATGAAGTGGCAACCAAAAAAAACTGAATTCTGGCATTTTATTTTTATTCTCTTTACGTAGTTTACCAATCAGATTAAGTTTGTTTTATGCTTTGATAGATTGGGTATTTCTGAATATTGCAATACCAAGTACAGTATTTGTGTTTTTATAACATGAACTTTGAAGTGGGTGATTTGAAATATTATGTTTAAACAATTTAGTTTTTTTTTGTTTTTTTAACTGGATTTAAAGGGAATCTGTCACCAGGTTTTTGCTATTTCACCTGAGAGCAGCATAATGTAGACACAAAGATTCTGAAAGTAACTATGTTTATCTTTGATCACTGTGTGCAGTTGTCCTGACTTTATCTTAGAACTGAGTGCAGCAGAGCTGGGAGATGTCCCCACCCACACCAGGCTCTCACTAGAGATTGACACCACCTCACAGTCAGTGCACAATCACTACAACTCAGAGAGAAGGAAGGGTGAAAAATGTCTTAATTTCTGCAAAAGAAGACACGGGAGTAGATACACATTAAACAGAACCTGACAACTGATACATGCTGCCCAATACCCAGGCAGCAAGTATCGGACCATCACCCAAATCTCATAATTTTACAGTAACACATTCAGCTACCAGTGGTTTGTTCTGGACTCCACATTATTACTATATTTACACATAGACATATCAGTGCATTTTAAAAGGCACATGGCTTGGGAAAGTGAGATCTATGAATAAGAGAACCGCTCTGGAAGCAGCCGATGGTAGGAGCTGGTGATTATGCAACATTCATAAAGGAACCTTGTAAGGAGCTAAGAGGGAAGGGGTGGGAAGTGAGCAGATAAGATCTCTATACAAAACTAAGGAATGGCGAGAGATGGCTCAAATCTTAGGCGTTAACAGCAAAATGTACAGTACAAAAGTGAATACACCCCTCACATTTTTGTAAATATTTTATTATATCTTTTCATGGGACAACACTGAAGATCTGACACTTTGATACAATCTACAGTAGTCAGTGTGCAGCTAGTATAAGTGTAAATTTGGTGTGCCCTCTAAATAACAACACACAATCATTAATGTCAAAACCACTGCCAACAAAAGTGAGTACACCCCCAAGTGATAATGGGAAAATTATCCATTTTCTTTCCCCAATTTCACATGACTCAGTTTTACAAGGTCTCAGTTGTGAATGGGGAGCAGGTGTGTTATCGCACACACACTCTCTCATACTGGTCACTGGAAACTCAACATGGCTCCTCATAGCAAAGAATTCTCTGAGGATCTGAAAAAAATTATTTTTGCTCTACATAAAGATGGCCTAGACTATAAGAACATTGCCAACACCCTGAAAATGGCTGGAAAACGGTGGCCAAGACAATTCAGTGGTTTAACAAGATAGGTTCTATTCACAACAGCTCTCGCCATGGTCGAGCAAAGAAGTTGAGTGCACGTGCTCAGCGTCATATACTACTGGGGAAAGAGGAAAGTGCAGTGGCCATAGTGGCGCAATATGTCAGCGCCTGTCACAGACTAAGAGGAGCCAGATATGTCATGAACTTCTATACCACACCCTGGGAGGAGCCTCCATCCCCCCCACCCTGGATGGGCCTCTATACCCCACCATGGATGAACCCCTATCCCCATTTTTACCACTTGCTTTGGCAATGCCAAAATGTACTTGGACCTGTCAATAATTTGAATTTGAATATAGAGAGACAGAGAGAGAAACAGAGAGACAGAAAAAGAGGCAGACAGGTAGAGAGACAAAGAGAGAGACAGAGAAAGATTGATAGAGAGAGACAGAAAAACAGAGAGAGGCAGACAGAGTGAGACAGAGAGAGACAAAGAGAGGCATAAAGAGAGAGAGACAGCGAGATGGATAGAGAGAGATGAAAAGAGAAACAGACAGAGAGAGGCAGACAGGAAGAGAGACAGAGACCAACATAGAAACAGACAGAGAGACGAATAGAGAGAGAGACAGAGAGAAAGACAGATCGAGAAACAGAGAGATTGAGAGAGAGACAGAGGCAGACAGGGAGAGAACCAGACAGACAGGGAGGGAGACAGACAGAGAGTAAGACAGTAAAACAGAGAGGGAGGCAGACAAACAAAGAGGGAGGCAGACAAACAAAGAGGGAGGCAGACAGAGCGGGAGAGTGAGAGCGACAAAGAGACACTTAGTTACTATCCCAGACAACACCGGGTACTACAGCTAGTACTAAATATTTACAAAAATATGATGGGGTGCTGATGTTTGTTATATACTGTAACGAGTACACACACTAAGGCTACATTCACACACTGCGTTTTTTTGACGCTGCATTTGTGCGTTTTTGGCCGCTAAAAACGCACCCACGGCATAAAAACGCGGCAAAAACGCATGCGTTTTTACCGCGATTTGGTGCGTTTTTGGCTGCGTTTTTCTGCGGTTTTCCAATGCATTGCATGGGGGGAAAACGCAGAAAAATGCAGGAAAGAATTGACATGTCCATTTTTTTTTTAAGCTCAAAAACGCAGCTTTAAAAAAAAAAAAAGTTGTGTGCGGACAACAAAAATGAAAACTCATAGACTTTGCTGGGGAAGCAAAGTCATGCAGTTTTGAGGCCAAAAACGCACCCGAAAAACGCGCAAAAACGCCGCGAAAAACGCACTGTGTGCACATAGCTTTAGCCAGGCTCTGGTGGCTCTTTTGGAACGCACACAAACGCACCCGCGGCAAAAAAAAGCGGCAAAAAAATGCACGCGTTTTGCCGCGATTTGGTGCGTTTTTTTGCTGAGTTTTGCTACGTTTTTGCTCACTGCGTCTTTATGCGTTTTTTATCAGTGAACAAAAAAAAAAGGTCTGATGTCATTTCCTTCTTCAATGTGTTCTTCATTCTCCACTAGTGTATGCAGAAGAGCACACAGCTGCAGAACTACAAGGCTCAGCATGCTCCATCCAATAGTGTATGCAGGAGAGCAGACAGCAGCTGTCGAACTACAAGGCTCAGCATCCTCCATCCAATAGTGTATGCAGGAGAGCAGACAGCAGCTTTCGAACTACAAGGCTCAGCATCCTCCTTCCAGGACTGTATGCAGGATTTCTTTGCCCCCCCCCCAAACAAAAAAAAATGACGTGTGCTTCGCCATATTTTTGTATGCTAGCCGGGTACAGCAGGCAGGTACGGGCTGCCCCCAACCCCCAGCTGCCTATTTGTACCCGGCTGGGAACCAAAAATATAGGGAAGCCCTTTTTTTTTTAATTATTTCATGAGTTTCATGAAATAATTTTAAAAAAAAAAATGACGTGAGCTTCGCCCAATTTTTGAGTCCAGCCGGGTACAACTAGGCAGCTGGGGATTGGAATCCACAGTGCAGGGTGCCCATGCTTTCTGGGCACTCCCGCTGTGAATTGCAGTCCCGCAGCCACCCCAGAAAATGGCGCTTTCATAGAAGCGCCATCTTCTGGCGCTGTATCCAACTCTTCCAGCTGCCCTGATGCCGGGTGGCTCGCTGGGTAATAATGGGGTTAGGGATAGCTGTATAGCTGGCCCTAAGCCCGAAATTCATGGTGTCACGCCAATATTAGACATGGCCACCATGAATTTCTAGTAAAGATAAAAAAAAAACACAACACACAGAAAAATATTTTTATTAGAAATAAAACACAACACAATTAGTGACTCCATCTTTATTGAAATAAAGAGCCCCCCTCCGCAGTAAACCTGGGTCAAGGGTCCCGCGCCGTCCAATCCGGATCCAATATCATCTGATCGGTTTGCTGGAAGGCAAAGCGATCAGATGATGTGTCAGATTCTAGGGGCTGAATCACATCACACATCAGCTGATTTGTATAAACGGCTTTTATACAATCAGCACATGCATCGGTGCAAAAAAAAAATACTCACTTATGTGCTGACTACCGGCAGCTCCTGGAGCGATTGGAGGAGTCTGATCCTGTCTGATCGCTGCAGCAGCTGCCGGTAATCAGGGATGAAGTCTCCTGACGCATCCGCTGATAGCTTAAACCGTCCGGGCGCCGGCATCACCGCGATACTTACGATCACCTGATGCGTCAGGTGATTGCATCAGGTGATCCATCGCCAGGTCCTGCATCTATCGGAGGTGTCCCAGCCGTCTGCACACAGCCGGAGCGGCGATACCGTGAGAGGAGCATGACACCGGGAGGCTGCAGACAGGCGAGTATAAGTTGTTTTTTTTTCTACTGTTCACTTTTGTTTTCGCAGCCGCTTCCACCTCCCGCACAGACATGGTGCCGCACGGCAGCATACCTACACAGGATGGGAGGTGGAAGCGGCGGTGACGGTACTGGGAGGATTCACGCTTCTGTGTTTACTGACAGAAGGAATCCTCTTCCTGTACATGTCACTTTACTGCCCACCTCCTGCGTTTATAGCTGCGTTTTTGGTCTTAGAAACGCACCAAAACGCAGCTATTTGCGTTTCTCATTGCGTCTTTCAACATCCCATTGCACTCAATGGATGAAAAGCGCAGTGAAAAACGCGGGAATAATTGACATGCTGCGTTTTTGTGGCACCACAAAAACGCAGCTGAAAAACGCTGTGTGCAGACAGCAAAAATGAAAACTCAGACTTTGCTGGGGAAGCAAAATCATGCAGTTTTCTGAGCAAAAACGCTCCCGTAAACTGCGCAAAAACGCCGCGAAAAACGCACTGTGTGAACTTACCCTTATTCCCAGGAACTGAGGACGAATCCTGATGTATTGTGAAACAATATATATGTAGTAATATAGAACGTTGCGTATCTAACGATCCCAGAAAGCAAAGCAATTCCTAATGCATTTGGAATCAGTGTATATATAACGTATCTGTTAAAGATATGGAGCACTATGTATCTATTAGTAGTCACAGAAGGGGGAAGCAGTTGCAGTCGCTCATAAGGCAGAGGTAGTATGAGAAGCCCCCTGTTAGGACCTATACCGTGTCAGAAGAACGTGAAATGTGCCCGCATGTTTCCTGCAGTGTTTTTTTGGGGGATATTGCAGTGCTGGAGTTTCCCTTATTAGCTCTGTATATTGTTTCTCCTGAGCACCTAAATAGGTGATGCTTAGCCTTAATTATTTGTTTTTTTTTTCTAGATAAGATTAAAGCTCTCACAGCAGGAGAACCAGAGAAGATAAAAAAAGTATGTCAATTGCAAATTGTGTGAGTGTTACCATCCAAGAGAAACAGACCAGTTGTTTCTCAGGTGTCATCTTAAGGTACAGTCACACTAAGCGACGCTCCAGCGATCCCACCAGCAACCTGACCTGGCAGGGATCGCTGAAGCGTCGCTACACGGGTTGCTGGTGAGCTGTCAAACAGGCAGATCTCACCAGCAACCAGCCCCCAGCCAGCAGTGACGCGTGGAAGCGATGCTGCACTTGGTAACTAAGGTAAATATCGGGTAACCAACCCGATATTTACCTTGGTTACCAGCGCACACTGCTTAGCGCTGGCTCCCTGCACTCCCAGCCAAAGTACACATCGGGTTAATTACTGACAGCGTGAGAGCGGCGGACGCTGGTAATAAAGGTAAATATCAGGTAACCAAGGAAAGGGCTTCTTCGTTACCCGATATTTACCTTTATTACCAGCGTCCGCAGAAGCCAGCTCCCTGCTCGCTGCACATTCAGTTGTTGCTCTCTCGCTGTCACACACAGCGATCTGTGCTTCACAGTGGGAGAGCAACGACCAAAGAATGGTCCAGGACATTCAGCAATAACCGGTGACCTCACAGCAGGGGCCAGGTTGTTGCTGGATGTCACACACAGCGACATCACTAGCAACATCGCTGCTACGTCACAAAAGTCGTACCTCAGCAGCGATGTTGCTAGCGATGTTGCTTAGTGAGACGTGGCCTTTAGTTGCATCAGTTTGTTTCTCATCTGTTTTTTTTCCCCATGAAGTAGGTGCATCTAAACTTATTTCATTAACTGACTCAATGTATCAGTAAAGCGGGCTTTACACACAGCGACATCGCTGGTGAAAGCACCCGCCCCCGTCGATTGTGCGTCACGGGCAAATTGCTGCCCCGTGGCGCACAACATCACTGTGGAGACACGGGGCTCAGTGGATGCTCTCGTCCACTAAAACCCGCCGCCTTTAGAAAAACGGCATGGCTCAGGGCTCATCCCAACTGAACGCCGGCCTCCTCAACCGTGGGCGTAACACTACTCAGACAACACAGGGTGAGGGAACCACAATAATTAGACTTTATTGGATCCCCAAACAATTAACGGCACATAACACATAATCAGCAAAACACAAATGTAATAGGCAACAGAGTCTCACCCTTCCGCTGGCTCACCAGGGATTTAGAATGTCCATGCCTCAGAGGTTCCAGGGCCACTTACTCCAATCCAGCAGCACCCCGCTTTTGGCGGGCACCCACCGAGAAAGGAATAGCACCAGATTTAGGAAGCTGGCTGAGGTCTGCAAAGTCTGTACCAGGTGACTGAACTGTCCCAACCTGAGTGTCCTCCTTAGGTAGTCCTGGTATGATGTTACAATCCTGGCAGCCGGAGTCGAAATCCCTAGGCTGCGGATATGGTCTCCAACCGGAACCGGAGTCCATAGATTGAAGCCATAAGATATCCTGATCCTCTAGTCAGCTCCTGAGAGCTTAGACTGGATCCATCAGCATCCAACAACCCTGGTGGATTAAAGAAGTCCCTTTTATAGCCACAGCCTTCCACTTAGATACACTGCGTCCTCATCGATTGGTTGGACAAGAGCGCCTCTCCCATTGGATGAATCTCAAGCTGCATGGACAATGTTCATCCAAATGATGTCTACAGAAAGACTGAGGGTATACATGTAGTCTGGGAGTCACCGACTAGACAATGGCTACTAAGGTAATTACATTAGCAATACACAACTACAATACAATAATTACTGGAAAAGTCTGGAGAAACAAAACGTCTGGCTTTCAATGGCCAACACAATTACATGAGTCCAAAAGAGTCTTGTAAAAACAATGAGGGACTTATCCCCCGTCTATAAACAATCTATCATCCTGTCTGGCTGAATGTTAAAAAACTTTAACCCATGAGAGTCCATGTCGTCACAATCACTAGTACCAGTCACACATACTTACCTGCCTAGCGACGTCGCTATGGCCGGCAAACCACCTCCTTTCTAAGGGGGCGGTTCGTTCGGCGTCACAGCGGCGTCACTAAGCCGCCGCCCAATAGAAGCGGAGGGGCGGAGATGAGCGGGCCGAGCATCCGGCCCACCTCCTTCCTTCCTCATTCGGCGGCCGCAGGTACGGTGATGTTCCTCGTTCCTGCGGTGTCATACATAGCGATGTGTGCTGCCGCAGGAATGACGAACAACCTGCGTCCTGCAACAGCAACGATAATCAAGATTAGAACGACGTGTCAACGATCATGTGAGTAATTTTGATAGTTAACGGTCGTTCGTGCGTTTCACATGCAACGACGTCGCTAACGAGGCCGTATGTGCGTCACGAATTCCGTGACCCCAACGACATCTCGTTAGCGATGTCGTTGCGTGTAAAGCCTGCTTTAGATGAAACTAGGATGGATTTCTGAAGTACAAAGTAGGTTTTCCTAATTTCATCAGTGTCTCATGGAACCTAACAGACTTTAATGGCCTAGTCAATCAGCAAAATATGATCAGAATAGGATATGCTGAGTCTCTTATTTTTGAGGCAAGGGACGGATGAACATAGAAAAATTGTGAGCTTCATTGAAAAAACTCAGACAATTTTCATCCATGTTATTATTATTATTATTATTTATTATTATAGCGCCATTTATTCCATGGCGCTTTACAAGTGAAAGAGGGTATACGTACAACAATCATTAACAGTACAAGACAGACTGGTATAGGAGGAGAGAGGACCCTGCCCGCGAGGGCTCACAGTCTACAGGGTTCATTTTTTACATCCCTGTGACGTATGTGTGATGTCCATTTTCATACATCTGCATTCTAAAATACAGCCAAAGAGAAAAATTGTATGAAAAATACCCTGACTATAAATGAATAAATTGCAAGTGCTTAATAACAGGGTACTTAGTATACACATTTTTGCAAAAAGGTAAGAAGCTGTCCCACCTCGTCACGGTGTACCCATCTGGGACAGTCCCTAACCTGTTTTCTTGCTTTAGTGCAAGTTGGGGGCGCAGCCCTCCTTATACTGAGACTGGGCAATCAATTTGCTTCCCACTTTGCTGTGTATTTAATCTGGGACCCAGCTGACCACTTGTTACCAATAACATTGGAGTTTTGATATGACACAAGTCAGGTATAGAAAATGTTTATAACTTTAGTTGGTTAGGGACTGTCCCAGATGGGTACACCGTGACTAGGTGGGACAGCTTCTTACCTTTTTGCAAAAATGTATATACCAAGTACCCCGTTATTAAGCACTTGCAATTTATTTATTTATAGTCAGGGTATTTTTCATACAATTTTTCTCTTTGTTTTTTTTCTAGTCTTGAGGCTGCCATTCACATGCTTGTAATGTTGCATGTTTACTGAACATTTGTTACAGCTCAGTTTCTTTTGGTGTTTTTTATTCTAAAATACAGTTTCATTGGTTAATAATGCAAAGCTGAGGAAAGAGAGCGCAAATAGGGTCTTACCAGATTAACAGTGTGGTGTACAAAATATTACACTCACCTATCAGGGTTGTGAAAGTCACAACCCCTATGAAGCCTTGTAACATAATGGTGGCTCCCATAGGGTTAATATTCGGTGCTGGAGAGGAGAAGCGGGATTAATGCCCTGCTGCCGCCGAATGAAAAAATTATTGATTATTAATAAATACTTTTATTTCATAGGTTCAGTCCCCTTCTTCACGCCGAAAAGCAGAATCAACAGGCATTTACCCCGCTTCTCCTCTCCAGCATCAAAAACTGGTTAATAATCAGGTCTGCGACTAAAAAGCGGTTTGATTATTTTCATCTAATTTCCATGTATTTTGGTGTGCTGAAAATGAAAAAAATATTGAAAAAAATCCTGGATGTCAGGATTTGCCACAAAATGCAAAATTCTCTTTAAATTTAGTAAATTTTTCTTTTTTTGTTTTTTTTTTTTAGGGTTTTGAAAGTCATAATTACTATTAATTAATTCACATCAATGCATTGAAGATATATAATGCCAAAAAAATATAGCTTTCAAAGAAAAGAACTTTCAGAGTGAGCTAATGAAACCAGCATCAACATTTTGCAAGCTGAATGAGCGGGCTCTGAAATGCACGGGCTTGTTTCAATTGTTTTATCTTTGTTCTCGCCTGTTCACACTTTTTTAATCTCAGTTCGTGTTAGCTCTTCATATTCAACCGTGTTTCCCAAAATTAGCATTATGGCTCAGCAGAAGTGTATTAATTCGTCTGACAGTTTGTTACATTTGTGGTGAATATACAGTGTTGAAGCAACAGCTGAATATTACAGACTTTGTGAAAAAAGTATACTTCGCATATTTCGGACTAAAGCTTGGAGATCAAGATAAAGCTTGGGCGCCTCATAAAGTGTGCAAACGGTGTGTTGAGGACCTCCGAAATTGGTTCAAGGGTAAGAAAAAAGTTTTCCATTATGGGATTCCTATGGTATGCAAAAGGACCAGTGACGATTGTTACTTTTGTTCATGTGATGTGAAAGGATATAATTCAAAATGGAAGCATTCCATTTCATACCCCAATATTCACTCAGCAATTCATCCCATCCCCCATGGCACAGATATACTAGTACCCAAGGCCCCTGCTACCTTGGAAGAGATAACTATGTCCGATGAAGGTGGAGTCATACCTGAACCAGATGAACCAAGTTCTGACTTTGAAGATGATACAAGACCAAAATTGTTTTCCCAGGAGGAGATGAATGATTTGGTAAGAGACTTAAATCTTCCCAAAGATGCCGCTGAGTTACTCGGCTCAAGGCTCAAAAGCAAGAATTTATTGTTGCCAGGAGTGTCTATTTCATGGTTCAGACATCGTGAAGATGAGTTCATTCCTTACTTTGCCCAGGAAGATAAGTTGGTTTATTACATCGATGTCGAAGGTTTGATGGGTCAATTCAAAATCCAATATGATTTAGCGCAATGGTGTCTTTTTATAGATTCTTCAAAAAGAAGTCTCAAAGCAGTTTTACTCCACAACGGCGGTTTTTAGGCTTCCATCCCTGTAGGTCATTCCGTACACCTGCACGAAACCTACGAGAACTTGGAATTGGTTCTTTGTAAACTTAAATATGAAGACCCCGATTGGCAAGTGTGCGGGGATTTGAAAGTCTTGTGCATGCTGCTCGGGCAACAAGCTGGGTATACCAAATACCCTTGTTTTCTGTGTCTATGGGACAGTCAAGACCGACAAAATCACTGGACCAAGAAGAATTGGCAGCCGAGGGTGCTCACAGTTGGTGAAAAAAATGTCCTCCGAGAAACTTTGGTTCCTCCCCATAAAGTTCTTCTACCACCTCTCCACATCAAATTGGGATTGATGAAGCAATTCGGAAAATCACTTCCAAAAGATGGAGAATGCTTCAAATACTTGGTTGCCAAGTTTCCAGGCCTCTTGGAGGCAAAATTGAAGGAAGGTGTGTTCGTCGGACCAGACATTAGAAGGCGTATAGCTGATCAAGAGTATATCAATACCATGACACATCCTCAAAAAGAAGGATGGATTGCATCTAAAGAGGTCGTAGAGAAATTTTTAGGCAATAACAAAGACCCTGACTACAAACAAATCGTCGGACGAATGCTGAAAGCATTTCAAGCTTTAGGTTGCCTGATGAGTTTGAAAGTGCATTTCCTCCATTCCCACCTTGACAACTTTCCTGAAAATTTGCGAGCTGTGAGTGAAGAGCAAGGTGAACGATTCCACCAGGACATTAAAGAGATGGAAAGAAGATACCAGGGAACATGGAGCATTACAATGATGGCAGACTACTGTTGGACGCTTCAGAGAGACATTACAAATGCTACTCACAAACATAAATGTACCAAGAGAAGCCTCACAGGGAAGAAGAAATCGATTTTAGTGTGTGGTAGTGAGCTCGTTGCAGGTAAAAAAATTATTTTCATGAAACATTTGTAATAAAAAAATTAATTTTATGAGTTTATTTTCATTTATTTTGAGGTATTGTCTTATTTAACATAGTTACTTAAATTGTCAGAAAACGTGATGTCCTATTCGGATTCAGCGCACTCAAAAACAAAGATTACGTGGAATAGCCAAAATGTCTCGAAAAAAATTGCAGACCTGTGTAATGGAAATGTATTTGTAGAAATCTGATACCACATGGATGTTCTATGTGGGATCCAAATTTTTTTTGCACCCAACTTGAATGCGCACGTCTCATCCAAGACTCGTAGAAAATAGTGCATGCTGCGATTCTTTTCTCATGACAGTCAGACGAAGAGAAAAATTGGTCATCAGAACTGCACTATTAAATAACATGCGTCACTGTGTTTTCTGAACTGCTGATCAAGCACAAAACAGACAGCACTAAGACGTGTCAAGCGGTTATGTGAATGTAGCACAACAAAAGCAATTTAATAAAATGACAATGCTCCTTAATTGTTTATGATTTTAATATTTGTGTTTTTACAGGTTTCACTATTTGGACTACTTTAAAATAGCATGAGATCATTGTTTTTTTTAACAAAATGGCGAACGAGGGAAGATTCGGGAGTGTTATTTTCATAAGGTCTCAGCTTTACTATTTTATTACAAGGTTAGTAATGTAGTTTTCTGATGTTTTAAGCCAATATCACTTTTTGTTGCATATTTCTCACATTATTAACATGAAAATGGCTTCTCCCCTGTGTGAATACTCTGATGTACAACAATATTTGAGTTCTCAGTAAAAAAATAAATAAATAAAAAAAAAGCATACATTTGGAACACAAAAAAGGCTATTTCTTCCCTGAGTGAGTTCTTTGATGTCTGACGAAACTTGATTTGTCTGTAAAACATTTCCCACATTCTAAACATGAATATGGCTTCTCTCCTGTGTGAATTCTCTGATGTGTAACGAGATTTATTTTCTGATTAAAACCTTTCCCACATTCTGAACATGAAAATAACTGTTCCCCTGTATGTCTTCTCTGATGTGTAACAAGATTTGTTTTCTGATTAAAACATCTCCCGCATTCTGAACATGTATATGGCTTTTCTCCTGTGTGAATTCTCTGATGTATAACAAGAGTTGCTTTGCTTATAAAACATTTCCCACATTCTGTACATGAAAATTGCTTCTTTCTTAAGCGAACTCTTTGATGTTTCCTGTCCCTTTTGTTATTTTTGTGTTGCTTAAAAGTCTGTGGTGAATCAGTAGAAAGAAGCTGTTGAAAAGCATTGCATGATACATCTTTATCGTCAAGGCCTGGAGGTTTATCCGGGATACTGTCACACTCTTCATATGTGTCTGTCGTAACATTATGATCATCTGCTTCAATATTTGATAATAGCGTATGTTTCTTTGAACTCTTGGTACAGACATCTGCCAAACATGAACCCATTATTATTAGTTAATAATACTGCCTTTTAGACATATTAATGCCAATACATTATATACAGTGCCTACAAGTAGTATTCAACCCCCTGCAGATTTAGCAGGTTTGATAAGATGCAAATAAGTTAGAGCCTGCAAACTTCAAACAAGAGCAGGATTTATTACCAGATGCATAAATCTTACAAACCAACAAGTTATGTTGCTCAGTTAAATTTTAATACATTTTCAACATAAAAGTGTGGGTCAATTATTATTCAACCCCTAGGTTTAATATTTTGTGGAATAACCCTTGTTTGCAATTACAGCTAATAATCGTCTTTTATAAGACCTGATCAGGCCGGCACAGGTCTCTGGAGTTATCTTGGCCCACTCCTCCATGCAGATCTTCTCCAAGTTATCTAGGTTCTAAGGGTGTGTCTCATGTGGACTTTAATCTTGAGCTCCTTCCACAAGTTTTCAATTGGGTTAAGGTCAGGAGACTGAGTAGGCCACTGCAACACCTTGATTTTTTCCCTTTTGAACCAGGCCTTGGTTTTCTTGGCTGTGTGCTTTGGGTCGTTGTCTTGTTGGAAGATAAAATGACGACCCATCTTAAGATCCTTGATGGAGGAGCGGAGATTCTTGGCCAAAATCTCCAGGTAGGCCGTGCTATCCATCTTCCCATGGATGCGGACCAGATGGCCAGGCCCCTTGGAGAGAAACAGCCCCACAGCATGATGCTGCCACCACCATGCTTGACTGTAGGGATGGTATTCTTGGGGTCGTATGCAGTGCCATCCAGTCTCCAAACGTCACGTGTGTGGTTGGCACCAAAGATCTCGATCTTGGTCTCATCAGACCAGAGAATCTTGAACCAGTCTGTCTCAGAGTCCTCCAAGTGATCATGAGCAAACTGTAGATGAGCCTTGACATGACGCTTTGAAAGTAAAGGTACCTTACGGGCTCGTCTGGAACAGAGACCATTGCGGTGGAGTACGTTACTTATAGTATTGACTGAAACCAATGTCCCCACTGCCATGAGATCTTCCCGGAGCTTCTTCCTTGTTGCCCTTGGGTTAGCCTTGACTCTTTGGACAAGCCTGGCCTCGGCACGGGTGGAAACTTTCAAAGACTGTCAAGGCCATGGAAGGCTAACAGTAGTTCCATAAGCCTTCCACTTCCGGATGATGCTCCCAACAGTGGAGACAGGTAGGCCCAACTCCTTGGAAAGGGTTTTGTACCCCTTGCCAGCCTTTTGACCCTCCACGATCTTGTCTTTGATGGCCTTGGAATGATCCTTTGTCTTTCCCATGTTGACCAAGTATGAGTGCTGTTCACAAGTTTGAGGAGGGTCTTAATTAGTCAGAAAAGGCTGGAAAAAGAGATAATTAATCCAAACATGTGAAGCTCATTGTTCTTTGTGCCTGAAATACTTCGTAATACTTTAGGGGAACCAAACAGAATTCTGGTGGTTTGAGGGGTTGAATAATAAATGACCCTCTGAATAAACTTTTCACAATTTAAAAAAAAAATAAAAAAAAGAAATAACATTCTTTTTTGCTGCAGTGCATTTCACACTTCCAGGCTGATCTACAGTCCAAATGTCACAATGCCAAGTTAATTCCGAATGTGTAAACCTGCTAAATCTGCAGGGGGTTGAATACTACTTGTAGGCACTGTATTTTATAACATTTGGAAATTAAAATGTTTGTAAAATTTTTAGAAAATTTGATCTTCAGCTGATTAAACCATTGGCAGCCACAGTAAACCTTGTACTAATACTAGAAGTTACATTGGTTTGTTCCCGATGTCTATATGCCTGGTTTTTGGGTATGACCCAACTCAATTTTTTGACCTTATAAAATTCACAAAATGTAACTTGACAGTCAGCAAGTAATCCAAGGAATAATCTGGAATCTCTCCACAGTTAAGTCCAAACCAATGTTGAAATGTGAATACCAGAGATCCCTTGAACCCACTCTCCGTATTGACCAGCATCAAGCTTGCTGCACTTTTTTCCCCTCTATAGTAAGCAAATTATAAAATAATAACTGGCTAATTGAGATGAGCGAGTGTGCTCTCCACTGCTCGATACTTGATCAAGCATCAAGGTGCTTGGGTATGGTCGATACTCGATCATGCTCAAGTCCCCGCCACACTGTTAGACAGTCAATCAACATGTGGGGATTGCCTGCCATACATGGTAATGCTGTTGCCATGGTGGTATTACTATGATTGTCCAGCCGCATAGGGTCAGGGGTCTTATATAAGACCCGGTGACACGAAGCTCAGCCCATTCTCCTCTAGAATTAGATCAGGGACAGTTGATCTAGGAGGGAGAGCTTTTATTAGAGCAAGCATATAGGCAGTGTTTAACCCCTTACGACTGTGGGCAGTAAAGTTACGTCCTAGCGGTCATAGTGTTAATCTCCTCCTGTGCCTTTTAACCCCTTAAATAGGGCTGTCAAGATGTGACAGCTCCATATTAATGGCGATAGCGGTAGTTCCGTACTCACTGCTCGATACCGAAAATCACGTGACATGATCACGTGGATCCAGTGGTTTTCATGGTACCACAGGGTCATGTGATGACTCCTGTGCTCACATGACTCAGATCATGTGAGAAACAGTTGAGTGCTGCTTGTTACAAGACATGATCATTTCTCCCGGTCTGACCGATGCTGCTCTGATCGGGAGAAAAGAATGAGCAATCAGACAGCTGATCATTAAAGTCCCCTAGGGAACCTAGTAAAATAAAAAAAATAAAAAAAAATAAAAATAAAAAAAAAAGATTTTTCTGCCTCCCCAACCCTCTTGTTAGGGTCTGCCGAAAAAATGCTTGCGTTTGACTTCCACTATTCTCGGTACTTGAGTTAAGCATGTAAAGCGTTTGACCTGATCAATTCGAGTAACGAACACGCAAGCATTTTACTGCTTGGTCATTATTACTGGCATATAATAAGATAGATGCTCTGCAGCCTCTGGTGGATCAAGGTCATGGATTCCCCCAGCTGAAGCATGAAGTGACTAAACAAATTCAAACTTTGAAGCTTTCCTTTAATGCTGCAGCTTAAGTGTCAGTGCCTGATTCTGAAGTCACGGTCAATTTATCTAATTGATTTTCTTGAGATTACTAATACCTTTATGCTTTTGTGTCAAAGTTCTAAAAGGATATTTCAAGACCTGTCTTCTGGATCTGAACATCTACATGTTAGGCTAGGTTCACATTTCCGTTGTTTTGCATCAGTCATAATCCGCCGCTCTGATTAACAACGCAATCCGTTTGGCGGATTCCGTTGTTTCCCATAGACTTATATGAGCGGCGGATTGTGACTGATGCTCTTGCGTTGCATCCTCCGCCCGTGGAATGACTGACCATTGGGAGGCAGGAACGCAGAGTGTAATGTTTTATGAGCAGCGGAATCCTTAGGATTTCACTGTGCATACTCTCTCGTGGCGGCCGAACGATCAGCTGATCGCCCGGCAGCCGCCTTCGGTGAGCGATCAGCTGATCACCTGGCGGCCGGCAGCTGTGAGCGATCAGCTGATCACCCGGCGGCCGGCTGCTGTGAGCGATCATCTGATCACCCGGCGGCCGGCTGCTGTGAGCGATCAGCTGATCACCCGGCGGCCGGCTGCTGTGAGCGATCAGCTGATCACCCGGCGTCCGGCTGCTGTGAGCGATCAGCTGATCGCTCTCATTAGCTGGTCACCGGGAGATCATCTGTTCGCTCTCAAAAGCCGGCGGCTGGCTATTGTGAACGATCAGCTGATCATTCTCTCTCTCACGTTTTACAACGGAGTCTGACCATGAATTCTTATTCTTGTCATCCGTTGTACAACGCATCAGTCACAAGCGTCAAGCAACGCATGTGACTGATGGAAAACGGAAATATAAACCTAGCCTTAGGCATAGTATTTATTGCGGAGGATCCTAAGCTTTGGGCATTTTCTTTGTCTAATTGGACCGCTCCACAGCTGTTCTCTGTGGAAATCAGTAAACCCTTCCTAAGAGTGCCGATTTTAATTTTTGAGTTTTCAGTTTTCTTCCTCTTTTTGAAAAATCCTTTAATTAAAAAAAGAGAATTTTGTTACTTACCGTAAATTCTTTTTCTTATAGTTCCGTATTGGGAGACCCAGACCATGGGTGTTTAGCTTCTGCCTCTGGAGGACACACAAAGTACTACATTTAAAAGTGTAGCTCCTCCCTCTGAGCTTATACACCCCCTGGTAGCCAGTCCTAGCCAGTTTAGTGCAAAAGCTGAAGGAGAATAGCCACCCACAAGTAGAACCGAGTAAGAACCGGAACAACCGGAGACTCTGTCCACGACAACAGCCGGTGATAACACACGGAACAAGAAAATTGCCAACAGGCAACAGGGAGGGAGCTGGGTCTCCCAATACGGAACTATAAGAAAAATAATTTACGGTAAGTAACAAAATTCTCTTTTTCTTTATCGTTCCTTTGGGAGACCCAGACCATGGGACGTTCCAAAGCTGTCCCTGGGTGGGAATAAACAGAAAAAACTAAGAAGTAGGCGGAGCCTAACTTCACAAGTGGGCGACAGCCGACTGAAGAATGCGTCTGCCCAAGCTCGCATCTGCCGAAGCATGAGCATGCACTTGGTAGTGCTTCGAAAAGGTATGCAGGCTAGTCCAAGTGGCAGCCTGACAGACTTGTTGAGCCGTAGCCTGGTGCCTAAAAGCCCAAGAGGCACCGACAGCTCTGGTCGAGTGTGCTTTGATCCCCAGCGGGGGAGGCACCTGAGTACTCTGGTAGGCGTCTGAAATGGTTGATCTAATCCAACGGGCCAAGGTCGGCTTAGAAGCAGAGAGACCCTTGCGCCGCCCTGTGGTTAGCACAAAAAGAGAGGTGCACCGCCTAAGCGCAGCGGTGCGAGACACAGATCCGGAGAGCACGCACCAGATCTAGAGTATGCAGCGCTTTCTCAAAGCGATGAACAGGGGCCGGACAGAAGGAAGGCAAGGAAATATCCTGATTAAGGTGGAAGGGAGAGACCACCTTAGGAAGAAAGTCCGGGGTCGGACGGAGAACTACCTTGTCTTGGTGAAAAAACAAAAAAGGTGACTCCGAGGAGAGCGCAGCCAAATCAGAGACTCTCCTGAGAGAAGTTATGGCAACTAGAAAGGCCACCTTTTGAGAAAGACGATACAAAGAAACCTCCCTAAGGGGCTCGAAAGGGGGTTTCTGCAATACCGTGAAGACCAAGTTAAGGTCCCAGGGATCCAAGGGCTGCCGATAAGGCGGAATGATGTGAGACGCACCTTGCATGAAGGTGCGGACCTGAGCCAGCCGGGCGAGACGCCGCTGGAACAGCACTGATAGAGCTGAGACTTGTCCCTTGAGAGAGTTGAGGGACAGTCCTAGCTGCAGACCGGACTGTAAAAAAGACAGAAGGGTCGGCAACGAGAATGGCCAAGGAGAATGGCCGGAAGAGCGACACCAGGACAGGAAAATTTTCCAAGTCCTGTGATAGATCTTGACGAAGGAAGACTTACGGGCCCGAGTCATAGTGGAGATGACTTCAGGAGGAATACCAGAAGCCGTCAAAATCCAGGACTCAAGAGCCACGCCGTCAATTTGAGTGCCGCAGAATTCGGGCGGAAAAACGGACCTTGCGAGAGCAGGTCTGGACGGTCCGGAAGATGCCACGGCATCTCCACGGACAGTTGGAGCAGGTCCGGATACCAAGCTCGCCTGGGCCAGTCCGGCGCAATGAGGATGACTCGACGGCCCTCCATTCTGATCTTGCGCAGGACTCTGGGCAAGAGATCTAGGGGGGGAAACACGTAGGACAGACGAAACTGGGACCAGTCTTGAACCAGAGCGTCCGCGGCGAAGGCCTGAGGATCGTGGGAGCAAGCCACGTAAACCGGAACCTTGTTGTTGTGACGGGATGCCATTAGGTCCACGTCCGGAGTGCCCCACTTGCTGCAGATTGACTGAAACACTGCCGGGTGCAGGGACCACTCGCCACCGTCCACGGATTGACGGCTGAGATAATCTGCCTCCCAGTTTTCTACGCCAGGGATGTGGACTGCGGATATGGTGGACTTGGAGTCCTCCGCCCATTGAAGAATGCGTTGGACCTCCAACATTGCCAGGCGGCTGCGTGTCCCGCCTTGGTGATTGATGTAGGCAACCGCTGTCGCGTTGTCTGACTGGACTCGAATGTGCCTGCCCGCCAACAGGTGGTGAAAGGCTAGGAGAGCTAGAAGCACAGCTCTGGTTTCCAGCACATTGATTGAAAGGGCTGACTCGGATTCCAAGTGCCCTGTGCTCTGTGGTGGAGATGTACCGCTCCCCAGCCGGATAGGCTGGCATCCGTGGTGAGAATCACCCAGGACGGAGTCAGGAAGGAGCGCCCTTGGGACAGGGAGAGGGGTCGAAGCCACCACTGAAGAGAGCTCCTGGTCCGTGGCGACAGAGCCACTAACCTCTGTAAGGAGGAAGGATGCTTGTCCCAACAGCGGAGAATGTCCAGCTGCAGAGGACGCAGATGGAACTGGGCAAAGGGAACCGCCTCCATGGAGGCCACCATTTGACCCAGAACCTGCATCAGACGCCTGAGGGTATAACGGCGGGGCCTCAGGAGAGAGCGCACCGCCAACCGGAGTGACAGCTGTTTGTCTAAGGGCAACTTCACAAGTGCCGGCAAAGTCTCGAACTGAATCCCTAGGTACGTGAGACTCTGGGTCGGAGTCAGAGTGGATTTGGGAAGATTGACAATCCACCCGAATTGGGCTAGGGTGGCGAGAGTGAGCGAAACACTCCGCTGACAGTCTGCGCTGGATGTACCCTTGACCAGAAGGTCGTCCAGATAAGGAAGCACTGCTAACCCCTGGAGGTGCAGGACTGCAATCACTGCCGCCATGACCTTGGTGAATACCCGAGGGGTCGTGGCTAACCCGAAGGGGAGAGCCACGAATTGGAAATGATCCTCTCCTATCGCAAAACGTAACCAACGCTGATGTGACACTGCGATTGGCACATGTAGATAGGCATCTCTGATGTCGATGGACGCCAGGAACTCCCCTTGGGTCATAGAGGCAATGACTGATCGCAGAGACTCAATGCGAAAATGCCGCACCCGGACATGCTTGTTGAGAAGCTTGAGATCCAGGATGGGCCGGAAGGTACCGTCCTTTTTTGGAACTAGGAAGAGATTTGAGTAAAAACCTCTGAACCGTTCCTGAGTGGGAACTGGGACAATCACTCCGTTTGCCTGCAAGGACGCCATGGCCTGCGAGAAGGCGGCGGCCTTGGAGCAGGGGGGAGTTGAGAGAAAAAATCTGTTTGGAGGGCTGGAAGAGAATTCTATCCTGTAGCCGTGAGATATGATGTCTCTCACCAACTGATCGGAGACTTGCTTTAACCAAGCGTCGCCAAAGTGGGAGAGCCTGCCACCGACTAAGGACGTGGCTGGAGCGGGCCGAGAGTCATGAGGAAGCTGCCTTAGTGGCAGAACCTCCTGCGGTCTTCTGCGGACGCGCTTTTGGGCGCCAGTTGGATTTCTGATCCTTGGCTGAGTTAGCGGACGAGGCGTAAGGCTTAGAGGATGACCAGTTGGAGGAACGAACGGAACGAAACCTCGATTGATTCCTACCCTGGGCGGGTTTCCTGGTCTTGGTTTGTGGCATGGAAGTACTCTTCCCGCCAGTAGCTTCTTTAATGATTTCATCCAGCTGTTCACCAAACAGCCGTGAACCAGCAAAAGGGAGCCCAGCAAGAAACTTCTTGGAAGAAGCATCTGCCTTCCACTCTCGAAGCCACAAAATCCTGCGGATAACAAGAGAATTAGCTGAAGCCACCGCAGTGCGGTGAGCAGCCTCTAGCATGGCAGACATGGCATAGGATGAAAAAGCTGGAGCCTGAGCAGTTAAGGTAACCATCTCAGGCATAGATTCCTTGGTGAGGGAATGCATCTCCTCTAGAGAAGCAGAGATGGCTTTGAGAGCCCACACGGCTGCAAAAGTCGGGGAAAACGCGGTCCCCGCAGCTTCATACACAGATTTGGCCAGAAGGTCAATCTGACGGTCAGTGGAATCCTTAAGTGAGGTGCCGTCAGCCACCGACACAACGGTCCGGGCTGAGAGCCTAGACACCGGGGGGTCTACCTTTGGGGAGTGAGACCACTCCTTGACCACCTCAGGTGGAAATGGAAACCGGTCATCAGAACCACGCTTTGGAAAGCGTTTGTCAGGGCAGGCCCTGGGTTTGGTCACAGCGGTCTGAAAACTGGAGTGGTTAAAGAACACACTCTTCACTCTCTTAGGCGAGGTAAACTGCTGTTTTTCTGCCAAAGAGAGTTGCTCCTCTGACACTGGCGGATTGAGATCCAGCACAGAATTAATAGAAGCAATCAAATCACTAAGATCTGAGTCACCCTCAGAGAAATCGATGGGATACATAGCCTCCGAGCCCCCAGTGAGAGCATCCTCCTCATCTTGAGAGTCAGCTCTTGAGGCAGAGCCGTGGGATGGGGAGGGGGAGGAAACCCTGCGCCTTCTCTTAGAAGGACGGGGTCTGGGATCAGATGATGAATCCTCCGTGAGCTCCGATGGACGGAGGTCAGAGGATAGGAGTCCTCTGTCAAGAGTATTAGAGGCACCCTGTGAGGGGGGCTGATGCATATTCATCAAAGTCCTGGACAAAAGCCCCATGGACTCAGCAAATGACTGGGATATGGACCTAGAAAAGGACTCTACCCAGGCCGGGGGTTCAATCACAGGTGCAGCAGCAGCCTGAGAGACCACTGGGGGTGAGACTCCAGGCTGTGGCACCGCCAAGTTAGAGCAGATATCACAATGTGGATAGGTGCTCGGCTCAGGCAGCAGGAGCTTACATGCAGTGCATGCAGAATCAAGCTTTGGAGCCTTGCTCCTTGTGTGAGACATGCTGCTGGAGTGGGGGCTTTGCAGAGAATGAACCCCAGGGAGAATATACAGAGGTCCACAACCGGAGACCGGCTGTGGCTTACCAGACCGCTGAGCGCGGTGTTGTGTGCCCTCCAGATCCCGAAGCCCGGTCCCCCAGTCGCAGCACCTCAGCAGAGATGCAGAATGCAGGATGTCCCAGAGCAGAGTGAACTCTGCCTGAGAAGAGGGCGTTCCTATAAAAGAGCGGGAACTGGAGGGCTATAGAGACCTGCAGGGAAGGATGGACGCCCCAGCAGTGGGGAGTGTCCCTCCCCTGTGTAGAACGGCCGCCGGGAGGAGCCGAACCTGTCCCTCTGCATGAGTGACATGCGAGGCCAGGAAAATGAAACTAGGCCTCCGGCAAAGCCGGGGCCTAAATTTAAGTGGCGAGGCCGACAAGCAGGCACCATCGGCGCGGTTCTCAGGCAAAAGCTAGAGAACCCGCCGGAAAAGTTAAAACAATCACATACAGCATACTCTCCCCTTACAATAAAGAACCGGGACCCCCAACATAAACGTCTCAGGTACTTAGCTGCTGAGACGCAGGGCCATGTCCCTGGGGATGAGTGCTCCGGTCCAACAGAATCCTCAAGGGGCTGTGGATGGAGACCGGACTCCTGCCAGGCATGGAGACCGTGCTGGCTTCCACTTCAAGCCAGAGCCCAGAAGGGATGGTGAAGGAGCGCGGCATGTAAGGCTGCAGCCTTGTAAATCAACCTTAACAACACCGCCGACACAGTGGGGTGAGAAGGGACATGCCGGGAGTCCAGACATGGACCCGCTTTTCTTCAAACTCTTTCCAAAAGTCAAACAAATCAGATGAGAATGCATGTGTGGATGTATGCCTCCTGACACAAAGCAATAAACTGGCTAGGACTGGCTACCAGGGGGTGTATAAGCTCAGAGGGAGGAGCTACACTTTTAAGTGTAGTACTTTGTGTGTCCTCCGGAGGCAGAAGCTAAACACCCATGGTCTGGGTCTCCCAAACGAACGATAAAGAAACTTTAGTTTGCCTTTAACATACAGTCATGGTCGAAAGAGTTGGCACCCTTGAAATTGTTTGTGAAAATGAAGTATTCCTCACAGAAAATTATTTCAGTTACACTTGTTTTGTTATATACATGTTTATTTCCTTTGTGTGTATTGGAACAACACAAAAAAAAAACCTGAGAAAAGAAAAGGAACTTGGACATAATTTGACAATAAACCCCAAAAATGAGCTGAAAAGAAATGGTTGCCACCTTTCCAAATTTGTAGGTAAACTACTTTGTTTCATGGATGTGATGCTCGTTCAATCTCACCTGTGGCAAGTAAAATGTGTGGGTAATATGAAAATCACACCTGAAATCAGATAAAAAGAGAGAAGTTGACTCAATTTTTGCATTGTCTTTGTGTGCCACACTAAGCATGGAGAACAGAAAGAGGAGAAGAGAACTGTCTGAGGACTTGAAAACCCAAACTGTTGAAAAATATCAACAATTTCAAGGGTACAAGTCCATCTCTAGAGATCTTGGTTTTTTTTTTCAACACTGTGCAACATAGGTTTACAAGCCATGGCACTGTAGCTAATCAGTCTGGACGTGGACAGCAGAGAAAAATTGATGAAAGGTTGCAACACAGGATAGTCCGAATAGTGGATAAGCAGCTGCAATCAAGTTCCAAAGAAATTCAAGCTATCCTGCAAGCTCAGGGTGCATCAATGTCAGTGCAAACTATCTGTTAACAATTGAATGAATTGGAACACTATGGCAGGAGGATCTCTCTGGAAAAGCACTTTGTGGACAAATGAAAATAAGATAGAGCTTTTTGGTAAACCACGTCATTCTACTGTTTACCAAAAACAGATTGAGACCTACAAATAAATAAAACACAGGACCTACAGTCAAATATGGTTGAGGCTCAAAGATGTTCTGGAGTGGTTTTGCTGCCTTTGACACTGGGTGCCTTTGACTGTGTGCTGAAGATTACCAAAGGATTTTGGATCGCAATATAGTGCCCAGTGTCAGAAAGCTGGGTATCCTGTACATTCTAGGTCATGGGTCTCCCAACAGGGCAATGTCTCCAAACATACTTCATTGAGCCCCCAAAAATGGATGTAAACAAAGTCCTGGGGAGTTCTGAAGTGGGAGCAATGATTCTGGAACTAAATCCCATTGAACATCTTAAAATTGCTGTTGGGAGAAGGCATCTTCAAATATGAGGGACTTGGAGCAGTTTGCAAGAGAATAGTCCAAAATTCCAGCTGAAGGTGTAAGAAGCTTGTTGATGGTCATGAGAAGTGATTGATTGCAGTTATTTATTCCAAAGAGTGCAACGAAATGTTAAGTTGAGGGTGCCAACAATTTTTTTCCGGACCACTTTTGGGGGTTTGTGTGAATTGCCTTTTTATTCCTCTTTTTTTTTTTTTTTTTTTTTAGTTGCTCCAAAACAGACAAAGGAAATAAATGTGTGTATAAAAAAACCCATATGTAATTGCAATAATTTTCTGGGACAAATATATCATTTTCTGGAACAATTTTAAGGGTGCCAACATTTTCGACCATGACTGTAATAGTATTAACGCTTTTTTTGCGGGATGAGCTACAATTTTGTACCTTGATACCTTTCTTTTTACCATATAATGTACTGAAAACCTATGAACAAAATTCCACAGGGGGATGTAATTGTAAAAAAAAACAACAAAAAAATTGAGGATTGTGTGGTGTAAAAATGACCCAGCATCATGGCTCTTCAGGTCAAATTATGGCTATAAAAACGTAAGATATTTTTATTACTTTGTCTTTTAGTAGTTTAAAAAAATGTAAAATTCTGAAGAAAATCACTTTGCGTGAACTTCTGAAAATTATAACGTTTTGATTATTCCACTAATGAAGCTTTACGTGGCCCCAAGTGGTGAACGCTAACGAGAATGATATACACCCACTTCAATGGCAACCATTTACATGCTATTCAAAATGTACAGTATCTTGTGTGTTCCCCCATTCTTTTTCTTTATTTCTGCTGTAAATTGGATGTCGGAAAGGGGTCCAGGACCTAAGCAAAGTGTGGAAAGTAAGTTTCTATCTCTGCAAAAGGATGGACACTCAAGGCCCCGTTACACGCAGAGATAAATCTTTGGCAGATCTGGTTGCAGTGAAATCATGGACATATTGTTCCATTTGTACACAGCCACAAACCGGGCACTGATTATCCACAATTTCACTGCAACCACAGATCTGCCGCAGATTTATCTCTGTGTGTGACAGGGCCTTTAGTGAGAGATTGTTGCTCTGTGTTGAGCTGGCTTCAGATTCAGAGTGGAATAAGTCGGCATCTGAAGTCAAGTTCTTCGAGATCTAGAGGAAACTGATGTTGCCTCATCTAACACCGAACTCACTGGATTAATTCTTAGCCTTATTTAGCTCAAGATGTTTGGATCTCTGTGTTTGCAAGATATAACTGGGCCCAGAACAAACGTTATCACTAAAAACTGGCCGGCCTGTTACTATCCTTGTTTGTTTCTAATTCCTCATGGACCCATTTTACTGATCCTAAATTCAAGGACCAAAACAATTTGAAGAGTTAAAAAACTATTTTACTTTGTGGAAAAAGTTGAATCCAGAATAAAATAATATAGCATACTCATCTTATTGATTACTTGATGCTCCTCTTCCAATGCTGCTCTGATACCCAGCCGGCTCCCCGCTTCCATGTCTGGCCAAATGTGTGACACTTTCACCCAACGATTGACCGAAGCAGTGACCAATGCGTCTCTGATGTGACCAGTAATTGACTTCAGCAATCACATCAGTACGTCCAGAACACAATGTATGGAGATCAGCTTGCTATTTTTAGGGTATGTGCGCACGTTGCTTTTTACCTGCTTTTTACCTGCTTTTTTGCTGCTTTTTCTTCTGCGCTGTTTAATGCCAAAATGGATGTGTTCTTCTATTCAAGCAAAGTCTATGGGAATTTGGGTTTCTTGTTCACACTATGTTGTTCAAAATGCTGCCTTTTTGTGGCAGAACTTTGGTCAAAAACTCAGCTTTTCAAAGAAGCAACATGTCAATTGTTTTTGCCATTTGGGTTTTGCACTGCAAAGCTGAGTTTTTGACCAAATTTCTGCCACAAAAAGGCAGCATTTTGAACAACATAGTGTGAACAAGAAACCCAAATTCCCATAGACTTTGCTTGAATAGAAGAACACATCCATTTTGGCATTAAACAGCGCAGAAGAAAAAGCAGCAAAAAAGCAGGTAAAAAGCAGGTAAAAAGCAACGTGCGCACATACCCTTATTCTTCTAAAATGCTAGTGCATGCTGTTATCATCTCCCGCCTCAACTACTACAACAGGGGTCTCAAACTCGGCTGGGTATATGGGCCACACACAAAAAAAAAAAAAAATGTATTTGGGTGACCGCGTTCTTTGTAGGACAAAGTGACATTTTTAGTAATACCATATAATTATTTAATATAACAAATTGAGAAAAAGACATGGATCGCACATCCCAAAAATACATTGATCTAAAAGCCGCTAGGCAAAATTTTTTATAGAACGTGAGGTTCTTAGTTACCATTCTGATCAGACTGTATTAAGCCCACTGCCACGTCACGGTGAACCTCTAGAGTGGGTCCCTATCCTAAGCCTTTGTGGTGCGGCACTGTGCACCAACCACTGCTGCAGCGACAAAGCACCAGCAGGGCAGGCGACCCGGTGCCTCACAGCACCCATGCTGCAAGGCTCCAGGCCGCACTGCCCCACCGTCACGACACCACCACAACAGCGGCCACTGCACAGTACCAACACACAGTGAGAGGAGCTGCGCACTCACCTCCCACTGGCTCCCATAAGTGAACTGGGAGCAAAAAAGGCTGACCCCTCTTGCAGTCTCCTGCTAATTAAAAACACCTGTGCCAAATGGGGGGAGTGCAGATCCAAGCAAAAAAAGGAGGGGGATAGAACATATTAATATAACAAATGGAGAAAAAGACATAGATCGCACATCCCAAAAATACATTGATCTAAAAGCCGCTAGGCAAAAATTTTTATAGAACGTGAGGTTCTTAGTTACCATTCTGATCAGACTGTATTAAACCCACTGCCACGTCACGGCGAACCTCTAGAGTGGGTCCCTATCCTAAGCCTTTTTTGCTCCCAGTTCACTTATGGGAGCCAGTGGGAGGTGAGTGCGCAGCTCCTCTCACTGTGTGTTGGTGCTGTGTAGTGGCCGCTGTTGTGGTGGTGTCGTGACAGTGGGGCAGTGCGGCCTGGAGCCTTGGGGGCTTTGCCTTGCAGCATGGGTGCTGTGAGGCACCGGGTCGCCTGCCCTGCTGGTGCTTTGTCGCTGCAGCAGTGGTTGGTGCACAGTGCCACACCACAAAGGTTTAGGATAGGGACCCACTCTAGAGGTTCACCGTGACGTGGCAGTGGGCTTAATACAGTCTGATCAGAATGGTAACTAAGAACCTCCCGTTCTATTTAAATTTTTGCCTAGCGGCTTTTAGATCAATGTATTTTTGGGATGTGCGATCCATGTCTTTTTCTCCATTGTTATATATAATTATTTCTATACAACATAGGATCACTTTTTTTCATTTTTCACTCTTTATTTAAAATGGCATTCATCGTATGGGTTATGGTATGTTTTTATAGCTTGAATCATTATGAATGTGGCGATAATATGCAATTTTTAATTTTAGTTGCTATATAAAAAAGCAATTTTAATGGTAGACTTTTTCATGCCATATTTAGAGTTTTGTTTTACATTTTATCCCCTTTTTGTAAGTAATATTGTTTTACAATTGGCACCATATAGTCACTTTGGTCAACATCTTGTGGTAATTTTCCCATCGGGTCCTCATCTTGTAGCAATGTGCCCATCCTTCTTCCCATGCTGTAGTAAGGTGTCCCATCCTTGTCCCCATCCTGTAGTAATGTGCCCTATCCTGGTCCCCTTCTTGTAGTAATGCCTCATCCTGGTCCCCATCCTGTAGTAATGTGTTTATTCTTGTCCCTTGTAAGAATGTTCCCATCCTGTAGTAATGTGTCTATCCCTGTCCCCTGTAAGAATGTTCCCACCTTGTCCACATCCTGTAGTAATGTGCCCCATCCTTGTCCCTCTCCTGTAGTATTATGCCCATCCTGGTCCCCCTCCTGTAGTAATGTGCCCTATCTTGGTCCCCATCCTGTAGATATGTACCCATCCTGGTCTCCTTGTAGTATTGTGCCCATCCTGGTCTCCTTGTAGTAATGTGCCCATACTGTAGTATTATGCCCATACAGATCTCCTTGTAGTAATGTCCCCATCCTGTAGTATTGTGCCGATCCTGGTCTCCTTGTACCAATGTCTTCATCCTGTAGTAATGTTCCCATTCTGCAGTATTGTGCCCATCTTACTCAGTATTGTGCCCATCCTGGTCTCCTTGTACTAATGTGCCCATCCTGTAGTAATGTGCCCATCTTTGTCCCCATCTTATAATAATGTCTCATCCTGTAGTAATTTCCCCTTATATGCCGTTCCTCATATACACATAAAAAAAGATTCTTCTCTCCTGTCCTCCGTTCCCTCAGTATACTCTTCCCTGCTTCTTCTTGCGGCCCATAGGTCCGTGGACCCAGTGACGATCACGGCTAGTGCCCACAGTTGTCAGCGCATTATTTCATTTGAATGAAATGCGGGTGCCGTACTCAGCTCTCTCTCTGGCACCTCAATCCAATGGAATCCGCCGGCCAGAGTCCAGCACTTGACATCATATCACTACGTAAGCTGCTGGCCTGTGACTGGCCGGCGGCCGTCTTTGGTATAGCTGAAGAGAGCTCAGCGCGGTGCCAGTAGTTCATTCAAATGAAATAAAGTGCTGACTACTGTGGCCCCGACACCGATCGTCACGGGGCCCACGGTCCTGCGGTCCGCAAGAGGAAGCCCTAGGGGCCGCATGCAGCCAGCTGGCCGCATGTTTGAGACCTCTGTACTACAGTATCCTCCTCTGTGGCCTACATGTCTTGCACCTTTGCAGTTCATCCTCAACTCTGCTGGCCAACTAATCCACCTCTCTATTAGCAATTCCCTTGCCTCTCCCCTCAGCAAATCCCTTCATTGGCTCCCAATTCCCAAAAGTATTCAGTTTAAATTACTGACATTGATCTACAAAGCCATTCATAATCTCTCACCTCCATATATCTCCGAACTAATATTCCGATATCTTCCAACATGTAATCTTCGGTCCTCCCAAGATCTCCATCTCTCCTCCACACTTGTATGTTCTTCACCCAATTGCCTCCAAGACTTCTCCGGAGTATCCTCCATTCTCCAGTCAGCACATTGGAAACTTTCAGGTGGAACTTGAAAACACATCTCTTCAAGAAAAATTACAGCCTGCGTTAATCGTGCTGCCACCTCACCACAACCGGAGCAGTCACAACTCCCCTACCTATGGTCTCTTTCCCCATTATCCTGTAAGCTGAAAGTTTAAAAATTCAACATGTAAGTGCAGCAGCAAATCTATCAGAACAGTGAAGAGTGTACACAGCATTTTGTGGTCACTACTCACCTGGGTAGTCATATGTAGGACTCTCCTCTTTACACCACTCCTCACCCCTCTCATATATCTCTGTAGTATTAATATGGGTCAGATCTTCACCCTGAAACAAATATTGTAAAAGTCAGACAGATAGATGCATAATAAATCCTGCAAGAAACAAACTGAGCAAAAAATAATATGTATTTATTAGAACCAATCAAGCAATATAACCTATAATCTAATTAAAAAATGTAATACATGAGTGGAAAAAAAAAATTGTTACTTTAATATCAAAATTGTTTACAAAAATACAAAAAAAATCCCAATGTAGAACAAAATACATAAAACTCCCCAAAAATTAGAGAAGCTAAAAAAGACACAACCAGTGATGCATATAGTTGCATGAATTCTAACCAGTGTATTTAGTTATCTATCATCTAGAGATAAGCGAACCCGAACAGTTAAGTTCGGTGTTTAAACCCAACACAGACTTTACAAAAAGATCAGCCTTCGAGTTTGGGTGCTTTAGGTAGGCTGACCACTTGAGCGAGCATCGGTGTGCTCGGGTACGGTGGGTGTTTGGCCCAGTGCAAGCTGCTTGAGATGTTTGAATCGCTCACACTGGGGGTAAAATTAGTGTTATCGGATGTAGAGTGTTTAAAAAAAAAGTCCATTTTTCATTTTAGGTTTTACCTCGACCACACTCTTCTAAGTACACTCATTATATGACTTCATGTACAAACCTAACAAAGTTGGCAATTTCTTAAATACTGACCTCATTTTATCTGGCTCTGATAGCATGACTCATTTAAAGTTGCTCAGATCACTTGATTTGCCCATTCTAATGTGGATTCATAATTAATCTTAATAACTTGGATTTTATGCTGTCTCTGAGGTCACCTGTCCAATTTCCAAATAGAAAAGCTCAAATCATGAACAAAAACAATGTTTAAAACAAAATGACCAGTCAGAATATAATACTGGTAAATAAAACAAAGACTTTCACAGCCGTCTACACATCATAGGGGAAATTTCATTCATGACACCTTCTCTCCATCTACCTGATGATCCTGAGGAACATTCGGATCTTCTTGTTTACAATCCTGTGGAAGAAGAGGACGGGGACATCTCTCTGGTGTTGTCCTCTTACTGGATATAACTGGAGAAAACACATAAACGGAATTAATTAATTCTTCACATATAAATAATTATATGCCATGTCTATTTAGTCCTGTCTATTACCTGGTGATTTGAGGGGTAGGGATACCTCCATCATGACATCCTCGTAAACATCTTTGTGCCCTTCTAAATACTCCCACTCTTCCATAGAGAAATAGACGGTGACATCCTGACACCTTATAGGAACCTGACACATACAATAATACTGTCATCCCCGGCTCCCTTCATAGCGTTACTGTATAATGTCCCAGCATTCCCAGCAGTGTCACCTCTCCAGTCAGCAGCTCAATCATCTTGTAGGTAAGTTCTAAGATCTTCTGGTCAAAGATATCCTCATGTATCAGGGGGTGAGGTGGAAGCCCTGTGATTGGGCTCAGGGGGCTTCCCCATCCCTCAGACACCGGGGTCTGACAGCCCTCGCTAGAGGTCTTCTTCACTACTGTGTAATCCTGGATATGGAGAGACACATTAATAAATCTCACTACAGACATTTCCAGAGCCCTCACCTCTCCAGTTCTGTCCATCTGTTATTCCCAAAGATAAGAATGATGTAATGTGACATCATCAGAATCTCTCACCTCTCCAGTAAGCCGGAAGAGGATCTCTAGGGTGAGGTGTAACATCCTCTCCACCATCTTGTCCCTGTCCTTATCCATCTTTGATGGGTTAATCAGGAAAATTCTCTTATATTGAAGATTTCTGAGAGGATCCGATATTGTAGGGACCTGAATGGGGAGAAGATGACGATGAAACATCATAAAAATCCCATGTAATAATACAATTACTGTAAATAATAAAGGGAAATATGACAGAGTATGCTCTCTTCATGTAAAGACTGGCAAGTACTGGAGATCAAAGGGGAAACATCTGAGAAGAAAGAACATGTTGGTGTTGTATTCCCTCTTTTTCCACGCACTGGAACATTCTGTTTAGTTCTATTCAGGAAATTATCGGCTATAGTCTATTCTATTCAGGAAATTGTTAGATATGTTAGTCGAGTTCTGTGAGATTCCTGGGTTGTCTTGCACACTCTGCTCTTTTGAGGTCTAGTCACAGATTTTCATTGATGTTCAGATCAGGGGACTGTGAGGGTCATTGTAAAACCTTCAGCTTACACCTTTTGAGGTAGTCTATTATGGATTTTGATGTGTCTTTAGGATCATTATCCATTTGTAGAACCATCCTCTTTTCAACTTCAGCTTTTTTACAGTTAGTGTCATGTATACATCAAGAATTTGTTCAAATTTCATTGAATTCATTCTTCCCTCTACCCATAAAATGTTCCCCGTGCCATTGGCTGCAACACAACCCCAAAGCATGATTGATCTACCCCCATGCTTAATTGTAGGCAATATGTTCTTTTCCTGAACTTCTGTGACCTTTTTTCTACACACATCCCAATTAAACATTGTGATCATAGAGTTCTACCTTAACCTCATCAGTCCACAAGAATTGTTTCCAAATTGCAGCAGTCTGAGTTTTATGGTGAATTTTATGGGGAGGACACAGGAGAGGTTTTCTTCAGATTACTCCTCCATGAAGGCAATATTTGTGTAAGTGTCTCTGAACAGTAGAGCAATGCACCACAGCTCCAGAGTCTGATAAATCTTCCTGAAAGTCTTTTGCAGTCAAGCAGTGGTTTGGATTTGCTTCTCTATCAATCCTTCGAGCGCTCTTACAGAAAAGGTGCTTGGTTGTCCAGCCTTATCTTGACCTCCACAGTTCCTGTTAACTGCCATTTTTTAATTACATTTCAAACTGAGGGCTGTTTTTTGGCACAATGTTAGAGGCAGCTGAGTTTTCATAAAGGTGTGAAATTTGCATCACCTGGCCTTTCCTAATGATGATGTGAACAAGCCATAACCCTAACAGGCTAATTAAGGTCTGAAACCTTGGTCAAAGTTATCTGAGCACATAAATCTCTAAAAATGTCCAAACTTTTGCAGCGGCCCATTTTCCTTTTTGTCATTTTTAAAATGTAAAAGATGAAAATACTTTTTGAGGGGCTAAAACACAAAGGAAAATTGGTATTACTTAACGGTAATAAGATTTTCCAGAGCCACAATAGCACCCAGGAGAGAAAGGGTACATCCACCTCGAAGGACAGGTAACAGCTTTTAAGAGTGGAGCCGCTCTATACGCTTCAGTGGTTTACAGAGCATTTGAGGACTCCGTTTAGTTAGTATGACACATATTAGTAAACATATTTAAGAAATTATAACATTACTTCCGACATATGCATATCTGAAATACAGTATATGCCAGTCCCATATCTACTAGTTTTTGTTTGTTTTTTTGCGACACCCATGGATAAAAGGAACCCCCCTCATACTAGTGACAAAAGACCAACACCAAAAGTAGGTAAAAACAGAAATAAGGGTGGGAAAATTACAGAAGGTGCTGTCGTGGCTCTGGAAAATCTAATTACCGGTAAGAAATACTGATTTTTTTTTCCCCCTTCTCCACGACAGCACCCAGGAGAGATTATAAAGGAATCCCCTAGGGAGGGACCACTGCCTGTAATACCTTCCTCCCAAAGGAAAGATCACTAGCACCAACATCCTCCCTATAGTGCTTGAAAAAGGTAGATGGTGAAGACCATGTGGCAGCTTTACAGATGTGCTCCAGAGAAGCGTTAGTTTTTTCAGTCCAAGAGGTGGAAATGGCCCTGGTGGAGTGAGACCTTAAGCCTAAGGAAGGGTCCTGATCCCCTGCTCTGTATGCCAGAGTGATCCCTGCTTTCACCCATCTGGCTAGGGACCCTTTTGATGTCGGCTGGCCTGTACAGGGACCCTGAAAAGAACAAAAAGGATGGTAGCTTTTCTGAAACCTTTGGTCACCTCTAGGTATTGTAACAGGAAATCCTAATATCCAGGGTGTGAAACTCCCCCTTCTTCTAATTCATGGGGTTATTACAAAAGGAAGGAAGTACTATCTCTTGGGACCGGTGAAACCTAGAAACTACCTTTGGTGCAAAGGCTGGATCTGGGCTAAGGATTACCCTATCTGAAATTATCTCCGTAAAGGGCTGGTTCATCAGGATAGCCTGCAGCTTCCCTATCCTTCTCACTGATGTAAGAGCTACCAAAAGCGCGGTCTTGAAGGTTAGGGGTACTTCTCACATAGCGAGATCGCTAGCAAGATCGGTGCTGAGTCACGGTTTTTGTGACGCACCAGTGACCTCATTAGCGATCTCGCTGTGTGACACTGAGCAGCGATCTGGCCCCTGCTGTGAAATCGCTGCTCGTTACACACTGCTCTGGTTCATTTTTTGGACGTTGCTCTCCCGCTGTGAAGCACACATCGCTGTGCTTGACAGCGATAGAGCAACAATCTGAATGTACAAGGAGCCGGCTTCTGGCAGCCTGCGGTAAGCTGTAACCAAGGTAAATATTGGGTAACCAAGCTAAGTGCTTTGCTTTGTTACCCGATATTTACTTTGGTTACTAGCGTCCGCCGCTCTCAGGCTGCCAGTGCCGGCTCCCTGCTCCCTGCACACGTAGCCGGAGTACACATCGGGTAAATAAGCAAAGCGGTTTGCTTATTAACCTGATGTGTACTCTGGCTACGAGTGCAGGGAGCCAGCGCTAAGCGGTGTGCGCTTGTAACCAAGGTAAATATCGGGTAACCAAGCGCTTGGCTACCCGATATTTACCTTAGTTACCAGTGCAGCATCGCTTCCATGCGTCGCTGGGGGCTGGTCACTGGTGAGATCTGCCTGATTGACAGCTCACCAGCGACCATGTAGCGACGCACCAGCGATCCTGACTAGGTCAGCTCACTGGTGGGATCGCTGGAGCGTCGCTAAAGTGTGACGGTACCCTAAGTGTCCTGGCCATGCATTCTGCAAGGGGCTCAAAGGGGGGTCTGGTTAAAGATTTCAAAACTAGCTTTAGATCTCATTGGGGTAAAAGGGGGTTGGAGTATTGATATAGATTGACCCACCGCCTTTACGAACTTTACCACTTAGGGATGATCCGCAATCTTAGAGTCTAAAAGCACCCCCAACTCCTAGATGTGGACTTGGAGTGTACTTAAACTCAATGCTATTTCTCGCCCCTTCTGTAGCAACTCCAGGATAGCAGGCCAACGTACTGCCTTTCCCTCCCAAGAATTGATTCCTGAGAAGTCTAAAAACTTTCTCCAAACCCTACCATAAATGTTATAGTGATCCTTTTCCTGTTCCCCATTAATGTGGTTATCAGGCTATCTAGAAAGACCCTAGATCTTAAGACCTGCCGCACAAATGCCACCCTGTCAAATGAAGACTCTTTAGGTTGAGATGCTGGACGGGACCCTGGGAGAGTAAGCCTAGAAACTCCGGAAGGACCCATGGGTCCTCTATTGACATCAGGGAAAGCCCGGTGAACTATGACCTTCTAAGCCAAAAAGGAGCTATAAGTATTGCTTCCGCTCGGTCTGTGAAAATCTTCTTTAGGATAAATGGGATTAGCGAGATGGGTAGAAAGGCATAGACTAGACCTCTGGACCATTTTTGGATCAATACATCTATTCCATGAGGGGAGTCCCCCGGGTTTAGATTAAAAAAATCTCCTGGTTTTCCTCTTTGTCTGATCGGCAACAAATCTATAATTGGCCTGACCCACCTGAGAACAATCCTGTAGAATATCTCTGGATCTAGAGACCAATTGTCCTGACACAGCTCGTGACGGCTGCAGAAGTCTGCTCCTAACTTTTCTCTGCCCTTCCGAAAATTTTCGGACAATAATAGAAGGTTTGATTCGGCCAAGACCAATATCTCCTCTGCTACTAACATGGGCTTCTTGGACCTTGTGCGCCCTGGTTATTTACATAGGTTACCTCTGTTATGTTGTCATACAGGACCTTTACATAGTGTCCCGATAAGTCCTGCAAGGCTCCCTCGAGCGCCATTTTTATGGCTGATAGGATCATCAAACCTGAGAGCGCTGTCTTTAATTCTTGTGACCATTCGCCCCGAAGGACCTTCCTTCCAGTGAGAGCCCCCCACGCCCAGAGGTTTGCTTCTTTCATTATAATAACAAAATTCTTTATCTCCGGAGGCACGCCTTTGCAGAGGTTGTCTCTTTTCAGCCACCACTATAGTGAGTCCCTGGAGGACTGGGAGATAGAAATCTTTCTGTCCAGCCTCTCGCTGACCTCCATTTCCTTTAATATTATCCATTGGAGTTTCCGAAAATGTCTTCTGGATCAGGTAACCACAGGGATACAGTGTGTTAGAGATCCGAAGGCTGACATCACTCTTCTGAGAGTGGTAATTGGCTTGATTATCAGCTTCCGTACCAATTCCCCTAGTCTTCCTATTTTCTCTTCTGGAAGTAATGACCTCTGGTGTCTGGAATCCAAGAGAATACCTAAAAAGATCTGTATTTGTTTGGGGTCGACTTTTGATTTTTTTTTGTATTTGTAAGCCAGCCGAGATTTTCTAAACATTAAGAGACCTGACCTATTACCTTCCTGCAGCTTGATTGAGATCTTCCTAGCACTAAGAAGTCATCTAGGTAGGGTATGAAAAGGATATACTTTTCCATGATGGGTGCTCACATTTCTGCCACCAGCTTTGTAAATATTCTGGGGGCCATTGAGAGTCTAAAAGGTAGGGTTTGAAATTGCAGCTGGGTAAGCTGACCCTGAATAAGTACCGCTACCCTGAGAAAGATCTGATGTCCCTGAAAAATATGTACATAAAAATAGGCATCTTTGAGGTCTAAAGTTGCCATGAAACAAACTGGGTACAGAAGTCTTACTGCCGTGGTGACTGTCTCCATCCTGAAATGTTTCTGTACTATAAACTGATTTAGACCCTTTAAATTTATGAAGGTCCTGAGGGATGAATGTGGCTTTTTTATTTTACTAAGAAAAGTGGGCTTTAAAAATCTCTCCCTTCTCCTTTTGCAACCAAGGTGAGCACGCCTTTCCGTAACAAGGACCTCCAAGGCCTGCTGGCGACCCCTTAAGCTCTAGGTATCTGGGATCACGAACCTGTCTGGGGGAGGGACAGTAAACTCGAGCTTCAACCCCTTGGCTACCATGCCCAGAATCCAACGGCTTGCCGAAATCTTCTCCCAGGCAGGAAGGCACCTTCATGCCAGGGCCCAGGTACAGTGCCTTGCGAAAGTATTCGGCTCCATTGAATTTTTCAACCTTTTCCCACATTTCAGGCTTCAAACATAAAGATAAAAATTTTAATGTTATGGTGAAGAATCAACAACAAGTGGGACACAATTGTGAAGTTGAATGAAATTTATTGCTGGTTTTAAACTTTTTTAAAAAGTAAATAACTGAAAATTGGGGCGTACAATATTATTCGTCCCCTTTACTTTCAGTGCAGCAAACTCACTCCAGAAGCTGAATGATCCAATGTTGTCCTAAATGACTGATGATGATGATGATAAATATAAGCTACCTGTGTGTAATCAAGTCTCCATATAAATACACCTGCTCTGTGATAGTCTCAGTGTTCTGTTTAAAGCGCAGATAGCATCATGAAGACCAAGGAACAAAATAGGCAGGTCCGTGATACTGGTTTGGAGAAGTTTAAAGCCAGATTTGGTTACAAAAAGATTTCCAAAACTTTAAACATCACAAGGAGCACTGTGCAAGCGATCATATTGAAATGGAAGGAGTATCATACCACTGCAAATCTACCAAGACCCGGCCATCCATCCAAACTTTCATTTCAAACAAGGAGAAGACTGATCAGAGATGCAGCCAAGAGGCCCATGATCACTCTCGATGAACTGCAGAGATCTACAGCTGAGGTGGGAGAGTCTGTCCATAGGACAATAATCAGTCGTACACTGCACAAATCTTGCCTTTATGGTAGAGCGGCAAGGAGAAAGCCATTTCTCAAAGATATACATAAAAAGTGAAAGTGTTGTTTAAAGTTTGCCACAAGCCACCTGGGAGACACACCAAACATGTGGAAGAAGGTGCTCTGGTCAGATGAAACCAAAATCGAACTTTTTGGGCACAATGCCAAACGATATGTTTGGCGTAAAAGCAACACAGCTCATCACCCTGAACACACCATCCCTACTGTCCAACATGCAGCATCATGGTTTGGGCCTGCTTTTATTCAGCAGGGACAGGGAAGATGGTTAAAATTGATGGGAAGATGGATGGAGCCAAATAAAGGACCATTCTTGAAGAAAACCTGTTGGAGTCTGCAAAAGACCTGAGACTGGGATGGAGATTTGTCTTCCAACAAGACAATGATCCCAAACATAAAGCAAAATCTACAATGGAATGGTTCCCAAATAAACGTATCCAGGTGTTAGAATGGCCAAGTCACAATCCAAACCTGAATCCAATCGAGAATCTGTGGAAAGAGCTGAAAACTGCTGTTCACAAATGCTCTCCATCCAACCTCACTCAGCTCGTGCGATTTGCAAAGGAAGAATAGGCAAGAAGTTCAATCTCTTGATGTGCAAAACTGATAGAGACATACCCCAAGCGACTTGCAGCTGTAATCGCAGCAAAAGGTGGCGCTACAAAGTATTAACTTAAAGGGGACTAATAATCTTGCATGCCACACTTTTCAGTTATTTATTTTTAAAAAATAGTTTAAAATTAAGCAATCAATTTTGTTCAACTTCATAATTGTGTCCCACCATAACATTAAAATTTTTATCTTTATGTTTGAAGCCTGAAATGTGGGAAAAGGTTGAAAAATTCAAGGGAGCCGAATACTTTCGTAAGGCACTGTAGGTGGGAGGCTGTTATTGTTTTCTGAAGGCCCTGGAAAAAAACCTGTCCGTTCTGGATTCCTTTTTCCTGGGTCCATCCTTTCAGTTCTGACCTCCCCTTTTCAGGTATCTGTTTTGCCTATACCTCCTGCTAGGATTGAATGATCTTCTAAAGTCTGGGAGGTTCGCCCTTGGGAATCCCTTTTTGGAATCATAGGCCTTCTCCAGTATCTAATCCAGGCCCATTCTGTAGAGGTGTTCTCCTTCGCACGGCAACCCACGGAGCCTCGACTTCAACCATAAGGCTCACCTGGGGGAATTTGAGAGGGAACAAGTCCGTGCCATGAGCCTCACAGCATCCGCCGACATATCAGCCTGAAAATCTGCCGCTTGTCTAATAACCGGGTAACTTGACAGGAGCTGGTCTCTTGGGCAGTTATCCAATATCTGTGTCTCCAGCTGACCAAGCCACATGCTCACGTGGCTGCAATGTTTGATTTGAAAGCCACTGCCCCAGATTGCCAGGCTCTTCTCAGGAAACTGTCTGCTTTCCCCTCTAAGGGGTCCTTCAGCAATCCCGCGTCGTCAAATGGGAGAGCCGTACTCCTGGATACCTTGGAGATGGCGGTGTCTATTTTTGGAATTTTGTCCCACACTTCTGACTCCCGCGAGTCGAATGGATACTTTCTTTTCATCTCTTTTGGAATAAAGGCTTTTTTATCCAGTCTCTTCCATTCTCGCTTGATTAAAACCGCACTGTTTTTGTGGACTGGGAAGCATTTGTGTTTACATGCCTCCAGCCAATCAAACATTATGTCCTCAACTGATCTGGGCTCTCTGACATCCTCAAATCTCATAGTAACCCTAACCGTCTGCCCTCCCTCAATATCTGAGGATGATGAGTATGAAGAATGGTCCGAGCAAAGAAGGGAATTTTGTTTACTTACCGTAAATTCCTTTTCTTCTAGCTCCAATTGGGAGACCCAGACAATTGGGTGTATAGCTACTGCCTCCGGAGGCCACACAAAGTATTACACTTAAAAGTGTAAGGCCCCTCCCCTTCTGGCTATACACCCTCCCATGGGATCACGGGCTCCTCAGTTTTAGTGCAAAAGCAAGAAGGAGGAAAGCCAATAACAGGTTTAAAGACAAATTCAATCCGAAGAAACCTCGGAGAACTGAAACCATTCAACATGAACAACATGTGTACCCGAAAAAAACAAAAATCCCTAAGAAAACAGGGCGGGTGCTGGGTCTCCCAATTGGAGCTAGAAGAAAAGGAATTTACGGTAAGTAAACAAAATTCCCTTCTTCTTTGTCGCTCCTAATTGGGAGACCCAGACAATTGGGACGTCCAAAAGCAGTCCCTGGGTGGGTAAAAGAATACCTCGTGATAGGGCCGTCAAACGGCCCTGTCCTACAGGTGGGCAACCGCCGCCTGAAGGACTTGTCTACCTAGGCTGGCGTCCGCCGAAGCGTAGGTATGCACCTGATAATGCTTGGTAAAGGTGTGCAGACTCGACCAGGTAGCCGCCTGGCACACCTGCTGAGCCGTAGCCTGGTGCCGTAATGCCCAGGACGCACCCACGGCTCTGGTAGAATGGGCCTTCAGCCCTGAAGGAACTGGAAGCCCCGCAGAACGGTAGCTTTCAAGAATTGGTTCCTTGATCCACCGAGCCAGGGTGGATTTGGAAGCTTGCGACCCTTTACGCTGACCAGCGACAAGGACAAAGAGTGCATCCGAGCGGCGAAAGGGCGCCGTGCGGGAAATGTAGATCCTGAGTGCTCTGACCAGATCCAACAAATGCAAACTTTTCTCAAATTGATGGACTGGATGAGGACACAAGGAAGGTAATGTGACATCCTGATTGAGATGAAAGGGGGATACCACCTTAGGGAGAAACTCAGGAATCGGACGTAGAACCACCTTGGCCTGGTGAAACACCAGGAAGGGAGATTTGCATGACAGCGCCGCTAGCTCGGATACTCTCCGAAGAGACGTGACCGCTACTAGAAAGGCCACTTTCTGTGAAAGACGAGAAAGGGAAACATCCTTCATAGGCTCGAAAGGCGGCTTCTGGAGAGCAATTAGAACCTTGTTCAGATCCCAGGGCTCTAACGGCCGCTTGTAAGGAGGGACGATATGACAAACTCCTTGCAGGAACGTGCGTACCTGAGTAAGTCGTGCTAGGCGTTTCTGAAAAAATACAGATAGCGCTGAGACTTGTCCTTTAAGGGAGCTGAGCGACAAACCTTTTTCCAACCCGGATTGCAAAAAGGAAAGAAAAGTAGGCAATGCAAAAGGCCAGGGAGAAATTCCCTGAGCAGCGCACCAAGATAAGAATATCTTCCACGTCCTGTGGTAGATCTTGGCGGAGGATGGTTTTCTAGCCTGTCTCATGGTGGCAATAACCTTTCGAGATAATCCTGAAGACGCTAGGATCCAGGACTCAATGGCCACACAGTCAGGTTCAGGGCCGCAGAATTCAGATGGAAAAACGGCCCTTGAGACAGCAAGTCTGGTCGTTCTGGTAGTGCCCATGGTTGGCCCACCGTGAGGTGCCACAGATCTGGGTACCACGATCTCCTCGGCCAGTCTGGAGCGACGAGGATGGCGCGGCGGCAGTCGGCCCTGATCTTGCGCAGCACTCTGGGTAACAATGCCAGAGGTGGGAACACATAAGGTAGCCGGAACTGTGACCAATCTTGAACTAAGGCGTCTGCCGCCAGAGCTCGGTGATCGTGAGACCGTGCCATGAAAGCCGGGACCTTGTTGTTGTGCCGTGACGCCATCAGGTCGACGTCCGGCATCCCCCAGCGGCAACAGATCTCCTGAAACACATCCGGGTGAAGGGACCATTCCCCTGGGTCCATACCCTGGCGACTGAGGAAGTCTGCTTCCCAGTTTTCCACGCCTGGGATGTGAACTGCGGATATGGTGGATGCTGTGTCTTCCACCCACGTCAGAATCCGCCGGACTTCCTGGAAGGCTTGCCGACTGCGTGTTCCACCTTGGTGGTTGATGTACGCTACCGCTGTGGAGTTGTCCGACTGAATTCGGATCTGCTTGCCTTCCAGCCACTGCTGGAAGGCTTGTAGGGCAAGATACACTGCTCTGATTTCCAGAACATTGATCTGAAGGGTGGACTCTTCCTGAGTCCACGTCCCTTGAGCCCTGTGGTGGAGAAACACTGCTCCCCACCCCGATAGACTCGCATCTGTCGTGACTACCTCCCAGGATGGTGGTAGAAATGACTTTCCTTTTGACAAAGTGTTGGGAAGAAGCCACCACCGAAGAGATTCCTTGGCCGCCTGAGAAAGGAAGACGTCTCTGTCGAGGGACGTCGACTTCCCGTCCCATTGGCGGAGAATGTCCCATTGTAGTGGACGGAGATGAAACTGCGCGAAAGGGACCGCCTCCATTGCTGCTACCATCTTCCCTAGGAAGTGCATGAGGCGTCTCAAGGGGTGTGACTGGCCTTGAAGGAGAGATTGCACCCCTGTCTGTAGTGAACGCTGTTTGTCCAGCGGAAGCTTCACTATCGCTGGAAGAGTATGAAACTCCATGCCAAGATATGTTAGCGATTGGGTCGGGGTTAGATTTGACTTTGAAAAGTTGATGATCCACCCGAAACTCTGGAGAGTCTCCAGCGCAACGTTCAGGCTGTGTTGGCATGCCTCTTGAGAGGGTGCCTTGACAAGTAGATCGTCCAAATACGGGATCACAGAGTGACCTTGCGAGTGCAGGACTGCTACTACTGCTGCCATGACCTTGGTGAAGACACGTGGGGCTGTCGCCAGCCCGAAAGGCAGAGCTACGAACTGAAGGTGTTCGTCTCCTATAACGAAGCGTAGAAAACGCTGGTGCTCTGGAGCAATCGGCACGTGGAGATAAGCATCCTTGATGTCTATAGATGCTAGGAAATCTCCTTGAGACATTGAGGCGATGACGGAGCGAAGGGATTCCATTCGGAACCTCCTGGTTTTTACGTGCTTGTTGAGCAGTTTTAGATCCAGAACGGGACGGAATGACCCGTCCTTTTTTGGCACCACAAACAAGTTGGAGTAAAAACCGTGACCCTGTTCCTGCAGAGGGACGGGGGTCACCACTCCTTCCGCTTTTAGAGTGGACACCGCTAGCAGCAGAGCATCGACTCGGTCGGGAGGTGGAGAAGTTCTGAAGAAGCGAGTTGGAGGACGAGAGCTGAACTCTATCCTGTACCCGTGAGACAGAATGTCTCTCACCCAACGGTCTGTGACCTGTGGCAGCCAAATGTCGCCAAAGCGGGAGAGCCTGCCACCGACCGAGGATGCGGAGAGAGGAGGCCGAAAGTCATGAGGAAGCCGCCTTGGCAGCGGGTCCTCCGGCTGTCTTTTTTGGGCGTGACCGAGTCCGCCAAGAATCTGAGCTCCTCTGATCCTTTTGAGTCCTTTTGGACGAGGAGAATTGGGACCTGCCTGAGCCTCGAAAGGACCGAAACCCCGACTGTCCTCTCCTCTGTTGGGGTTTGTTTTGTCTGGGCTGAGGTAAGGATGAATCTTTACCCTTGGAGTGTTTAATGATTTCATCCAAGCGCTCACCAAACAGTCGGTCACGAGAAAAAGGCAAACTGGTTAAACACTTTTTGGAAGCAGAATCTGCCTTCCATTCTCTTAACCACAAGGCTCTGCGTAAAACCACGGAGTTGGCGGACGCCACTGCCGTACGGCTCGTAGAGTCTAGGACAGCATTAATCGCGTAAGACGCAAATGCAGACATTTGAGAGGTTAAGGGTGCCACCTGCGGAGCAGATGTACGTGTGACTGTGTCAATCTGTGTAAGACCAGCTGAAATAGCTTGTAGTGCCCATACGGCTGCGAATGCTGGAGCAAACGACGCGCCGATAGCCTCATAGATGGACTTCAACCAGAGCTCCATCTGTCTGTCAGTGGCATCCTTAAGTGCCGCCCCATCTTCCACTGCAACTAAGGATCTGGCTGCAAGCCTGGAGATTGGAGGATCCACTTTGGGACACTGGGTCCAGCCCTTGACCACGTCAGGGGGAAAAGGATAACGTGTATCCTTAAGCCTTTTGGAAAAACGCTTATCCGGATAAGCGTGGTGCTTCTGGATTGCTTCTCTAAAGTCAGAGTGGTCCAGAAATACACTTAATTTACGCTTGGGGTACCTGAAATGGAATTTCTCCTGCTGTGAAGCTGTCTCCTCCACAAGAGGAGCAGGGGGAGAAATGTCCAACATTTTATTGATGGACGCTATAAGATCATTCACTATGGCGTCACCGTCAGGTGTATCCAAATTGAGAGCGGTCTCAGGATCAGAATCCTGATCAGCTACCTCCGCCTCATCATACAGAGAGCCCTGCTGGGACCCTGACCAGTGAGATGAAGTCGAGGGCCGCTCATAACGAGCTCGTTTAGGCTGTCTGGGACTGTCGTCCGTGTCAGAGCCATCACCCTGGGATGTAAGTGACACCCCCGGATCCCGGAGCTGTTCCAACTGAGGGGGACCAGGGAGCAATGAGTTAACAGTGCCCATGGCCTGAGTTACTGGTCTAGACTGCAATGTTTCAAGAATTTTAGTCATAGTCACAGACAACCTGTCAGCAAAAACTGCAAACTCCGTCCCTGTCACCTGGACAGTATTCACAGGAGGCTCTGCCTGGGTCACCTCCAGCAGAGGCCCCGGCCGAGCAAGTGCCACAGGGGCCGAGCACTGCACACAGTGGGGATCAGTGGAACCTGCCGGTAGAACAGCCCCACAAGCGGTACAAGCAGCATAGAAAGCCTGTGCCTTGGCACCTTTGCTTTTTGCGGTCGACATGCTGTTGTGTCCTCTGAGTAATCTAGGAAGGTATATAGCAGAGAATCACCAGCGACCGTACAGTGCAATGTATAGCTGCAAGCATAAAATACAAATATACACTTCGGCACCAGTGGGGGTCAGCCCTTGAGGGCAGCTTACCGCCCGCTAAAAAGCGGGTGTGTGGGCACCAGAATCCCGTGTCTGGGTCTCCCAGTCTCCTCTCTCCAGCTCAGACTGCACACAGGAATGGCTGCTGGCGTCCTGTGAAGAGGGGCGGACCGTGGGCGTGCCTCAAACAAAGTGCGGGAAACTGGCGTCCCACTGTGCCCAGTGTGAGGGCTGGAGTATGCAAAGCAGACTCCAGCCCTCTGCGCTGACGTTCTGTACAGCGTCCCGCCCTTCCCCTGACTGGCAGGCCTGGGGGCGGGAACGAAACGAAACTAGGCCGCAAAAAGCCGGGGACTCGAGTAATAAGCGCGGCCGTCATATATGCACAGCCAGCGCGGAAGTCCCCGGCGCACCACAAGTCCCAGCCGCGCCGCAGCGAAAAAACTGACAACCGCGGCCGGCGCGGCAGTTTCAAAGACATGTCCCCTCTCAGCAGAGCTGTAGATAGGAATGGCACCAGCGCGCAGCGCTGTTGTCCCCGGCGCACTAACACACCCAGCAATGCTGCGGTGTGGGCGCGATATAAACGGGGACACAGAGTACCTTGACGTAGCAGGGCCTGTCCCTGACGATACTCAGCTCCATATCCAGCAGAGTCTCCAGGGGCTGTGGATGGAGCTCGGTCTCAGTGCCTGGAGACCGGTAAAATCCCACTTCACCCAGAGCCCGAAGGGGGATGGGGAAGGATGCAGCATGTGGGCTCCAGCCTCCGTATCCGCAATGGGTACCTCAACCTTAACAAACACCGCCGACAAAGAGTGGGGTGAGAAGGGAGCATGCTGGGGGCCCTAGTATGGGCCCTCTTTTCTTCCATCCGACATAGTCAGCAGCTGCTGCTGACTAAACAGTGGAGCTATGCATGTATGTGTGCCTCCTTCGCACAAAGCATGAAAACTGAGGAGCCCGTGATCCCACGGGAGGGTGTATAGCCAGAAGGGGAGGGGCCTTACACTTTTAAGTGTAATACTTTGTGTGGCCTCCGGAGGCAGTAGCTATACACCCAATTGTCTGGGTCTCCCAATTAGGAGCGACAAAGAAATCTATCAATATCTCCATCTTCACCCTCATCTTCTGGGCTGGAGTCTCCCGTGGCCAACTGTCTCCTTAAAGACTTGCTCTGCATAACCTCCCTTAAAGATTTCTTCACTTTATCCTTAATCAGGGATTTCAAATTCTCTATGGGGGATGGGGACTCTTCTGACTGTGTCTAGTGCATGCAGGCCTGACATAATCTTATTATAGGTAGCGGCCAGCTTAGTCCTGCAAAGGGCACATTCTCTATGTTTTCTCTTGGACAGTGATTTCGTAGGCTTGTCCTAGACAATACAGAATGGACATACAGATAAATCATCAGTGACAATTACATCAGGGACCCCCCTGGACTCACCATCCAAGGAGCCAGAATACCAGGGCTGGAGGTGCAGTCTCTTCCATGATCTCCACAGGATGGTCCATGTTTGGAAAACACAATTACTCCTCCAGCAATTTTGAATCTGAGGTGGTTTCCCGCCCCTGTGATGTGATGTCACCGGAAGTCGGAAGTGTTCCATTTCCTGTCCAGGTCACTGGCTGCTTGCTGCAGTGCCTTATTACCTAAGCGTCTGCAGCACTCCGCTGGAAGCCTCCTCAGCTGCTGAACACTCTGGCCCCCAGGTTTCCCAGGAGACAGAGATGCCAAAGCAGGCCGTCGTGGTCTTTCCGGGTGCTGCTAGTGGTCTGCGCCGGGAAAACACCAACGCCGAACCAGGCCGTGCTCCCACCCCTCCCCGGAGATGGCTATTGGGTGAGTTATTTCTTCTCTCAGCAGCGTCGGGTGCTGTAGGCTTGTCCACCAAAGGACCGGAAACCACTGAAGCATATAGAGAGGCCCCACCTTTAAAAGCTGTAAGTTTCCTGTCCTTCGAGGTAGGTGGACCCTCTCTCTCCTGGGTGCTGTCGTGGAGAAGGGGAAATGTGTCATCTTTAACTTTACACCTTTTAGACATCATTTCATCTTCAACTTCCTTAACAGTCCACAATAACAGTTATTTTGACCAGGGGTGCCCAAACTTTTGCATGCCTCTGTAGTTTGGTGTCATCAGCAAACACTGAAAATTTACTGACAATCCAATTCACAAGGTCATTAATATAGAGATTAAAAACAAATGATCCTAACACAGATCCTTGTGGTCCCCACTGTTTTTAGTACAGATCCTCGTGGTCCTGTTATGGTATGGCTAGCTGATAAACTAATAGATGGAGAAATACGCCTATCAGAATTCAGGGTCCACTGTGCAGTGATGTTATGGCTGGTGCTGGTAGATAGCTGCCAAAAAGGGGGAAGGAGGAGTGCACCACAACAGTAATATATATATATATATATATATATACTGGGAATGCAATGGAAAGTATGCATCACCAAGAAGAAAAAGACATTGCACATATCCGCACAACCTAAATGTAAAATTCAACACCTTTATTTAGTACACTTGTACAAAGTAAAAGCAATTGAAACGTGAAAAAACTACCAAACCCGGCACCCGCAATAATTATAGTAGAATAAGCTTATAATCATGCAATTTGAATATATACTGCAGAAGTAAAGAGGGCCTGCAACCACCTAAAATACTTAATAAACAACCCGTACATGAATTATGAAGCGTATAAGAGGTCACATATGCAAACAAAAACAGTACGGGTGTCATAGATCACAACAGGTTCTATATGGCACAAAAGGCTAGTCAGCTGAAGCATGGAAGAGGCTTACATTCAAGGCACATAACAAATAATAACACTGCCCAAAAGGTATCATATAAATGCGTGTAACCAAATGAAACCTGAGCCAAATAAAGCCTAGTCAGACCCATGCAATTATGGGATAGTATATAGCTCAGTTCCAGATCAAGAAGGTAGCCAATAGTCCACCCAGGGTGATTACACCCAGGCAGAGTAAGGATAGAGACCTGAGGCTGGTGGGAGCAGGCAACCACAGACCGTAGCAAATGGGAGGTGGGTGCGCAGGAGTTCCCACGCGTATCGCCGCCGCTGCGGCTTCGTCAGGGAAAGGAGGAGTGAAAGTGCACTAAAACACAAGGATATTTAAAGGTAAGTAAATACAGTCACCTGTGTCATGACGCTGGCGTGGTCCGGACCATGTGTATCGTGTTGAGCGCGGGCGCATGCGCAGTATGCATGGACGGCAAGTCAGGAGGTTCATAAGCAACATCAATACGTTGTGCTCGCAGGCGCATGCGTGAAACATGTAATGAATGAAGGGGAGCATACTATGGTGCCTATGAATTGCATGCCTGGCAATGTGCGTATAAACAAGGAAAGCAAAGGGAAAAGGCGCCGCTGGTGCAATCAAGACAGACGCATTCAAAACAGAGGGAGGGGAATGTGGGGGAAGAGGGAGGTGGGGGAAGAGGGAGGGAGGGGAAGGGGGGGGGAGAGAGGAGGGGATGGGAAGAGAGCAAGGAAATACACTTGCCGACATAAGTAGATAGGTGCCTGAACTGTAACTAGACAAATGCTACTAAATATCAGAGTCCCCTGAGTTAAAGAACCCACAAGGAGGAAAGTAAAGGTAAGACCATGAACTCTAATACAACACAGAGAGGTATGGGGTATAGCTAATGGCAACTCTGTTCCTGCACAGAGGCGTATGAGGTATAGCTATAGTATTGGCAGCTCTGTTACTGTACAGGGCGCCAAGGCCTGAGGAGATCTCGTGTTACAGATCACACGGATGCTCTAATATAAACTCTACCGAGCACTGTTATTTCACAGTGTCAGGTTACGACTTATCACTTCTGTTACTTCACAGAAGCAAATATATACAGTATATGTGGCATACACAGTATGAATAGGGTGTATTTAGTGGACACTAACCATATCCCACAATGAAGGAGACTCAAAGGGTGTGTAGAGGAGTCAATGAGGTCACTAGCTCCTATCAAGGACTACTGTGGAGTTCCACCGGCTAACCACCAGTGAACCCAGTACTAGCATAGCCCAGAAGCTCTGCCTAACCGGCAACTGACCCTAAACCAGTCTTATGTGACCGTGACGCCTTGCACTACACCTGCCTCCTAACCCTGTATCAGACCCAGAGGACTTCGACGCTGGGCCCTGTACTAACGTGGTAAGTGCTTGCTGCACCACATATGAAGATGACTGAGCGTGGCCATGTGGGTGCCCAAGGCTTATGTAACCTAAGTACAGCCCACAAGATGGAGATCCCTATGGCCCACCCAAACCATAACTAATGAGCGGTCTTCCATGTGACCACACGTCACTGATGACGTGACTGTGGCCAATAGGATCATTCCACATCATCTGTGATGTCACTAGGCCAATGGGATCGCGCCACGTCATCTGTGATGTCCAACGGCCAATGAGATCGCGCCATGTCATCTGTGTTGTCACCGCGGCCAATAGGATTGTGCCACGTCACCTGCACACTTGATGCACTAAGTGCCTGAGCATGCTCACAAGCCTGAACCACTGACTTAGTCTCAGAATTGAGACTATCAGGCTAAGCATGCTCAGAAGGCACAACCCAGGACTTAGGCTGAAAACACCTAAATGTTCGGGTCAGTACCTGAGACTCAAGGAAGTGAACCAAACGAGGCCAAGCATAGGGGGAAATTGTCCCAGGAGGCATCCGAGAAGATGCCGCAGCTCGGTTTGTGACAGGTCCCCACTGCTGACTATATTTGATTTAGGCCTCTTTCACATGTCTGTGCAAAACACAGCGGTCTGTGGTGTAGGTGCGTATTTGTGTCTGTGTGTGTGTTCAGCTTGTGCTGTTAGTGTGCTATCCGTGTGAGATCCACATAGCACACGGACATCATGAACTTCTATACTTACCTGTCCATGGTGCTGCTGTGTCCAGCGCTGCTGCTGCTTCCGGTCCGAGGTGCAGTGAATATGTAATGAGCATAATGAGCGAGGGTCAGAAGCAAGTGAGAGCAGTGTTGGAGACATCAGTGGTGGGGACAGGGGAGTAAAGAAAAGCATTTTATTGCATAGACACGTGGTTTTCTCCGGTATGTGTCACACTGATGTCACACAGATCACATCAGTGTGCGGTCCGTGCGACACCCATGCTGCTGGAGAAAAACTGACTGACATGTATACGTGTGGAGCACGAGTAGCAGTAAGTGTTAAACTCAATTTCAATATATTAGAGACTTCTAATGAGCTAAGGCTAATTACATAATCTGTGAGATGCCGAGGGGAGAAGTACTAGAGAACAGGCATGTTTCCCCTCGGTTCATTTCATATGCCTCCATGTACTGACTGTGGAGCAGTCAGCCCATGCAAATGGACTGGGAAAAGCTGGGAACATTATATCTGGCTCAGCAATAAGGTAGTCACTGAAGCCTGTTTATTTCAGTGTAATTTTGGGCTCGGTTTTTCCTGGAGCAATCAGTATGAATGGCAGTGAGACTGGTTGCTCCCTTCTCCACATTCAATCCAGGTTTTGATCCCTCACTGGATCAGCTGAAATAATCAGGAGGCATTCAGTGAAAGGAGCCTGCTGAGGAGAGCAGGACAGGCTCATGGCTGCTGGGGCTGAGACTCCATACCTCCGCTTGCTGTGCTGAGGAACCCACACAGTAAGAGAATACTGTTTTGTTTGTTACATAGGTTTATTTTGTAGTTAGCATTCTGTTGTTAGTTAGTGGCCAGACGGCCTTAGACGTTTATTTTTCCTGTTTTTGCATGTGTAACACTGAGGCATAAGTGTACACAATAAACACGGCAGTGGCCGTATCTCTGTGGAACCTGCCGGTCTGCCGCTGTCATCTCTGAATCCATAGCCACTCGCGTGGACCAAAGCAAAGATCCCAGCTGAGCTATATTCCCTGTCTCACAAATCATATATATTTATTTTGAGCAATCCATGCTATTTTTTTCCTCTTTTAATTTGTGATAGTGACTGTGGCCATAGCTTGGCATGAAGTCTGGCCATTATATATACTAAGTATGTATGACTGGGTTAAGATATGTGCACATGGCATCTTTTCCAGACAGATTCCACCTGGATAGAGCACTCAAACAATAAAAATAACAACCACATGCTCAGCAATGTCAAAAAGACTTGCTGTGCACATGCTCCATCTTTTTCAGCATCTTTTAAACACTTTCTGGCTTCAAAAGCCTTGAAACGGCAATGAAGAAGTGACCCGACCACTGTTCTGGAGGCTTCTACAAAGAAGATACTTCAGGAAACACATTTATAAGATGCCATATGAACAAGATCTTACTGTACTATAAAATTTCATAGCCAGGAGATAGGAGAACCCTCAGCGAGGTGCGATACACCGGTAATAGCCGGAGCTCACACGTGTGAAGAGGAATATGGTTATGTCATCTCCCGAACATAACAAATGTGTGTGTACTCTTGTCCACAGATTCAATTACTCAGTCATACTCTAACCTCTACAACATGGGCAAGACCAAAGAGCTTTCTAAGGATGTCAGGGACAAGATCATAGAACTGCACAATGCTGGAATGGGCTACAAAACCATAAGTAAAGCCTCCTTTACACGCTACAAGATATCTTACAATGTGTCGGCGGGGTCACGTCGTAAGTGACGCACATCCGGCATTGTAAGGTATGTTGTAGCGTGTGACAGCGACGTGCGATTGAACGAAGAACCGTTCATCGCATGCACGTCGTTCATTCCTGACGAATTGAACGTCAGATTGTTCATCGTACCCGAGGTAGCACACATCGCAGTGTGTGACACCCCGGGAACGATTAACAGATCTCACCTGCCCGCTGCGGCTCCCGGCCCACAATGCGGAAGGAAGGAGGTGGGCGGGATGTTTACGTCCCGCTCAGCTCCGCCCCTCCGCTTCTATTGGCCGGCTGCCGCGTGACGTCGATGTGACGCCAAAAGTCCCTCCCACTCCAGGAAGTGGACTTCGCCGCCCACATCGAGGTCGTATGGTAGGTAAGTATGTGTGACGGGGGTTAATCGTATGTGCGGCACGTTCAACAAATTGAACATGCCATACATACGATGGGGGCGTTGCAAATCACATACGATATCGTATGCGAAATTGCAACGTGTAAAGCAGGCTTTAGACGCTGAGTGAGAAGAAGACAACTGTTGGTGCAATAGTAAGAAAATGGAAGAAATACAAAATGAGTGTCATTCAACATTGATCTGGGGCTCCATGCAAAATCTCACCTCGTGGGGTAACCAGGATCATGTGGAAGGTAAGATATCAACCTAAAACTACACGGGGGGGGGGAACTTGTTATTGATCTCAAGGCAGCTGGGACCACTGTCACCAAGAAAACCATTGGTAACACATTATGCTGTAATGGCTTAAAATCCTGCAGTGCCCACAAAGTCCCACTGCTGAAGAAGGCACATGTGCACGCACGTCTGAAGTTTGCCAGTAAACACCTGTATGATTCTGGAAGTGAATGGGAGAAGGTGCTGTGGTCAGATGAAGCAAAAATTCAGCTCTTTGGCAGTAACTCAACATACCGTGTTTGGAGGAAGAGAAATGCTGCCTATGGCCCAAAGAACACTGTCCCCACTGTCAAGCATGGAGGTGGAAACATATTTTGGGGTGTTTCTCTGCTAAGGGCACAGGATTACTTCACCACATCAATGGGACAATGGATGGAGCCATGTACTGTAAAATCCTGAGTGACAACCTCCTTCCTCTGCCAGGACATTAAAAATGGGTCGTGGCTGGGTCTTCCAGCACAATGACCAAAAACATACAGCCAAGGGAACAAAGGAGTAGATAAAAAAGAAGCATATTAAGGTCATGAAGTGGCCTAGCCAGTCTCCAGACCTTAATCCCATAAAAAACTTATGGAGGGAGCTGAAGCTCTGAGTTGCCAAGCGACAGCCTCAAAATATTAATGATTTAAAGATGATCTACAAAGAGGAGTAAAGCCAAAATTCCCCCTGACATGTGCACAAACCTCATCAACTATAAAAAAAGTCTGACTGCTGTAATTGCCAACAAGGGTGTTGCCACCAAGTATTAAGTCTTGTTTGCCGGAGGGATCAAATACTTATTTCTTTCTGCAAAATGCAAATACATTTATAAAATTTATACAATGTGATTTTCTGGATTTTATTTTGTATATTCTCTGTCTGTTAAAATTAACCTGCCCTTAAAATTATAGACTGTGCATGTCTTTGTCAGCGGGAAAAGTTACAAAATCAGCAAGGGATCAAATAATTATTTCCTTCACTGTATATAAGTGTATCTATATATATAATTGCCTTATTCTGTCTGTCTTGTTCCAAAATTGTGTCACCGTGACAGTGTCATTACAGTGACAACTGTTGGATTGGCCGCTGGGCTCGGCCTGGCCCCCCCCGCCCAACGGATTGGCCGCTCGCCTCGGCCTGGCCCCACCCCCCGCATGGATTAGCCGCTTGCCCCGGCCCTCCGCACGCATCGCCCGCTCCAGCGTACACCGGCTCCCGGTACACATGTGCAGGGAGCCGGCATACGCTGACGCCTTGCCGGCTCAGCCCCGCCCCCGGCACACATTGCCACGCTCGGACCCGCCCCCGGCGGCCCCAGCATGGGGGATGGAGCACGATGGGGGGGGTGTAGCATGGAGGATGGAGCACGATGGGGGTGTGCAGCATGGAGGATGGAGCACGATCGGGGGTGCGCAGCATGGGAGATGTAGCACGATGGGGGGTGCGCAGCATGGGGGATGGATCACGATGGGGGGTGTGCAGCATGGGAAATGGAGCACGATGGGGGGTGTGCAGCATAGGAAATGGAGCACGATGGGGGGTGTGCAGCATGGGGGATGGAGCACGATGGGGGGTGCGCAGCATGGGGGATGGAGCACGATGGGGGTGCGCAGCATGGGGGATGGAGCACGATGGGGGGTGCGCAGCATGTCGGATGGAGTACAATGGGGGGTGCGCAGCATGTCGGATAGAGTACAATGGGGGGTGCGCAGCATGTCAGATGGAGCACGATGGGGGGTGCGCAGCATGTCAGATGGAGCACGATAGGGGGTGCGCAGCATGGGGGTTGGAGTACAATAGGAGGTGCGCAGCATGGGGGATGGAGCACGATGGGGGGTGCGCAGCTTGGAGGATGGAGCACGATGGGGGGTGCGCAGCATGGGGGATGGAGTACAATAGGGGGTGCGCAGCATGGGGGATGGAGCACGATGGGGGGTGCGCAGCATGGGGGATGGAGCACGATGGGGGGTGCGCAGCATGGGGGATGGAGCACGATGGGGGGTGCGCATGGGGGATGGAGCACGATGGGGGGTGCGCAGCATGGGGGATGGAGCACGATGGGGGGTGCGCAGCATGGAGGATGGAGCACGATGGGGGGTGCGCAGCATGGAGGATGGAGCACGATGGGGGTGCGCAGCATGGAGGATGGAGCACGATGGGGGTGCGCAGCATGGGGGATGGAGCACGATGGGGGATGCGCAGCATGGGGGGAGGAGCACGATGGGGGGTGCAGCATGGGGGATGGAACACGATGGGGGGTGCACACCTCCCCCCAAAACACACACACACCGTCACACGTGCACCACACAACCACACACACACACACACACACACACACTGGGAAACACAAACACCGCCCTACACAGACACCCACACACACACACACACAGACAACGCCGCACGCACACACACACACACACACACACACAACACCTAACACACAAACACCGTTGCATACATAAATATACGCACATACCGTGCAACACACACACACTGCACAAAACATACCTCCCCCCAAAACACACACACGCACTCCACACCCACACAAACCGTGCAACACACACAGCACCACACACACAGAACGATGTAAACACACAGCGCTCCACAAACAACACAACACACACAACGCAACACACATACAACACCGCTCTCACCCCCCCCCCCACACCCAGACAACACCCAGAACATTTACAGCGTCCTACACAAACACTTGGTAACTACACACAACATCTATATATATATATATAACAAATCATACATGAACTACACAATACGTAAATTCTAGAATACCCGATGCGTTAGAATCGGGCCACCTTCTAGTATATATATATATATATATATATATATATATATATATTACACACATACAGTATATATCGACTGATGTTTATCTATAATGTGTTCATTCATATTATTACTAATCTGATTGGTCTAATGTCAGAATACATTGTATCGCAGCCACCATAGAACAATTCCCTCTGGGGGGAGAGTCCTCAGACATTGTTATCACTGTGTGTCTGCGCATCTCTGCTGAATGGGCATGTCTACAATTAATAACGTTTCCTCTATGAATTACTGCAACCGCAGTAACATCACCTGTGCCCAGGAATGGGGACTCTCCACATACCTCCTCCTGCAGAGCCGCACACTAGATATATGGCTGCTCTGTGCTTACAGGACCTGTGATGATGTCACATGGAGGGGAGGAGTCAGGGGTCACATGATCAGCTCCTCAGTGTATGCAGGACTCTGCTGTGCTGGGTGTCATGGGGCTGTATGAGGGGAAGGTTATGTGTGGGGTCAGGAGGGATTTACAGTGGATGGAGCAGAGCCGTGTGTGTACGGAGCAGAGCCGTGTGTGTACGGAGCAGAGCCGTGTGTGTACGGAGCAGAGCCGTGTGTGTACGGAGCAGAGCCGTGTGTGTACGGAGCAGAGCCGTGTGTGTACGGAGCAGAGCCGTGTGTGTACGAGGTGTAGGGAGCAGAGCCGTGTGTGTACGAGGTGTAGGGAGCAGAGCCGTGTGTGTACGGAGCAGAGCCGTGTGTGTACGGAGCAGAGCCGTGTGTGTACGGAGCAGAGCCGTGTGTGTACGGAGCAGAGCCGTGTGTGTACGGAGCAGAGCTGTGTGTGTACGAGGTGTAGGGAGCGGAGCCGTGTGTGTACGAGGTGTAGGGAGCGGAGCCGTGTGTGTACGAGGTGTAGGGAGCGGAGCCGTGTGTGTACGAGGTGTAGGGAGCGGAGCCGTGTGTGTACGAGGTGTAGGGAGCGGAGCCGTGTGTGTACGAGGTGTAGGGAGCGGAGCCGTGTGTGTACGAGGTGTAGGGAGCGGAGCCGTGTGTGTACGAGGTGTAGGGAGCGGAGCCGTGTGTGTACGAGGTGTAGGGAGCGGAGCCGTGTGTGTACGAGGTGTAGGGAGCGGAGCCGTGTGTGTACGAGGTGTAGGGAGCAGAGCCGTGTGTGTACGAGGTGTAGGGAGCAGAGCCGTGTGTGTACGAGGTGTATGGAGCAGAGCCGTGTGTGTACGAGGTGTAGGGAGCGGAGCCGTGTGTGTACGAGGTGTAGGGAGCGGAGCCGTGTGTGTACGAGGTGTAGGGAGCGGAGCCGTGTGTGTACGAGGTGTAGGGAGCAGAGCCGTGTGTGTACGAGGTGTATGGAGCAGAGCCGTGTGTGTACGAGGTGTAGGGAGCAGAGCCGTGTGTGTACGAGGTGTAGGGAGCAGAGCCGTGTGTGTACGAGGTGTAGGGAGCAGAGCCGTGTGTGTACGAGGTGTAGGGAGCAGAGCTGTGTGTGTACTAGGTGTATGGAGTGGCTCAGCGCGTATATAACGTTTACAGAGAGGAGTCGCACATGTGCGATGTGAATGGGATGAAGCCATGTGTGTACGTAATAATAATAATAATTTTTATTTCTATAGCGCCAACATATTCCGCAGCGCTTTACAATTCAGAGGGGACATGTACAGACAATATGAGACATTACAAATAACAAAATTCAGATACCAGGAGGAGTGAGGGCCCTGCTCATAAGCTTACATTCTATGAGGAAATAGGGGAGGCACAAAAGGTGAATGGGGGAGAAAAGCTTGTTATATATGGTCCAGCCATCGATTTAATAGGGGATTCAAAACCAGCTGCGTGGACCGATCGCCAGCCAGAATTTATACATACAGAGTGTAAAAAAGTACATGAAAGGAATGGAATCAGAAGATAAGATACAGGGGACAAGAATTGAAGTAAATTTTATGAAGGGCAGAAAGGGTCTAGATTAGGTCAGGGCAGTGAGGTGATAGGCTAGTCTATAGAAATGTGTTTTTAGGGCCGGCTTAAAGGTGTGGATGTTGGGAATTAATCAAATTGTTCTTCATAGTGTGTTCCAGAGCACTGGCGCAGCGTGAGAAATGTTGACGACGGGAATAGAAGGTTCGAATTATTGAGAATGTCATTAGAAGAACAGAGGGCACGGGTAGGGTGATAGACAGATGAGGTAGAACCACACACAGAAATGGTAATATTGGGTTGGGGAAGGTTGAGAGACGGAGGAAACATGAGAAGTTCAGTTTTTGACAGGTTCCGTTTTAGATAGAAGGAGGACATGATGTTGGAGACAGCGGACAGACAATCTCTAGTATTTTGTAATAATGCAGGGGTGATGTCAGGAGACGATGTATACAGTTGGGTGTCATCAGCATAGAGATGGTACTGGAAACCAAATCTGCTGATGGTTTGTCCAATAGGGGCAGTGTATACAGAGGAAAGGAGGGGGCCTAGGACTGAACCCTGACTGTAAGGGTAAGAGGAAAGGAAGTGGGGCCTGCAAAAGATACAGTGAAGAAGGGTCAGAGAGATAAGAGGAGAACCAAAAGAGAACAGTGTCCTTCAGCTTGATAGAGTAAAGCATAGGGAGGAGGAGCTGGTGATCCACAGTATCTAATGCAGTAGAGAGATTCAGGAGAATCAGTAGGGAGTAGTGACCATTAGATTTAGGCTAAGTGCACACACTGCGTTTTTTTGACGCTGCGTTTTTGTGCGTTTTTTAGCGCTAAAAATGCACAGAAACGCAGCGTCTTTAAAAACGCATGAAAACAACGCATGCGTTTTTACCGCGATTTGGTGCATTTTTGGCTGCGTTTTGCTGCATTTTTGATCTCTGCGTTTTGCTGCGTTTTTTTTATCAGTGAACATTGCCATTAAAGATTGTTGAAAAAAAAAAAAAGGTCTGATGTCATTTCCTTCTTCCATATGTTCTTCATTCTCCACTAGTGTATGCAGGAGAGCAGACAGCTGCAGAACTACAAGGCTCAGCATGCTCCATCCAGGACTGTATGCTGGAGGGAGAGTCAGGGGGACCAGACCTACAAGGCTCAGCATACTCCATCCACTAGTGGATGCAGGAGAGCAGACAGCAGCTGCAGAACTACAAGGCTCAGCATCCTCCATCCAATAGTGTATGCAGGAGAGCAGACAGCAGCTGTCGAACTACAAGGCTCAGCATCCTCCTTCCAGGACTGTGTGCAGGATTTCTTTGCCCCCCCAAACAAAAAAAATGACGTGGGCTTCGCCATACTTTTGTATGCTAGCCAGGTACAGCAGGCAGGTACGGGCTGCCCCCAACCCCCAGCTGCCTATTTGTACCCGGCTGGGAACCAAAAATATAGGGAAGCCCTTTTTTTTTTTTATAATTATTTCATGAATTTCATGAAATAATTAAAAAAAAAAAATGACGTGAGCTTCGCCTAATTTTTGTGTCCAGCCGGGTACAACTAGGCAGCTGAGGACTGGAATCCACAGTGCAGGGTGCCCATGCTTTCTGGGCACCCCCGCTGCGAATTGCAGTCCGCAGCCACCCCAGAAAATGGCGCTTTCATAGAAGCGCCATCTTCTGGCGCTGTATCCAACTCTTCCAGCTGCCCTGGTGACGGTGGCTCGCTAAGCCCGAAATTCATGGTGTCACGCCAATATTAGACATGGCCACCATGAATTTCTAGTAAAGATAAAAAAAAACACAACACAGAAAAATATTTTTATTAGAAATAAAACACAACACAATTAGTGACTCCATCTTTATTGAAATAAAGAGCCCCCCTCCCCAGTAATCCTGGGTCAGGGTCCCGCGCCGTCCAATCCGGATCCAATATCCTCTGATCGGTTTGCTGGAAGGCAAAACGATCAGATGATGTTTCAGCTTCAAGTGCCTGAAATCACATCACACATCAGATGATTGCATAAAAGCCGTTTATACAATCAGCTGATGTATCGGTGCAAAAAAAAAATTATTACCGATTGCTGATTACCGGCAGCTCCAGGAGCGAGTCTGATCCCGTCCGATCGCTGCAGGAGCTGCCAGTAATCAGGGATGAAGTCTCCTGACGGCATCCGCTGACAGGTTAAGCCGGCCGGGCGCTGGCGTCAGCAGGCTTACGATCAGCTGATGCGTCAGGTGACTGCATCAGGTGATCAGCGCCAGGTCCTGCATCCTGCAGGCATACGTACCCGGAGAGACTGCACACAGCCGGAGCGGCGATACCATGAGAGGAGCTGGGAGCGGGCATGGCACCGGGAGTTTGCAGACAAGTGAGTATGACTTTTTTTTTTTCTACTGTTCACTTTTGATTTCGCAGCTGCCTCCACCTCCCGCCCAGACATGGCGCCGCACGGCAGCATACATGCACAGGACTGGAGGTGGAAGCGGCGGTGACGGTACCGGGAGGATTCACGCTTCTGTATTTACTGACAGAAGGAATCCTCTTCCTGTACATGTCACTTTACTACCCACCTCCTGCAGTTATAGCTGCGTTTTTGGTCTTAGAAACGCACCAAAACGCAGCTATAATAACAATTTGCGTTTCTCATTGCGTCTTTCAACATCCCATTGCACTCAATGGATGAAAAACGTGGTGAAACACGCAGGAATAATTGACATGCTGCGTTTTTGTGGTCACCACAAAAACGCAGCTGTAAAAAAACGCTATGTGCAGACAGCAAAAATGAAAACTCATAGACTTTGCTGGGGGAAGCAAAGTCATGCAGTTTTCTGGGCAAAAACGCACCCGAAAAACGCCGCGAAAATCGCACTGTGTGAACTTACCCTTAGTGTGACGCCCTGGCAAAACCAAGTAGTCACACAGTTTAGGCCCCCGCATAACACCTGTCCCACACAGGGTTAAACCAACCGACAAAATCCTAGTCACTCCCTCAGGAAAGGACAGACACACAAGTGGGCGGGATCAGGCGGGATCAGACCTAGGGATCTGGAGAACCCGGGGGCGGGAAAAACAGTCAAGCTTAAGCTTAGAGTTTGCAGTGAGCAGTGAACCATACCGCAGATCCGGATCCGAGCAGCACAGGCTGCTGGCGTGGGGGCGGCACACCTCGAAACTTGGCATCACGAACAGGATTCTTACCCATCCACTTACCTGGTGGAAGCCCGCCTTGTTCTGGACAGTCAGCGACATTTTTGCCGCCATTTTTAGGCACGAAAAACGACAACCCAGCGTCTTCCCCGAGAAAGGCACGTAGTTGAAGCCCCACCCCCTGGGAATACGGCTGGAAGGAAGACCCTGAGACCGAAAACGAAACTAGCTAGCCGCATCTAGAGACTGCTCCCGAAAAACCAGGACGGGCTAGAATTACGGCATGTGATCCGAGGAGATGGGAGGCAGGGACACCGTGACTCTGCCATCTTCTGTTCCTGGACACTATCTCGAGAGGATGTCTGCCCGGTCCGGCGACCCGATTATGGAGGAGCCAGCTCCTGGGACTGCTGAATGGGTGGAAGCCCAGACTGTGAGGATGTGCCGCAGGATCTAAACTCAGGCCAACTACTTGCTGGCAAGATGGACGGCCGAGATGAGGGATCTGGCTGCAGCCGTGCGGGCACGCGAAGAGAAGATGGTCTTGGAGGAGCGGGAAAGCGATTTACGCCTCTATGTTCTACCGGAACCGGCCCAACAGGCTGAGGAGCTCGGTCTGCCCCTGTCCGCCACATCACCTCCCTCGCTGCCCGCACCTGCAGTTAGTGCCCCAAATGGTCCACTGCCTCAAGCAACGGTAGCGGAGCCCGTTACATCTGCCTGCGAGGGCCCGGAAATGGAACCCTCAGGCCATGAGCATGTCCCCGCTCCGGCACCCATACCAGCCCCACGCCCGACCAAAGCCCGGAAGACGGCCCCGAGCCAGGCCGCAACTCTGATGACGTCAGTCACCTAAGATGACATCACCTCCGGTCCCGAAGAAGGCTGCGCACTTGATGACGGCCCCGGCAATCCGCCCGGCCGCAGCAGAGGTGACGCTTGACCGGAAGTCGGCATCAGCAAACATGCCGACCGCTTCCCAGTACCCGGTCCCGGCTGAGGCGCAGCCGGGATGCACCTGCAGAGCGGCAGAGCAGGCCGCGGATCAGAGGAGCCCTTCACTTCACGTGAGGCCGGTCGTAGCCGGCAGTGAGGGTGTCCGGATGGTCCAAGCCCCTGAGCAGGCGGAGGCGGAGCACAGAACCAGTGCCCCGTATTGGGAGCGGCAGCAGCTGAAGACCAAAATCGCGGCCCGAGAGAAGCAGAAGGCCAAAGTGCTGAACCGAGCGTACCAGGAGAAGGACAACCTCCGACATGCCACCTTCCGGGTGCGGGGCCCTACTTATGAAGGACAGGTCCGGCATTTTAACCCCCAAAAGGGATGGGGTTTTATATACGAGCCGGGCCTGGAGGCTGAGATATTCGTCTCCCGGAGAGATGTGTCCCTACACCTACCGACTGGCCACCCCGATCGAGACCTGGAGCCCAGAGAGTTGGTTTCATATACCCGGCACTGCGGAGAGAGGGGGTGGTTCGCCCTCGATGTCAAGAGGTGGGTGAAGGTTGGTGACCAGCTGCACCTCCACCCCTCTCCGCCATCTCCAAGCCAAGAAGATGATGATTAAGGTAGCGGTTCCCGGCTACCCCCAGTTAACCCCCTAGTTGAAACAGTTCTTCAGTTTTAAATGGACCACGGCTTTTGGACTAGAAAAGTCAATCCAGAAACTTTTGGGCTTTGTAAATAACTTTTGACCACCTTTCTTGTCCCGCCGCAGTCTCTGGAGAGGCAGATTGGAGGAAGGGCCTGCGGTAGAGTCGGCCGAGGCCCAGTCACTACTGAAACCGGTGGCTAACCTCCAGGCCAGGGGTCCCCGGACTTGGGGCCTTTGAGATGGACTGCTGGGTAAGGAACTTTTTACCCGGCCCGAGTGGGCGTCACCCGGACCCGTTCCTGGACTTGGGCAAAGGGGTGTGCACCAGTGCTTAGTGGTAGCACCAGGGAACAGGTTGTTTTCGGTGGGGGTGCAGCAAGACGGTGGTCCAGTCTGTCCCGTTCCGTTTGGTTAAGTAACGTTCAAGATATGTGCCTCCCGTGAAGGGAAGAAATTGTAAAAAGTTAGTATACTTGTAATCCTGTTTTTCTATTTTCTTTCTAGTTCCGGTTAAAATAAATGGTGATGGTCGGACAGCCCGCAGACGGTCTGTATTAAACCAAGGGGGAATGTGACGCCCTGGCAAAACCAGGTAGCCACACAGTTTAGCCCCCGCATAACACCTCTCCCACACAGGGTTAAACCAGCCGACAAAATCCTAGTCACCCCCTCAGGAAAGGACAGACACACCAGTGGGCGGGACCAGGCGGAAGGAGAACGCCCACCTAGGGGGTCTGGAGAACTCGGGGGCGGGACAAACAGGCAGTCAAGCTTAGAGTTTGCAGTGAGCAGTCAGCTGAAGTGAAAGTTCAAGTTGACAGGCGTCGGGGTTGGAGCCCCGGAGTGCTGGCTAGGTGGCAGACAGTGGTCAGTGCCAGCAGAAGACGGGAAGACGGCTGCCGAAGATCCAAGGTGGACCGGGGCAGGGTTGTAGCCCACCGGTACTGACATCGGAGAACCGACCCGGAAACTGTGCACAAAAGGGGGTACTTGGACCCTGAAGCCAGGACCGGAACTAACAGCCTAGCTAATTAACCAATTGAGGGCAGGATTTTAGGTCCTGTCCTTGCCTAAGTCCCGAAACGTAGACAACCACCCACCGAGAGCGATAGGGCATCCGCCAGGGCCCGGTAGATCCCACGGGTCAGCGTCTGATTGGCACGGCTCCCAACCAAAGGACTGGGAGCAGACTCCTGCATTACACACTGGGAAGTCCATTACAGAAAACACTGAGTGCAGAGGAAATGGGCATTGACCACCGGCCCGGGTGTGGGACCAGAAATATACCCCTGGCCGCGGCAGCCGGCCACCATCCCCTTGGTTTACCAAAAGACTTGTGTGATTTATTCAACCGTGAGTAACATCCCTGGCCTGACCGGGTGCGACGGCTCCTGCCGTTACCATCCCCTGCACAGAGACATTGGGCCCCGGGGCATCCATCCCTGCCCACGGAGGGGTTAACATCCAGCTGCCAGCCCATCGCCCCCGGGAGTCCCACAGCAGCAGTGGTGGTGCTACACCTCACCACACACTGTGGGTGGCATCACAGACAGTTTTCAATAACACCTGTACAAATACGTCCCCATTTATTCGAAGTGACCGCGCGCCCCCCGGGTCCGGTAGAGTCCCTCGAGCCATACCGCAGATCCGGATCCGAGCAGCATCGGCTGCTGGCATGGGGACGGCACATTAGCAGTTAGTAGATCATTCGAGACTTTAGTAAGAGCAGTATCAGTAGAGTGTAAGGAGCGGAAACCAGATTGTAGAGGGTTAAGGAGAGAGTTATTTGACAGCTGATTTGACAGGAGTGGACCAAGCGTTCCAGGAGTTTGGAGATGAACGGGAGATTCAAGACTGGTCTGTAGTTAGAGGTGCAGTTTTGGTCCAGGGATGTTTTTTTAAGTATTAGGTATATGCTGGCATGTTTGAAGGAGGAGGGAAAGACACCAGAGGAGAGAGATTGAATATTTTAGTTAGGTGAGTGGTAACAGCTGGGGAGACAGATTTAAGGATATGTGAGGGAATAGGGTCACTGGTGCAGGTAGTAGGGCGAGAAGATGCAAGGAGCCTAGTAACTTCTTCTGTGACTGGATCAAAGAGTGAAAGTGAGCTAGATGAAGTGTAGGAGGGCAGAGAATATGTGGTGTTATGAGGCGGTGACAACATTTCCTGGCGTATATGGTCAATTTTTTATTTAAAATAATTTGCCAGGTCATCGGCGCTGATGTTGGTGGTTGGGGCCAGAACTCTTGGTCCGAGGAAGGAGTGGAAAGTATCAAAGAGTCGTTTAGGATTGTTGACTAGTGAGGTGATGGGGGTGTTGAAGTATGCTTGTTTGGAGAGGTGAAGGGCAGTATTGTATGTTTTGAGCATAAACTTATAATGGATGAAATCTTTGGCTAGATTGGATTTTATCAACAGACGTTCAGCACACCTGGAGCATCGCTAGAGAAAACTTGTTTGAAACGTGTGCCAGGGCTGCTGCCATCTGTGCCAAGTTGCTCTGTGTGTAGCAGGTGCAGCTTCATCCAGGGTGTACTGCAGATTTCATTATAATGTTTTACAGCAGATTCAGGACATGAGAGGGAGGGGATTGGGGCCAATGATAACTGCAACTGCTTCAAAAATTTCTTGGTGTTAATGGCGAATAGATTCCTATACGGGTGGTAAGTGGTGGCGTCCTGAGTGGATTGACAGTTCTTGACCAAGAATGAAAGAAGGTTGTGGTCAGAGAGTGGGAGAGGGGAGTTAGTAAAATCATGCACTGAGCAAAGCCGTGCGTGTACAACGTCTGCGTAGCGAAGCCATGTGTGTACAGAGTAGAGCCGCGTGTGTACAACGTGTGCAGAGTGGAGTCGCACTTGTTCGTGAGTGGAGTCATGTGTGACGCCCTGGCAAAACCAGGTAGTCACAGAAAGAGTTAAACCTCCCTGGTACCACCTGATCCCACACTTGTATAGTGAAGCAGCACCTCCCCCCCCCCAGTGTAACTAAAGGAGCAGGAAGGGAGGAGTTGAGTCAGTGGGTGGTAGGAGGGAGAGGAGTGCAGAGACAGGGTTGTAGTCCCTGTGCTGCAGGGGAAGTCAAGCAAAGAAAAGCAGAAGTCTTGGAGCTGAAGTGGAGAGTAGGCTCACGGGAACCTGTAGTGGATCGGGGCAGGGTAGTGGTCCGCCGGTAGTGTGCACGGGACCCCGGACTTGTGCAAAGAGAGGACTTCCCCCGTCCGAAACAGAGAAGGTGACTCTAGGCTGGAGTGCAGGAGAGAGAGAGAGGGCCCTGCTTCTTGTACCGGGTGTGGGATCCGAACACCCCTATACAAAAGGCCTACGGACACCGGCAATTTTTGGTTAAGTACTGGACTCTGTGTTTCCTGACCCTACACATGAAAGCAGCCTAATCCAACACCAGGACAAATGAACTGTGAGTTTCCTGCTCCTTGCAATCCCTGCCATCACCACAACTCCCCCTAGGCCCCGGGGCATCCATCCCTACCCACGGAGTCCCCTCAACGGCAGTGGTGGTACCCCATTTGCCACATACCTTGGGTGGCGTCACGTGCAAACTTTCCAAAATCCCATACACCATAACCCCCTTTTCAATTGAAGTGACCGTGAGACCCCTGGGTCCGGAGACTCTCGAGCCACCCCCGAGGGCCCGGATCCGAGCAGCTCGGCTGCTGAGAGCGGGGCGGTACACAAGCGTGTATGACATGTGCAGATCCGCATACAGTTAGGTCCAGAAATATTTGGACAGTGACACAAGTTTTGTTATTTTAGCTGTTTACAAACACATGTTCAGAAATACAATTATATATATAATATGGGCTGAAAGTGCACACTCCCAGCTGCAATATGAGAGTTTTCACATCCAAATCGGAGAAAGGGATTAGGAATCATAGCTCTGTAATGCATAGCCACCTCTTTTTCAAGGGACCATAAGTAATTGGACAAGGGACTCTAAGGGCTGCAATTAACTCTGAAGGCGTCTCCCTCGTTAACCTGTAATCAATGAAGTAGTTAAAAGGTCTGGGGTTGATTACAGGTGTGTGGTTTTGCATTTGGAAGTTGTTGCTGTGACCAGACAACATGCGGTCTAAGGAACTCTCAATTGAGGTGAAGCAGAACTTCCTGAGGCTGAAAAAAAAAGAAAAAATCCATCAGAGAGATACCAGACATGCTTGGAGTAGCAAAATCAACAGTCGGGTACATTCTGAGAAAAAAGGAATTGACTGGTGAGCTTGGGAACTCAAAAAGGCCTGGGCGTCCACGGATGACAACAGTGGTGGATGATCGCCGCATACTTTCTTTGGTGAAGAAGAACCCGTTCACAACATCAACTGAAGTCCAGAACACTCTCAGTGAAGTAGGTGTATCTGTCTCTAAGTCAACAGTAAAGAGAAGACTCCATGAAAGTAAATACAAAGGGTTCACATCTAGATGCAAACCATTCATCAATTCCAAAAATAGACAGGCCAGAGTTAAATTTGCTGAAAAACACCTCATGAAGCCAGCTCAGTTCTGGAAAAGTATTCTATGGACAGATGAGACAAAGATCAACCTGTACCAGAATGATGGGAAGAAAAAAGTTTGGAGAACAAAGGGAACGGCACATGATCCAAGGCACACCACATCCTCTGTAAAACATGGTGGAGGCAACGCGATGACATGGGCATGCATGGCTTTCAATGGCACTGGGTCACTTGTGTTTATTGATGACATAACAGCAGACAAGAGTAGCCGGATGAATTCTGAAGTGTACCGGGATATACTTTCAGCCCAGATTCAGCCAAATGCCGCAAAGTTGATCGGACGGCGCTTCATAGTACAGATGGACAATGACCCCAAGCATACAGCCAAAGCTACCCAGGAGTTCATGAGTGCAAAAAAGTGGAACATTCTGCAATGGCCAAGTCAATCACCAGATCTTAACCCAATTGAGCATGCATTTCACTTGCTCAAATCCAGACTTAAGACGGAAAGACCCACAAACAAGCAATACCTGAAGGCTGCGGCTGTAAAGGCCTGGCAAAGCATTAAGAAGGAGGAAACCCAGCGTTTGGTGATGTCCATGGGTTCCAGACTTAAGGCAGTGATTGCCTCCAAAGGATTCGCAACAAAATATTGAAAATAAAAATATTTTGTTTGGGTTTGGTTTATTTGTCCAATTACTTTTGACCTCCTAAAATGTGGAGTGTTTGTAAAGAAATGTGTACAATTCCTGCAATTTCTATCAGATATTTTTGTTCAAACCTTCAAATTAAACATTACAATCTGCACTTGAATTCTGTTGTAGAGGTTTCATATCAAATCCAATGTGGTGGCATGCAGAGCCCAACTCGCGAAAATTGTGTCACTGTCCAAATATTTCTGGACCTAACTGTATGTGCAACGTGTATGTACTAAGCGGAGTTGTAGTTATAATGTACATATTAATAGCTGTACCTTTGTAATGTACTTGTATCCTTCTTGTATGTAGCTGTGTGTGTGACTTACTGTGTAATCCAGCCATCTTGCCATGAATATAACGTACTGTAAAGCCTCCTGTTACCGTAAGAAGACATGCAGCTCTCTGAGGTCTCCTGTGTTCATTGCCTTTAACCTCTTCACCCCTAGCCTGTTTCTCTTCCTGACCAGGCCAAATTTTTTAATTCTGACCAGTGTCACTTTATGAGATATTAACTCTGGAACACTTCAATGGATCCCAGTGATTCTGAGATCGTTTTTTTCATGACATACTGTACTTCATGTTAGTGGCAAATTTTTGTCTATGATTTGCATTTATTTATCTAAGTATAACAAAAACAAATGTGACTTTTTCAAACTTTAGATTTTTACGTCATTATATCAGATAGTCATACTATACAAAGTAGATTAAAAAGAACATTTACCTCAAGTCTACTTTACATCAACATAATTTTTTAAACATAAATTCTTTTTATTAGGAAGTTAGAAGGGTTAAAATTTTATCAGCAATTTTTCATTTTTGCAACAAAATTTACAAAACCAATTTTTTTTAGCGACCATATCACATTTGAAGTGACACTATTTTAAAAACTGCACCCCTCAAAGTGCGCAACACCAGAACAGTAGTTTTCCACCCCATATAGGTTAATAATAATAATTTTTATTTCTATAGTGCCAACATATTCCGCAGAGCTTTACAATACTGAGGTTCATATACAAGCAAGTAACAGTTATAGAAAATACATAATTAAAGCAAAAATAAAGACAACCCTGCTCATAAGAGCTTACAAGCTACAACAAGGTGCAGGTGCTTATTTACAACGACAATCCAGCCATCTCAAAGAAATAGGGATAGACAAAGGCTGTATGAACCAGTCATCAACCAATCTCCATGATGCTTTTGGGTGTGGTGCAGTTTGACGGAGAGTTATATTCTGAGAAAAAGTGAAGGGACTCTAGGAATTGAAGTCAAGTAGGGAGAGTGGAAGGCCACCCTAAAAAGTATTTTTAGGGAGCTTCTGAAGCTGAGTAGGTTATGGCTTGTCCTAGTTTCTTGGGGTAGAGCATTCCAGAGTGCCGATGGAGCGCGGGAGAAATCTTAGAGCCAGAAGTGGGAGGTTCAGATTAGTGTGAATGTTAGTCGAAAGTCATTTGCGGAGCGTAGGGAACGGGTAGGGTGATAGATTGAGATGAGGCTGGAGATGTAGGGGGTTGCCAGACTGTGGAGAGCTTTGTGGGTGAGAGCAAGCAATTTGAATTGGAACCGATGATGTATGACCAGCCAGTGCAATGACTGGCACAGAGAAGAAACGTCCGAGTTACGATTAGTCAGATAGGTGACGCTGGCTCTCAAGGTGCGAAAACATTAACCAAGTTGTGGCTACAGTATGTGCCTTTTTCTCAAATTCTCATCTGCAGAGAGAAATTATGATGTCGGTAATTGTGAGCTACTTGCTGTTAAACTTGCATTTGAGGAAAGGAAGCATTTTTTGGAGGTTGCTGTCCATCAAATAACGGTTATTACTGACCATAACAATTTGGCGTATATTGATCAGCTACACGGTTGACCACTAGACAGGCCAGGTGGTCAATATTTTTCTTGAGGTTTAATTTTTCCACCACATTCAGGCTAGGATCTAAGAACGTGAAAGTTGATGCTCTATCACGCAGTCTGGATTCAGTATCTCCCCCAGAACCTCCAACGTTCATTCTTCTAGGGTATTCTAATTGCCATGTTGTCCTCTGAGTTGGAGTCAGAGATCCGTGATGCTCAGTTTCTGACTCCTTCCATTATTAAAGAGTCTAAGTTATTTGTTCCTGTATACCTGAGGTTACGTTTGTTGTAGGAATTTCATGACTCTGTGTTAAGTGGTCATGGCCACCTTTAGGGCTATTCTAGGCTCTTCTGGTGGTCTTCTATGTGTAATGATGTGAAGTATTTTGTATCCGCTTGTGAAACTTACGCACTCGCTAAAGTCATAACTGGCCGGGGAATTGGCTCCATTACCAATTCCTGAAAGGCCGTGGACCCTTCTGTCCATGGATTTCATTATTGACTTACCGATATCTGGTAGAAAGACTGCGATCTGCTTAGCAGTTGACCAATTTAGTAAACAAACACACTTTGTTCCTTTATCAGGATTACCCAATGCCAAGCCACTTTCCAGGTTATTTATCAATCATGTGGTGAGATTGCATGGTATTCCCCTCAATTTCTAAATTTTGGAGGGCTTTTTGTAAAAAACTGATCATTGATTTGTTTTCCTTGGCTTATCATCCGGAGACCAACGGACAGACTGAAAGAACTAATCTGTTATTGGACCAGATTTTGTGACATTGTGGTGTTTTGTGATGACCCAGCAGGAGGAGTGGTGGTCGACCTTACCTCTTGCAGAGTTTGCTTTCAATAGTCGGGTTAATCAGTCTACTGGGACCTTGCCTTTTTTTGCAATTATTGCTTTCATTCCCATTTTGGAGAGTTCTCTAGGTTAAGTTCTGGGTGTCCTGGAGCCGACATAGCCATACTATAACTTGGGGATGTCTAGAGGGAGGTACAAAAAATATTGAGGTGGCCCAATGTCTCCAGAAACAAAAGGCACGTTTGTTGGATCCCGTCTTTCAGGTGGGGAATAAGGTATGGTTGTCAGCCAAGAATATTAAGCTCAAAGTACCTTCGGCTAAATTGGGTCTTAAATTTATTGGACCATATGAAATCTTGGAGGTGGTCAATCCAGTGGCCTTTATACTGAGACTTCCCCAGTCTCTGCGTATGCCTAGTGTATTCCATAAGTCCCTGCTTAAACCATTTGTTCCCTCAGACTTGTCTTCCTTATCCCGGCCTTCTTCTGTTCCCATTGATGGAAGTTTGGAGTATGAAGTGCAGAGGATTGTTGAATCTCGAAGGGTCCGGAATTCCCTTCAATATTTAGTACATTGGAAAGGATACGGACCCCAAGAGTGATCATGGGTTTCGGCTTGTTCTGTGAGAGCCAACCGATTGGTCAGGGCCTTCCAGCTGAGGTTTCCTGGGAAATCTGGGGGTCCGGTCGCCCCCCCCTTGGAGAGGGTACTGTCATGGTTCTGCTGTGCCGAGCATCTTGCACACTGGTGATGCTCTGCAACGCTCTCTTGAACTACAAAGTCGCCAGTTACGTTTCCTTTGTGCAGAGCATTTTGCATTTGGAGATTGCCTGCTGTGTTTCTTTGAGCACTTGCTGACAGGTTGTTTGACAACACAGGTTTCCATGCTAGTTCTGAGAGGTGCTTACTCAATGGTTCCACGTTCCTGGTAATTAGTCTATTTCATTACTGAGCATGCTCTCCCAGAACTTCGCCAGTCGTACTCTCTGGTTCTGCAGTGTGCTCTTGGCTCCTGTTTGTGCTTGTGTTCTGATCTAGGCTTCTTGACCCAGGACTGTTTATTGACCCTCTCGCTACCCGACTACATCTCGGTCTGCTCCCAAAATCTAATACGTACTTTCCTGGAATTCAGCCTGTTACTTGACTACGTCTCTGCTTACTCCCGGAGTTCTGTTGTGTCATCCTGTTTTCTGTTAGTCATAACTTAGAAACACTGTGGAAAGGAAGCACAAATAGAGTCTTACCTGGGTATAAACCAGGTTATTAAAAGGTAACAAACTGACCTAATAGGGTTGTGGTAGTCGCAACACCTATAATCACGTAGCAGATTTGGCACACAGCCGCAACCCGGAAAGAGACAATGCGTGGAATATGGAGAGAAGTTGGGTTTATGCCGCGCTATCACCAGAATACTAAGTTGATTAATTCATCTCTTTTATTCTTGTACAGATCTACGCGTTTCAGAGATCTCAGTCTCCTTCATCAGGACAATCAAGAGAAAATGAACAATCTCAGATTTTTTCATTTTTTTCCAATGGGAAGAGGGTCATGTAACACATCAAACCTATTGAGAATTTCACAAGAAAAACAATACTGTGCTTTGTTTTAACGTAATTTTATTTGTTCATTTGTTATTTACAATTTTATGACCACTTATAAAATGTGTTTAAAGTGCTGCCCATTGTGTTGGATTGTCAATGCAACCCTCTTCTCCCACTCTTGACACACTGATAGCAACACTGCAGAAGAAATGCTAGCACAGGCTTCCAGTATCCGTTGTTTTAGATGCTGCACATCTTGTATCTTCACAGACATAGACAGTTGCCTTCAGATGACCCCCAAGATAAAAGTCTAAGGGGGTCAGATCGGGAGACCTTGGTGGCCATTCAACTGGCCCACAATGACCAATCCACTTTCCAGGACACTATTCATGTAGGAATGCTCTGACCTGACACCCATAATGTTGTGGCCGCCATGGTCCCCACTCATCTTGAAAAGTTTCCCCCCTCCCATATACTAATGAGCCACAAACAGGAAGTTGATATCACCAACCCTTCCCATTTTATTTATGTGTATCCACATAAATGGCCCAGGATGTACTTTAGAGACATAGCAGGGTAAGACGAGGGAATGCCGCCGTGGAATGGAAGCACCATTATCTTAGGGTGAGACCTCGGTTGGCAGGAAGGATGCAATTGATTTTAGGTGCACTACATGGAGAGGATAGGATATCACTTTTTGATATCTATATTTATGTGCTGTGTATCTGTTTTTAATGTATATCAATAAATGTATGGTTTTATATTAGGTTAGGGGGATTCGGCTGTTTGAAGTAGGACACAGGAATGCTTTCACTTAAAAGTCCAACCGATTTATTAAATCAGACAAACTGCTTCATCAGGAAGATAATATCAGCCTTCCTTGGGCTTCACAAAGCATAACGCGGTCTTCAGTCCTTTTTACCTGTGGTACGCCTGCACAAGTTGAGCTTCATTTCTCCTCATAAGTATCCCAGTGGAGGCATCTCACTCTCCACTGACTGAACCCGATTAGCACACACAACCCGTCTCCAGAGGTTCCTTCCTGTACGCATAGCAGCCTCCACACACTGACAATGTGTCAAACAAACAGACACCATTAACAATATGAGACACACCCATGAGTGGAGGTATGTAGATTGCCAGACCCGCCCATCTCTCCAGCTATCCATACAAAATGTCCCTGAAAACACTAATAAGCCTCTTGGCACTACCAGTACCAGAGCGAACATCCAGGTTTACACCAGCTTCGCGATACATACCCTCCGCCATGTTACAGAAGGAACAGGATGGGCCGACCTCTACTCCAGAAAAAAATAAATGGAAGGAAGAAGTATCGCCAATAAATGAAAAACACTTATTTAAAATACTCCTATTTTATTAGCTAAATATCCAAGGTATAGAATTTTGTAGTTGTTCATTATATTATTTAACAATAGAGGTATTGTCAAAGATGGATAACAAACCAGACCCTGAGTGTCTGATTCTGTTGGATGATACCTATCATATATCAGTAGTGTGCTATAAGGTGGCTTTACACACTGCAACATCGCAAACGACATCACTGTAACGTCACCGGTTTTGTGACGTAATAGCGACCTCCCCAGCGACATTGCAGTGTGTGAAACACATCAGCGACCTGGCCCCTGCTGTGAAGTTGCTGATCGCTACAAATCGTTCAGGACCATTCTTTGGTCCTTTGTTTCCCGCTGTGCAGCAAAGTCTCAGTGTGTAAAGGGGACTTAAAACACTGGAAACGAGTGATGTGTCACAATATCTGTCAATCACTATTCTCTGTCAGTCAGTCTCTCCCTCTCGGTCTCTATTCTCTGTCGGTCCGTCACTATCTCTGTCCCTCTCTCACAGTCTGTCGGTCATTTTCCCCTCCTCTCTCATACTCACCGATCCCCAGCGCGGCGCTGCACGGCATTCACACTGCTGCGGCGGCTTTTACTATTTTGAAAAAGCCGGCCGCTCATTAAACAATTTCGTATTCCCTACTTTCCCCACCCACAGGCGCCTATGATTGGTTGCAGTGAGACACGCCCCCACGCTGAGTGACAGGTGTCTCACTGCACCCAATCACAGCAGCCGGTGGGCGTGTCACTATGGAGTATAGAAATAAATAATTAAAAAAAATGGCGTGCGGTTCCCCCCCCAATTTAATACCAGCCAGATAAAGCCATACGGCTGAAGGCTGGTATTCTCAGGATGGGGAGCCCCACGTTATGGGGAGCCCCCCAGACTAACAATATCAGTCAGCAGCCGCTCAGAATTGCCGCATACATTATATGCGACAGTTCTGGGTCTGTACCCGGCTCTTCCCGATTTGCCCTGGTGCGTTGGCAAATCGGGGTAATAAGGAGTTATTGGCAGCCCATAGCTGACAAATCCTAGATTAATCATGTCAGGCGTCTCCCCGAGAAACCTTCCATGATTAATCTGTAAATTACAGTAAATAAACACACACACCCGAAAAAATCATTTATTAGAAATAAAAAATAGGAATTACTACTTACCGGTAATGATCTTTCCAGGAGCCGTAATGACAGCACTGTAGGAGTTGCTCCTTTGACCTTCACAGGGACAGGAAACGCAAGAGTTTAAAAGCCCCTCCCCATCTCCCTCTCCTCAGTGATTTTTCAAGTACCACACCAGGATGGGAGATAACACCATAATATTAATGCATAATCTTACAATAGACACATAAGAGAACAAGAAGGGAGGGAAACAAGAGTGCTGTCATTACGGCTCCTGGAAAGATCATTACCGGTAAGTAGTAATTCCTATTTTCCAGGACGCCTCATGACAGCACTGTAGGAGAATGCCAAAGTAATCCCTAAGAGGGGGGGACCACAGCCTGCAAAACCCTCCTACCAAACAACAGGTGCAGAGCGTTGAGAAGGCCCAGTATATAACGCTTACAAAAACGTGTGGGAACCCGACCACGTTGCCGTACAACAAAGCAGTTCCAAGGAACCCCCCGCCCTCTCCGCCCAAGAAGAGGACAGAGCCCTGGTGGAGTGGGCTCAAATGCGAGTTGGGGGGTCCCGACCCGCGGACCGGTAAGGAGCTGAAATAGTGGACCTAACCTACCGAGACAGAGATGTCTCAGACACAGTCTGCCCCTGGTCCTGCCCGCAAATTGCACAAAGAGGGGAGAAGCTACGCGCCAGCTCCGGGCAGCCTCCAAATAAGCCAGAACCGATCGGCTGACATCCAAAGAGTGAAGGTGCTCTTCATGTTGGGAATGAGAATAAGGGAGGTAGACAGCCCATACTACAGAGACCAGAAATAGTGAGAAATACCCGAAATGGGTTAAATGAACATACTTAACGCCGCAACCAAAGAATAGATGATAAAGTCCTTAACAGCCTATCAAGGAATGAATAAACCACAGACCGATAGAATGACCACCGTCATAGACAAGAAAAAACTTGACCGTGCCTAATAAACCAGGTCAGTACTGTCATCAGCTCTCCTAGGCTCAAATGACTACCCCTGGTCACAGACCAGCCCACCGTACCACCAGAGTTCACAGTCTGGCTCCAGAAGCCCAAGAGGTCAATGCAGAAACTACGGGATCTCGAGAATGAGAAGGACCTTCATGAAACTAAAGACATGAAGAGTCGGCGTCTGGAAGGCACGATTTCCGACCTTCACAAGCCAAGTACAGCATCCGACCACTTGAAGAAGCATCGTTCCCAAGATGCAGATGTCAAGGACAGCGGGGCATGGAATCTGGATGTGAGGAAACGTCCCAGAATATGTAGGAGGCCAAACCTCATAGATACACTGAATACAGTAGATATAGTGGAATTTAAAGAAGTGGTTTCACATATCCGTGGCAGCTAATACAGGAGTCAAGAGTGGCCCAGAGCTGGTATAAAGAAACCACTACCACCTGGGCAGACTACCCAACTAGAATGCACTGTACCCCATTAGCATGTAATCACCACTATATCGGACTCTAGCGTAAACATACCACACAGTCTTCCAAAGGGACCAGGGAACATCATCTAGAGGAGTGAGAGCCTCTAAAAATCACAGAGTGATATTTCATTTGACCGTGGTGAGACCCTGGATTTTATCCCATGAGAGCGGGGAGCCTATGAGGGAGACTATGGAGCTCCCGGGCACAAGATGTTGGAACACCTCACAGGTTATTCACGAGATTCTGTATGTTGAACAATGGTCCAGAAACCAGTTCAATTGCCATCAAAGGACCCGTCACAGTAAAACGGGGCTAATACCATGAACGGCCACATTCAGTTCCTTCCACTATAGGATGAACTCGATAAACATTTCTCTTTAGGCAGAAGTTACAAATGAAAGACCAGAGCTAAGCAACTAAGCACCGCTGAATACAACTGATTAGAAAGAAAGGACCGTAGCTGAACTTAGACTCCAGTTCCGAAGCCATAATAAGGAGAATTACTAGGCCAACGCAAACATGGCTGCCTAGCACGCTAAGCCAAGTGCAGGTCCAGAAGTGTGAGGCCCCTCTTAACCAAAGCCGATACCAGAGACCCAAGATGCGAAGTATGCAGCCCGAGGCGCAAGGAACGAGACCACTGCAAGGCCAAAGGCGCAGAGGCGCAAGGCCAAAAGGTGCAGAGGCATAAGGCCCAAGGTGCAGAGGCGCAAGGCCCAAGGCGCAGAGGCGCAAGGCCCAAGGGGCAGAGGCGCAAGACCCAAGGTGCAGAGGCGCAGAAGCGCAAGGCGCAGAGGCGAAAGCCCAATGCCAGACGCGCAAGGCCAGAACATGAAGCGCAAGGCGCAAGCCCGGAAGCGCAAGGCCAGAAGCGCAAGGCACAAGGCCAGCGGCGCAAGGCCAGAGGCGCAAAGCCAGAGGCCAGAGGCGCAAGGCCAGAGGCGCAAGGCACAATGCCAGAGGCGCAATGTCAGAGACACAAGGCATAATTCCAGAGGTACAAGGCGCATTGCCAGACACGCAAGGCCTGAACATGAAGCGCAAGGTGCAAGCCCAGAGGTGCAAGGCACAATGCCAGAGGCGCAAAGCCAGTGGCGCAATGCCAGAGGCGCAAGGCCAGAAGCACAATGCCAGAGGCGCAAGGCCAGAGGCACAAGGCCAGAGGTGCAAGGCACAATACCATAGGCACAAGGCCAGTGGCGCAATGCCAGAGGTGCAAGGCCAGAAGCACAATGCCAGAGGCGCAAGGCCAGAGGCACAAGGCCAGAGGCACAAGGCGCAATGCCAGAGGTGCAAGGCCAAAGGCACAAGGCGCAATGCCAGAGGCGCAAGGCCAGAGGCACAAGGCGCAATGCCAGAGGCGCAAGGCCAGAATCATGAAGCGTAATGCACAAGCCCGGAGGCACAAGCCCGGAGGCACAAGGCACAATCCCAGAAGAACAAGGCACAAGCCCAGAGGCACAAGGCACAAGCCCAGAGGCACAAGGCACAAGCCCAGATGCCCAAGCTTAGCGACACAAGGCACAAGCCCAGAGGCACAAGGTAGAAGCCCAGAGGCACAAGCCTAGAGGCAGAAGGCAGAAGCCCAGAGGCACAAGCCTAGAGACACAAGGCACAAGCCTAGAGACACAAGGCACAAGGCCAGAGGCACAAGCCTAGAGACACAAGGCACAAGCCCAGAGGCACAAGCCTAGAGACACAAGGCACAAGCCCAGAGGCACAAGCCCAGATATACAAGGCACAAGCCCAGAGGCACAAGCCCAGAGGCACAAGCCTAGAGACACAAGGCACAAGCCTAGAGATACAAGACACAAGCCCAGAGGCACAAGCCCAGATATACAAGGCACAAGCCTAGAGGCACAAGCCTAGAGACACAAGGCACAAGCCCAGAGGCACAAGCCTAGAGACACAAGGCACAAGCCCAGGGGCACAAGCCAGAGACACAAGGCACAAGCCTAGAGGCACAAGCCTAGAGGTACAAGGCAGAAGCCCGGAGGCACAAGCCTAGAGGCACAAGTACAATGCCAGAGGCACAAGCCTAGAGGCACAAGCCACAAGCCCAGCACGAGTGTAGAGGCACAAGGCACAAGCCCAGAGGCCCAAGGCACAAGCCCAGACGAAGAGCCAGTGAAGCCAAGCCATGAAGGGCAAGGCTGAGAAACAGTAAGATCAGACGTCAAGCAGGGAGGCCTTGACAGTGCCAAGGTGCCAAGCCAGCGTGTGGTCAGAGCTTTGTGACGTGTGGGCCGAGGCCAAAGCCGTGAGGCGCGATGCCGGAGCCCCAAGTTGTGAGGAACGAGCCAGGAGGCGCGAGGCCAGAGCCCGGAGCCGTGAGGCGCGATGCTGGAGCCAGGAGGTCGGAGCCAGGAGGCCGGAGCAGTGAGGCGTGAGCCAGAGTCATCACGAGGCCAGAACCCTGAGGCGCGAGGCCAGAGTTGTGAGGCCCCATTAGTTACCCCTAAGAGTGTAATTCATCTGTGAACTTCAGGATACACCTACTGCATGAGTGGTATCCTAAATGCCAAATTAGTCACACCTGAACCAATTAAATCTCCTTGAGGTTCAGCTGGAGGGCAAGTTCCAAATGCGAGATAATGTGTTATATCCACAATTTTCCCTCCCATAGAAGGAGTAAATCAGACAAAATCCGGTCTGGTGAGATAATAGTGGAATCAAACGTGTTATTAACCACAACAGGAGGATCCACATAAGTTCCATCAACAGGTAAATTCGGAACTTAAACATGACGTCTGCTGATCCCAGCAAAACATGAGGCAGCTTAGAAAGATCCAAGGCTAAATTACCAATTTTAGTGCAGGACTCTGACAGATGTGAATGACAGACTAAAAGGAAGGGAAGACTGAATCAGGTTCAACCCACACCACTACAGGTCAGATTCCTGATGCATCTGCACTTACGTGACCCTGGGCTCGTCCGGGGTAAGCATCTGACCTGTCACCTTCATCCATTGTAAGAAGCAGTGAGTAGGTCGTTATACAGAAAATAGTGTGCATTTTCCCCGTTCCCAAGGTTTTATACCTGTTTGGGCGACGACAGGGCCCGTTCCCGCCTCCAGTGTTCCGTCCCGGATCACACGCCGCCTTCCAGGGCGCCGCCATATTCCGACCGGGAAATGCGGAAGTCTTTGCACCGCCCATGCAGCAGCGTGTCAGGCTGGAACACCCGGAAGTGCCACATGGCCGCGGCAGACAGCGGGAGGCCGAGAGCCCTCACCTGAGGGAAGCGGCTTTTGCCGGGAACTCCTGCTCCACCGGCCGGCTGAGGGACCTCACCTTTAGAGGTGTCGGCCAGGGGCTGCTTGACAGGCCAGAACGAGAGAGCAAGCCCCCCCGATCCGCCTGGACCCCGTACATCCCGACGGTAAGACTTGCGTCCGTCCTGTACAGGGACAGGAAAAACACTGAGGAGAGGGAGATGGGGAGGGGCTTTTAAACTCTTGCGTTTCCTGTCCCTGTGAAGGTCAAAGGAGCAACTCCTACAGTGCTGTCATGAGGCGTCCTGGAAAACACAAATTCCCTCATCACCAATTTAATCAGCCCCAAAAAGCCCTCCTTGTCCGGCGTAATCCACGGACCTCCAGCGTTGCTTCCAGCTCAGCTGCATGCAGGTGACAGGAGCTACAGAAGACACCGCCGCTCCTATCACCTCCACGCAGCTAATGAAGACAGCCGCGCGATCGGCTGAGCTGTCACTGAGGTTACCCGCTGTCACTGGATCCAGCGGTGGATGCAGCGGTGGCCGCGGGTAACCTCAGTGACAGCTCAGCTGATCGCGCTACTCACCGCCGCTCCGGTCAGCTCCAGGCAGCAACTGAGGTGAGTAGCGCAATCAGCTGAGCTGTCACTGAGGTTACCCGCGGCCACTGCTGCATCCACCGCTGGATCGCTGAAAGTCTCAGTGTGTAAAGGGGCCTTTAAAGAGAACCTGTTATCAGGATTGTATTTCCCATACTAATGACGTGTATATAAAGGCTCTCTAATGCTGAAAAGATCATGGAATTTTAGGGGCATTGCAGCTATAAGTCCCCTTACCTGGCAGCCAGACTGGCTTGCAAAGTCTCCTTAAGGAGAATAGTGTTCCCCCGTGGTCCCCACATAGCTTTCTCATGAGCCAGATCAGACACCCCCATACTTTGCACTGACGAGGGGCAAGCACCCCGAAACACCGTGTCTGCAAATTGGGATTCTGATCTGGCTTATATATCCTGAGTCATATTGCAAAGGATTGTCAAAAATCCACTTGTGACTTTTAGGATCGCTACTTCCAATAGGTGGCGCTGTGCTAGAGTTTGTCTCCTTTACTGGAGAGACAATTTGAATATTTCCCAGAGGGGCATTGCAGCTATAAGTCCCCTTACCTGGCAGCCAGACTGGCTTGCAAAGTCTCCTTAAGGAGAATAGTGTTCCCCCGTGGAATTTTAGGGGCATTGCAGCTATAAGTCCCCTTACCTGGCAGCCAGACTGGCTTGCAAAGTCTCCTTAAGGAGAATAGTGTTCCCCCGTGGTCCCCACATAGCTTTCTCATGAGCCAGATCAGACACCCCCATACTTTGCACTGACGAGGGGCAAGCACCCCGAAACACCGTGTCTGCAAATTGGGATTCTGATCTGGCTTATATATCCTGAGTCATATTGCAAAGGATTGTCAAAAATCCACTTGTGACTTTTAGGATCGCTACTTCCAATAGGTGGCGCTGTGCTAGAGTTTGTCTCCTTTACTGGAGAGACAATTTGAATATTTCCCAGAGGGGCATTGCAGCTATAAGTCCCCTTACCTGGCAGCCAGACTGGCTTGCAAAGTCTCCTTAAGGAGAATAGTGTTCCCCCGTGGAATTTTAGGGGCATTGCAGCTATAAGTCCCCTTACCTGGCAGCCAGACTGGCTTGCAAAGTCTCCTTAAGGAGAATAGTGTTCCCCCGTGGTCCCCACATAGCTTTCTCATGAGCCAGATCAGACACCCCCATACTTTGCACTGACGAGGGGCAAGCACCCCGAAACACCGTGTCTGCAAATTGGGATTCTGATCTGGCTTATATATCCTGAGTCATATTGCAAAGGATTGTCAAAAATCCACTTGTGACTTTTAGGATCGCTACTTCCAATAGGTGGCGCTGTGCTAGAGTTTGTCTCCTTTACTGGAGAGACAATTTGAATATTTCCCAGAGGGGCATTGCAGCTATAAGTCCCCTTACCTGGCAGCCAGACTGGCTTGCAAAGTCTCCTTAAGGAGAATAGTGTTCCCCCGTGGAATTTTAGGGGCATTGCAGCTATAAGTCCCCTTACCTGGCAGCCAGACTGGCTTGCAAAGTCTCCTTAAGGAGAATAGTGTTCCCCCGTGGTCCCCACATAGCTTTCTCATGAGCCAGATCAGACACCCCCATACTTTGCACTGACGAGGGGCAAGCACCCCGAAACACCGTGTCTGCAAATTGGGATTCTGATCTGGCTTATATATCCTGAGTCATATTGCAAAGGATTGTCAAAAATCCACTTGTGACTTTTAGGATCGCTACTTCCAATAGGTGGCGCTGTGCTAGAGTTTGTCTCCTTTACTGGAGAGACAATTTGAATATTTCCCAGAGGGGCATTGCAGCTATAAGTCCCCTTACCTGGCAGCCAGACTGGCTTGCAAAGTCTCCTTAAGGAGAATAGTGTTCCCCCGTGGAATTTTAGGGGCATTGCAGCTATAAGTCCCCTTACCTGGCAGCCAGACTGGCTTGCAAAGTCTCCTTAAGGAGAATAGTGTTCCCCCGTGGTCCCCACATAGCTTTCTCATGAGCCAGATCAGACACCCCCATACTTTGCACTGACGAGGGGCAAGCACCCCGAAACACCGTGTCTGCAAATTGGGATTCTGATCTGGCTTATATATCCTGAGTCATATTGCAAAGGATTGTCAAAAATCCACTTGTGACTTTTAGGATCGCTACTTCCAATAGGTGGCGCTGTGCTAGAGTTTGTCTCCTTTACTGGAGAGACAATTTGAAAAGATCATGATCTTTCTTGAAGATAATATATTTTTTTTAGAGAAATCCAGAATTGAAACTGTGGGAATAGGTTGCAAGTGCGGTGTGCAGGTGCTGCACTTACAGCTCTCCCCATTTATCGCCTGCCTCCTGTCTCTCACTGATCGGTCACTCATGTTTCAGGCAGACAGTAGGCAGGGAAAGACAGAGAAAGAAGAGAACTATAAGTGCAGCCCACTGCACTTGTAATTTAATTTATTAGCATACAATTTCATCTATGGATTTCTCTAAAACAGAAAAATAAATTTCTACAAAAAAATATAAGTAGTTTATCAGCATTAAAATCCCTTTATATACAGGTCATTAGCTTGGGGTATAAAATCCTGATGACAGGTTCTCTTTAACCCCTTCAGCCCCCGGGCACTTTCCGTTTATGCGTTTTTGTTTTTTGCTCCCCTTCTTCCGAGAGCCGTAACGTTTTTATTTTTCCGTCAATCTTGCCATATGAGGGCTTGTTTTTTGCGGGACGAGTTGTACTTTTAAATGAAACCATACGTTTTACCATATAGTGTACTGGAAAACAGCAAAAAAATTCCAAGTGTGGAAAAACTGCAAAAAAAGTGTGATCGCACAATAGGTTTTGGGATGTTTTATTCACCGTGTTCACTATATGGTAAAACTGATGTGTGGGAGTGATGCCTGAGGTCGGTGCGAGTTTGTAGACACCAAACATGTATAGGTTTACTTGTATCTAAGGGGTTAAAAAAATTCACAAGCTTGTCCAATAAAGTGGCGTACGTTTTGCGCCATTTTCTGAAACCCGTAGCGTTCTCATTTCTTGGGATCTATGACTCAGTGATGACTTATTTTTTGCGTCTGAAGCTGATATTTTTAATAGTACCATTTTTGCGCAGATGCTACGTTTTGATCGCCTGTTATTGCATTTTGCGTAAAACTTGCGGCGACCAAAAAATGTAATTTGTAGGCGTTTGGAATTTTCTTGCCACTACGCCGTTTACCAATCAGATATTGATTTTATATTTTGATAGATCGGTCATTTCTGAACGCGGCGATACCAAATATGTGTATATTTTTATTTTTTTTTAACCCTTTAATTTTCAATAGGGTGAAAGAGGGGTGATTTGAACTTTTAGGGGTTTTTTTTGTTTTTTTTTTTTAAATTTTTTTTACTTTTTATTTTTATTTTACTAGTCCCCCTAGGGGGCTATAGCGATCAGCAATCCGATCGCTCTGCCCTATCTGCTGATCACAGCTAAACAGCTGTAAACAGCAGATATGGTCACTTCCTGGTTCATTCGGCTCCGGGCCGAGTGAAAGAGAAAGTGACTCGTCATAGCTACAGGCGTCATCACATGACCCTGTGCTACCATGGCAACCACCGAAAGTCACGTGATCACACACGTGACTTCCAGTGGGGGCGGCAGTAAGTGAAAATCATGGCCTCGCGCATATACATCTCTCTGCCAGACTTAGGCAGCGAGATGTAAGGGCTTAAATGTTGCGAGTGGAAGCGATTCCTCTTGTAACATGCAGGCACACATGTCAGCTGTTAAAACCAGCTGATATGTGCACGGATCGCCGCATCCTGCCCGCAGCAGGGGGCGGGGCTTAACGTCACATGCTCCATGACGGATAGATCCGTCAAGGGTCGTGAAGGGGTTAAAGTGCAAATTTTTGGGTGTCAGATTATTGGGACAATTTAGTACGTATTAAAAATCAAAGTCCTCTTAGAACCTATAATATGTGTATTGGGGATGATGAGAAAAAAAAAACTACTAAGCTAAGCATGGAAAGTGATTTGTTTAATTTTTTTTTTTAATCAATCAATCAATCCCAGCAGATGTTCCCACAAAATAGGAAAGGATCTAAATAGTAATTTGTAATATGAACATATTTATTATTGTAGCATTGAGAAGTTACAGACTTTGTTCAGACATGGAGACTGCACTAAAAGTAACTAATGTACAACTGATAGTTAGGAAGAAGAGGGTAGAGGTATCTTGGGTATTTTGGGAGGAAGGGTTGCAATAATATTGTCCACATATTGAATAAATAATGTGAAACGTTCAATGCACATGGAATATTGCTTTTAATTTGATTTTTGGAAAACATGTCAATTAGTAACTGCATATATTTTAATTCTAATGTAACGTCTAACGTGCTTTCCCTTTGTTGTTTATTTACTTGCCTTTACTTTGACTGGCTCTTATTTGTTTTCTTGTCCTGTTTGTCAAATATATAGTTTCTCACCATGTGATTTTTTCTTTGTGTTCAAGAAAATATAATTTTCAAGTAACATATTTCTAAACTTCTAGGTATGATAATAGCTTCTAACCTTGTGAGTTTTCTGATGTTCAAAAAGATACCATTTGCGTGTAAAATATTTCCAGCTTTCTGAACATTAAAAAGGCTTCTCCCGTGTGTGAATTCTTTGGTGGCTAACAAGTTGTGATTTCTGTGCAAAACATTTCCCACAATCTGTACAGAAAAAAGGCTTCTCCCCTGTGTGAAGTCTCCGGTGTCTAACAAGAGGTGATGTAGTTGTAAAACATTTCCCACATTCTGAACATGAATATGGCTTCTCCCCTGTGTGCGTTCTGTGATGTTTTTTAAGGTTTGATTTAAATGAAAAACATTTTCCACATTCTGAACATGGAAAAGGCTTCTCCCCTGTGTGAAATTTCTGATGTTCAGCAAGAACTGACTTACCTCTAAAACATTTGCCACATTCTGAACATGAATATGGCTTTTCCCCTGTGTGAATTTTCTGATGACTAACAAGATTTGATTTCCAATTAAAATGTTTCCCACATTCTGAACATGAAAATGGCTTCTCCCCTGTGTGAATTCTCTGATGTGTAACAAGAACTAATTTCGTTCCAAAACATTTCCCACATTCGGAACATGAATATGGCTTCTCCCCTGTGTGAGTTTTCTGGTGATTAACAAGATATGATTTCCGGTTAAAATGTTTTCCACATTCTGAACATGAATGTGGTTTCTCGACTGTGTGAGTTCTCAGGTGACTAACAGACTCTGCAGAAAATCTTTTCTCCCCCTTTTGACTTTTTTGATGTATTTTTTGAAATTCTGGAGTTGAAAATGATTTCTTTGCTGTAAGGGCACTTTGATTTTTATTTTTCTTAATAGTCTGTAACAAATCAGGAGGCAGGACCTGTTTAAAAGAATCAGATAATAGATCTTTGCTTTGAAGGGATGATGGTAAATCTGGAGCAATGGCATTCACCTCAGTTATATTTTGTGTGATATTAAGGACATCTGATTTAAAAAGTGAAGATATATGTTGTCCATCTGATCTCCTGGTACAGTCATCTGCCAAGAATAAAAAACAATATTTGTTATATTACAACATGTTTATGTTACATGTTACATGTTATATTACATGTTATATTATTATGTTACATCTTAAAATGTAAGGATATAATATCTAAAATAGCTAAAGAACTTGCAAGTTATATAGCAAAATATACCGTATTTTTTGGATTATAAGACGCACTTTTCCTCCCATGAGGAGGAAAGTGAGAGCTGCGGTGGGGCCTGCCTATGCGGGCTGTAGACTGCCTGTACGGAGCAGGGCAGTGTGGTGGGTGTCCCAGATGCTCTGGGTTCAAATAAGGGTGCTCAGAGTCAGCGCATGCGCAGATGGAGCTCTCAGCTTGTCATTAAGCCAAGAGCTGCATCTGCGCACATGCTGACTCTGGGTGTCATTTCTTTGAGCCTGCACTGCCGACAAAGCATCTGTGAGACTGGTCGCATCACCCTGCTCCACCGCAGCGCCTGCAGCAGCGCCCTACTCCACCACTGCCCCTGCCTCCTGTGACCCCGCTCCACCACAGCTGCCACCCCCCCTTCCGATAAGACACCACCGAAGTATAAGACTGACCCCGGTTCTTTTTTTTTTACCTTTTTCATCTCTAAATTTGGGGTGTGTCTTATAATCTGGTGCGTCTTATAAAACGGAAAATACGGTAAATTTACTGAAACAAATTTACAATCTAACAGACTTCAGAGCAGGAACCAGTAGGCTATAATGTTCAACCCTCCTTGTTCATTTTGCCTCCCAGATATTGAAATAATAAGCCACCAAGTGTTTTGTAGGCCAAATTTATACCAAAAAAAGTCTAGTCCGTCAGTGAGAAAATAGTGTTTTCACATTGGTTGTAGCTGAAAGACTCTTCAAAAGTGATATGGCTTCATAATCCAATCCAGAAAAATCTTCACTCACAAAGCCAAATGTCCTCAATGCGTCTCAACCTTTGGCTCGTTTTACACGTCAGTGAAAAACACTGACGTTTTTCACTGGCGTGTAAAACACGCACATGTCCCTCCGTGTGCCGTGAATCATGGCACACGTGGGTTGTCTAAGTGCAATCCGGGCTCCGTTCTCCGTGGCCCGTGATTGCACTTAGAGATTAACTCACCTGTGCGCGCTCCCGCTCTCCATGGTGCTGATCGCTCCCGCGGTGCAGCATCCGGCCGGCGCTGACCCCCGCAGCAGCTGCTTCCGGGTCGGCTGTGTCGTGCATAATGAATATGCGCGACAGTAATGAGCCGGCTCAGAAGCAGCAGGGAGAACGGGCTGCAGAGAGCGTCGCTGGAGCCGGGTGAGTAAAAATGATTTTTATTTTAAAAGCACGTTTTTTTCTGGCACGTGTCTCATGGATCACACCACTGCGTGGTCCGTGGGACATCAGTGATGCCAGAAAAAAATGGACATGTCTCCGTGCGGCAATCACGCACAAGCGGGTACGCCGCACGGGGACACGTGCAGTGAAAAATCACTGATGTGTGAGCAGACCCATTCATTATAATGGGTCTGCGTATGTCAGTGATTCTGGTACGTTTAAAAAAAGCACAAACGTACCAGAATCACTGACGTGTGAAAGGGGCCTTACAGTGTGCGCAAACATTGTGAGAATCCACATGTTTAGCATTGCCATAGGGAAGAACCTACAAAAATGCTACGGTTTGCGTGTTTCCTGGTATTGCATATTTGGAATTTTCACTCTGTGCTAATTTCCAGAGACTGCCTTTGAAGTCAAAATAGTCATTTAGACTAAAGTAGAATTGGGCAAATACTATTTATTAAACATATGTAATGGTATCACTATTTGTTTTTTAAAGTATCCAAATGCAAAGTTTGAACTTCTAATTCCTAAAAATGTTTTGGCAAATATTACATTTTTTTATTTTTTTTTCTAAATAATCAGAAAACAAATCAACCTAAAACTACAACAAAGATCAAGTAACAAGTCAAAGAAAAGGAAAAAAAAACACTGGGATCATATTAAGCATTACTAAGTTGTTACCATGTAAAGCGGCCTGGGTTTAGCACAGAACTGGTTGCAGTGGAAAGCAATTAAATAGTAGTATAAATGTTGGTGAGTTGGAGTGCATGAGGGACGTGTCAGATTCCCTTTAAATAAGAGTATCTTTATTACTAACGATTATAGAAAAAAACTGTGACTATAGATAACAACACATCTACTAAAATAGTGGCACACCACCCAGATGAGTCTTCAACGTCAATGATTTAGTAACTAGTGGTGAAACATCTCTGGGTATGTGAGAGTGTGGTTTGGTAGCTCTTGGCAATCCAAACTATTCTAGGGCGGTCAATATTTTCTATCAGATGTGTTTCTTGAAGAACTATTAGGCTATGTGCGCACTTACCGGATTTTGCCGCAGATTTTTTTTGGTTTTGCTGCATGTTTCGCTGCAGAAAATGTTCATAACATCTCTGCAGTGAATCACCAGCAAAACCTATGGGCAAAAAAAATCCTGTGCGCACTAGGCGGAATTTGACAGCTGCATGTTTTGCTGCGGGATTCCCGCAGCAAAAACAATTGCATGTCAATTCTTTTCCGCACATCGCTGCGGGATTTCACTCCATTGACTCCAATGTTAATCGTGAAATCCCGCAGGGAATAACGCAGGCAGCAAATTCTGTGCGGTTCACTGCGTTTTCCTGCGTTATTCACTGCGGTATTTCGCGGTTTACCTCCGGTAATGTACATCGCTTGTCTGCGGTTTTGCAGGGAAGTGATGTCATTACAGGAAGAGGAAGCCGTGCAGAGAGTAAACAAACACACAGATCACAGACACAGACACACACACACACACACACATACACATATCAGACACACACAGATCACACACACACAGACATCACAGACATAGATCACAGACACATAGAACACACATAGAAAGAAAACGGAAATATAGAAAAAAAAGAACGTGGGCTCCGCTGCATATTTACCGTCCAGCCGAGATAAACACACAGCGGCGGCCCGGTATTCTCAGGCTGGGGAGGGAGAGGGGCAGGGGTAATGTCCCCCGCCTCACTCCCCCCCTCCCGCAGCCGAGAATATCAGCCGCAGCTGCCCCGGGACTGTCGCATGCATTATGCGGCAGCACCGGCGTGTCCCCGGCTCTTCCTGCCGCCGTGTAGCAGTGGCAGCAGGGTAATACAAGGGGTTAATGGTGGTGGATCACCGCCATTAACTCCAGGCTTGATCATGGCAGCGTCTATGAGACAGCTGACATGATCAACCCGTAAGTAAAGTGAATAAAACACAGACACAGAAAAATCCTTTATTTTAAATAAAACAAGCAAGCCTCGTTCACCATTTTATTAACCCCTCCCGCACCAAAGCTCCGGCGTAATCCACAGCTCCGACGTCCTGCGCTGCTTACATCCAGCCGCGACTGTCAGGCTATGTGCGCACGTTGCATACAGTTCACTGCAGAAATTTCTGCAGCGATCTGAAGAGCACATGTGCGCTTCTAATCGCTGCAGAAAATGTCCGTAGTGAAGCCGATTCCATGCGCTCTGCCTGCAGCTCCTGCCATAGACAGAGCAGGGGCTGCCGGCAAAGCGCAGGAAAGAAGTGACATGTCACTTCTTTTTACGCAGCGCTTCGGCAGTAGCCGAAGCGCTGCGCTCTAAAGCGCCACGTGCGCACGGCCCCTGCACAATCTCCATAGACTGTGCAGGGGACGCAGGACGCATGCAGTTACGGTGCGCTACAAAGCGCAGCGTAACTGCATGTATTTGCGCAACGTGCGCACATAGCCTCACAGACACAGCGCTGAATGAATGCAGCAGACAGCAGAGGTAATTACCGGTCATTTCCCACGGCCGGTAATGTGAAATCACTGCCGACCGTGGGAAATGTAGCGATCTGTCCTCTATCTATCTATCTATCCCTCTATCTGTCTGTCTATCTATCTATCTATCCCTCTATCTATTCTTCTGTCTATCTATCTACTATCTCAGAATTAAATGACTTTTTTTTTTTCAATGTGCTTTATTGCATTGAATGCAATAAAGCAAATCCCAACCCGCACGCGGCAAAACCGCGGCAATACCGCGAACAATACCGCGGTGAAACCGCAGCAAACCGCATGCGGTTTTCGGGTGCGGTTTGCCGCGGTTTTTTACCGCGGGTGCGGTAATCTTTGAGAGCATGCGGAATTTTCTCAAGAAAATTCCATTTCCCAGTGCGCACATAGCCTTAGACATTTAGAGAGAACCTTTAAAGGGAACGTGTCACCAGAATTTTCGCCTATAAGCTGCAGCCACCACCAGTTCTTTGTTGCACACGATCACGCTGTTCTTACCCCCAGTGCGAGCCATTCAAACACTGCAAGAGGCTCGCACAGGGCTGAGCACCAAGCGTAGCACAGCGCTGCTCGTGCGAGTGAAGTTCACACGTAAAGCATCCGAACCCGAACTCTGTTTTTATACGTCTTTATTCAGTGAGAAAACCGGACTTCGGGTTCGCTTATCTCTAATCCTGTGCAGTCGCTGTCCTCCTTCCTAGCCCCATGTGGATGGTGCTTCCTACATAATCCACACAGAGACCTCTATTGTAGTACTGCAGAAGTACACTTTGATTTGCCCTGCTGAGGGCATCCATGGCTGTGACAGCTGGGGCTCGGCTATCACTTAGGCTATGTGCACACGCTGCGGTTTTTTTTATGCTGCGTTTTTGTGCGTTTTTGGCCGCTAAAAACGCACAAAAACGCACCCGCGGCAAAAAAGCATTCGTTTTTACCGCGATTTGGTGAATTTTCGGCTGCGTTTTTGATCTCTGCGTTTTTCTGCGTTTTCCAATGCATTGCATGGGGGGAAAACGCAGAAAAACGCAGGAAAGAATTGACATGTCAATTTTTTTTAAGCTCAAAAACGCAGCTGAAAAAAAAAGTTGTGTGCGGACAGCAAAAATGAAAACTCATAGATTTTGCTGGGGAAGCAAAGTTATGCAGTTTTGAGGCCAAAAACGCACCCGAAAAACGTGCAAAAATGCCGCGAAAAACGCACTGTGTGCACATAGCCTTAAGGCCCCTTTACACACTGAAACTTTCTAGCGATCCCACCAGCGATCCCAACCTGGCCGGGATCGCTACAAAGTCTCTGGTGAGTCGCTGGTGAGCTGTCAAACAGGCAAACCTGGCCAACGACGCAACAGCGATCCGGACCTGCAGAACGACCTAGCTAGTCATTGGGGACGTTGTAAAGCAGCTTTTTGAAAGGGAAGTCGCTAACGAAGTCGCTGTAAAGTCCCCTTTACACACTGAAACTTTGCTGCACAGCGGGAAACAAAGGACCAAAGAATGGTCCTGAACGATTTGTAGCGATCACAACTTCACAGCAGGGGCCAGGTCGCTGATGTGTTTCACACACTGCAATGTCGCTGGGGAGGTCGCTATAACGTCACAAAACCGGTGACGTTACAGCAATGTCGTTTGCGATGTTGCAGTGTGTAAAGCCACCTTTAAAGGTACTTTGTCAGAAAATGTCTGCAATGTAATCTGAAGAAAGCATGCTGCAAGTGTTAAAACAGAGACTTCAGCTCTGGTCTGTTATCTCACAGTCTGTTTTTGTTTACCTGCAATAATAGCTTATGCCAGTTATCTTTATCATTAGTGAGTTCTAGTCCGACCCCGCCCCCCCTTGTGATTAGCAGCTTCTGTCTATGGCAATGTACTCTGAAAGCCTGGTGTGGGCGGGGACAGCTCTCAGAGCTCTGCTACATGCAAATCTAAAATCAATCAATGTGCCAGAATGGCTGAAGCCACTAATCTAAGTGATACATTGTTGAACTCCAGGTCTCTTTGCCTACATTATGTTGATCTCAGATGAGGGAGGAAAAATCTGCTGACAGATTCCCTTTAAGCCGAGCTCCCAGCGGCAATCAAACAGGTACAGCTCCTGTACCTGCATAATCTCCAGAACATACCAGTAAATCCATTTGCGGGAATGCACCGCAAAATAGGACATACTGGCAAACCCAATGTCGGGAAGGGGTTAACAGAAGGACTGCTTTTATAAATAGGATTAGATGATTCAAAGTTCTTTCATCATTCACAGTTCAGCTTTTTTAAGGAACATGTCCCTTTAATTGATTATTTATTCAGGTGTCAAATCTGTAAAGGCAGAATTAATTCCCTATAAATATATTTGATTAATCCACTTTCAGATTAAATTCTGTGAATCATATATTGGATTTCACTTAACCCCTTCAGCCCCGGGGCACTTTCCGTTTTTGCGTTTTTGTTTTTTGCTCCCCTTCTTCCGAGAGCCGTAACTTTTTTATTTTTCCGTCAATCTTGCCATATGAGGGCTTGTTTTTTGCGGGACAAGTTGTACTTTTAATGAAACCATAAGTTTTACCATATGGTGTACTGGAAAACAGCAAAAAAATTCCAAATGCGGAAAAATTGCAAAAAAAGTGTGATGGCACAATAGTTTTTGGGATGTTTTATTCACGGTGTTCACTATATGGTAAAACTGATGTGTGGGTATGATGCCTGAGGTCGGTGCGAGTTTGTAGACACCAAACATGTATAGGTTTACTTGTGTCTAAGGGGTTAACAAAAATTCACAAGTTTGTCCAATAAAAGTGGCGCACGTTTTGCGCCATTTTCCGAAACACGTAGCGTTCTTATTTTTTGGGATCTATGGCTCAGTGACGGCTTATTTTTTGCGTCTCGAGCTGACGTTTCTAATGGTACCATTTTTGCGCAGATGCTACGTTTTGATCACCTGTTATTGCATTTTGTGTAAAACTTGTGGCGACCAAAAAACGTAATTTTGGCATTTGGAATTTTTTTGCCACTACGCCGTTTACCAATCAGATTAATTGATTTTATATTTTGATAGATCGGGCATTTCTGAACGCGGCGATACCAAATATATGTATATTTATTTATTTTTTAACCCTTTAATTTTCAATGGGGGGAAAGTGGGGTGATTTGAACTTTTAGGTTTGTTTTTTTTTTATTTTTTAAAACTTTTTTTTCCTTTTTTTTCTTTTATTTTACTAGCCCCCCTAGGGGGCTATAGCGATCAGCAATCCGATCGCTATTATCTATCTGCTGATCACAGCTAACGGGAAAACGAAAGTGAAGTATCATAGCTGCAGGCGTTATCACATGACCCTGTGCTATGATGGCAACCACCGATAGTCACGTGATCACGCATGTGACTTCTGGTGGGGGCGGCGGTAAGTAAAAAGCATGGCCGCGCGCATTTAGATCTTGCTGCCAGACTTTGGCAGCAAGATTTAAGGGGTTAATGGCCGCGGGTGGAAGCGATTCTACCCGCGGCTAGCAGGCACACATGTCAGCTGTTGAAAACAGCTATGTGTGCCGACCGCCGCCGCCTGCCCGCGGCAAGGGGCAGGGCTTAACGGGACACACTGCATGACAGATATATCCGTCCATGGTCGTGAAGGGGTTAAGCAATGAGAAATAATTATAAATTCTGTTAATGTGGTTCTACTGCTCAAATGAGAGAATGTTTCACAGGTGGAGATGAGCAGACTCATGGACGTCCGAGGGGTTCAGCCACACTTTTGATAAAGTTTGGTTTCGGAACTAGACTTGACCTGAATCACAATGGAAGTCACTAATTGGGTGTCCACAGACATGCAGCCAGCCATATCCAGAACACTTCCGGGCAGGAGTGGGTGCACGCTACATCCAATCACGGTGTTGTTACTCCCAGTGTGAGCCGTTCAAACACTGCAAGCGGCTAACACTGGGTTAAGCACAGAGCGTACCCAAGAACAACGATGCTCGCGCGAGTGGTTTGCATACGTAAAGCAAATGAACTCCAAACCTGAACTTTGATATTTAGTAAAATCTGTGTGTTTCGTATGAACAACGAATGTCGGGTTCGCTCATCTCTATTTACAGGTTACACTGTCCCAGCATTCATGCATGAGATCGAATATATTCAATACTCTAAATGTCCCATATGTAACCTAGAGGTAGTAGATCTAATACATATCTATTACGACTGCCCGGAAAGTAAGGAATTTCACTGCTCATGAAATGGTGTCTCATCAATAAAAGTGAAGTTTGGCAAGAAAGACTGGACCTTTGTAAGGACCCTATCTGCACATTCAGCAACGCAGAAGAGAGAGAAGGTAGATTCATCAATAAGATGCCAAGATTCTAGGAAGGTAAGAACATCATTACCCTCAACTTTCTCTTTGGCACACACTATAATTATTGTATTTTCAAATGCCAGATTACACCGCTGAGAAAGCAGTCACAGCTGGTGACTGACAAAAATCTGTGACTTCTCTACATTTAGTGGTTACTACTCACCTGGGTAGTCATATGTTGGACTCTCCTCTTTACACCACTCATCATCCCTCACATATGTCTCTGTAGTATTAATTTTGGTCAAATCTTTAGCCTGAAAAAAATATTGTGAAAGTCACAGACAATATTGTGAAGTCACATCTATGATCAGCTCTAATCCTGCCATCTCCATCGTTCTCATTACACAAATATACAACATATAACAAAACTCAACTCAAGACCTTCACAGCCGTCTACACATCATAGGGAGATTTAACGACACCGTTTCTCCATCTACCTGATGATCCTGAGGAACAATGGGATTTTCTTGTTTACAGTCCTGTGGAAGAAGAGGACGGGGACATCTCTCTGGTGTTGTCCTCTTACTGGATAGAACTGGAGGAAACACATACAGGGACTGAATTTATTCTTTACATACAGATAATTATAGGCCGTGTGTATTTAGTCCTGTCTATTACCTGGTGATGTGAGGGGCTGGGGAACCTCCATCATTACGTCTTTGTACAGATCTTTGTGTCCTTCTAAATACTCCCACTCCTCCATGGAGAGATAGATGGTGACATCCTGACACCTTATAGGAACCTGACACATACAATGATACCGTCACCCCCGTTCCCTTCATAGCGTTACTGTATAATGTCCCACCATTCCCAGCAGTGTCACCTCTCCAGTCAGCAGCTCAATCATCTTGTAGATGAGTTCTAGGATCTTCTGGTCATTGATGTCCTCATGTATCAGGGGGTGAGGTGGAGGCCCCGTGATTGGGCTCAGGGGTCTTCCCCATCTCTCAGACACAGGGGCATGACAGCGCTCACTAGAGGTCTTCTTCACTACTGTGTAATCCTGGATATGGAGAGACACATTAATAAATCTCACTACAGACATTTCCAGAGTCCTCACCTCTCCAGTTCTGTCCATCTGTTATTCCCATAGATAAGAATGGTGTAATGTGATGTCATCAGAATCTCTCACCTCTCCAGTAAGCCGGAAGAGGATCTCTAGGGTGAGGTGTAATATCCTCTCCGCCATCTTGTTGCTATTCATCCTTGCTAGGTCAATCAGGAAAATTATCTTATGCAGAAGATATCCACTGAGAGGATCCAATATTGTAGGGACCTGAGTGGGAAGATGAGTTAATGTAAAATCATAAACAATACCATGTAATTAAACAATTACTATAGATGATGAGCTAAGACATGTAGAACTCCTCCAGGCTCCCAGTTATTTTGATCAATGCTTCAGCCACTAACTTTATCACCAACCAAATTGACCAGGAAATACAGAGCCTGGCAGAGGATCTAAGCCAGGGGTCTCAAACTTGGCTGGGTGTATGGGCCGCAAGGAGGAAAACAAATAATATGTGGGGCTGCATTCTTTGCAGGACAAAGTGACATTTTTATTGGTACCAAATTATATATATTTTTTTTTTATTTACACACCTTTGGATCACTGATTTTGAACATTTTTCACTTATTTATTATAGCAAATGTTCACATTCCACAGTCTTTGTTTAAATGTAAATAAGAATTGATGGTAAAAAAAAAATGTCAGGCCTTATTTTGATTTTTTGTCTATATTTTATTCCTTTCTTGTAACTAATAGTCTTACAGTTAGCGCTATATAGATATTTTGACCAACATCTTTTAGTAATGTTCCCCATCTTGTTCTAATGTGCCCATCCTTGTCCCCTTGTAGTATTGTGCCCCATCCTAGTCCCCATCCTACAGTAATGTGCTTATCCTTGTCCCCATCCTATAGTAATGTTCCCCAGCCTTGTCCCCAGCTTATCGTAATGTGCCCATCCTGTAGTAATGTGTTCATCCTTGTCCCCATCTTATAGTAATGTGCCCATCCTATAGTAATGTGTCCATCCTTGTCCCCATCCTATAGTAATGTCCCCATCTTATCGTAATGTCCCCATCCTGTAGTAATGTGTTCATCCTTGTCCCCATCTTATAGTAATGTTCCCCATCCTTGTCCCCTTGTAGCAATGTTCCCATCCTGTAGTACTGTCCCATCCTATAGGCATGTCCCCATTCTATAGTAATGTGCCCATCCTATAGTAATGTGCCAACCCTGTCCCCATCCTATAGTAATGTGCCCACCTTGTCCCCATTCTATAGTAATGTGCCCACCTTGTCCCCATCCTATAGTAATGTGCCCACCTTGTCCCCATCCTATAGTAATGTCCCCAGCTTTGTCCCCATTCTATAGTAATGTCCCCATCCAATAGTATTGTGCCCATCCTTGTAATGTCCCCATTCTTTAGTAATGTCCCCAGCCTTGTCCCCATCCTATAGTAATGTCCCCATCTAATAGTATTGTTCCCATCCTTGTAATGCCCCATCCTAATGTCTCAATCCTATAGTAATGTCCCCAGCCTTATCCCCATCCTATAGTAATGTGTCCATCCTGTAGTCATGGGTGGAGGGGGCAGTGGCAGTGGCGGCTGAAAGGGGGCAGTTGCTATGACTTACCGATCAATCTCTTCAGCTTCTACAGACGTCGGAGTGAAGCTGAGTGGAGCGGTCTCCGGCCCCAGATCCACGGTGATTGGAGAGATCAGTCACAAGGCCGGTCTCTCCAATCAGAGCTGGGGAGCGGGTGAAACTGAGGTCACCCAGCTCCAGCCAATGAGCAGTGCTACAGCTGCACTGATCATGGCTGGATTTCAATGTTTCAGCCATTTTCAATTGCTGAAACTTTACAGTGGCTGTGATTGGCTGAGCGGCGTTCGTCAGCCAATCACAGCCTCCGTAGGTCCGGAGAGGAAACACCAACCCTCCTAAAGTCAGGCAGAGGTCCCCTCCTCCCCGAATCTAAGGTATTTGCAACGTGATCGCAGCCACCGGGGCCGCGATCTCGCCATGACGTACTGGGTATGTCATGGGTCCTTAAGTACCAGGGAGCCATGACGTACCCAGTACGTCATAGGTCGCTAAGGGGTTAATGTGCCATCCTTCACTTACACAAAAAAAAAACAAAAAAATACCATTCTTCTCACCTGTTCCCTCGGCTGCCTCATCTCTGCTTCTTGCTGTCTGCAGGCCCGTGGCCCTGGCAGCGCTTTATGTTAGATGATTGTTTTGCCGCCGCTGCGCGCGCAAAGTCAAGCTCTCTAGACTCTGAGAGCGCAGCGGTGGCAAAACAATCATCTAACATGAAGCGCAGACAGTGGCTGCGGGCGGCCCCTGCACCGGCAGCGATAGTCATCGGGGGCACGGGCCTGGGGGCTGCACGAAGCAGCCTGAGGGGCCGCATGTGGTCCGCAGGCCGCGTGTTTGAGACCTCTGATCTAAGCAGTGATGGCACAGGAGTAACGGGAGATCATTAATGTATTACTATTTTTTTTATATTTTACAGTAGTCAGTTTTTTTCTTTATATCTACTGTGACATTTCCTCACTATGTGTCATGGTAGCACACAGGAACACACATATTAAAAGTTCAGCCGGTTTATTGAAACACACATAAACCGCACTTTGGTTGCGGTTTTCAAGTCGGTTTGACTGGCGGTACACCCACTTAGGTTCGGATACCTCTCCTCCACTGCAGTATCCAAGTGAAGGTATCTCAGCCCCACTCAATGAACTTTGTCAGGTGAAGCATGCATTCTCTTTCCTCAGAGGATTCATTTCAGAGGCATCATCACCCCTACACGTGGTCCCGGTCTGGACATGCAAATCCTCTCTTCCTCAGAGGACACTTTCCAGACAGCATCCCCATAATGACTGCTGTCAGTGCCCAGAACCTCTCTGAGATGCTCCTTCTCACAGACTGCCCCTGTGTCAAACAGATGCCATTCAAGAGGTTTTAAGACTACGCTCACATTTTCCCATGAATAAGTGGCTGTAACCCACGCGAAATGTACGTCGGGTCCTGCATACGGAGGTTTCCCTCCAACCTGCACCTTTTTCAGAACTGGCACTTTAGTAGGTAATCTTCCCCTCTGGGTCCTAATTATACTACAGCAATATAGCGTGAGAGCCTTCATGGCTCTTAGATTTTGAATGTACTATATTACAATGGGTACCCTTTTTGAAGTATAATGTATTCCTGTGCTGGCAAAGTACAATACTCCCTGTGCTCTCTTTGTTCAGTGTCTCCCTGTTTTAATGTATCTTCACCACATACAATGTGATTTGTTATAGTTTTGGTACTTTGATATTGTATAAGTTTGATATTGTATGCAACATTCATGTGTAATTGTTTTGTCTGTTTTTTTTATTTCACTTTTTAACAATAAAGTATTAGTCACATTTTGTACCCATTAAAACTCCTTTCCCTCTTTTTTATTACGCACATTGCAAGCAGTTTCTTTCTCAGAGTCTAAAGTCAGAGTTGAATACGTTTCTCATAGACTCATCTTCCATAACATTGATTGTTGTCTCATTTACCGACACTGGAATCAGCATTCATAATACTGTAGGAGATATTTATTGCACGTGAGATGGGAAATATCTACTTCATGATGCTGACGACCACTTCATTTCCTACTACAGCTCTATAAACATATTTGGCCAGAGTTCGTCACTAACTACATTACCACCACTATTGGCAGATTAAAATATCTACATGTACAATGTTTTAGTTTCGGCATTTTTTTTTAACCCTGGATTCTTTTTGTTTTACAGTTTCCTCTTAGGCTTTCATATATTACATGAAAAATGCCAGGAAAAAAGCTGGTGCTCATTGTCCCCTCTATTTTTTGTTCGTGGGGGTCTGCTTGGTTGCTGTGGTTGGTATAGGCCTAATAGTGGTTTTTGCGTCTACAAGGCACAAAAGTATATTAACCCCTTAGTGATGGAGCGGATTTTTCCCATTAATTCCTTCACAAACACAACCTAGGGCGTATATGTACGTCTTAAGGCTGCTTTACACCAGACAATCTATCGTGCGATAGATCGTCGGGGTCACGGTTTTTGTGACGCACATCCGGCATCGCTGGCGATGCGGGCCTGTGTGACACCTCCTAGCGACGCAGTATCGCTCACAAATTGTGAGTCGTGTACTGCTCGCTAGGTTCCATAATATCGTTTAATTTAGTTGTTCATCGTTTCCGTGGTAGCACACGCCGCTCCGTGTGACACCACGGGAACGATGAACAGCAGCTCACCTGCGTCACGTGGCTGCCGCCGGCTATGTGAGGGAAGGAGGTGGGCGGGCTGTTTACGTCCCGCTCATCTCCGCCCCTCCGCTTCCATTGGCCGGCGGCCATGTGACATCGCTGTGACGCCGAACGTCCCTCCCACTCCAGGAAGTGGACGTTCGCAACCCACAGCGAGGTCGCACGAGAGGTAAGTATGTGTGACGGGGGTTACAGACTTTGTGCGCCATGGGCAGCGATTTGCCCGTGACGCACAAACGAAGGGGGCGGGTACGATCGATTATGAAATTGCACAATCGGTCGTACCGTGTAAAGCCCCCTTTAGGTCGCCTCCCCCAGGTTACCGCAGGCTCCCGCGGCGAGTCCGCAGTAATCCCCTCACATATCTGCTGATCAGATCAGTGGACGAATGGCTAAGGCTACTTTCACACATCAGGTTTTTTCCATCAGGAACAATTCGGAAAAAAACGGATAAACGGATCTTGCACCGGATCCGATTTATCCCCTTTGATTTGTATTAGCGCCGGATTGTGTCTGATGGCCTTGCGTTGCATCTGGCTTTTGCCGGATCCGTCGTAATTGGCTAAGGCGGCGGCCGGATGGAACGTCTCTTGTGATGTTTTTGGTCTCTGAGAAAAAAGCGCATCGCGCCGGATCCGGCGTGATTTACAATGGAAGCCTATAGACGCCAAATCCAGCGTAATGCGGCAAAAAACGGATGCAGCCGCCGGATCCGTTTTTTGTAATCTGAGCATGCTCTAATGTATTGAAAAAAAACAGATCCAGCAAAAAGAACGGACGAAACGGATGCAAAAATGGATGTGCCGGATCCGTTTTTTGATGGATCAGGTATACCGGAACCGTGAAAAAAAGGATCAGGCGCATCAGTTTTTGCATATTCTGCGCTGGATCCGTTGCATCAGGCACACGCCGGATTGTGCCTGATGCCAAAAAACTGATGTGTGAAAGTAGCCTAACAGGGGCGGGTGGATCGGAGAATTTTAGAACATTGGTATGTGTAAATATAACAGTTCAGTGGTAAAAATGAAATGTCTTTTTTTTAATAGCTGCACATTTGTCAGTTCCACAAGGGTTTAAAGCTAATATGGGCCCTAAAATTTATTGCACAATTTCTCCCAAAAGCAGTGATGCTCTATATATCTATATCAAAAACTACTGTTTGGCCATACGGCAGGGCTGAGCAGGAGGAAGAGCTATTTGGCTTTTAGAGCACAGATTTTGCTAGAATAATTTGCGGTCGACATTTGCAGAGCCCTAAGGTTTCAGGACAGCAGAAGAACACCAAAATGTGACCCCACCATAGAAATTGCACGTCTCAAATAATTTATCTATGGCTGTAGTTACTATTTTGTAGCATCCACATGATTTTTCTGGATAATTACAGATATGCCAGTTTAGTGCCCATACATTGTGCCCCCATATATTGTGCCCCCTTTTGCTTCTGGAGTTTTTTTCCGGTGTAGTTTTGGTCCCAAAACTGCATGCTTTTCTTCCCCAGCAAAGTCTATGAGTTTATATTTTCCCCATGCGCACATTGCAGTTTATTTTGGCTGCATCTTTGTGGTCACAAAGCATGTCAATTATTTTGCGTTTTGCCCCAGCGTTTCAGAGGACTGGCAGATCAATCCCCCGCTGACTCGTATCTGGCCAGATGTCGGTCCCCGTACAAGTATTTGGGGATCAGAGTCCGGCGCGAAGGGGTAGGAGCAAGCGCTTCATACTCACCGACCACCAGGGCGGCTGTCACACTGCTCCCGCGGCCTCTCACTGTTCTTTCAGGGACGCTCATTAGGCTCATACATATTCACTGCTTCCCCTGCCCACCGGTGTCTGTGACTGGTTGCAGTCAGATGAGCCCCTCGTTGAGTGATAGCATGCCTGAGGCTTCCAATCACAGATGCTGGTGGATGAGTCTATACCGTACAGTAAAATACATTTAAAAAATTGGTGTGGGATCAAACCATAGTATGATACCAGCACAGATAAAGCCCGACAGCTGGGGGCTGACATTCTCAAGCTGGGGATACCCGTGGTTATTGGGCACCCCCCAGCCTAAAAATATGTCAGCAGCAGCCCAGAAATGCTTTGACTCTTGACACCTTTCACTCCCTCCTCAGTCCCAAAGTACAGACCCCTGTCACAGCCCTTCATGCTGATGACCTGGCCTCGTATTTCACAGAGAAAATAGAAAACATCCGCCAAGAGATCAGCTCCCAGCCACCAAGCCCTGTGAATCCCATCCCTCCCCATATTCCATCCAGCTCACTTTCCACATTTGACCCAGTCACAGAGGAGGAAGTCTCCAGGCTCCTATCCTCCTCTCGTCCTACAACTTGCCCTACTGATCCCTTCCCCACACCTCTACTCCAGTCCCTCTCTCCGGTTGTCGCCACTCACCTAACTAAAATCTTCAATCTCTCTCTCTCTTCGGGTATCTTCCCCTCCTCCCTCAAACACTCTATCATTACTCCATTATTAAAAAAACCTTCTCTCGATCCGTCCTGCACAAGCAACTACAGACCAGTCTCCAATCTCTCCTTCATCTCTAAACTCTTGGAGCGCCTGGTCTACTCTCGCCTCACCCGCTACCTCTCCTCTCACTCTCTTCTAGATCCTTTACAGTCTGGCTTCCGCCCTTTACACTCAACAGAAACTGCCCTTGTCAAAGTGACCAATGACCTATTGACAGCAAAACGTAACGGTGACCACTCTCTGCTTATTCTTCTTGACCTTTCTGCTGCCTTTGACACTGTTGACCACCATCTCCTTCTCTCTATGCTCCACTCTATCGGCCTAAAGGACACTGTTCTTTCCTGGTTCTCTTCCTATCTTTCTGGCCGCTCATTCAGTGTATCATTTGCTGGCTCCACATCTTCTCCTCTTCCTCTCACTGTTGGGGTCCCTCAAGGCTCAGTCCTTGGCCCTCTTCTTTTCTCCCTCTACACTGCCCCAATTGGTCAGACCATCAGCAGATTTGGCTTTCAGTACCATCTTTATGCTGATGACACACAGCTATACACCTCCTCCCCTGAGCTCACCCCCGCTGTACTACAGAACACCAGTGACTGCCTGACTGCAGTTTGCAATGTCATGTCTGCTCTCTATCTGAAACTTAACCTTTCCAAAACTGAACTTCTTCTTTTCCCTCCATCTTCCAACTTTCCTCAACCTGACATCTCCCTCTCTGTGTGTGGCACAACGATAAGTCCTAGGCCGCAAGCCCGCTGCCTGGGGGTTATACTTGACACTGATCTCTCCTTCACCTCCCACATACAATCTCTTGCCCGCACCTGCCGCTTGCACCTCAAGAACATCTCTAGAATCCGCCCCTTTCTCACAATGGAAACGACAAAAACCCTCACCGTGGCCCTGATCCACTCTCGCTTGGACTACTGTAACTCTCTATTAATTGGTCTCCCCCTAACTAGACTCTCTCCTCTACAGTCAATCCTTAATGCAGCAGCCCGGGTCACCTATCTGGCTAACCGCTACTCGGATGCCTCTGCTCTGTGCCAGTCATTGCACTGGCTGCCCATATATCATAGGATCCAATTCAAACTGCTTGTTCTCGCCCACAAAGCTCTCCACAGTGCAGCACCCCCCTACATCTCCACCCTCCTCTCTGTCTATCAGTCCACCCGTTCTCTACGCTCTGCAAGCGACTTTCGACTAACATCCACACTAATTCGAACCTCCCACTCCCGGATCCAAGACTTCTTCCGAGCTGCACCAACCCTCTGGAACGCTCTACCCCAAGAAGTTAGGACAAATCACAACTTACTCAGCTTCAGACGCACCCTAAAGACGCATCTTTTTAGGGCGGCCTATCACACTCCCTAATCAGATTCGATTCACATAGTCCCTCTACAACCTCTCACAACATAGCTCCACATCAAACTCCATGGCACCCAAAGGCATCTCAAGGCTCGGGCCCACTGGTCCAGGAAACCATTATCCAGCCCCATTTCCGTGAGATGGTTGGATTGTCATTGTAAATAAGCACTTGAACCTTGCCTCTCCCCCCATCTCATTGTAGATTGTAAGCTCTCACGAGCAGGGTTGTATTTTTTTTCCCCTCTAAATATTGTATTTCTATAACTGTTACTTGTTTGTATATGATCCTCCTGAATTGTAAAGCGCTACGGAATATGTTGGCGCTATAGAAATAAAGATTATTATTATTATTATTTATAAATGCAGCATTTAATAGCTGCGACAGTCCCGGCACTTTACCTGACTCTTCCCGATTGCCCTGGTGCATTGGCAATCGGGGTATTGAGGGAGTTAATGGCAGCCAACAGCTGCCACTAAGTCCTAGATTAGTGATGACAGGCATGTATGAGACACCCCCATCACTAATCTGTAAGTGAAAGTAAATAAACAAAAAACACCCAAAAGATCCTTTATTTGAAATAAAAGACAAAAAAACCCCTCTTTCTCCACTTTATTAACCCCAAAAACACCCCTGCAGGTCCGACATAATCCACACGAGGTCCCACAATGCTTCCACCAATGCTACATCTGAAGCTCCAGGGGTGGAGGGATCTGAGGCCTATTTATCACTCTGCCAGTCCATGAGTAAGTTTTCCTTCTCCTGACCATGTCCCATTTATTTTTGTTTAATATACTGTACATACATTGTACTACTGACTGTGTTGTGCACAAAATTTCTATCTTGATCGTAAAGGTGGTGTATGTACTATGTAATACAGCTCACAAAGTGAGCTATGTCTATAGAGTAATACTGCCACCTTGTGGCCTTAACATGGTAGTGCAACTTGTATAGATGTGTAAAATGTATTGGTGATGAATTTTCAATGACCAAGAAACTTTCTTGCAACACTTCGCACTTCATTGAGCAATGTATATATTTAACATTGCATTTTGTCAATGTCTTATTATATTAATATTTAGAGTATCTGCTTGTCATATGAAGTTGTCTAGTAACAGCACCTAGTATATTACACAGGATAGTCCAGTATTTTATTGTATGGTTATTGGTCACTATATTTTTATTCCCCTTATTACATGGAGAATTTATAAAACTTGTTCTTCAACTTGAACAGTGTAATACTTGACGGTCTTGTAGACAATATTTGCACATTTCATCAGGTCCCTTTTTGTAGTTATTGCTGTACTTTTTTATTCTATATATTTTATCTTGATATTAATAAAAGTATTATTTTATCCCAGTTTTGATTCCTTTTCTTAGGGGATGTACTGTACTATCTCCTATGCTTGTTGTACATCTGAAGCTCACAGCGAGCGCCATAGAACATGACTGCCCACTGTGAGCTCCACGCAGCAACTGAAGTGAGATGTGCGATCAGCGGTGACATCATTCAGGTTAGCCGCAGCCACAGCTGGACTCCTCCACCCGTGAGTGCAAATCACCTGAGTAATATCGCTGCATGGAGCTCACAGCAGGCAGTCATGTTCTATGGCGCTCACTGTGAGCTTCAAATGTAGAGTTTTTGACACAGGTGCATTTTTTGGGGGGACAAAAACGTGCATCTTTGTGGTCACCACAAATATGCAATGTGCACACATAGCCTTACAGGTCTGCAGGGCTTTGTCAGTGGATGAGTGGGTTTTCGATCAAGACAATATTGTCTTAAATATGTGTTCACCTAGGGTGAACACATTTAATAGGGATCCATTTAGGATCCGAAAGAGACGACTCTTTTCGGTGAACGTAGCCATGTGAGCCGAATTAACAAAGTGATGATGTCCACTTGTGACGCCCTGGCAAAACCAGGTAGTCACAGTTAGGCCCCGCATTACACCGTTCCCTCACTAGGAAACACACAGCCGACCAGAAACCCTAGTCACCCCCCCTTAGGGAAAGATAGCCACACCAGTGGGCGTGACCAGGCGGTTGGGACACACCCACCCAGGGGTCTAGACAGCCCGGGGCGGGAAAACAGTGAGTCTAAGTCAGAGTAGTCTGAAGTTCAGTTTGGAGAGGAGTGCGGGCTGGAGCTAAGTGTAGCTCCAGCAGGAGACTTCAAATTGGACGGTACCAGGGTAGGAGCCCTGGTGCCATTGGTTAGGAGGCAGACAGTGGTCTCCATCAGCAGGAGACAGGAAGACGGCTCGGCAGAACCGAGGTGGACCGGGACAGGGTTGTAGCCCAACGGTACCGACATGGGGAACCGACCCGGAAACCGGAGCACAAAGGGGGGTACTCGGACCCTGAAGCCAGGACCAGAACCAACTGGAACTGGTTAATTAACCGATTGAGGCCAGGACTAGAGGTCCTGTCCCACCCAAAGTCCCTCATAGAAGACAACAGCCCACCGATTAGAGGTCACCGCCAGGGCCCATAGATCCCATGGGCCAGCGTCTGCGGGCACAGCTCCTTAGGCCACATCCAGCCAGGAGCGGACTCCTGAGTTTCACACTAGGAAAGTCCACCTTACACAAAGCAGTGCAGGAAAAGGATAGAGACCACCAGCCGGGTGGGGGACCCGAACGCGACCGGCCGTGGCACCGGCCACCATCACCTTGGTTTACCAGAGACTTGTGTGTTCTACTAACAGTGAGTACACCAGCACCCACTGCGGTCGCTATTCCCTGCACTGAGCCACCGGGTACCGGGGCCACCATTCCTACCTACGGAGGGGTTAACAACTTGCTGCAAAACATCTCCCAAGGGTGCCCCGTAACAGCAGCGGTGGTGTCCCACCTCACCACACACCGTGGGTGGCGTCATGAACTTAATACGACCTAGCCCGTACATCTACGTCCCCCCATTTATTCGGCGTGTCCGCGAGACCCCCGGGTCTGGAGACCCTCGAGCCACCACCCCAGCAGGCCCGGATCCGAGCAGCATCGGCTGCTGGCACGGGGCGGCACACACTCACCAAAAAGAGTCGGCTCTTTTGGATCATTCATGGATCCCTATTAAATATGTTTTCGCCTCAGGTAAACACATATTTAAGATGTTTTAAACTGCTGAATGTTCGTGGTTTTGTTCAGGTGGGCGGGGTTTTGCCACCAAACAACCAAATTTTAGGCCCAGTGAGAGTCATTAAGAGAATTTAGTGGCTCTCACTGGTGTGCTGGCTCCTGGCAGTCACAACAGGCAGCTGGATCTTTGAGTCGGATCGCTCACGACCAACACATCTGTGATACCAATGTGATATGACTGAAGTATGTGTGATTAGATAGGAATCATAATCATAAGATAGGAGTGATCCCAGATATTATTTGACCTATCAATAATTCAGTATCAAAGAGATCCTCTCTGGATAACCAATTTCACTGTGACCAAAGAATACATGTCTTGAAGCAGTTTTAAGATAAAGGAAGTAACATTTACAGTTCCACTTGCCGGAAACTTGTGGTTAGCTTAAAGACAGGTTTAAGGAAGCTTGCATATGAAATTTACGGCTCATTGCAATATTTCACTAACACTATGGTTAAACTGTGGTCGGACAGTTGTCAACTGGCAGGATGTGCAGGAAATGTGCAGGAAGCAAGCAGTTTGTGGTCAAGTTACATGAACATGACTCAGCTGTCACATGCTGGTGACCATTTTTAACACAACCTACAATGTTTTCCTATAAAAATACACCAGACTCGCTTAATGTTAGGGAAATACCTTCCAGGACATTGAAGTGTACGTACGCACTGCTCCTGTGATGCAAGATGCCATGTTGATTCCTTATCATTAACTCGAGTTCCCTCCGATGTGAAAGGATTGCTACAACATAACGGTAATGTTGATGCATATTTCTGTTATTGTATAAGTTTCTATGACTATAGTTCTTATGCCTATGTACCATTGACTATATATATATTCATGTGCTATTAAAATAAATAGTATCTTGCTATAAAGAATATTAGTATTCGTGCCTGATTAGGATATCAGTGAGCGCTTCGTAAGTACGGGCTTTCAGCCCCCTTTTTAGTAGAATTTAGCAAGACATAAATTGGCGCAGTCGGCAGGATTACTTCTATAAGAAGTAATTAAACTAATTTTTGTAATTTGGAAATTAAAAACATATATTTGGCAAATTTCCAGATATTTTTTCAATCTTTTTGCATAGTGTCAAAATGTTCAGAAAACGTAAGGATAATGTTAAGGAGGTTGTTGTGGAGATCCCATGCTGGACTGAGGCTCCCTACAATCTTATAGCACATGAATTGGTCAATTGTGGATTGGCAGAACAATGGCAGAATAAGCTTAAGGGTTTTGTACCTACTGATGTTGTGAATGTACTCAGTGGTGTCCCTGTGAAAACAGGTGATGTAGTGTCTTTAGCACGGCACAAACGATGGCAGGACAAGCTTAAGGGTATTGAAGCTACTGATGTTGTGAATGTACTCAGTGGTGCCCCTGTGAAAACAGGTGATGTAGTGTCTTTAGCACGGCACAAACAATGGCAGGATAAGCTCAAGGGTAGTGAAGCTACTGATGCTGTGAATGTACTCAGTGGTGCCCCTGTGAAAACAGGTGATGTAGTGTCTTGTGGATTGGCAGAACAATGGCAGGACAGGCTTAAGGGTAGTGAAGCTACTGATGTTGTGAATGTACTCAGTGGTGCCCCTGTGAAAGCAGGTGATGTAGTGTCTTGTGGATTGGCAGAACAATGGCAGGACAAGCTTATGGGTAGTGAAGCTACTGATGTTGTGAATGTATTCGGTAGTGTCCCTGTGAAAGCAGGTGATGTAGTGTCTTTAGCACGGCACATGTGGATTTTGGCAAGTGCATATAGTGTAATGCATGAGCGTGATCTAAAGATGCAGAAGAAAAGTTCCCAGATGGAACAAAAGATGATAGAATTAGGTTGCCTGAAAACAGTTATGGAGTGTAATACCAGACTGTTGAAGGATAAATTGGAACATTATCAGAATGTGGCACAAAAAGCTGCCATAAAAATTGCTCAAAATAAGTACAAGAAAAGAAGAGGAAAGGTAAATAAAATCCAAATTGCTCAAAATAAGTACAAGAAAAGAAGAGGAAAAGTAAATAAAACCAAAGTACATAAAAGTATCGTCTCAGCTTCTATAAACTGGGATCCTGATACTTGGGATGGGGATGTGTGGGATTCATCTTCATCATCTGATGAGGAGGATTACCATAAAGAGAAGATTCAGGCTAACCCAGTAAGGGGTCGCCTAGAGAGGACAGAGAATGAGATCATCCGGGAACATGTCCGGGATGGTCAAGGAAATCTGCAATATGACGAAGATGGTAATGCCATCATAAATGAGAGAACTATTCCTCATGTAAAAAATAGAGTAACCATTGAAGATTACTCTCAAGGAGAAGTTGATAGCATTTTAACACAGTTTAGACAAAAACCAGGAGAAGGAGAAATTCCCTGGTTGGTCAGGGTGCACGATCTCGGAGGAGGTGGAGTGCACTTTGACGCCGGAGACGTGACAAAATTTGTCACCATGTCTCGTGACCCAGTAATTCAGAGATCAATAAAAAATTATTTTGTTGATCATAATGAGCATGGTACTCAAAACTTAATCATGATCTTAGCCCATGCTTTTCTGGACAAATATCCATCAGAAGCAGACTTTCCTATCAATGATAAACCTTGGTATACCTTAAAAGATGGTATGGAAAGGCTGAAGGAAGAAGCAATGAGGAATGCTCTTCCTCTTTTGGGAATGGATGATGATTATCTCCAGGACCCATTGACAGCCAGCATAAGAAATAGGCTGGTTAAACATGCTCCTCCAGCATACAAAAAGCCAAACAATCCTGATTGTAAAGAGAAATCAGTAGGGGAGGCCCCATGGGTGTCTCGCAAAGACATGTTCCAGGCTTTGCTTAAAGCCGGGATCAATAAGGAAAGGATTGATGGAAAGGAGACAGGAGAATTATGGAAGTTGTACAAACAGAAAGTTCTATCCGCAAAGAAAGTGACCACTACAAATGTGGAAGGGGGCTCAAAAACCCCCAAGGTAAAGAAATCAGAGGGAAAAGGGGAAAACCCCCCAAAGAAAGTGTCTTGGGAAGATTTTCAGTCAGTTTATCCATGGGAAGAACTGGCTGCAGCCGTGGCCACAAAAGTCACGGAAGGAAGGGTTAATACACAGACTGAAGTCTGTGTAAATGAAAGTTCAGAAGGAAGTGATTTACCATAGGTAGCCAGCCAAGCCCCCTATTGATAAAAAGGGACGAACGTCCCTACGTCAATCTTAGCATACATTGGAAAGGGGGAAATGTTCAAAGAGTCCCAGCTTTGATTGACACGGGGGCGGAGGCTACTTTAATTCATGGAAACCCAGAAAAAATAAAAGGACCTCGAGTAAAAATTGCTGGACTAGGTGGTCAAGTGATCACTGGGGTTCAGACACAGGTAGCTTTGAAGATAGGTAATTTACCTATCAAGGAGTATACGGTACTGGTAGTACCTATACCAGAATATATTTTGGGAATTGATATCCTAAAATGGATGACTCTTAATCTAACCGAAGGAAAATTCTCCTTTGGGGTTATGTCTTGTCATAAGGAAATGCAGATCTCACATTATATCAATGATATAATGATACAAGGACAAGATGAGCAAAGTGTGAAAGATCAATTGACAAAACTGGTTGCTCATATGTGGAGTAAAGGATGGGAAATCAGTGATGCCAAGGTTCAAGGACCGTCTCAGGTGGTAAAATTTCTAGGGATTCAGTGGAACAAGGGGCACAGAGAGATCTTGCCCAATGCCAGACAGAAAATTATTAATTTTCCAGTCCCTAAATCCAAACAGGAGACTCAGTTTTATATTGGATTGTTTGATTTTTGGAGACAACATATCCCTCATTTGGGACAAATGTTGGCTCATTTGTACAAAGTAACGAGGAAAAAATATGAGTTCCACTGGGGAGAGGAACAGCAAAATGTGTTTGAGATGGTCAGGGAAGTGTGGCAAGACATTGAAGGGATTATTCAATCTACCAAGACCACTGTATTTCATGTCGATGCTCATGTCCCTACTAACTCACTTGAACGTTTGTTTAACTCAGAAGCAGATAAAGCAGCAGCCATCAGACAAGTCAGTCCAACAGTTGACAAGGCAAGGTACAGCTGTTTGGGCACACCAGAAAGAGCGACACCTTATTCAGCAGGTTTAGACCTCAGTACATTGGAAACTGTCGTGGTACCCCCAGGTAAGGTAAAACCAATTTCAACAGGATTGGGTTGCCAGATACCAAAGGATCATTATGGTCAAATAGCCACTCCTAGTTTAGTGTTAAAAGGAGCCATAGTGGTGGGAGGGGTAATAGAGGCAGATTATCAGGGAGAAATCAAGGTACTGATGCTAAATTTTGGAAATGAACCTTTGATCTTGATGAAACACCAGAAGGTGGCTCAGATGTTAATAATTCCAATAAACTTGTCTGAAATAAGAGAAGGAACTGCCCCAGCAGAATTAACAATACGGGGTACTAAAGGTTTTGGATCCTCTAATATTAAAAATGTAGGAGCAAAAATATGGATTCAAAACCTCCAAGGACCGCCCTCAGAGACAGCGGTAATAGCGGTCGGAAAAGATCGTACTCTCCTGATAATGAGACCAGGAGTGGAGAAGTGGGAATATGTCCCACAAGAAAAATGTTATTTACGAGAATAATAGTGTATCTTTATTTGCAGATGGTGTTGTAAATAAGCGGAATCCATGGTATCGGTTACTGGGAAGAGCTCGATAATGATGAGATGGAGAAATTCCTGTGTTTGATGTTTGCCTCTCTGGTCGTTGGATGGACAAGTCTACATCAGGAGGAACCTGTGGCGAATGAATTTCTGATGCACCATCACATTTTCAACACACAGATTGCTGGATCTGTACACATTCTTCGGTTACAGCCACCAGTATCCCTTATCTGGATGTCCCAGTATCGATGGAGGAAATCTTAAAGTAGAAAAGTTGTTCTGATCATCTTGCTGATAAAGACACTCGAAGTGTTCGTCTATAGAATACTACAGTACCCATTTCCATAGTGGGATGGATCAATCTTCCATGGTGGCAAGGCAATTTGAATGCAACAGTCACCAATTTGCAATATCTGGCTTTTAAGGGAGGAATTTGGGTACTAAGATATAAGACTGGACTGACTAGCCTGGGATTCATCCCTATGGGGAATATAAAAATAAGTTTTGGGACAGCTATAAATACTGTAGATGCTTTTAAACCCAGCTTAGTGGAAAAGACAATTCATGATATGTTATGGCCTTATGCCAATATGTTCATAAATGGGACTAGTGAAACTTCTAGTAACATATCGGGAAATGTAATGTGTAATGATTCCTTTGAATATCGAGCAAATGCCAAAACACATGATATTCAAGGGAGCTTTTCAGATAATATTGCTTTTAGTCTTAATATACTATACATAGTAGTGAAACTGATTATATTTGTGATTCAACGTTTATCTAAACAAAGCAAGACAATTTGTGGCAAACAATATTTCTTGGTCATGGTATGGTGTATTCCGAGTGATTTTCTTCTAGTGGAATACTGATGATGGAAAATAATCCCTGGGATCAAGGACCGATTGTGATACCAATGTGATATGACTGAAGTATGTGTGATTAGATAGGAATCATAATCATAAGATAGGAGTGATCCCAGATATTATTTGACCTATCAATAATTCAGTATCAAAGAGATCCTCTCTGGATAACCAATTTCACTATGACCAAAGAATACATGTCTTGAAGCAGTTTTAAGATAAAGGAAGTAACATTTACAGTTCCACTTGCCGGAAACTTGTGGTTAGCTTAAAGACAGGTTTAAGGAAGCTTGCATATGAAATTTACGGCTCATTGCAATATTTCACTAACACTATGGTTAAACTGTGGTCGGACAGTTGTCAACTGGCAGGATGTGCAGGAAATGTGCAGGAAGCAAGCAGTTTGTGGTCAAGTTACATGAACATGACTCAGCTGTCACATGCTGGTGACCATTTTTAACACAACCTACAATGTTTTCCTATAAAAATACACCAGACTCGCTTAATGTTAGGGAAATACCTTCCAGGACATTGAAGTGTACGTACGCACTGCTCCTGTGATGCAAGATGCCATGTTGATTCCTTATCATTAACTCGAGTTCCCTCCGATGTGAAAGGATTGCTACAACATAACGGTAATGTTGATGCATATTTCTGTTATTGTATAAGTTTCTATGACTATAGTTCTTATGCCTATGTACCATTGACTATATATATATTCATGTGCTATTAAAATAAATAGTATCTTGCTATAAAGAATATTAGTATTCGTGCCTGATTAGGATATCAGTGAGCGCTTCGTAAGTACGGGCTTTCAGCCCCCTTTTTAGTAGAATTTAGCAAGACAACATCACCACAGTGTATGCAGAACTCTGCTGTGCTGGTTGTCATGTTGCTGGATGAGGTAAAGTTTACATGTGGGGTCAGGAAGGATTTACAATGTGGATGTAGCAGAGCCGCATGTGCACGACATTGTTGGAGCGGAGCAAAGTGTGCACAACATTGTCGGAGCGGATCCATGTGTGCACGACATTGTCGGAGCGAAGCCGCGTGTGCACGAAATTTATCTGCAGCAAAAACTGATCTCTTGGCAGTAAAAAAACTGTGTTTTGGTGTGTGATTTGTGTTCTGTTTGCTGTGTCTCTCAGTAATCACACTCAGTGGGGATCTTCAGGCTCTTTATTTTAGGTGATATTGTCAGCCATTGCATCTCTCTCTGCTGCCTGCACTCTGTCTGCAGTACCAGCGAGTACCCACTTGCTTGTGGTGAACACATACAAGTAGTGAGACCCCTAGAGGCCCCTAGAGGCCATACAACATATACATATTGCAACATCCTTTCTCTTTAAACAAGAAGAACAATCAAACAATAAACACAACAGTTAATCTGACCAAGTACAAGATAATTACAATATATACAGTTAGATATAATCCTTGAGGTGCGCAGGCTTTCTGATCATTCTGCCGGCCCTAGTAACATAAGAAGAGTCAATGTCCACCTCTGGTAGTTGTTCTGATTCTGGTAATGTGCCTTCTGATATTGCCTGTCTCTGGTTATCAGTCTCACCCTGATGGTCAGCAGTCACTGTTGGTACTTGGCTTGGACTTGCTGCCTCGTTATCTTGGGTATCAGGATATTGTTCAAAAGGCCATGAATCATCTTGTTCTTGTGTTTTCCTCAAATATCTCCTATTTCTCCTTAGGCTTCTTCCGTCTTCTGTTACAATTCGTAGGACCGAGGTCCTAGTTTCTGGACAATCTTTGCCTTTTGCCAGTGTTTGTCGTATTTGCTGCTTGGCTGCAGCCGTATGTTGTCATTCCTCTGGAGATCTGGCAGATCCTTTGAAGATTTATTGTAATAGAAAGCTTGCCTATCTTGATTTTTCTTTAGTTGAGCTTTGATGTTTCCCACCAACTTTGGCTTTAACAGATGACTAGCGGTTGGTATGAGTGTCTTTGTACGTCTACTCATGAGCCTCAGTGCCGGACTGCTGTCTATGCCTTGGGTGGGTGTGTTTCTATGATCCAGTATAGACAGATATACACTCAGTACCTGCCTGTTTTGCTTTTTTTAGGAGTCTTTTGGCCGTTTTTACTGCGGATTCTGTTTTGCCATTACTCTGTGGATATCTTGGAGAAGACGTCTGGTGTTCAAATTCCCATCTCTTGCTGAAAGTTTTAAACTCTTCTGAAGTAAACTGAGCAGCATTGTCAGAGAACACAATATCCGGAATGCCATACCTGGCAAAATGGGCCTTGAGTTTTTTAATCACTGTTCTCGCCCTTGTGTCCTGTAACAAATCAATCTCCCAAAAGTTAGAGAAATAGTCCATTGTAATCAGGTATTCTTTGTCATTCCATGTGAACACATCTGTTCCAATTTGTAACCAAGGCCTCTGTAGAATTTCATGAGGTTGCAATGTCTCCTTCTGTTGCTTATCATTGCAGGATGCACATATTTCACATTGTGCTATATAGTTTTTAATGTGGTCATTCATTCCTGGCCAATAAATAGATTCTCTTGCTCGCCGTAGACATCCTTCCCTGCCTAAGTGCGAAGAGTGCAGTGTTTCCAGTATGTCTCTTCTGAGTGCTTCTGGTATAACAGCTCTATCTCCTTTAAAGATAATTCCTTGCTGCACTGACAGTTCATCTCTTATGTGGAAGAATGGAGAAACTTCCCTAGGTGCATGCTGCTCGTATTTTGGCCAGCCCTGCAAGATGACAGTCTTTAAGATCTGGAGAATTTTATCCTTCTCTGTACAAGTCTGTATTTGCTTAAACTTGTCTTTTGACACTTCCAGGTAGTCACACATATTGATGGTTTCAATTTCATTCTCCTCATCATTTGTGACAGGTAGGTATGCTCTGCTTAGAGTATCTGCAATCAGTAAGTCTCTTCCTGGACAGTAACAGATGTCAAAATCATATTTCTGAAGTCATAAGAGCATGCACTGTAGTCTCTTTGGGGCATTTAGTAGTGGTTTCTTTGTAATGCTCTCCAATGGCTTGTGATCAGACTGCACTGTTACTCGTCGACCATAGGTGTACTGGTGAAACTTCTCCATCCCAAATACCACAGCCAGTAACTCCTTCTCAATCTGAGCATATCCCTGCTCTGTTGTTGAGAGGGCTCTGCTTGCAAACGTGATTGGCTGTTTGTTCTGCATTAGTGTAGCTCCAAGGCCTTTTTCTGAAGCATCACATTGTACCACCACTTCTCGATCTGGGTCGAAATACTTCAGGGTTGCTGCATCTGCAATAGCCTTCTTTACTGACCGGAAAGCAGTTTCCTGTCCATTCCCAGAGCACATCCTTGTGGGTTAGCTGTCTCAGTAGCTCACACATATCTGACAGATGCTTGCAAAATTTGGAGAGATAATTTACCATACCCAGAAATCGTTGTACTCCACACACATCAGTTGGGGTTGGCAAATCTTGAATTGATATCACCTTTTCTGGATCCACTTTTACACCATTTGAGGTCAGAAGATGTCCAATATATGCAACTTCTGTCATTTTCAGTTTGAATTCGTCCACGTTCAGCTTTATTTGTTTTGCTCTACATCGGTCCAAAAATTGTATCATCTTCTGATCATGATCCTTGATTGCAGATTCCATATCTTCGCCTTCTCCCACTATAAGGATATCATCTGCTATTGTTTTTACTCCAGGAAGTCCTTCCAAAGCCTGCATCAATTTCTGCTGGAACATCTCCGGAGCAGGTTTTAGTCCCATGGGCAGTCTCAGCCATTTATAGCGTCCAACTGGTGAAGAAAATGTTGTCAATAAACTTGATTCTTCAGTCAGTTCCACATGCCAGAATCCATTTTTGACATCACATACAGAAAATATTGTAGCCTTTGATAGATCTGGGAGAACATCATCCAATGTTGGCATCGGGTAATGATTTCTTTTCAGCGCCTTGTTGAGTGGCTTCGGATCAATGCATATTCTTAACTTGCCTGATGGTTTCTGCACTATGACCAGACTGCTGATCCAATCTGTGGTCTTCTGGACTGGTTCTATCATGCCTCTTCTCTATAAATCTTGCAGCTCTACTTTCAGTGATTGCATTAAAGCTACAGGCACCCTTCTTGTAGGTCTTCTGAAAGGCTGCACGGTTTTATCAATTTCTAGCCTGTATTTACCTTCAAAACACCCATCACCTTCAAATAAATCAGCATACTCCATTTTTATTTTTTGAAAGTCCAAATTGCACTCTGCATTTAGTTTGGGATTTGGTATATCCTGGGAAACCTCAACAGACATAATGTTCTGCGACTGTACGTTTATTAAGTCCATTGCCTGCACTGCTTTTACTCCCAGTATTGGTACATGGTTCCCACCTTGCAGCACGGTAAATTCAGCTCTGTAACTTTTCCTGTTACATGGGTTCCGTATTTTGAGCTTGCATGTCCCCATAGGATTCAGAACACTTTTGTTGTACATCAACAGTACCTTATCCGTTGGCTCAATGGAAACCTGCTTGTTCAGCAGAGCACTTGGAATTACATTGCAGCTTGCTCCACAATCCAGCTGAAATCTAATGGGCTTCTCATCCAACAGGAAGGTTGCATAGAGCTGCTTGGCATCCTTGGCTACTGGCTGCCTGATTACATTGACATTCTCTGTTGCAGGTTGCAGCTGTAGCCTTGTAATGTCCTCTGCACTGTCAGTGTCTGGTGTCACAGTGTGGACCTGTCTATGCTGTTTGCTTATTCCCAGCCTGCAGACAGCTGAGATATGATTCTTCTTGCCACATAACCTGCAGGTTTCGCCATATGCTGCACACTTGGTCTTGTCTCTCTCATGTCTCTTACCACAATATTTGCAGTGGATCGTGCTTATAGGGGAGCTTGGTCTTGTCTTTCCTCTCATAGACACTGCATGTACCTCATCATCATCATCATTCTCACTGGTGCCTGCCATCATCTTCAGGCTGCGCTTTGTCAGCTCTGCAGCCCTGCAGATTTGCATGTATCTCTCTAAGGTCAGCTCTTCGTCTCTAAGTAAACGTTCTCTGAGGCGAGTATCTATAATGCCACATACAATTCTGTCTCTTATGAGGCTATCTCTGATTTCCCCAAAGCCACATGTTGCAGCCAGTGTCCTCAGCTCTGTCACATATCTGTCTACATTTTCACCATCCGCCTGCTGTCTTGTGAAAAACTTGTATCTCTCCACAGTCTCATTTCTCTTGGGGTCACAGTGCTTATCAAATGCCTCCACAATCTCTGCTAGGACGAGGCGGTCTGTGTCTGGCAGTAAGGTCTGGGCTAGTTCTCTGCCTTTTTCCCCAATTAAGTAATAAAACAGCTTTACTTTACGTTTGTCATCACTGGGGGCCACTGTCAGATCCACATACAGAGTAAACTCCTTTTTCCAGTGTCTCCATGTCTGGGATAGATTACATGATGAGACATCCAGTTTCTGAGGGGGCTTCAGACCAGTCTCCATCTTGTATAATGACAGGAAATCTGTACTCACAGTTGCTATGATGTTCTGTGCAGTCCCAGTCTCACACACACGCTCTGAGGATTTGCAGGTGTCACATGAAGGTTCTGTGCCCAGCTGCCACCATGTTCTGTTGTTGTGTCTCTCAGTAATCACACTCAGTGCAGATCTTCAGGCTATTTATTAGGTGGTATTGTCAGCCATTACATCTCTCTCTGCTGCCTGCACTCTGTCTGCAGTACCAGCGAGTACCCACTTGCTTGTGGTGAACACATACAAGTAGTGAGACCCCTAGAGGCCATACAGCATATACATATTGCTACAATTTGTCTACAGTACATGTTTAAATAAAGTTTCATTCCCCTAAAACGTTGCCAAAAAGATATCTGTGTTTCTTCACTCATTGCTTTCAATGGTGGAAAAAAAAAAGCAGGTGCGTGTGTGTGTATGCATGAATTTTCTGGAATCTCATAGGTTTTGTTTGTAGTGTAAAATGCTGCTTATTAGCATGTATATACATAAAAAAATGAGAAAAACGCACTGTATGAACAAAGCCTAAGGCTATGTGCACACGCTGCATCTTTGTGGTGACCACAAAGACGCATTTTTTTGGCCCCCAAAAAACTGTACCCGCGGCAAAAACGCATCCAAAAAACACATGCCGCGTTTTTTTGCCACATTTTTTACCGCGTTTTTGCCCAATGCGTTTTTTAACTCAAATCTATTGAGAGATAGAAAGAACATATAGAATAGATAGAAAGAAATAATAAGAATAGCTCGAAAAATAAAGCTTGGCCAGCTGTTTTTTAAATTATTTTTTGGTAAAAAAATTACGTGGGGTTCCCCCATTTTTCCTATCCAGCACCGGAACAACAGCAGCTGCAGGCTGCAAGCCTCAGCTGTCTGCTGTACCTTGGCTGGTTATGAAAAAAAGAGGGGATCCCACGCTTTTTTTTAAATTGTTTGATTTATTTAAAAAAAATAAATAAATAAATGAAGTGGGGTCCCCCATTTTTCTAAAATTGTCCAAGGTACAGCAGACAACTCATTTTATTAGGGTGGGAACAGCTATAGTTATTTGGCCTTTTCCAGGCTAACAATAGCAGCTCGTAGTCACCCCAGAAGTGGCGCATCCATTAGATGCGCCAATTCTGGTGCTGGACCCGATTCTTCCCGTTGCTTTTGTGTGGTGGAAAACGAGGTAATAAGGAGTTAATGGCAGCCCACATCTGCCACTAAGCCTTAGATTTGTGATGGCAGGCGTATATGAGACACCCCCATCACTAATCTGTAAGTTAAAGTAAATAAACATTTTTAGTTAAAACAAGAAAGTTTTGATACCGAGTTAGTCAGTTCAAGAATGATTGATTGCTCTCAGTGAGAGAAACAAAATTATGAAATTATAATCTTGTAGTTCTGATACTTTTTAATGTCTACCAAAATAAAAAAAAAGGTTGTTACAAAGTAAGCTTTCGAGACTTCTCAGGTCCCTTCATGAGGCATGGTATAACAAAATATCTGAAGAAACACAACTATATACACAAACAGGGCAGAGGCGGTATAATAAAAGGACATTTAAATAAACAAACACTAAGCCTAGAGTCTGAATCCTTAATTAGCTTTGATTAGTGGTGTGAAAGTTTTATTGTCCCAATATCCATGTAGGATCAGAGACCTGGTGCCCTCACTGTCTCTAGAGCAGACTCCTTAGATTCTGTAGTGGGTCATAAATCTTCCTGACAGATTTATTCCTGTGTGGACAGAATAAAACATTGTAATGTATTTGTATTCCCAGACCCTACGATCATTCTGTTATCTGAAGTTGCCTTTTAATAATGACAACTTTCATGTGGTTTATGTTGTGTCCTGAAGCACAAAAATGTTTGGCCACAGGTAAATGGGTTTTTGGCCTGTAATTGTGTGACGACGAGCCCTCATCCTTTCTCTCAGTCTCTGTCCTGTTTCTCCAACATAGAAATCCCCAATAGGACATATAGAGCACAGGATTAAGTACACCACATTGGAGGAGGAACATGTAGTAGTAGTTCACTTCTAGGGGTCCTTGTGGCTCTAATGATCTGATCATCAATGGAGTTGGGGTGGTAGCCTTGGTTTCAAAATGTCTTTTTAAGATGGGTTAAGTGTTCATCTCTGTCTGCTGGGCTGGAACAGATACAGGGCCTGGCTGTAGACAATGGACTTTTTGATGTGTTTGGGATGAAAACTGTCCCATCTGAGGTATGTGGGACGGTCGATACACCAATGTCTGGATTGCGCCATTTAAAATTTTTAAGGTGGTATCCAAGAAGTTGATTTCCGTTTTTGAGTGGTCCAATGTCAAGTTTATGGTAGGATGAAATGCATTGAATTTGTAAAGGAATTTTAGCAGTTGTTGTTTAGACTCAGTCCAGATTATTAAGATGTTATCAATGTAACGGAAGTAGGCCAAGGGTTTGATGGAGCAGGATGCTAAAAAGTCATTTTCCACTTTAGCCGTGAACAGGTTGGCATACTGTGGTGCCATTTTGCTTCCCATAGCAGTTCCTGTGCGCTGTAGATATCGTTCCTCACCAAAAGAAAAAGTTGTGATGCTCCTGAGATGGTGAGGGCACCAGGTCTCTGATCCTACATGGAAATTGGGACAATAAAACTTTCACACCACTATTCAAAGCTAATTAAGGATTCCCTCTCTAAAGGTGGTGTCACACATAATGACGCAGCAGCGATCACGACCAGCGATCTGACCTTATCAGGATCGCTGCTGCGTCGTTACATGGTCGCTGGTGAGCTGTCAAACAGGCAGATCTCACCAGCGACCAGCCCCCAGCGACACGTGGAAGCGTAACTAAGGTAAATATCGGGTAACCAAGGAAAGCATTTCTCTTGGTTACCCGATATTTACCTTAGTTACTAGCGTCCGCCACTCTCACGCTGCCAGTGCCGGCTCCCTGCACTCCTAGCCAGAGTACACATCGGGTTAATTACCCGATGTGTACTCCAGCTATGTGTGCAGGGAGCAGGGAGCCGGCACTAGCAGCGTGAGAGCGGCGGACACTAGTAACTAAGGTAAATTTCGGGTAACCAAGGAAAGGGCTTCTTGGTTACCCTATGTTTACCTTGGTTACAGCTTACCGCAGCTGCCAGACGCCGGCTCCCTGCTCGCTTCATTTCGTCGCTCTCTCGCTGTCACACACAGCGATGTGTGCTTCACAGCGGGACAGCAACGTTCAAAAAATGAAGCAGGACATTCAGCAACGACCGGCGACCTCACAGCAGGGGCCAGCTCGTTGCTGGATGTCACACACAGTGACAGCGAAGGGACGTCGCTGCTACGTCACAGAAAATGGTGACTTAGCAGCGACGTCGTTGTCGTCGTCGCTATGTGTGACACCACCTTTAGCTCAGTGTTTGTTTATTTAAATGTTCTTTTATTATACCATGCCTCTGCAATGTGCGCACAGCAAAAATGAAATCTCATAGACTTTACTGGGGAAGGAAATGCATGCAGTTTTGGTACCAGAAATGCACCCGAAATCCATGGAAAGAAACGCAGCGTGCGCACAAGGCCTAACGCAGTTGACCACCTGTGCCATACTCACAGTACTGCAGCGATGAGAAGCCTGCTAACTTCTGCCTAGTCCCGATGTAGCTGAGCTGAGTCTGTTGTGTTGCCCTCTCCCTTGACGATAATGTTTTTGCCTTTTTCGGGTCTGTGGCAGGGGTAGTCCCGCATCCGATGCTGTTGTTACACAGAGCAATGTTTCTCTCTCCCTCTGGCTTACACCACCTCGGCTCTGCTATACGGCCCTTTCTCTCGGACACGGTGCTGATAGTCGATATGTGGTGTCCAGGCGCTGTGTTCTGCATCTAGGCCGCAGCTCTGAACAATCACGTAATCTTAGACACCTCTTCAGGCCGTGTCTTCCCTCCACAGGCCCAGGGCTCCCACTCCTCACTTCTGGCTCTTTCTTTCTTGTTCCACACTTCACAACAACAACACAGGCCTAAACCAACACACAGCGAGCTGAAGGGGGGTTGGACTAATCCAAGTGCACACAGATCAGAGGGGAGCATTGTCACAGTGTAATTCAGTCCTTTGCAGGGGCTGACCCCTACATGTGTACACCATGTATGGAGCGGAGCCGTGTGTATATGATGTGTACAGAGCAGAAATGCGTGTGTATGACGCGTGGGAATGGAAGCACCTGTTTATGATGTGTAAGGAGCAGAGCCGTGTGTGTACGACGTGTACGGAGCAGAGCTGTGTGTGTACGACGTGTACGGAGCAGAGCCGTGTGTGTACAACGTGTGAGGAGCGAAGCCGTGTGTGTACGACGTGTACGGAGCAGAGCTGTATGTGTATGATATGTACGGCGCAGACCTGTGTGTGTACAACGTGTATGGAGCAAAGCCATGTGTGTACGAGGTGTACGGAGCAAAGCCATGTGTGTACGACGTGTACGGAGCAGAGCCGTTTGTGTATGACATGTACAGAGCAGAGCCGTGTGTGTACGATTTGTACAGAGCAGAGCTGTATGTGTATGATATGTACGGCGCAGAGCTGTGTGTGTACAACGTGTATGGAGTAAAGCCGTGTGTGTACAACGTGTACGGATCAGTGCCGTGTGTGTACGAGGTGTACGGAGCAGAGCCGTTTGTGTATGACACGTACAGAGCAGTGTGTGTACGAGGTGTACAGAGCAGAGCTATGTGTGTACGACATGAGCAGAGGTATGTGTGTACGACGTGTAAGGAGCAGAGCCGTGTGTGTACAACGTGTAAGGAGCGGAGCCGTGTTTGTACGAAGTGTACGGAGCAGAGCCGTGTGTGTACGACGTGTACGGAGCAGAGTCGTGTGTGTACAACGTGTAAGGAGCGAAGCCGTGTGTGTACGACGTGTACGGAGCAGAACTGTATGTGTATGATATGTACGGTGCAGAGCTGTGTGTGTACAACGTGTATGGAGCAAAGCCGTGTGTGTACGACGTGTACGGAGCAGAGCCGTGTGTGTACGACATGAGCAGAGTTGTGTGTGTACAACGTGTAAGGAGCGGAGCTGTGTGTGTACGACGTGTACTGAGCAGAGCCGTGTGCGTACGACGTGTACGGAGCAGAGTCGCGTGTGTACAACGTGACCAGAGCCGTGTGTGTACAATGTGCACGGAGCAGTGCCGTGTGTGTACGAGGTGTACGGAGCAGTGCCGTGTGTGTACGAGGTGTACGGAGCAGAGCAGTTTGTGTATGACATGTACAGAGCAGAGTTGTGTGTGTACGAGGTGTACAGAGCAGAGCCATGTGTGTACGACATGAGCAGAGTCGTGAGTGTACGACGTGTAAGGAGCAGAGCCGTGTGTGTACGACGTGTATGGATCGGAGCCATTGTATGTACGTTGTGTATGGAGTGGAGATGTGTGTGTACCACGTGTACGGCGCAGAGCCGTGTGTGTACAACGTGTACGGAGCAAAGCCGTGTGTGTACGACGTGTACGGAGCAGAGCCGTGTGTGTATGACGTGTACGGAGCAGAGTCGCGTGTGTACAACGTGACCAGAGCCGTGTGTGTACAATGTGCACGGAGCAGTGCCGTGTGTGTACGAGGTGTACGGAGCAGTGCCGTGTGTGTACGAGGTGTACTGAGCAGAGCCGTGTGCGTACGACGTGTACTGAGCAGAGCCGTGTGCGTACGACGTGTACGGAGCAGAGTCGCGTGTGTACAACGTGACCAGAGCCGTGTGTGTACAATGTGCACGGAGCAGTGCCGTGTGTGTACGAGGTGTACGGAGCAGTGCCGTGTGTGTACGAGGTGTACGGAGCAGAGCAGTTTGTGTATGACATGTACAGAGCAGAGTTGTGTGTGTACGAGGTGTACAGAGCAGAGCCATGTGTGTACGACATGAGCAGAGTCGTGAGTGTACGACGTGTAAGGAGCAGAGCCGTGTGTGTACGACGTGTATGGATCGGAGCCATTGTATGTACGTTGTGTATGGAGTGGAGATGTGTGTGTACGACGTGTACGGCGCAGAGCCGTGTGTGTACAACGTGTACGGAGCAAAGCCGTGTGTGTACGACGTGTACGGAGCAGAGCCGTGTGTGTATGACGTGAGCAGAGCCGTGTGTGCACGACGTGTAAGGAGCGGAGCCGTGTGTGTATGACGTGAGCAGAGCCGTGTGTGCACGACGTGTAAGGAGCGGAGCCATTGTGTGTACTACGTGTATGGATCGGAGCCATTGTGTGTACGACGTGTGTGGAGCTGAGCCGTGTGTATACGACATGTACAGAGCAGAGCTGCATGTGTACGTTGTTACAGTGATTACATTTTATTAATTAATGGCACAGATAGATTATCATTTGCTTTCATAAAGCTGGTGTCACACATAACGACAACGACAACGACGTCGCTGCAACGTCACCATATTCTGTGACGTTGCAGCGACCTCAACAGCGACGTCGCTATGTGTGACACATAACAACGATCAGACCCCTGCTGCGAAATCGTTGCTTGCTCCTGAATGCTCCAGGTCATTTTTTGAACGCTGCTATCCCGCTGCGCCATGCTGATAAGCTGATAATCCTTTTGTTTGACACCGCAGCAGGGACGCTACGCTACGTCTGAAACCACACAACGACCGTCGACGTCGCTATGATCGCTGCTCCGTCGCTGCTTTTTATAACATGTTTGACAGCTTACTAACGATCATCTATGGTCGCTGCTACGTCACAGAATATGGTGACGTTGCAGCGACGTCGTTGTCGTTGTCGTTATGTGTGACCCCAGCTTTAGCTTATACCATTGGTCTCCCTAGAGGGTTTAAAGTGTTCTTTGTTTAGTTTGTAGTTTTGGAAGAAGATAAATTCGGCTTCCTAGGATCCCCGTGAATGGAAAAGGAAAAAGGAGGGGGAGAAAAAGCACCGCAGTGCTGATCTGAGCATAGTAAATATCAACCAGGGAGTGCAATTGGGACGTATTATGCACTCATCTTTTTACAATGTAAAGGAGCATATGGTATATGATGATATACTCTCCACAGGCTAGTTTGCTGCCAGGTCGGATCTGCTGAAAAGATCTCCTCCACCAGAGTTCCTGCAGGATACAGTCGCAATGAGAAGGACCGGAGTGAGCACTCCAGTAACTCCCTGGTGGACAGGGTTATTCTCCATAGAAATATATTAAAATGATTGCGGACTAGAGGATTACCTCTAGTAGATAGAAATACATACACGTGTTTCGATTTAATTACAAATTCTTCTTCGGGTATGTTTGACAAAACAAAGGAACATATATATTTTAAAAAGTCTGATTCAATGCACTCACTGTGCTTGCGAAACCCAGGATTACTGTCACGGATGACAGTCATGTGGTTTCTGGCCATAGAAGGTCACAACGTTTGGCTGCACAGAATGCTCCCTGACTTTCCATTGTTCCTGCTGTCAGTATTCATTGGCATAGGTTCATCTCTCCCCCTTTTGAACCCAGCAGGAGCTCGACTTCCACCAAGCTGTTGATTATCTGCATTCTCTTGCTGCTCTGATATATTCCTTCCTTCCTTGAACAGGTGCTAGTGATATTCTTTAGTTCATACGAGCCTAGGTTGCAAGCAGGTGGCTTGTACTCCTCTGGTATTGTTGCTGAACTTTTTTCCATGAGTCTGTAGATAAGTAGTTCATGCATTTTCCCCCCTGTATGACCTTCTTGTGTTTTCTATAATGTTTAGTGGGGTTGACTATGAGCTCATCCCATCTGTTTCCTATTTAGGGCCCAGCACTAGGGATATCTAGGGTCAGATATCTGGTTCGGCACATAGGTGCAGAACCTATCTAGGGTGGTGAGGGACCCCAAGGACCAGTGGTAGGTCACCATCTTCCCTTTCTTGAGACACTAGGTCTCCCTTCCCTTTCGCTGTTCGCTTGGTACTTCCCTGTACCTAGCGTGACAATTATGGAGTGTGTTTAAAAACTTGTTGATTTCCTCCTAATCTAGAGGGCGGGGAAATATCTAATTAGTTTTATTTGTAACATCCTCAAACGGTTTTATTTTTCATTCACATTTAGCAACAAATGTTTTATAGCTGTTACACTGACATATTTAGATCTAAAATGTTTAACTCAAGCAAACCATAAAAAAGATATATATATATATATATATATCAGTACAGACCAAAAGTTTGGACACACCTTCTCATTCAAAGAGTTTTCTTTATTTTCAGGACTCTAAAAATTGTAGATTCACATTGAAGGCATCACAACTATGAATTTAAACATGTGGAGTGAATGTAATTCTTAAAAAAGTGTGAAACGACTGAAAATATGTCTTATATTCTAGGTTCTTCAAAGTAGCCACCTTTTGCTTTCATTACGGCTTTGCACACTCTTGCCATTCTCTTGATGAGCTTCAGGAGGTAGTCACCGGAAGTGGTCTTACAACAGTCTTGAAGGAGTTCCCAGAGATGCTTAGCACTTGTTGGCCCTTTTGCCATCACTCTGCGGTCCAGCTCACCCCAAACCATCTCGATTGGGTTCAGGTCTGGTGACTGTGGAGACCAGGTCATCTGGCGTAGCACCCCATCACTCTTCTTCCTAGTAAAATAGCCCTTACACAGCCTGGAGGTGTGTTTGGAGTCATTGTCCTGTTGAAAAATAAATGATGGTCCAACTAAACGCAAACCAGATGGAATAGCACGCCGCTGCAAGATGCTGTGGTAGACATGCTGGTTCTGTATGCCTTCAATTTTGAATAAATCCCCAACAGTGTCACCAGCAAAGCACCCCCACACCATCACACCTCCTCCTCAATGCTTCACGGTGGGAACCAGCCATGTAGAGTCCATCCATTAACCTTTTCTACAAAGACACGGTGGTTGGATCCAAAGATCTCAAATTTGGACTCATCCTACCAAAGCACAGATTTCCACTGGTCTAATGTCAATTCCTTGTGTTCTTTAGCCCAAACAAGCCTCTTCTGCTTATTGCCTGTCCTTAGCAGTGGTTTCCTAGCCACTATTTTACCATGAAGGCCTGCTGCATGTGTACAAACTTTTGGTCTGTACTATATATATATATATATATATATACATATATACTGTATAACATATATACTGTATATAATGTGTGTGTGTTTTGCTTTTTTTTTTTAAAGAAACTAAATTCTTTTAGGAAGGCTTGTGGGGAAAAATAATCTTATAATATGACTTATGTACACCTATTTTCTTTTCTTTTTTAAATATAAAAAAACAAGGAAACTTTAGATAATAAATTCATATGGTTTGTTTGATGTAAACATTTTAGATGTAAATAACTCAGGTTACTCAGAGCGGGTTATCAACCTTTCTGGTTATTTTCTTACACCATGTACTCAAATGTGGTCTAATTTTTTCACCTGCTTGAATTGGTTAAGTCCTCTCTGGCTAAAGCTCTATACCTTTTTTTTACAGGAAACTTATTTTTTATTTTATTCGCAAAGAACCGAAGGTTGTGAATTCTTTGGACGATAATAAATGCCAAGCTTTCTGTGACTAAAGCGGGCTTTACACGCGACAATATATCTTACGATGTGTCGGCGGGCTCACGTCGTAAGTGACGCACATCTGGCATCGTAAGTTATATTGTAGCGTGTGACAGCTACGTGTGATTGCAATTGAACGTTAAAACCTTCATTGCATGCACGTCGTTCAATTGCTAAAAATTGAACGTGAGGTTGTTCAATGTTCCCGAGGTAGCACGCATTGCAGTGTGTGACACCCCGGGATCGATGAACAGATCTTACCTGTGTCCCGCGGCTCCCGCCGGCAATGCGGAAGGAAGGAGGTGGGCGGGATGTTTACGTCCCGCTCATCTCCGCCCCTCCGCTTCTATTGGCCGGCTGCCACGTGACGTCGATGTGACGCCAAACGTCCCTCCCACTCCAGGAAGTGGACGTTCGCCGCCCACATCGAGGTCGTATGGACGGGTAAGTACGTGTGACGGCAATTAATCATTTGTGCAACACGTTCAACAAATTGAACATGCCGCACATACGATGGGGGCGGTTACGAACGCATACGATATCGTATGCTTAATCGTAACGTGTAAAGCTGGCTTTAATTGATTTGTTGCAGACAACTAGTCTTCCACGGGTAGGAACATCTTATCCTATTGGGAATAAATCTACTACATCTCCACCATTATCATTTGTTCCCTTTGTCCAGCCGTTTTTTTAACTGGCAAGACATAGAATAAAAAAATCAAAATATTTTCCACTAAAATGTTGTTTTAGCCCCCGATTTCCAATTTTCACAAGGGAAATAGGTTAAAAAAAAGTCCTCAGAATGTGATACACAGTTTATCCTGAATGTAGCAATACCTCACATGTGACTGTACAGTACTGCTTGGTCACACGGTAAAGCTCAGAATGGAAGGTGCGCCATGTCACTTTTGGAGCACAGATTTTCCTAGAATAATTTGCAGACTCCATTTGCAGAGTCCCTAACTGCCAGAACAGAAGAAATCCCCTCAAGTGTCTACATTTTGGAAATTACACCCCTCTGGGAATTCATAAACAGTGAGTGACGATTTAGTCTCTGGAATACACCCAAGGAGTGAAACACTGAATGTTGCAGAACTAAAAATTGCATATAACCACTTGTTGTGCCCAGTACATTGTTCCAAGCCTGGGGTGGAACAATCGTGGTCGCAGGGGTCGCCACTGCGACTGGGCCCGGGGTTCAGGGGGCACGAGTAGTACGGCACTTGCATCAGCTGGATGTACGTCCAAGTGCGTAGATCCAGCTGAAATATATTGCAGCACTGACCGTCTGATCCCTGCACATTGCGGAGTCATAGTAGGAAGCAGCTGGCTCTGGAGGTAACATGTGTCCGGGCTACTTAAAGGGAACCTGTCACCACTTTTTTGGCGTATAAGCTGCGGCCACCACCACCGGGCTCTTATATACAGCATTCTAACATGCTGTATGTAAGAGCCCAGGCCGCTGTGAGAACATAAAAAACACTTTATAATACTTACTTAACGGTCGCGAGGTGCGCCTTATGGGCATCTCCGTTGTCCGGTACCGGCGGCTCCGCCTCTTTCGGCCATCTTCGTCCTTCTTCTGAAGCCTGTGTGTGCATGACGTGTCTACGTCATACACACTCGCCGATCCTGCGCAGGCGCACTACAATACTTTGATCTGCCCTGCTCAGGGCAGATCAAAGTGCGCCTGCTCAGGACCTGAATGCTGGCGAGTGTGGATGACGTCAGCTGCGTCATGCACCGCGGCTAGAGAAGAAGGAGGACGAAGATGGCCAAAAGAGGAGGTGCCGGCACCGGAGAACAGAGACGCCCATATGACCCACCGCACGACCGTTATGTAAGTATTATAAAGTGTTTTTTTATGTTCTCACAGCAGCCTGGGCTCTTATATACAGCATGTTAGAATGCTGTATATAAGAGCCCGGTGGTGGTGGCTGCAGCTTATACGCCAAAAAAGTGGTGACAGGTTCCCTTTAAGCAATTACATATTCACTGCTCTCTACGCCCATAATCCCACCCACCTCTTTCCACTGAAGCCAGTGCTGAGAGGTGGGCGGGCTTAAGGGCACAGTGATCACCCAGACACTGGCTTTTTGCATCTGCTGGGCGATGGTGTGGCCCACCTGGAAATCAGTGGATTCCCTACTGGGCCCCTAACTCTGACAGTCTGTCCTCCAGCATACAGCACATATACTGTATGTTCCATCCATCAGAAGAGGGGAGAAATGCTGATCATTGCCTCTTCTGCAGCACAGCCATTCCCTGCACTCACTGGTCCGAAGCTTCACAGGTGTAAGCCCCGCCCACTGGCAGTAAGCCCCGCCCAATGGCACGGAGCTGCTGTGGAGTCTCAGGCCTGTGCAGTGAGTGCTGCAGAAATATGAGAGACTTCTGGGGAGATTGTATCCCTCTCCCCTGCACTGCCATTGCTCTGTAAATGGCAGTAGTAGGAGGGGGAGGTTCCAGAGGAACACAATGTGACCTGAAGTGAGTACGCTAGCTCCCTGAATAATGACTCTAGCCCCACTACCCTCTTATATCCACCTATTTGCCCTCATAGCTGCACTCTCCTGCCCCTCTCCCCCACAGCTGCACTCTCCTGCCCCCTCCCCCACAGCTGCACTCTCCTGTCCCCCTTCCCCACAGCTGCACTCTCCTGCCCCCTCCCCCACAGCTGCACTTTCCTGCCCCCTTCTCCACTGCGCTGTAGCTGATGATATGCCTCACTGCTGTCCTGTGATGGTGGTCGGGTCTCCTCATTTTCATGGTTTTCTGTCAGACATCCAGCTTTCTTATTTCTTTGTATATACAGTACAGTGTGTATAAAATGCTCACATATACAGTATATAAAAATCTAGTATATATGTCTGCATTTGTGTGAATGTGTACATGTGTGGCATTTTTAAAATTCAGATACTAAAAAAGCAGAATATTAAAAAGGACCAAAAAACCCTCTTAAAAATACCAAAACTCGTGTACCATTAAAAAAAACAACTACCATTTTTACATGCAACATGAATAAATTTATAATGTTATTTATAGCACAAATATAGTGTACAGCTAAAAAAAAAGATGGATAGGGCTATATACAAGGATTGGGACAAATATACAAGCATGGGATGGGAAAGCTGGGTGCTGAGGGAAAGAGCCTCTTTCCCTCAGCACCCAGCTTTCCCATGCTTTGATATCCCTCAGAACCCAGATTTCATATATTCATATATCCATCTTGTCCTCAGCTCTCAGCTGATGCTGGGTCACCCACCCATGCTCTGCTATACATCTTTCTTTTAGCACTCCACTTTTCCCATGTTTTGCTATACATCTTTCCTTCAGCATCCAGCTTTCCCATGCTCTGATATCAAGGGCAAGCTGGGTGCTGAGGGAAAGTTGTATAGCAGAGCACTGGAAACCTGGGTGCTGAGGACAAGAGGAATATAAAAACAGGGAAAGCTGGGTACTGAAGGAAAAAGAGATATCGAAGCATGGGAAAGTAGGGTGCTGAGGGAAAGAGCCAAGTGTCAGTGTAATCATCCTGTACCCTGAGGGGGGCCCCAGTCCAAATTTTGCACCGGGGCCCATCAAACTCTAGTTACACCACTGTTCCCAGCTCATGCTGCTGGGGACCTGCACCCTGTAAATTAAGCGGACTCTCCTCACTACAATAATGCCAAACATATGGATGCTAAATGGGGTTTAGGGTACGCTCACACGAGCGTATGAATCGGACGAGTATAATGTGAGAAAATCTATCATTGCACTCTGACCAATGTTAATCAATGAGTTGGAGAAGATGGTCAGTTTTTTTTCTCATCCAGATTCTGGATGAGATAAAAGTTGCAGCATGCTGCAAGTGAATGCCAAAATCATGCGAGACTCATCAATACAAGTCTATGGGTGCGAGAAAAAATGGACTCCACACGGATCATCCTAGTGACATCCATTTTTCTGGATAGAAAACTATTCTGTAGCACAAAACACTGTAAATGGTCCTGTAAATGAATAATAGTGGCTGAGAAAAAAATGGATTGCATACGGACAGCACATGGATTACAAGTGAGAAAAAAATCGTCCTTCTCTCCTGGATGAGAATGGTACCATTTTTTCATACACTCGTGTGACTGCAGCCTTAGGCACATTCCGGGGTTGGGAAGGGAGGGGGGTTGTTATGTTCACGAAGCGAGCACGGTATTAGTGGGTTTACTGGACCGAAAGTACTGCTCACTTACCTAGGGGAGCGAACTGGATCAGCCGCCGAGTCTTCACTACTGCCACTGGAGGTAGCAGTAGGTACACATGCTCGTAAACAGCCAGCAGAGGGAAGCCCCAGGGGATCTGCGGTACCTCAGCAGCTGGTGCCATGAATACTATACAGTCTCTGGTAATAGTAATAGCAACAGCAGTTGGTGTCGTGGATTCGGCTGGTATGGATGGATGCGGTAGCAGCAGCCAATGAGGATACTTGCAGCAGCGGGTATCATGGTGAGTGGTCGGCGTGAATACTTGCAGCAGAAGGTATTGTGGTAGCCAGCCGGCATGGATGGTTGTAGCAGCAGACTGGTAGAGCAGTGAAACAGTAGTGAAAGACTGATACCAGTCAGCAGCAGAACACAGCACAAAGACAGCAGCAGTACAATGGGCCATGAGTACTAGCAACGTTAGGAACTTGTTGCCCAGGCACCTACCTAAAGGGGAAAGTGCCTTAAATACCTGAAACCTCCCAGCTGACCAGATAGGCACTTCTGGGTCAGGGTGCACTGGCCCTTTAAGAAAGAAATATGGTAGTGCATGCACCATAGGGGCATTCCCAGGAGGCCTGTGTGGTGTGTGAAGGCCCTGGGAGACAGCAGCATGAACTGAGGATAGGACAGCCAACGCAGGATGGCCCTGCAGGTGAAAGAATGAACGTCCCCATCGAGGGAGTGAGGCAAGGTATGGGTGTTACAGTACCCCCCTTACACCCCCATTTTCCAGGAATCTCTTAAGGAGAAGAGAGGCATTAATATTCTGCCTTGGTTCCCATTACCTCTCCTCAGGGCCAAACCCTTCCAGTCCACCAAATAGTACATTTTACCTTGGACTTTTTTTTTACAACAAGGATGGCCTTTACCTCAAAGGTGTCTTCATCATTGATCAGAGGAGGCGAAGTACCTAGATCCCTGTTAGTAACAACTGAGGATGACAGGTTTGAGGAGAGACATGAAATGAATTGGGAATGCATTAGGAGGCCAGGAGCTTCAACTGGAGTGACAACTTCTGTCCAACGTGACCGGCTAGCTTGGAAGAATGACCCCACTGAAGTACTCGCTTCCTGTCTGCTTCAGACACTAACGTCTTACCGGGAGTAACTTGAGACACGTTTATAGGAGCCACTGTCACCATCCTGGAAGGCTCAATAATGTGCTGAGGCTTCTCCTCCTGTATGGCCGACAGAAATGACTGCAGCAGCACAGTTGCCTTGATATTTTTCTCAGCTGGGCGGGAAGGCAGAACGAAGTCGAAGTGGATGAAAGAACAGCAACCATCGGGCTTGGCATGAATTCAACCTCTGAGCCGACTGGAGATAAACCAGGTTCTTATGGTCAGTGAATGATGATGACTGGATGCACCAGTCCCTCCAAAAGGTATTGCCACTCTTCTAATGCCAATTTGATCGCCAGCAATTCCCAATCGAGTAATTGCGTTCCGCTAGAAAAAAGGCCCTGGAAAACAATCCACAAGTTACAGTCTTACCCATAGCGGACTTCTGCGTGAGCACCGTCCCAGTACAAGAGGACGAAGCATCCACCTCCAGGACAAACTGCTTGTTAGTCTCCGGTCTATACAGCGCCGGGGCCGAGGAGAAGGCCTACTTGAGGGAGATAAAGGTGTATTCTTCTTTTGTGGTCCACGCTTTCGTATTCGCCCCTTTGCGAGTCAAGGCTGAGATGGGAAGAACCAGGGACGAGAACTGAGGGATGAACTGCCTATAATAATTGGAGAAACCGAGGAACCGCTGGATCACTTTTAAGAACGTTGGGAGAAGTCCACTTCAGTACCACTGACCGCTTTTCTGGATCCATCATCAGATTGGTATCCAAGATAATGTAGCCTAAGAAAGGCAGAGAAGACTGCTCATAGAGACACATCTTGTATTTGGTACCCGGCGAACATTACTCCTGTGTGTAGGAGGCCTGGTGAGAACACGAGAATGTTGTCCAGGTATACCACCACACATGTGTAGAGCATATCTCAGAAGATATCATTGACAAATTCCTGGAAGACCGCCAGGGCATTGCTAAGCCCCAATGGCATCACCTAATACTCATAGTGGCGGTCACAGGTTTTGTAGGACGTCTTCCATTTGTCGCCTGACCGTATCCAGACCAGATTGTACACACCATGGAGGTCGAGCTTGGAGAAAATCATGGAACCTCGGAGTCGGTCGAACAATTCCGGTATAGGCAGTAGAGGGTATTTGGTCTTAGGAAATGAAGAAAACAATTTCTCTCACTCAAGTGATGAACAATGCTTTATTGTGCTAATACACAATTAAAATCATACTGGGGGAAAGATCCCCTCTCTGCAAAGCCTTACGCGTTTCAGTGGAAAAAAATACCTTACTCATAGGCTTACCGTAATTTTAATTGTGTGTTAGCACAATAAAGCATTTTTCACCACTAGGTTTTTTTTTCATTTCCTACTGCATACTGGTAGAGGTCAGCCATCGCATCTCTCCCCTCTTTGGATCCTGAGGTCATATTGGAAGACGAGGTATTGGTTTGTTTTGTTTTTTTGGTATTTGTTCTTGACCATGATTTGATTAAGACCTCTGTAGTCGATACAAGGTCAAAGGGACCCGTCCTTTTTCTTGACAAAGAAGAAACCGTCTCCGGCCTGTGAGACTTTTCAATGAAACCTCTTGCCAGATTCTCCTTTATGTACTCGAACATAGCTTGCATCTCAGCCTGATACAGAGGATAAATACGACCACGGGGAGAAGTAGAACCAGGGAGTAGGTCAACTATACTGTCTGTGCGGCGGCAGAGGCTCGGCCTCTTTCTTGTCAAAGACGTCCACATAGGTCAAGTAGGCAGATTGCAGATTCGGGAAGTTAGAGGGTCTTACAGGCAGTGTGCACGGAAAAACAAGACAGCTTTCGTGGTAGGAGTGACCCCATCTGAGCAAGTCTCTAGATCTCCAGTCCAGAACTGGTTCATGCTTCTAAATCCATGTCAGGCCCGGCGACAATGGATGCGACATTCCGGTAAAATATGGAAGACGATTTTCTCTCTATGCACCATTCCCGTGACAAACTGGATGGGCTCAGCCAGAGGCTTTCTATCCATGAACAGCACTGTAATGGGAGTTTGCAGCTGATGAACAGTAATCCAATACTGATCTACTACGGTCTGCTGAGTGAAATTCCCATCAGCATCAGAGTCCAGTAAGGCTGTTTCTGAGAACTGGGAATCGCCACAGGACACAGTCAAATATAGAGGTGAAGAATACTTGCTTTCACCTATAGTCGCCTCTCCTACTGACCCTAGGGAGTATCCCTGGAAAATAAAGTTACTTTTGCAAATTGTGGTTATTTCTTTTTGATAAATGTTTTGAGGGTTATGCTTTTGTGGATTGTGAGGTTGAGATTGTTGTTTTTGGATGGCACTGTAGCCAAGGAGCTAGGGGTTCCTCTAATCTCCTTAGGTACTTCCATAAAGGTATCTTCCCTAGATAATTCTTCCCTTTACCAGAGTGTTGGGTTTTGTATTGTAGAGCCAGTATCCCTCACCACTGGCTGGCTGTCTTCACAGGGGAGAGTTATTTTTTTAATCCTATGGGACCTCACCGCTGCCGTGGTTTTGGGCCCACAATCTGATTATTGACTGGGAGGAGGTCGATGTTATCAAATGGTCATTCAGGTGTGGGTCTCACTGAATGCCCATGCAGACCTGGCAGTCGGCATCCCCTTGCTGGTCCTTTGGTATTTGGCACAGTGTCCACAGGTGTTTTCTGACGAGGCTACACGAGAGGTACCACCACATAGAACCTATGATTGCTCCATCCAAATTATTAAGAGGGTGAAATTACCTGAAGGCAGAATTTTTAGTCTGCCAGAACCCAAGAGACAAGCCAAGAGAGATTATATTAAGGAGAACTTGGCCAATGGATTTTTCTTTCCTCCATATCCCCTGTGGGAGCGGGGTTCTTTTTGTGCCCAAAATGATGGGGGTTTGTGACCTTGTATTGATTATTGAGAGCTCAATCGGATAACGGTATGTAACCAATACCCCCTTCCACTCACTCTCCATTTCTTTAACCAACTTATTGGGGCAATTTGGTGTACCAAGCTGGACCTCAGTGAAGCCTATAACCTAATTCGCATTAAAAGGGGGGGATGAGTGCAAAAACGGCTTTCAAATCCCTGGAAGGTCATTATGAGCAGGGCTGGCGTCAGCACCCAAAGCACCTAGGCAAACCAGGAGTTGGTGAATCTTTTCTTATGCTCCGGGTCGACTTCTGGGGACTGCAATGCTTAGGCCAGCCCTTTAAAACCACATTTGGAGTGCAAGCATACGTATGCAGCATTCATTGCTGCACACTTCGTCACTATAGAAAGTTAATATGTGGGTGAAATGTTAGCATGCGATGCGAACTGTTCTACTAATGAAGAGGAGCTGTACAGCCGCCGGCAGAGTCTCTCTGAGCTTTATACCCACCCAGTCATGTAATGACCCCCAGATCTGTATATCTACCCAGTGATGTAATGCCTTCCCAGAGCAGTATACCCACCCAGTAATGTAATGCCTCCTCAGAGCTGAATACCTCCGCAGGGATGTATGCCCCCCAGAGCTGTATATCCACCCAGTGATGTAATGCTCCTCAAAGCTGTTTACTCACCCAGAGCTGAATGCCCCCCAGTGATGTAATGCTTCCTCAGAGCTGTATACTCACCCATTGCTGTATGCTCCCCAGAGCTGAATGCCACCTCAGTGCTGTATACCTCCCAAAAGCTGTATATCCACCTAGTGATATATGCCTCCAGTGCTGAATGTCCCGCCCAGAGCAGTTTCGCCCCAGAGCTGTATGCCCTCCCAGAGCTAAATGCCCCACCAGACCTATATGTCCCCCCAGAGCTGTGTGCCCACCCAGATCTAGTCCTTGCTGTTACCTTGAGTCCTGTACCAGCATCCCTGCCCCCAGGGTAATCTGCTGCAGTCCAGGGACTGTCCTGGAGAGGCACCTGATGTCTACCGGAAGCCCAACCTCCCCATCAGAGGCTCTGGTGAATACCTGAAAGGCATTTACTCACGCCCCTTTAGGGTAAGCCCAGGCCAAACCCATGTGTGCTTGACACTTGCTCTACGTCTATGCCTGTCTGCTCAGAAAATATTTTTTAAGTAAAGTACATCTTGGCTAGGAAGAAGGTTAAAGGAAAAACCACATTCCTGTTGGACTGGAAAGGATTTGGTCCCGAAGAGGTCCTCAAAGAGAATATTCAAGCCCAATTTCTTTTAAAGAAATTCTTTTCATGCCTAATGAGGAGGGGTGTAAGGAGAGGGGTACTGTAACGCTAGCATCCCGGCGCTATCACCCTTCCTACTCTCGGCAGGGATGCCAATGGACTCACCTCCGTTGACAATCAGCTTTCTCCCCTGCTTCATCCACAGTCTCCAGGGCCTGGATGTATTATGCAGGTATTCTAGCAGCATCCGTAGTACACGCACGCACACTCCCCATCTCTTAAAGGGGCAGTGCACACTCTAAAGTGTTCCTAGTTAAGCAATTTTCAAACTTTCAATTTTTATATCTTTAAACCAGTTAGTCATACCATACAAAATAATTAATAAATAATATTTCCCATATGACTAATTTACATTTGCATAATTCATTTTTTTTTAGAAGGGTTAAAAGTTTAACAGAATTTTTTTTTTTTCCAAGAAATTTACAAAACCTGTTTTTGTTTAGGTACCTACTCAGATTTAAATAGACTTTGAGGGCCTAAATGTTAGAAAATTCCCAAACGTGATACCATTTTAAAAACTGCACCCCTCAAATACTTCAAAACTGTTGTAAAAAATTTGTTAACTCATTTGTTGCTAAACATGAATTAATGCAAAGTGGAATGAAAAAAGAAAAATGTTAATTTTTCCTCTAAAATATTGCTTTAGCCCCAACTATTTCCCTTTTATAAAGAATAGTACAGAAAAATGGACATCACAATTTGTTACCCAGTTAATTCTGTGAGCTTCGATGCCCTATATCTGGTCGTAAACTGCTGCTTGGACAATCAGCAGGGCTCAGAAGGGAAGGAGCACCATTTCAAATTTTAGAACACAAATTTGGTTGAAATAGACTGTGGGTGCCATGATGCATTTATAGGGCCCCTAAGGTGCTTAAACAGCAGAAATCCCTCAAAACTGACCCTATTTTTTAAACTACATCCCTCAGGGATTTTATCAAAGGGTATAGTCAGCAATTTAAACCCACAGGTACAACACAGAATTTTTGTTTCCTCTTTCCATATTTTAACTGTTTACTTTTTCACTTAGTCTCATTGTGGGACATGAATATTTTTTTACTTTCACTGGCCTCATGCACTGCATTACTCTTGTGGAAGTACAGAGACCTCTTACATTTCAAGATAGATATTTAATAGAAGCAGACATGAATAGGGCTGAGCAGACCCGTGGCTGTTTGGGTTCTCTGGGTTCGGCCAAACATTAGTTACAAGTTTGGTTCAGTATCCGGACTGGAACCCGAAACCCATAGAAGTCAATGTGGATCAAAACGTTTGTGCTGTAAAATGGTGATAGTAAGGGCTACAAAATAAAGCAAAATAGAGTTAAGAGCAGGACAAATTGGGATAGGGAATAAATACATAAAAACGGCTTGGGGTCCCCCCCTATTTTTGATAACAAGCTAAGGTAAAGCAGACAGCTGAGAGCCGGTATTATAGAGTGTGAGAAATTGCGTTGTTTGCTGATGACCGCAAGTGACCTACGGAGCCTCATTTTGAGAACAAAGCTCTATAAGATTTGATGGATGTCATTGGACATTAAACCATTGAATTACGTTGGAACTTCAAAGATTTTTTTTTTTAAATTAATAAATTGGGGAATGAGGGAGTCTTCATTCAAATAACTATTTTAACTGTATGTGTATTTTTTTCTTTACACTTACTGGATTAGTAATGGGGTGTCTGATAAGACACCTTTCCATTACTAACCCCTGGGCTTGATGTCAGTTGTCAATTCAGAGCTGACATCAACCCCAAAAATATCACTCCCATTGCCTCCACACCAGGACAACGGGGAATAGATGGCCAAAGCGCCAGAACTGGCGCATCTACTGGAAAACAACTTCTAGGGTGGCTGCGGGCTGCTATTATTAGGCTGGGTCAAATAACCATGGGGCTTCCCAGCCTGATAATACCAGCCCCCAGCTGTCTGCTTTACCTTGGTTGGTTATCAAAAATAGGGGGGGAACCCCATGTCATTTTTTTTTTTTTAATTTTGTTTCCAGCTGTATCTAGGCATCTTCCCCATGGAGAAAAGCTTGTCGATTGACTGTGCTTCTAAAAAAACTAGCATCTGAACAGCATCTAAACTACAAACACGACCACAAACTTTACAGTTCAGGTTTGCTCATTCCTAGACATAAATTCTGAGATTCATAGAAGAAACTTCAAAGACAGGACAACTTTATGCATAACCACAAGCCACAAGGCAGTGGTAGACAGTTAAAAATGAAAAAAATATATACAGTAGAGAAAACAGAAGACTTGGTGATAAACAATATCAAGCAACCGGATATTAACAGAGGCATTCAAAAGTTCATTGAAACATGAAAATGACAGGTAGAAGCAACAATGAGGTAACGGGGTGTTGGTACTACGGTAGCACACCATAAAGTAGTTGTCCTTTTTTTTAAAATTAAAAAAATAAATAAATGTGGGAATAAGAAAAATGGAGAACAAATAAAGCGGGGGGGTTGGTTGTGGATTAGATTGCGGAAAATTAAGGATCCATCAGCTTTAAAGGACACAGGAATGTCAGGTGTAGAAGTACTTCAGCAGGCCCAGATCATGGGGGCCCTGACAGGCCCGCAAGCACCCGGCCAGCACAAGCCCAGTGCATGAGAGCTGCTCCCTGCACTCACCAGAGAAATCCCCAGGCAGAGACATTCCAGCTATCTTCCTCCCTGTGGGGGGGCCTCCCCTGGGCAGCCCGGCTCCCTCCCCCACATGTGCGAGCCCTGCTCATAATACACCAGATATACAGGCACTGAGGGAGTTAATCTTAGCCCTTCCAAGTAAAAGTGACCTAGATGCACTGGTCTGCAGAATAGAGCAATCTCATCAACAGGCCATCACTGCGGTGAGAGAGGAGATAGGGGCCTTGGACGACAGGGTCACAGCCACTGAACAGGCTCAAGATTCTATGGAAAGCAGAGTCACACGGCTGGAGAAAGAATGTGTGGCCTACAATAACCGCTTAAAGTATATGACACTGTTGCTGGACGATCAAGAGAACAGAGGACGCCGCAACAACATAAGAGTAAAAGGTATCCCAGAGGACTGGCCCACTGAGTTGCTCCGTACCAAGGTGCAAGACATATTTAATACTGTCACTAATAGACCACTGGATGCCACGTTTCTATGCGACAGAGTACACAGAGTTGCCAGCGCCACCCAGGGAGCCGGCTCGTCTGCACCAAGAGACGTTCTCTGCCGTTTACACTTCTTCACGGACAAGGAGCAGATCCTGAGGAGAGCCTGGGAGTTCGGGCCTGTAAAGATGGACGGTGCAGTTATTAAGCTTTTCTCTGATGTCTCTAGCCGCACACTTTACATGAGGCGTCAGCTTCAACCACTCCTGGTTAAAATCAAGGAGGTGAACGCCTCGTATCGCTGGGGCCATCCGTTCCACCTTATTGTCCGGAAAGGGTCGTCTGTCTTCCTATTGAAGCATCCTGCGGACCTGCCGGCCCTATACAAATTCCTGGATTTGCCCGATCTCCCCATTCCAGACTTGTTATCCTGGGAGTCCACGAGCCCCCAGATGCAGAAGAGGGGAAAGGTTCCAGGTTTCGTGCCAAGCGGTGGCAGTGGCTGAGAAGTTTACAAGGCTCCATTCTTGGATTACTGTTTTGGTGTATTGCGTACCCTTGCATTTTCTGGGGTTTCTGTTCCAGTGTGGGGGGGTGGAGGTGGGCCATACATATGGTCTGAAGGTGGCGACGGAGGAGAGGCTGTTGGAATTCATAATAAGCATTGCCTTCTGTGGGTTTACAGGGGTGATAGCCAGTATATAGCAAGGTGGGGGGGGGCGGGTGGGCTTCATACGTGTGTTCACTACCGTCTTCGTTGAGACTGCCCTAGTAGGCCTAGGGCGGGCCCATAGGCCTGCAAGCTCTTTGAGAGCGTCTTTTCTTGGTTTCCGTTTTCTTCCTTTATCTCCTTTTTTCGCCTAATTTTTCTTTCTTTTCCTTTTTCTCCTTTTTCACCCTCCCTCTACTTCTACATCTCCCCCTGTTTTCTCCCCCCCTTAATACCTTTCCCCGTGGTGTGTTTGTGCGTCTTGTCCTTGTCGTTTCCCCATAGGTCCCTGTTGAAGCCGCGAAGCAGATGTCCAAACCTGATCTTAGAGTGGGGTCCCTGAACGTCAAGGGTCTTCACAGCCCAGAGAAGCGCTCAATCCTCCTGAACCTGTTGTGGAAAAGGCGACTTCAGGTAATCTTCTTACAAGAAACCCACTATTGCCTAGATAAACCATATAAGCTGTCTGACCGGAGATACTCGACGGTCTACCATTCGCCATCACCTGACCCACGATCCAGGGGGACAAGCATTCTGGTTGCAAGCTCTCTGCCATGGGAGTTGATGGGGACCCACACGGACAAGGAGGGGAGATTGATCATGATAAAAGGTCGTGTCCAGTCCCAGGTCTTCACCTTTGCGGCCCTTTACCTTCCCAACACGGGGCAATGCTCGGCCCTGCTAAAATACCTGAGCATCCTGGACGAGTTCTCAGAGGGCACGTTGATAGTGGGAGGGGATTTTAATTTTGTTATGGACCCAGAGATAGATACTTCAAAGGGTGCCACCACTATGTCTAGAGCCGCTCATAGTCAGGTCAAACGGGGGTTACACGAATACCAGCTAGTCGACGCGTGGAGGTTGCAACACCCGACAGACAGGGACTATTCCTTCTACTCCGCTGTCCATAATACGTACTCAAGGTTGGACCACTTCTTTATCAAACACAGGGATCTCCACTGCCTGGTGGGTACTGAAATAGATGAGATCTTGTTTTCTGACCACGCTTTAATAATTCTAGATGTCTCCCTAGTGCGCCCATTGGTTAAACAAGGCCAATGGACATTGAATACTTCTTTGCTGGGGGATCGTGGGACCATGCAGGAAATACGGGAGGCGGTGGAGGAGTACTTCAACCTCTGCGCCCAGGGAGACACCACACCCGCGGTAACATGGGAAGCACATAAATGTGTAGTGAGAGGTCTGTTTGTTAAACATGGCGCTCGGTTGAAACGGGAGAGAAACGCGGAAATCGAGTCGCTAGTGGCAGACATACACGCGTTGGAGAGGATTCACAAAGACCAACTAGATGATGAGACCAAAACCCTTCTCTTTCAGAAAAGAGAAAAGTTGAAATCGCTACTTTCCAACAAAGCTAAAGCCTCATTAGCAAGATGCCGAAGGCATTTTTATGAATTCGGAAACAAAAATAGCAGGACTCTAGCAAGGGCGTTGCGGATTCAAAGGTTGAAGGGGTTTATACCACATATACGGAAACAATCTGGGGAGAGACTCACTTCCGGGTGACATTGCTGCTGCATTTAGGGACTTTTACTCAGCCCAGTATTCAATTGACAACAACTTGACAGAGGACGATAGGGAGACAGCCAGGGTAAGAATCCAGGATTATTTAAGATCCTCAAGACTCCCGAGGCTTAAACCGGAAGATATAAAAGGCACTGGAGGCACCGATTTCTGAGGCGGAGCTAGCTGCGGCCCTTAAGAATTCCCCTTCGGGTAAGGCACCGGGGCCGGATGGGCTCCCGGTGGCCTATTACAAGAAGCTGGGTCCTATATTGACCCCCCATTTTCTAGCAGCCTTCAACAACATCCCATCGCGTCCATCCCCACCTTTACCAAGAGATGCCCTTGCTGCTACCATTGTGGTTATTCCTAAAGAGGGGAGGGATCCCTCCACTTGTGCCAACTATCGCCCGATCTCCCTGCTCAATGTGGACCTAAAGTTGTTTGCTAAGATTCTGGCCGAGTGACTGTCCCCACTGCTCGGGGGTATAGTCCATTCTGACCAGGCCGGGTTCATACTGGGCAGGGAGGCTAGGGATAACACCACGAGGACCATAAACCAGATTCATAGGGCCAGGTCTGATGGTGGATCTCTCATGTTGTTGTCGACAGACGTCGAGAAGGCGTTCGACCGGGTCAGCTGGACGTTCCTGGACGGTGTCCTTGCTTTCCTAGGGCTGGGGGGAAACATGTTAAGTTGGATAGGTTCTCTATATAGTGCACCGTCGGCTCGTGTTCGGGTTAATGGAGTGCTTTCAGAGAGTTTTCCGATTACCAATGGCACCCGGCAGGGTTGTCCGCTTTCCCCAATGATATTCATACTCACATTAGAGCCCCTACTGCGACACATTCGGATGAACACTAGCATTAAGGGACCGGAGATCGGGGGAGCGACTCATAAGATAGCAGCCTTTGCGGATGATCTATTATTTTTTATCGCTGACCCAGCCGAATCACTCCCAGTGCTAATGCAGGAATTTAATCATTACTCCCTCCTCTCCAACTTCAAGGTCAACTTGTCTAAATCGGAGGCTCTGGGCGTTAACCTCCCCGCGGAGGTAGTTTCGCAGCAGCGGGGAGCCTCTGATATTCAGTGGGCTCCTCAGTACCTGCGATTCTTGGGACTTAAATTGTCGGCCGACGTGAGCTCCCTTTTCCAGTTGAACTTTACCCCTCTGCTCCAAAAAATTATAGAAGACTGTAAAACCTGGTCAAAAGGCACTTTCACGTGGTTCGGACGGGCCGCGATTTTTATGATGAACATTTTTCCGAGACTCTTGTACCTCCTTCAGACCCTACCCATAGGGATCCCCAGGCCATTCTTTAGAGAAGTTTCGTCTCTACAAACGAAGTTCCTATGGGCAAACAAGCCGGCGAGACTGGCACGGTCGTTGTTGTGTAGACCTAGGGCTCGGGGGGGGCTGGGTCTCCTGGACCTCAAAACGTATTCCATTGCCACACACATGGCCAGGGTGGTGGACTGGTGTCGCCATTCTAAAGCCAAGGCTTGGGTTCAGGTGGAGCAGAGCTTTACTGACATGCCATTGGCGGGGCTTCCCTGGGCGCTTCCCCCTGTGGGCACAGAACTCAAATCCCATCCTACGATTGGTGCTACGCTATCTTGTTGTTCCCAGGAGGTGGTCCGGAGAGCCCTACTGCCCTTGCCCTCTCCCCTTTCTCCGATCAATTGGCGCCCCGAATTTTTCGCCGGGTCTCTCTGACCCGATGTTTCGCCTCTGGATCTCGCGGAATAGATTCCGCGCTCAACACATCGGAGTCGGGGGGCATTGGCCAACAATAGAGGAACTTTGGAGCTTCCGGGTCCCTGGACCCCTGGGCCCGTGGCGTTCCTTACAACTGCGACACTTTCTCGTTACTCTACCGGTCCATAGTCAGTTTGACAGACCCCTCACCGACTTTGAGAAGCTGTGTATGGAAAGGGGGTCTCTCCGACACTCCCTGGCCATTTCACACTCCATGCTATGCAACTCTACAGACCTGTCCCCGCCGGGGTTTCTCTTGCATTGGGAGTCAGACCTGGGCCTCACCCTCTCGACCTCGCAAAGAAATAAAGTGCTGTTACTCGCCCACAAAACATCAGTTAGCTCCAAACTCCAAGAGGCCAACTATAAATGTATCTCTCGATGGTATAGGGTCCCGACGAAACTCCACAGGATGTTCCCAGGTGTAGACTCCAGTTGTTGGAGATGTGGGACTGGGGAAGGTTACTTCCTGCACATATTCTGGGCATGCCCGGAGTTGCAGCGGTTTTGGGAGGGGGTGCGGGGGGTGATCGGGCATGTGGTTGGACACGCGCAGACCCTGGGCCCGGAGCTCTTCTTGCTTCAACTGCCCGACTCCTCTGTCCGTGCTTATAAGGAGTCTCTATTAAGCTTCCTGGTGATGGCCGCCAGGACGTGCATCCCCCTGAGATGGAGATCCCCCACTCCGCCGACACTATCAATGTGGGCGAACAGGGTGAATGAATTGCTGCATATGGAGGACCTGACGGCGTCTCTCCACGACAGACAGGAGGCTTTTCACAGGACTTGGTTTCCCTGGATCGAGTTTAAATTCTCCAAGGAATACGGTACCTGGATCCCCCCTGACTGAGGGGGTCTTCTTCTGCCGTTAGACAGTGGTGTTCTGAGATGATGGATCTCTGCCTAGTGGCTGTTTGTTCCCTTATGTTCTGCTCTTTACCCCCCCCCTTTTTGTGTGCTCCCTCCTATTCGTCTATGGTCTACTTTCTTCTGCTCTCTTGCTTCTTTCTCTTTCTCTCCTTAATTCTCTACAGAATCTCTATACTTGAAAATTCCCGGGTAAACATGGAGGAGTCAAAGTGTGGTAGTTATCAGTTGTTACAGTTAGCCTGATGGGTGACAATGTACAATGGTCGTAAATTGTTATACTACTGTTCTGGATTGATGTATTCCCATGTTTTTCGGTTAAATAAAGAATTATAAAAAAAAAAAAAGAAGTACTTCAGCTGGAAAATGTGTAAAAAGTGAATTTAGCGCTTGGAAAGACGGATGCAATCCTAAACTTAGTAGACGTAAAGATAAATAAATCTAGAGGATTTCTTTTGTACCATGCAGATGGGAGAATCAGAATTTGGTGCAAGTAGCATTAATCCATGATCATAGATATTAGATGTTGTATGGTGCTTCTCACAATTTTATGGTTATTGAGATGTACATACAGTAGGTGAAATAAGTATTGAACACGTCACCAAATTTATAAAGTAAATATATATCTAAAGGTGCTATTGACATGAATTTCTCACCAGATGTCTGTAACAACCCATCCAATCCACACAAGCAAAGAAACCATATATATGTCCATAAATTAAGTTAGGTGTAATAATGAGAATTGACATAGGAAAAAGGTATTGAACACACTTACTGAAATTTATTAAATACATTGTACAAAAGCCTTTGTTGGTCATGCTGTCCCCGTTAATAAAAAGAGGAGGTAGAAATACTGGGCAGTAAAAAACAGAAAAAAAGAAACCAGACTGAAAGTGATATATATTTTTTTTAAGCACATGAAACCTCAAATATCGGATCAATTCTTGTGCGACGCCTCCTGTTTGCAGCAAGTGATGATAACTGGCATGTCGACAAACAGAGAGGGACAGTATACCCTTGTGGGTAAATGTCATAAAGATGCTTTCACAATAGAACATAATACTATGTTTTTCCAAAAATAAGACACTGTCTTATATTTTTTTTGCCCCCCCAAAAAAGCATTAGGGCTTATTTTTGGAGGAGGTCTTATTCTTGGAGAAACACGGTTGGGGGTAAGTTTACCCCGCAAAAAAGCAGACCCCCCCACTTCCCAGGAGACTCATACTCACCAGACCGGGCCGTCTGCGTGGTTCCCAGGTCCTCCTGTGATCTCCGGTCGGTGCTGCACACCGTCCTACCCTGCTGCTAGCTGACACACACAGAAGATCCCAGACACATACAGCAGATCTCACACACACACACACACACACACACACACACACACACACACACACACACACAGCAGATCACAGATATACACAGCAGCTCACACACAGCAGATCGCAGGCACACACAGCCGATCACAGATATACACAGCAGCTCACACACAGCAGATCGCAGGCACACATAACCGATCACAGACACACACACACACACAGCAGATAGCAGATCAAGCCATCACAGATACACACATCCGATCGCAGGCACACAGCTGATCACAGATACACACATCCTATCACAGGCACACACAGCCGATCACAGGCACACACAGCCGATCACAGGCACACACAGCCGATCACAGGCACACACAGCCGATCACAGGCACACACAGCCGATCACAGGCACACACAGCCGATCACAGGCACACACAGCCGATCACAGGCACACACAGCCGATCACAGACACACAGCCGATCACAAATACACATATCCGAACGCAGACACACACAGCCGATTGCAGACACACACAGCAGATCACACACACACACACACATCACATCCAGCACTTACGGCAGCAGGGAATGAGAGCACGTCACGTGTCCGACCTCAGGTCCTGTTCGTCGCGCTGCATGACACTGCCCCTCAGGATTCTCCCGGCGAGAAGACATCGGTGTCGCTAGATGAGGTGAGTGTGTATGCGATCCGATGTGTGTGCGATCCGATGTTTGTGTGTGTGTGTGTGATTTGATGTTTGCGTGTGATCCGATGTTTGTGTGTGTGATCTGCTTATGTGTGCGATCCGATGTTTGTGTGTGAGATCTGATTGTGTGTGTGTGTGTGTGTGTGTGTGAGAGCTGATGTGTGCGGGTGTGCGATCACTGCAGATCCTGCCGCTCAGTGTCGGGTGAGTGTAATTGCCGGGTGCCGCTGTGTATAATGAAGTGTCCTGCAGTATCTGTAACTTTTTTAGCTGCACGGACACTTCATTATTGATCCGGGACTAGGGCTTATTTTCGGGGGAGGGCTTATATTTAAGCCGTTCTCCGAAAATGCTGAAAATCCCCGCTAGGGCTTATTTTTGGGGGAGGTCTTATTTTTGGAAAAACACGGTACCAGTTCTACTCCTGTGATTATGGTGTACTGCAAGGTAGCGGAACCCCTCTACTTTTCATACCGTGTCCCTTAACTGATCTGCATCACATTGAGTTGGCCATGGAACCAGTGGTACAGCCATTTCTCCAAAGTGTCTCTGGAATCGATTTTTTAAACATAATGCCAGGCTGCATGTTGCTCGTTCCATTGTGACCAGCCTGCGTGGACTAAACGTGATACCATGGCCTGCAGTGCCTCCAGCTTTATTTCTCATTGATCATATCTGAGATGTCATTCATCTACAATTGCATTGTACCCATTGTGTGGGTGAGATCGAGACAGCACAGCTAATAAAAGAGAAGCCTGAAATGCCAAGAGATTCATAACATGGAAGTATGGGTCACCAGGCAATCTTCTTAAAGAGAATCTGTCAGGTGCAATATGCACCCAGAACCACGAGCAGTTCTGGGTGCATATTGCTAATCCCTGCCTAATCGTCCCTGTATAAACTAGCATAGATAAAGGGATCTTTAGAAAAAGTATTTCTAAAGATCTTATATCGTATGCTAATGAGGAAGGGCACTAGCCCCCTGGGCGTTAATGAGGAACAACTGGCCCGGGAACTATCATGTTAGTATGTCCCTGTGGGCATGCTATCATGCTAATGAATACGCAGCGTCACAGGATGATCTCACTCACCTCTCCGCCTCCATCGCTGGATTTCGGCTCAGTACGCATGACCCCTGAGTTTGGGTCAGGCGCACTATGAAGCTAGGTGTATGCGTCCTGGCTTCAAACCGACGTAGTGGGCATGACCCGAACTCCAGGCTCATGCGCACTGAGCCGAAATCCAGCGATGGCGGCGGAGAGGCGAGTCAGATCATCCTGTGACGCTACGTATACATTAGCATGATAGCACGCCACAGGGACATACTAACATGCTAATGGGGGCGACTGGCAAGGGAACTAACGCCCAGGGGACTAGTACTCTCGCTCTTTAGCATATGGTAAAAGATCTTTAGAAATACTTTTTATAAAGATCTTTTTATCTATGCTACTAGACACAGGCACAGTTAGGCTGGGATTAGCAATATGCACCCAGAACTGCTCATGGTTCTGTTATAATAATGTAAACTATAGCTGGGTTCACACTAAACGACAGCGACAACGACGTCGCTGTTACGTCACCATTTTCGGTGACGTAACAGCGACCTTGTAAGTCGCTGTTATGATCGCTGCTTAGCTGTCAAACACAGCAGAAGCAGCGATCATAACGTCGCTGTGTTACATGTTCAGAGAGCAGGGAGCCGCGCTTAGCGCTGGCTCCTTGCTCTCCTAGGTACAGTACACATCGGGTTAATTAACCCGATGTGTGCTGCAGCTACATGTCACAGTGCAGAGAGCAGGGAGCCGCGCGCACTGCTTAGCGCTGGCTCCTTGCTCTCTTTGCTACAGTATACATCGGGTTAATTACCCGATGCATACTGCAGCCACATGTCACAGTGCAGGAGCCGGCGCTGGCAGCAAGAGCGGAGGCTGGTAACCAGCGTAAACATCGGGTAACCAGGGAAAGGACTTCCCTTGGTTACCCGATGTTTACGCTGGTTACAGCTTACCGCAGCTGCCAGTGCCGGCTCCTGCTCGCTTCATTTCGTCGCTCTCTCGCTGTCACACACAGCGATGTGTGTGTCACAGCAGGAGAGTGACGACGAAAAAATGAAGCTGGACATTCAGCAACGACCGGCGACCTCACAGCAGGGGCCAGGTCGTTGCTGGATGTCACACACAGCGACAGCGACGGGACGTCGCTGCAACGTCACAGAAAATGGTGACGTAGCAGCGACGTCGTTGTCGTTGTCGCTGTGTGTGACACCAGCTTATGTTCTATACATTGTTCATATAGAGGTGTATTATTTGTATACTAATAACAAATGGTCATTGGTAACTGTAAACCTTTTCTATTATTCTTTTAGTTCCCTAAATTTTTTTCCCTTTCGTTTGTAGGCTTGTGAATTTACTATAATTTGCATTATTTTTCATTGTAAATAAAACTAGTATGGAGAGAAAATGGTTACTTCCCTGTAGGAGGAAAACATTTATCACAATCTGAACATGAAAACAGTTTCTGCTGTGTGAGTTAACAGATGTATAACAAAACTGTATTTCTCTGTATAACACATTCCACACTTATGAAAATGGCTTCTTCCCTTTGTGAGTTCTCTGATGTATAACATCATGAGGTTTCAGTGTAAAACATTTCCCACATTCTGAACATGAATATGGCAGCTGCCCTGTTGTACTTCACTGATACATTAAAAATAATTGTTTTTAAACATTTTTCACATTGGGAGCATGAAAATGTTTTGATTTCTGTTTATGACTCATCTGATGCTTAGTAAGATTTGATTTTTTTGTAAAACATTTCTCACAGTCTGAACACGAAAATGGCTTCTCCCCTGTGTGAATTCTCTGATGAACGATAACATCACTTTTAGCGTTAAAACATTTCCCACATTCGGAACATGAAAATGGCTTCACCCCTGTGTGAATCCTCTCATGTATAACAAGATATGATTTTGTTGAATAACACTTCCCACATTCTGAACATGAAAATGGTTTCTCCCCTGTGTGACTTCTGTGATGGGTAACAAGATCTGATTTCGTATAAAAAGGTTTCCCACATTCTGAACATGAAAATGGCTTCTTCCCTTTGTGCATGTTATGATGAAGAACAAGTTGTGATTTTGTAGAAAAACATTTCCCACATTCTGAACATGAAAATGGTTTCTCCCCTGTATGAATTTTCTGATGATTAACAAGTTGTGATTTCATCAAATAACATTTCCCACATTCTGAACACGAAAATGCCTTCTCCCCTGTGTGAATTTTCTGATGATTAACAAGTTGTGATTTCATCAAATAACGTTTCCCACATTCTGAACATGAAAATGGTTTCTGCCCTGTGTGAATTTTCTGATGTTGAACAATTTTATTTTTGGTTGAAAAACATTTCCCACATTCTGAACACGAAAATGGCTTCTCCCCTGTATGAATTTTCTGATGATTAACAAGTTGTGATTTCATCAAATAACATTTCCCACAGTCTGAACATGAAAATGGCTTCTCCCCTGTGTGAATTTTCTGATGTGAAACAAGATTTGATTTATGAGAAAAACATTTCTCACATTCGGAACATGAAAATGGCTTCTCCCCTGTGTGAATTTTCTGATGTGAAACAAGATTTGATTTATGAGAAAAACATTTTCCACATTCTGAACATGAAAATGGCTTATCTCCTGTGTGACTTCTCTGATGTGTAACAAGCTGTGATTTAGAAGAAAAACATTTCCCACATTCAGAACACGAAAATGGTTTCACCCCTGTGTGAATTCTCTTATGTTTAACAAGGCTTGATTTCTTTTCAAAACATTTCCCACATTCTGAACATAAAATACCTTCCATAGGGGAGAAAATTTTTTTAAGTTCAACAGACGTTTCTTGACTTTTGTTTTGCATATTAGTCTTGGAGGAAGCAGAAGAAAGGACCTTTGCTTCAGGAATGGCAGGTGTAATGACATGTTCTTCACACGTATCTATTGCAAAATTTGAGAATATCACATGTCCTTCTGAGCTCCTGGTATCATCACCTGCCAAGAATAAAACTGATTTAATTAACAAAATAGGATCTTACCAGGTAAAGCACCATTAAGAAGAGGTAATCACACTCACCTATTAGGGTTGTGCTAGTCATAAGCCCTAATTGCACGTTTAGATGTTAGCAACAGCCGCAGCCCTGGATTAAGAGTTAAAACCGTAAGGAAGGGAAGATCGGGTTTATGCCGCGCTATCACCAGAGGAAACGATGTTGATTATGTTAGCTCTTTATTCTTTGTTCAGGTCAACACGTTTCAGAGAGCAATGTCTCCTTCATCGGGACATCAAAGACATCAACAGACTGTTGATGTCTTTAATGTCCCGATGAAGGAGACATTGCTCTCTGAAACGCATTGACCTGAACCAAGAATAAAGAGATGAAGTAATCACCTTCATTTCCTCTTCCTTATTGGTGTGGCACATAATTAAATTAAAAGGTGTCAAATTAAACTAGTAAAATAGGTGCACAAAATAAACATGGACAGTTAAAAGTCTGGATATGTTTTTTTTTTCTTTTAGTTAAAAAAAACAAAGAAAATCTATACCACACCTTTTCAGAAATGACAGAACAAGAAATGCTAGGTAGGTAGATACATGTCTAAAAAGGCAGCAACTAAAGTTGTATTGTTTTGGCATACAGGGATGTGAAATAATTGTTTAAGACCCACACATCACTTGTGAAATAGTGAAAGGTAAATATCTGAATCTTGGTTATTTTTGTTTAGTATTTATTAAAAAAAAAAACAACACACAATTATTCCCACTTCACAAAAAGAATGTACAGGAAATTAAAAAGCTCAGTCCATTCAGGTAACTTGTGAAGAGCACATTTTTCTGACAGGTAGTAAATTAAGACTTTTTTTACTTGAAAAATATTGTGTTGGTTTGCTGCTGCCTAGTGCATAAAGAATTAAGAAAAATGTGTAAATCAAATTCAGCACAACATTTTTCTTAATTCTTTATGCACTAGGTAGCAGCAAGCCAACACAATATTTTTCAAGTAAATAAAATCTTAATTTACTATCTTACCCAACTGATCAATCACACTGGGTGAGGACCGGCTGTTGGCAAGTCTCCCATGTGTCTCTCCACCTGTTAAATGAATCTCCATATTATTCATAGAATACTACATTCATCTTTTTCACTGCTGCAGTTGTGCAACACAAACGATCTAAAGTATTTGTATATTGTTTTAGGCCTCTCTATTGTTGAGTTGTGAGATCCCTATCCCCTCATTATACAGAGCTACTTTAAAATCGGTTCGGCAATCCCTGCTACAGCTTTTATAGAGGCTCCAGTAGTCTCTCCTGATTGGCTGTCCTATATCTTTTAGTGTGATAGCTACAAGGCATCAAAGGGACTTACATGAAAAGCAAAGCATTTTTATATATTGGGTTACCGCTATTTCCTCATAGTTTGTAAGCTTGCGAGCAGGGCCCTGATCAGTGGTGTACTACTAATGGTGCAAAGACCGCACTGCTGCTATGTGTCCCTTGAGCTTGGGGGGGGGGGAGCGTAGTGCCAGTGCGAAGCCTGACGAACACCCCACCATCCCCTCTGGCATCAGCTTTTGAACTGTATCCACATCTTGGCTGAAAATACAGTTGAAAGCAATGATGAAAGATAGAGTCGCCAGTTCTCTCCTCCGTCATTCTTCTTGTGTGTCTGATGTCTTAGCGCAGCGGGCACAATGACATCACTACATTACGCCCTTTGTGTTTAACTGTGCACAGCGTTAAACCACACGCTGCAGAGACAGGAGCAGAAGAATAACAGGAGAGGTTTTTTTTTAATCAATTATTACTTTATTGGGGTCATTATAGTATGCCCCTGCCCCTCACTCCTTTTGGTAGGTGTTGAACTATGTGTTACTCTGTAATGTAATTCTTCAGTTCTGCGGAATACATTGGCGCTCTAGAAATATTAATTATTATTACAATAACATGAGCACACTTGGCCATACCCCTGTACTTATCTACAACGTGAAATTGGCGATTCGTGCAAATCAAATGGAGAGCTTTTCAAACCGTGACAAGTGAAGTATCTCAAATTCTACAAGAATTTTGGATCAAATTGATCCACTAATCTCAGCTTTATTCTAGTCCAAGATATTTCATACAATAGATGACAGCTCCTGCATTCATCATCGGTGCAAATCTAGAGCTGCACACGGAGCAAAACAGGTCCACAATTTGACATATATCCCACAATTTTTGACATGGCCATCTACAGTCATACTAAATGCCTACAGTAAGACGACATCCAATTGCTTTTTTATTATAATTCAAATAGCAGCGTCCAGTAGGTCCAGGATAGCAAATAAGAAAACAGAATAACCTTCACCCTGAGCTATTGTGCACGTTTCCCTCAAATACACAATTGATTCAAATACTTTACACCAGTTTTCTAGCATAAAACACTTGGAAAAGTTGTAAAAACTGGCAACTTTTGATGTTTTTACACAAGTCCCGTCAAGCTCCACAAAATTGGGCAGAGCATATGTACCACCCACGAGACAGGGGTTAAACTTGTTCCCCGGGCCTGGTGATGTCGGGTCTGGGGATGTCACGGGTGGCCCTACTTGGCTTCGTTGCCCCGAGCTGTACAATAAAGAAGGGGGGGGGGGATGATAATGGAGGTTTGTCTCGTGAATAGCCAGGGAATAGCCATCGCTGCTGTCGCTGTCCTCCAGGGCGGATTGTTATAGCAGCTAAGATGTTTCTGCTACCCACAGGTGGAGCGGGCCCCGGGGAGGATGATGAGGGTTGTAGTGATGGCAGGCACCGAAGCACGGGGCACCGGCAAGGAAAGGCAGACACATTCTCTGCGGGTTCACGGTTTCTGTACTCTTCATCCTGGTTTACCCGAGAGATGCCGGTCACCGCCGTGATGGGCCCCAGTCTATCCCGAGCAATTTGAGGTTACCACCAGTGTTCCCCCTTTGAGTCCTTTCTGGTCGTGGTCCCTCCAATCCTGGTGTATGTGGAGTGTGAAACGGACTGTGGGTGTTTTCTGCACTCTCCACAAACCCTAGAATCCAGTGTAGCTGTAGAGAACCCGGGCTGAGCTGTCTGCTCCAAGCCGCGGGTCCTATGGCGCTCCCAGAAGTGTGAGGTAAAAAGTTTGGACCGAGGTCCTGACTGTGCTCCTCACCCCAAGCTGTGCCTGGGGCTAACTGACTATGTGTGAAGATGCTCCTTCCCTTTTCCCCAAGTGGTACCCGCCCCCCAGGTGGTTGTCCCAGGGACCGGAAAAGTCCCATGCTTCATGATGGCCAACCTCAATCTACCCCAGGCCATTTCCCCGTTGGGAAAGCATCTGTGTTTTGTGAGTGAATATGAGAAACACCAGCGATTAATATCTCCTTACCCGGGATGAGTACTACATCTTAAAGGGAGATGCAGTACCCTGTGGAGACTGAAGCCTCAGGGGTGCCACACATAGACAGGGTATGGTGGCACTCCTCCAATGAATACATCAAATGTTCCACTAACTAACGTTCATAATGAAGTGGACCCTAAATTTTGAAGCCCAAAGTTTACATCAAAAGTTCCATATGATTGCACGCTAGAAAAATATCAACATATAAAGTTATTATATAAGCCCGTGATGGAGTAAAATCTGTGATGTCTCTGCATTTAGTGGTCACTACTCACCTGGGTAGTCATCTGTAATAATCTCCACTTTAAACCACTCATCACCCCTCACATATGCCTCTGTAGTATTAATACGGGTCAGCTCTTCACCCTGAAACAAATATTGTAAAAGTCACAGACAAATGGGGAAATCTCATCTATGATCAGCTCTAATCCTGCCATCTCCACCGTTCTCATTAGACAGGTATAAAACATATAAGACTGGTGGATAAAACAAGAGTGCGCACAAGACCTTCACAGCCAACCACACATCATAGGGAGATTTCATGACACCTTTTCTCCATCTACCTGATGATCCTGAGGAACATTGGGATCTTCTTGTTTATAGTCCTGTGGAAGAAGAGGACGGGAACATCTCTCTGGTGTTGTCTTCTCACTGGATAGAACTGGAGAAAACGCATACAGGGAGTGAAGTCATTCTTTACATACAGATAATTATAGGCCGTGTGTATTTAGCCCTGTCTATTACATGATGATGTGAGGGGCTGGGGAACCTCCATCATGACGTCCTTGTACAGATCTTCGTGTCCTTTTAAATACTCCCACTCCTCCATGGAGAAATAGACGGCGACATCCTGACACCTTATAGGAACCTGACACATACAATGATACTGTCATCCCCTGGTCCCTTCATAGCGTTACTGTATAATGTCCCAGCATTCCCAGCAGTGTCACCTGTCCAGTCAGCAGCTCAATCATCTTGTAGGTGAGTTCTAGAACCTTCTGGTCATTGATGTCCTCATGTATCAGGGGGTGAGGTGGAGGCCCCGTGATTGGGGTCAGGGGTCTTCCCCATCTCTCAGACGCAGGGTCCTGACAGTGTTCACTAGAGGTCTTCTTCACTACTGTGTAATCCTGCTTATGGAGAGACACATTAATAAATCTCACTACAGACATTTCCAGAGTCCTCACCTCTCCAGTTCTGTCCATCTGTTATTCCCATAGATAAGAATGATGTAATGTGACATCATCAGAATCTCTCACCTGTCCAGTAAGCCGGAAGAGGATCTCTAGGGTGATGTGTAATATCCTCTCCACCATCTTGTCCTTGTACCCATCCATCCCTCAAGGGTCAATCGGGAATATACTCTTATATAGAAGATCTCCACTGAGCGGATCAGATATTGTAGGGACCTGAATGGGGAGAAGATGACGATGTAACATCATAAAGATCCCATGTAAGAAATCTCCGGAGCTGTTGCCGGCTTCACATGATCACTACATCCAGTCCTGGCCCCGTCCTGCCCCCGGTATAACACACAATCCAACTATAGTCACACACAGAATATCTCCAATACAGCACCAAAAACACAGAACAAAAGGAAAAACCTAAAATGTTGGAGCAGTTCTAATGCCAATTAAAAGTTGCTGGAATTTTGTCTACTTCGCTGGTGAGAATTAATGAAATACACAAGTATGTGATTTCCAAAGCTCTCCAATGAATTTAGTGAAGATCAGGTCTTTTATACCCCTCAAAAATGTGGGTGTATCATGGATAAATGTAGGCATTTCTTACATAGTAAGTAAAAGGCACTCCGTGCATCTACATAACTTACGGTAGTCACTTCCCTCAGCAAGTCTTTGTTTCAGTAAGTTTTCAAACCACAAAAACCCTAATAACCCTAGGTGATTTTGATAGGGCTGTAGATCTATATTAACCCGTTCCTAATTCTAATATTTCCCCTCTTTTTGTTCATTCACGTTGAATACATTTTCTCCCTTCCGAACAGCAAGGAATTACAGCTCTTTAATATGTAGTTGTGTCTTTTTCAAGGGACCAGACGTAAATGCACAATTATCTCAAAAGTTCTTGAATAGTCTGCTTGGGCTATTCCCTCATTAATCCATCATCAATTAAGCAGGTAAAAGGTCTGGAGCTGATTCCAGGTGTGACATTTGCATTTGGAAGTTGTTGTTGTGAACCCACAACATGCGATGAATGGAGCTTTTCAATGGAAAAGAAACAGACAATTATTAGGAGGAAAAGAAGTGGAAAACTATGAGAGAGATAGCAGAAATGTTAGGAGTGGCCAAATCAGTTTTGCACATTCTACAAAAAAAAAAAGCACACTGGTGAGCCTGGGAACTCACAAAGGATGGATATTCATGTAAGACAACAGTGGTGGATGATTGCAGAATCATTTCCATGGTGAAGAGAAGCCCCATTCACAACACCCACCCAAGTGAAGAACACTCCAGGAACTCAGTGTTTCAGTATCTAAGTTTACCATAAAGAGACTTCATGAGAGCACATACAGAGGGTTCACCACAAGATGCAAACCATTAATTAACCTTAACAATAGGAAAGCCAGATTAGGGTTTGACAAAAAAAACAAAAAAAAAACATCTAAAGAAGCCACCCAGTTCTAGAAAAGCGTTCTGTAGACTGATGAAACCAAGATCAATCTGTACAAGAATAATGGGAAATCAAAAGTATGGGAAAGGCTTAAAATGGCTCATGATCCAGAGCACACCACATCCCCTGTAACACATGGTGGAGGCAGTGTGATGGCCGGGCATGCATGGCTTCCAATGGTACTGGGTCACTAGTGGTTATTATTGATGGGATTGAAGACAGAAGCAGCCGGATGAATTCTGAAGTGTTTGGGGTGATATTTTCTGTTCAGGTTAAATCTGAGCAGAAAATCTAGGAGGATACTTTAAAAAAAAAAAAAAAGAAAAAATTACATTCCCTATAGTTACACGTCATCTTATCCGTAAGTCCATAAACAAGATCTGGTACCTTCTACGGAAAGATCTTGTGCGCGATACAATTATTCCTAAACTTCCGAAACTTCCCTTCTGATGAGCACCATCTCTTTTTGTTTTGCGCCCAGCCTCAAAAACCCATCAACTAACACAACATGATCCACTTTGCTCCACAAAAAGTTGGGAGCTACAAATATCAGGCAAAGAAATGTCCGTGATGCAAATGTGTTACATTGGGCACAAACCTTCCAGTCTGTTCAGACAGTGGAGGTTTTCCCAATAAAAACACATATTGACTGCCAAACCCAATATGTGATATATCTTATACATTGTGCCTGTAACTTATAGCATGTGGGCAGCACAACATAAACCCTACACCACCATCTATTTCCCACCGTAGTAACATCACCAAGGGATATATGAACCATGGTTTGTCTAGATTAACCCACTCACCCCAGGGCGATTTTCCGTTTTCATTTTTTTCCTCCCCTTATTCCAAGAGCCATAACATTTTTCCTTTTTCCTTTAATATAGCCATTTGGAGCTTAATTTTTGCGGGACAAGTTGCACTTTTGAATACTACCATTCATTCTGCCCCGTATTGTACTGGAGAACGGGAAAAAAATCCTAGTGCGATGAAATTGCAAAAAAAAAAAAGGGGCGATTTCATGATTTTTTATTTACCATATTCACTATGTGGTAAAACTGACCTGGCAATTTAAATTCCCAGGTCAGTACGAGTTCCTAGATACCAAACAATTATATATTATATATACATATATGTCTATATATACCCATATGTCTATATATACCCCCCACAGTCCCCAACGCTGGAGGAGTGGTACGGGGAGATGAGCACTCTTTATAAGATGGAAGACCTGACTGTGGAATTTAAAGGCACTAAAGACAAATTCCTACAAATATGAAGCCTCTCGATCCTGTTTTTAGACTCTCCGGCATTTTCATCCTTGTTCCCCAACTCCTGAGGGCTCTGTTCCTCCCTTCGCATTGGCCCTCTCCTCCCGGATCTTTTCCTTGATTGTGTCCCCTTGAGCGGTGTTCTGAGATCAGAAGGGAAGGCAAGGCAGTATGTATGTGCAATAGGGGTGAGGAGTTGTTTTTTTCTTTTTTGTTTTGTCTTCTCCTGCCCTCTTTCCACCCCATTTCCTTCTTTCTCTTCTTTCTTTTCATTCCCTTTTCTATATCTTTCCTGTTTATCTATAAAAGTATTGAAGGCATTGGTAAATTACTTCTTCCGCAAAAATGTGTAGAGGATTTGGTTCTAGATAACAACTATTGTTCTTTACCCGTTGGGGTACTTTTACTTTTCAAGAACTTATGTCTACGCTGTGGATGTTTTGACATGTTATGTTTGTATGGACACTTTTGTTGCTCTTTTAAAAACTTTAATAAAAAAGATTAAACATATACTGTATATACCCCCAGAAATTTGTCAAACAAAAAAAAAAATTCACTTTTGTCGCCATTTTTACAGACCTGTAATGTTCTCATTTTTCGGAATATGGGGCTGTGTGATGGCTTATTCTTTGCATCTTGAGATGACATAAATTATACGATCTTTGGATAGTGTCACAAACCACCGGGGGGGTCACTCAGAAATCCCCCGCGCTGGCTACCAGTACGTCACAATCGGGGGGTAACAAGTGGGGGTCACCCCTCCTTTATACCTCCCGACCGACAGACAGAGCACGTGACGCGCTCTCTAGCGCCCCTCTTATAGTCAGGCCAATTATGGAATTGCCCGACCATAAGCAAGGAGGCCGCTATACTACTTATGCCGATTATTGAAGGGTCCCCGGTGAGAGTAAGGTATATATTCCCCCGACCTCCGCGGGCGGAATATATAATATCTTCCCGAATCTCACTGGCCTCCCCACAATAATCCTTGGCACAACTCGCTGCCACCAACCGCTTCACGGTAACTATTAGCCGAACACACAGACGTGGGATTCAAGATCGAGATAACAGAACAGCCCAAGATTAATTATATAATTTAATCGCCTAAAGCACACTAGAAACTACAATATATACAATAGGGAATCTACAGAATATACATATGTCAGAGTACAGTTACAATCAAAGCATGGGTTACAAACAGGCATACACAGTTCCAGCAGTTACCTTGTTGCGTCTGGCCACAGGGGGGCGCTGTAGACCAGGTTTCCAGGAACCCCCTCACAGGTCTTTCCCAACCAGGCCCCCGAGCAGAAGAACGCTGGAAAATGGCCGAAGTAGGGTTATCAACCTGGGCAGATCCAGGTCCCCTCCTACCTTAGTGACCTCACGGGGAAGCACTGCCACTCCCCCTGCATGGATCAGAATTATCCAGCAAAGGGGATTTTGGCTATAACTTTGCCTGGGAGCGTCGTAGGCGGACGCCAATGCTCTCATTGTGACAGTTATGAATTTAGCTACAGAACGAGGGGACTCATGACCTGTCTACGAGTTCCCATATGGCTGATATCACGCCTGGGGCATTTCCCAATGTCCTGCTCCCATAAAAAGGGGGTGCCGGCATCGTCCACATGCGGAGACACCATTTTTATGGTTGCCATATTTATCGGAAATATGGCTTGCGAGATATGAACCATTTTTTACTGGAGTCGTTCTGTCTGGCTATTTCCATAGCCTTGCTAACTAGCTAGCAGCTCCTACTACAGGGTGACGGCAGGGAGTCATCCTGTGTCCATTGTCCTAAAGCCACCTAATTTCCATATCACAGGACATGGCCATGGATTTGTTGCTAAACCAGTTGTGTGAAGGGAAGGGGGGGGGGGTGACACCAGGAGAGGGCTTCCTGACATGCTTGAATATCATGATTTATCGTCATATCTCCGGATTTACCTCACACCTCCCCCCTTTTGAGGGCGCTAGGGGGCAGCACACTCCGGTGTTCCCCCGTGCGCCCGTCCGCGACCTCTCCTTGTCGGGACAGCCCGTCTGCGTTACCGTGGTCACGGCCCCTTTTGTGGCGAATGGTGAAGTTGTATTGCTGGAGCGCAAGGCTCCATCGCAACAATCGCCCATTCGTCCCAGAGACGGTGTGCAACCAGCTGAGGGGATTGTGGTCCGTCTCCACGATGAAGTGGCGCCCGTATAGATAGGGTTGCAGACGCTGCAGGGCCCACACTATGGCCAGGCACTCCTTCTCCATCGTGGAATAGGCAACTTCCCTTGGTAACAGCTTCCTGCTCAGGTACAAGACTGGGTGCTCTTGGCTCGCAGAGTCCACCTGGCTGAGCACCGCACCGAGGCCGAAGTCACTGGCGTCGGTCTGTACTACAAACGGCCGCGTGAAGTCGGCTGCCTGTAGCACGGGCGGGCTGGACAGGGCGTCCTTTAGGGCCCGGAAGGCTGTCTCGCAGTCCATTGTCCAATCGACTGCAGAGGGCAGCTTCTTCTTGGTGAGGTCCGTCAGGGGCTTTGCCAGGCTACTATAGCATGGAACAAACCTCCTATAGTACCCAGCGGTCCCCAAGAAGGACATCACCTGCTTCTTGGTCCTGGGGGTGGGCCAGGATGCGATGGCCTCCACTTTCTCAGGCTCGGGCTTCAGTGTTCTCCCGCCTACCCGGTGACCGAGGTACTGGACCTCGCTCATGGCCAGCTGACACTTTCCCGGCTTGATGGTCAAACCTGCCCGGTGGATCCGCCTGAGCACCTGTGCTAGATGCTCTAGGTGGTCCTCCCAGGTGGGACTGAAGACGGCAATGTCATCCAGGTACGCGGCCGCGTACCCTTCAAGTCCCTTGAGCAGGGTGTTGACCATCCGCTGGAAAGTGGCAGGGGCATTCCTCATCCCGAATGGCATCACCGTGGACTCGTACAGTCCAAATGGGGTAATAAAGGCAGAGCGTTCCCTGGCCTTGCGAGTCAGGGGGATCTGCCAATATCCCCGGCTCAGATCCATGATGGTCAGGTACTGAGCCCCGGCCAACTGATCGAGCAGGTCATCGATGCGTGGCATTGGGTACGCATCGGCGACCGTGACCGCATTGAGCCCCCTGTAGTCCACGCAGAACCGAGTGGTTCGGTCCTTCTTAGGGACGAGGACTACAGGCGAGGCCCAAGCGCTGTTGGATGCCTGGATCACCCCCAGCTTCAGCATCTCGTCAATCTCCTGGCGCATGTGTTGCTGCACCTCCAGGGAGACCCGATATGCTGAACGCCGGATCGGGGGATGATCCCCAGTGTCCACGTGATGGACAGCCAAGTCAGTCCTTCCGGGCTGGTTGGTAAACAACCCCCGGAAGGGGTGTAGGGTGGCCCACAGCTGGGACCGTTGGTCCTCCAAGAGCTGGTGGCCAACCTCCACATCCTCAATGGATCCGCCTGCCCTAACCTGGGCTAGCATATCCAAGAGGGTTTCCGCTTCTCCCTCCTCGGGCAGGTTGCACACGGGGAGCGCACATGCCTCCCGCTCATGATGTGCCTTCATCATGTTCACATGGAAGGGCTTCCGCCTTCCACGGGCAGGGTCCAGGGTGACCAGGTACGTCACAGGGTTGAGCTGCTGGTACACGAGGTATGGGCCTTCCCAGGCTGCCTGAAGCTTGTCCTGTGGTACGGGGACCAGTACCCACACCTTTTGACCCACTTGGTAGGTCCTCTCACAAGCGTTCTGGTCGTACCAACGCTTCTGATCGGCCTGGGCTTGAGCCATATTGTCGTGTACCAGTTGCGTCAAGGCCTGCATTTTGTCCCGGAAGCGCATGACATACTCGATAACCGACACTCCAGGGGTGGCCAAATCCCCTTCCCAAGCCTCTTTCACCAGAGCCAGGGGGCCCCGCACACGTCGCCCGTACAGGAGCTCAAACGGTGAGAATCCTGTTGAGGCCTGTGGAACCTCCCGGTAAGCAAATAACAGGTGTGGGAGATACCGCTCCCAGTCACGCCCATGGGAGTCGACCAACATCTTAAGCATCTGCTTTAAGGTGCCATTGAACCGCTCGCACAGGCCATTAGTCTGTGGATGGTACGGGCTGGCCACCAGATGTCGCACCTGGACTTGCTTACAGAGGGTCTCCATCAGCTGGGACATGAATTGGGTCCCCCGGTCAGTGAGCATTTCCTGGGGAAAACCCACTCGGGAGAAAATCTCCAGCAATGCGGTGGCCACCTTGTCAGCCCGAATGGACGACAAGGCCACTGCTTCTGGGTACCGGGTGGCATAGTCCACTACCGTCAGTATGAAGCGTTTCCCGGAGCTGCTGGGGATGGCCAGCGGGCCGACCAGATCCACAGCCACCCTCCTGAAAGGCTCATCGATGATGGGCAGAGATACCAGTGGGGCTTTGGGGCGTGGCCCCGCCTTCCCCACTCTCTGACAGGTTTCACACGAACGGCAGTAGGCAGCCACATCGGCCCCCATTTTTGGCCAGTAGAAATGCTGGTTTAACCTGGCCTTGGTCTTAGCGATCCCTAGGTGTCCGGCCATCGGAATCTCATGTGCGATCCGCAACAACTCCGTCCGGAACGGATAGGGTACCACCAACTGTCGGTCCCTGGGCCACGCCTCCGGTGAACCCTGCTGGACCGTGGCCCGGTACAGCCGTCCTTGGTCCCAGACCACTCTCTCCGGGTCCGAGTCCGAGGGAGGCTGTGCCGCCTGCTCCTTAAGAGCTTTCAGGCTGTCGTCAGCTTCTAACGCTGCCTGAAACCCCTGACTAGATGTGGCCAGAATCGACGAGACTGTCACATCTTCAGTCAGTACCCCGGGACCTGTGTCCTGGCCTCCACCTGACTCGGCTGCCACTTGGTCAGAAGGGGAAGAGCTATCGGACCTCCGGGAGGCCCCTTGGCTTCCAGCACTCCCACTGCGGGTGACAGCGGCCACAGCCGCTGCGACCGTGGGTCGTGCCTGCTCCTCCTCCGTTCCTGACCAAGTCGCCGGTTCAGGCAGACCTACCTGGCTTCCTGACACCCCGGTTGTGGGGGAACCATGCACCGAGATCTTACCTGGGAGCACTTCCGCTCCTGGACCGGCCCCAATCTCACCTGCCTGTTCCCCTCCTGCAGCAACAGAACCCCGGTGTGAAATCTCTGGGGACCCCACATTTGCTGTGGTAGCCCCCACCCCACACACTGGTCCTCCCCCTGCAGCACCCTGCTCTCTGCTTATCCCTGCAGAGGGCAACAGATCCCAGCTCACAGGCTGGTTACTTGTAGAGGCATTGTCACACCTTTCTCTGACCCCCTCCCCTGTCACAGCTGCAGCTGTGTGTGTGTCTATGGTGTCTGTGCAAGCAGAAATATCAGAGTTCACTCCCTCCTCCCTTACATCATTCATAGATAACACATTAACATTGTTAGGAGTCATGTCAGTACGGGCTGAAGGTTCAGCCCTTGGTTGGGGCCCAAACTGGGAGGTTATCTGCCCCAAATCTGTCCCAAGTAGCACGTTTGCAGGGATCCGATCAGTTACCCCCACCTCCCTCACCCCTCGCCCTGCGCCCCAGTCCACATAAATGTCAGCAACAGGCAGCGCCGGGTCAATGCCTCCAATCCCGGAGACAGCGAGGGTTTTTCCAGGGATCAAGTCTTGGGGGGACACCATCTCAGGCCGCACCAGAGTCACCTCCGAGGCGCTGTCTCGCAGTCCTATGGTCACAGACTGGCCGACGGTGACAGGTTGGAAGCTGTCCAGGGACCTACCACCACCCCCACCCACACAATACACCTTGGGCGGCCCTTGGGACGGGGACGGAGCCGGGGCCTTGGGACGCTGAGGGCACATGGCCTTGAAGTGTCCAGGTAGGTTGCACTGGTGGCACCGTCTTGGCTCTGCCACGGGCCTGGAGAGGGGAGTTGAGGGGGACACCCCCTGCAGTCTAGGGGCAGGTGGGGCAGTCGCAGAATTCATCTTACCCCCTCTCCAGGTGCTGCTGGTGGCCGCTCTCCTGGCCTCAGGGGCCCGGTTGTTGGTGTAGTCATCGGCAAGGGCAGCTGTAGCCGTGGACCCCTTTGGCTTCTGGTCTCGGATGAACTGGCGGAGATCCTCAGGGCAGTTCCACAAGAGTTGCTCCGTGATGAACAAGTCCAGGATCTCCGGTCCGGTGGAAAGCTGCAGGCCTTGGGTCCAGTGGTCGGCAGCTCGGGCAAGTGCCCGCCGGTGGTCAGCCCAGGAGTCCTTTGGTCCCTTCTGCAGCGTCCGGAACTTCTTGCGGTAGGACTCCGGGGTGAGGTTGTACTGTTGGATCAGGGCCCGCTTGATGGTGTCGTAGCCCTGATCCGCCTCAGCAGGCAAGTCCCCAAGGATATCCAGGGCCTTACCCCTTAAACGGGGGGTCAGGTATTTGGCCCACTGGTCCTTGTTCAGATGATGCTGCAAGCAAGTCCGTTCAAAAGCAGTCAAGAAAGAGTCCAAGTCTCCATCCTTCTCCAGCACTGGGAAGTCCTCAACACGGACCTTTGGAAGTTTGGTGTCTGGAAGGTCACGGGTGGCTGATGAGGGCCGGAGCTGAGCTAGCTGCAGCTGGTAGTTACGCTCTGCCTGGCGCTCTTCACGCGCTGCTTGCCGCTCACGCTCGGCCATGAGTTCCTTGTAGCCCTCCCGGTCTCCAGCCTGGCGTAGGGCCATAGCCATTTGAAGAAGGCTATCCGAGCCTCCTAGGCTCGGTGGAATGGCACGTGGTGATCTGCGGCCCGCTGCGGAGCCTGGTGATTCACTGTCCATTGCAGAGCGGAGGGCTGGCATCTGGCTCGTTGAGGACCCTTGGGCGAGCTGCTCCTCATCTTGTCCAGCAGTGCCCGGTTGTGCAATGTCCTCTGCAGAGCTGTTTTCTGGCGTCGAGCTCCTGGAGGACTCGTGGACAACCTCCTCATCGTCTCTGGCCTTAGCATCGGCCATTCCTTTGGCTTTGCTCCTGGTGCTCTCAGCCATTCTTGCAGACTTTTGGTCACTGACACAGAACTGACACCTGATGCCTCCACACACCTTACAGTATCTGCACTCTGACACTCTAGTGTTGAGCTAGTCTGAAGACCCCAGCAGCCACAGCTGCTGCAGGCAGTCTTTAGTGTCTGGGAGTATGGGTCTCACACTCACACACACTATTATCTCGATCCCACCGCTTGCCACCAATATGTCACAAACCACCGGGGGGGTCACTCAGAAATCCCCCGCGCTGGCTACCAGTACGTCACAATCGGGGGGTAACAAGTGGGGGTCACCCCTCCTTTATACCTCCCGACCGACAGACAGAGCACGTGACGCGCTCTCTAGCGCCCCTCTTATAGTCAGGCCAATTATGGAATTGCCCGACCATAAGCAAGGAGGCCGCTATACTACTTATGCCGATTATTGAAGGGTCCCCGGTGAGAGTAAGGTATATATTCCCCCGACCTCCGCGGGTGGAATATATAATATCTTCCCGAATCTCACTGGCCTCCCCACAATAATCCTTGGCACAACTCGCTGCCACCAACCGCTTCACGGTAACTATTAGCCGAACACACAGACGTGGGATTCAAGATCGAGATAACAGAACAGCCCAAGAATAATTATATAATTTAATCGCCTAAAGCACACTAGAAACTACAATATATACAATAGGGAATCTACAGAATATACATATGTCAGAGTACAGTTACAATCAAAGCATGGGTTACAAACAGGCATACACAGTTCCAGCAGTTACCTTGTTGCGTCTGGCCACAGGGGGGCGCTGTAGACCAGGTTTCCAGGAACCCCCTCACAGGTCTTTCCCAACCAGGCCCCCGAGCAGAAGAACGCTGGAAAATGGCCGAAGTAGGGTTATCAACCTGGGCAGATCCAGGTCCCCTCCTACCTTAGTGACCTCACGGGGAAGCACTGCCACTCCCCCTGCATGGATCAGAATTATCCAGCAAAGGGGATTTTGGCTATAACTTTGCCTGGGAGCGTCGTAGGCGGACGCCAATGCTCTCATTGTGACAGTTATGAATTTAGCTACAGAACGAGGGGACTCATGACCTGTCTACGAGTTCCCATATGGCTGATATCACGCCTGGGGCATTTCCCAATGTCCTGCTCCCATAAAAAGGGGGTGCCGGCATCGTCCACATGCGGAGACACCATTTTTATGGTTGCCATATTTATCGGAAATATGGCTTGCGAGATATGAACCATTTTTTACTGGAGTCGTTCTGTCTGGCTATTTCCATAGCCTTGCTAACTAGCTAGCAGCTCCTACTACAGGGTGACGGCAGGGAGTCATCCTGTGTCCATTGTCCTAAAGCCACCTAATTTCCATATCACAGGACATGGCCATGGATTTGTTGCTAAACCAGTTGTGTGAAGGGAAGGGGGGGGGGGTGACACCAGGAGAGGGCTTCCTGACATGCTTGAATATCATGATTTATCGTCATATCTCCGGATTTACCTCACAGATAGATGATATGTTTTGATAGTCTGTTCTTGCACTTTATTGTACTACTACGACAACCCAAAAAACTTAATTCTGGTGTTTTGATTGTTTTTCTTGCTATGCCGTGTACTGATGAGATTAACTTATTTTATATTTTGAAAGATTGGCGTTTCTGAACGTGGCGATACCAAATATGTGTAGTTTAGATTTAATTATTTTTTAACTTTTTTTATTTTTCTAACAGGATTAAATAGTCCCCCGACAGGACTTAAAGCTGTGAATGGCCAATCACTTGTACTATACAGTGTATTGCCTCAGCACTGCAATGTATAGCAAAAATCACTATCTCCATTGAATACTGGTTCACAACCAGCGTTCACAAGAGGATTCTCATGACAGGCATAGCAGACGCCCCGCTGTAATTGGCCGACTCCCGGCTGTCATGAAAACCCATTGGTGCTCCACGATCATGTCACGAGTGCTCTGATGGGCGGGGTTAGTAACGCGCTTCCTGTCTGCGTGTTTTAAATTGTGACGTCAGTAATCGACAGTGGCATATAACTGGATACCAGCAACTGGTGGATCTCTGATTCACTCGCGGCTGTTAGAGGAACTTGACGGCTCATTACATTAGCCGTCAAGTGCAAGGAAAAATGCAGGCTCAGTTTGGGTTTGGGGACGGCGCAGTTGCCACTGCCCATGCGTAGTGCTGGCTTCGGTACATCGATGATGTGTTCATCATCTGGAGGGGACCGGTCCTTGACCTAACGAAGTACATGTTGATGTAGCACCCCTGAGACCATCAGGGTGCTACAAGGTTCTGCATCCCCACAAGGATGCAGGGCCTACCCCCTTAGGGACCCAGAACCCCAGTGCCGATACCACCAAGAACCCAGGTAATCCCAGTTTTTCCCCAACAATCCCCCATACAATGGTACCCAGCTAGGGTGGGACCAATGGATGGCCGTCTACAGGTGGAGTCAATCCAGTCCACTAGTTGACCAGGTGGGAGGGGCAGACTGTGGAGAGTAGTCAGTGAGTTGACAGCAGTAGAGGAGTGAAGATGGAAGTGAAGCAACGTCCTGACTCGGATTAACGGCGACCTGGTGCCCAGGAGAAGTGGTTGCCGGTGGAGTACTCCCGGAACTACGCACCAACGGGGTACAGGACCCTAGGACAGGAAAGAGCTTCAGGCCGGCCTGTTAACACCTACACAGCAAAGGGAACCATCAAGGACCTTGCTGACCCTAACAAATCCGAAGACTCAGTAGCAAAGGGAGAACCGGAGACAGGACCAGGGACTCCAACCCCACAGGGTTCATGCTTCTGTCAGGCGGACAGAAGTGGACAAACCATAGAACGGGGACCCCCAGTGTTCCATACCACGGGGACCCACTTACCAGAGACAGGTACAGGGGAAGAAGGTACCAGGGAACCAGATCGGCACTGGGACGTAGGGGACCTGGAGGCGAAACCAGCCGGCCTCGAGCAACCAGTTAACATCTGCAGAGAGTAAACCAGTTGCACTGAATACTTCTGTGGACTACCTTCTTACGGGGGCAAAACCCTATTTGCGGAGGGTCTACCATTCTAGCTGGCAATACTACTGGCCCCAGTAGAGACATTCTGCAGCAGCGGCTCCCTACACTTAGCCGCAACACCGCAAGTGGCGTCACAAGTGAACATTATCATATTCTCCCCTATAAATATCCCCATTACAAAAAGGGCCCAGGGCACGGAACCAGGTAACGGCCACCACCGTGACATTCCCAATAGAGACTCTGCCCGGAACCGAGTACCCCATATCCCTGGGTGCTACATTGACAATGAACATGAACAATATTCACCTGACAGTCAAATACCATAAATATGAAATCGATTATTTGGATATCAAGGTTTAGTCCAAGCAGATGGCCTTATCCAGACAGACATTTACTGAAAAGATACATTGGTGAATGCCCTTTTGCATGCCACCCCTGCTCATACGCCATCTATCATCACTTTGGGACAGTTTCTAGGAGTCAAACGGGTCTGTTCCACGGATGAACATTTTGAAAGACAGGCCTGTGATCTCTGTGACAGATTACTGCACACTTGGTATAGTGGAAGAACAATTAAAAAAGGATACCAGTGTGCCAGGAGGACCGCTAGAAACTAACTACTATCTTCCATTCAAATAAAACAGTAGGTTGGCACCCGCGCAGATAAGGTTTATATCAACCAATACAAACCAGTGGAAAAGTATAATGGGGATTTTGAATAAACACTGGGCAGTCCTTAAGACAGAACCCAGTTTTAGAAAGTATCTACCAGATCGGCCCCTTTTGACATTGAGGAGAGGAAAGAATCTTAAAGCGCTACTCGTGCAGAGTCATTATGTCTGTAAACCTACACTCCCTTTCAATACAGGAAGACCCAAATGTGGGTGTTACCAGTGTGGGTCATGCTTTTTGTTCAGCAAATGGTGAGATTCGAATTAGAAACTAGATTTCCTGTAGTACCACCTACGTAATTTATTACACCACATGTAAATGTAACCTCATTTATGTGGGACTGACATCGAGGGAACTCCATACACAAACTAGGAAGCACGTGAGAAACATCAGCGCAGCATGAAAAATTGATAACCTCACATCCCTCAAAACTATGCCACAAGTTGCGTCAGAATTGTAACCCAGAGGATCTGGGGGATTGACAAACTACACATGGGCTCTAGAGGGGGTAACTACAAACGAGCTCTGGCGCAGCTAGACTGTTGTTGGATAGTGTTAGCAGCGGGTTAATCAGCGTGATGTCCACAGCGAGCAACAGAGAATGTTCATTTATTGAGAATTAAGAACATCCAGCTTACAACATGAGAATAGGATCAGTCTGGTTTCTGGGAGAGGGAGAGAGAAATCTGCTGTGACCTTCAGCTTCCAGCTCCACACTAGAATACACACACTGGGAGGAAGAGGAGGAACATCCTGTCTATGAATGAGGACCTTTTTTTTTTTTTTTAACTTTGTTAACATCTGAACAACATGCATGCAGACATAAAATCACATCATATTAAACAAACAATAGTTTTTGCAATACATACAGATCAATATGCATTAGGCCAACAGATAGTAACGTTAGGAACTATGTCACCTGAAGGACTAAATGAGAAGTTGAGCTTTCCTCCTTTTATGAATTTCAGTTTCCTTCACCTCTTTATTTTGCGGCTCCTTTCTTCCCTCTAAAACATTTTCCCCTCCCCCTTTTTACCTACTCATTTGTCCTTTTCCCCTCCCTTTTCCTTTTTTGCCTCTTTTGCTCAGTTCCATGATGCGGATTTTGTGGTTCTTTGTAACTATACCGATGACTTTCATGATTTTTTGGTTCTGAATTTTAATGTGTTTTTTTATCTTTCATTTTTAGTCACTCCCACCGTGGCGGGTGTCTAGATCTGTGGAATCAAAGAATTCGCACATTGTTTACAAGCCATCAACAACTTTACATCCACAGCGGGACCAATCTCTGTTGACCTTTTAATTGGTCGTTATTGGACTTTGCATGAAATGAAAATGATTGCAATCACAAATTCTTTGGTATTATTATCTTCATTTAATTTGTCTTCAATGAAAAAAAAAATAAATTTGTCATATAGCCAAATTGGATATAATTCCACACCAAACATAAAAAAGGGGGTGGACAAAAGTATTGGCACTGTTTGAAAAATCATGTGATGCTTCTCTAATTTGTGTAAATATCAGCACCTGTAACTTACCTGTGGCACCTAACAGGTGTTGGCAATAACTAAATCGCACTTGCAGCCAGTTGACATGGATTAAAGTTGACTCAACCTTTGTCCTGTGTCATTGTGTGTATGAGCATGGAGAAAAGAAAGAAGACCAAAGAACTGTCTGAGGACTTGGGAATCCAAATTGTGAGGAAGCATGAGCAATCTCAAGGCTACAAGTCCATCTCCAAAGACCTGAAAGTTCCTGTGTCTACAGTGCGCAATGTCATCAAGAAGTTTAAAGCCCATGGCACTGTGGCTAACCTCCCTAGATGTGGAAGGACAAGAAAAATTGACAAGAGATTTCAACGCAAGATTGTGCGGATGGTGGATAAAGAACCTCGACTAACATCCAAACAAGTTCAAGCTGCCCTGCAGTCCGAGGGTACAAGTGTCAACCCGTACTATTCGTCGGCGTCTGAATGAAAAGGGGCTATATGGTAGGATACCCAGGAAGACCCCACTTCTTACCCCGAGACATAAAGCCAGGCTGGAGTTTGCCAAAACTTACCTGAGAAAGCCTAAAACGTTTTGGAACAATGTTCTCTGGTCAGATGAGACAAAAGCAGAGCTTTTTGGGAAAAGCCATCAACATAGAGTTTACAGGAAAAAAAAAAGAGGCATTCAAAGAAAAGAACACGGTCCCTACAGTCAAACATGGCAGAGGTTCCCTGATGTTTTGGGGTTGCTTTGCTGCCTCTGGCACTGGACTGCTTGACCGTGTGCATGGCATTATGAAGTCTGAAGACTACCAATAAATTTTGCAGCATAATGTAGGGCCCAGTGTGAGAAAGCTGGGTCTTCCATCAGGACAATGACACAAAACACACTATAAAAAGCACTAGAAAATGGTTTGATAGAAAGCACTGGAGACTACTAAAGTGGCCAGCAATGAGTCCAGACCTGAATCCCATAGAACACCTGTGGAGAGATCTCAAAATGGCAGTTTGGAGAAGGCACCCTTCAAATCTCAGGGACCTGGAGCAGTTTGCCAAATAAGAATGGTCTAAAATTCCAGCAGAGCATTGTAAGAAACTCATTGATGGTTACCGGAAGCGGTTGTTCGCAGTTATTTTGGATAAAGGTTGTGCAACCAAGTATTAGGCTAAGGGTGCCAATACTTTTGTCTGGCCCATTTTTGGAGTTTTGTGTGAAATGATCAATGATTTGATTTTTGTTTCATTCTCTTTTGTGTTTTTCATTGCAAGCAGAATAAATTAAGATAATAATGCCAAACAATTTGTGATTGCAATCATTTTCAAGAAGAAACTGAGTATTATATGACAGAATTGCAGGGGTGCCAATACTTTTGGCCAGCACTGTATGTTACCTTTTTGCTTGATGTTCTCACATAGATATACATGGGATATATATTTGTTTATACAGTCATATGAAAAAGTTTGGGCACCCCTATTAATGTTAACCTTTCTTCTTTATCACAATTTGGGTTTTTGCCACAGCTATTTCAGTTTCATATATCTAATAACTGATGGACTGAGTAATATTTCAGGATTGAAATGAGGTTTATTGTACTAACAGAAAATGTGCAATCCGCATTTAAAAAAATTTGACCGCTGCAAAAGTATGGGCACTAATTTCTTGATTTGAACACTCCTAACAACTTTTTCCTGACTTACTAATGCACTAAATTGGTTTTGTAACCTCATTGAGCTTTGAACTTCATAGGCAGGTGTATCCAATCATGAGAAAAGGTATTTAAGGTGGCCACTTGCAAGTTGTTCTCCTATTTGAATCTCCTATGAAGAGTGGCATCATGGGCTCTTCAAAACAACTTTCAAATGATCTGAAAATAAAGATTATTCAACATAGTTGTTCAGGGGAAGGATACAAAAAGTTGTCTCACAGATTTAAATTGTCAGTTTCCACTGTGAGGAACATAGTAAGGAAATGGAAGAACACGGGTACAGTTCTTGTTAAGCCCAGATGTGGCAGGCCAAGAAAAATATCAGAAAGGCAGAGAAGAAGAATGGTGAGAACAGTCAAGGACAATCCACAGACCACCTCCAAAGACCTGCAGCATCATCTTGCTGCAGATGGTGTCAATGTGCATCGGTCAACAATACAGCGCACGTTGCACAAGGAGAAGCTGTATGGGAGAGTGATGCGAAAAAAGCAGTTTCTGCAAACACGCCAAAAACAGAGTCGCCTGAGGTATTCAAAAGCACAATTGGACAAGCCAGTTACATTTTGAAAGAAGGTCCTGTGGACTGATGAAATAAAGATGGAGTTGTTTGGTCATACAAAAAGGCGTTATGCATGGAGGCAAAAAAACACGGCATTCCAAGAAAAGCACTTGCTACCCACAGTAAAATTTGGTGGAGGTTTCATCATGCTTTTGGGCTGTGGGGCCAATGCCGGCACCGGGAATCTTGTTAAAGTTAAGGGTCGCATGGATTCAACTCCGTATCAGCAGATTCTTGACAATAATGTGCAAGAATCAGTGACGAAGTTGAAGTTACGCAGGGGATGGATATTTCAGCAAGACAATGATCCAAAACACCGCTCCAAATCTACTCAGGCATTCATGCAGAGGAACAATTACAATGTTCTGGAATGGCCATACCAGTCCCCAGACCTGAATATCATTGAACATCTGTGGGATGATTTGAAGCGTGCTTTCCATGCTCGGCGACCATCAAACTTAACTGAACTGGAATTGTTTTGTAAACAGGAATGGTCAAATATACCTTCATCCAGGATCCAGGAACTCATTAAAAGCTACAGGAAGCGACTAGAGGCTGTTATTTTTGCAAAAGGAGGATCTACAAAATATTAATGCCACTTTTATGTTGAGGTGCCCATACTTTTGCACCGGTCAAATTTTGTTTAAATGCGGATTGCACATTTTCTGTTAGTACAATAAACCTCATTTCAATCCAGAAATATTACTCAGTCCATCAGTTATTAGATATATGAAACTGAAATAGCTGTTGCAAAAACCCAAAATGTTATAAAGAAAAAAGGTTAACATTAATAGGGGTGCACAAACTTTTTCATATGACTGTACATGGTCTATAAATAGTGTCATCTTTGTATACTGGATACCATAGAATTCAGGGGGTTGATACTGTATATATAAATATAAGATATGTGACAGTTATGTATTTAAGTCTTAGGACATAGGCCCCTATGGGAATGCAATCACTACAGCTTCCCGATAGGTCATGCCCTACCCTATTTCTAATTTTACTTTTTTTTTTTTTTTAAGGCTTTGCGCATTTCTTACTAGTATGTAAAATCGCCGCCGCCGAGTCCGCATGCACAGTGATGCTCTGCTTAGGTCTGTTGCTGAAGACTTCCTCAATGGGGCAGCACAGATCTATATAACGTCACAGGAAGTATTCTTTTGACCCATGCCGCCACCTGGAAGGCCGGAAACACCTGACCTTCAATCGGACCTTCGCTGGCATGCGGCCAAACAAACCAGCAGCTTGTTAACTGTAATGCCCATACTAGTGTCACTGCGCTATCCTGCCTCCCTCTCCGGGTGGGGACACCGGTTCTCTCACCTGCCCGGGCATCCTGCGCTGGCTGCCCTGTCCCCGGTCCACGCCCCAGTGTTCTGTACACCTCACAGGCTTCCTCGTTCTACCCTAAGGGTGCTTGCGCGGTCACGCTTCTTTTCTTAAAAGGGCCAGGGTACCCTGACCAATAAGTGCCTCAGGTCAGCTGAGAGGTTGTAGGTAGTTAATGCAGCTTCCCACTAACGAAGGTGCCTGAGCAACGAGTTTGTAATTTTGCTACTTCTCAAGTCCTCTGTGCTGCTGCTATTATTGTATTACATGCTGTTGATTTGTGCCTCCGTTTCACTGCACTACTTATCTGCTGTTACTACCATCTACGTCGGCTGTCTGACAGATAACAGCTACTGCAAGTATCCAAGCTAGCTGCTGCTTCCGTCAAAATCAATCCATCCATCCACACGGATCCACGACTCTGCCTGCTGGTACCACCAGAGACTGCACTGTGGCCATGGCACCAGCTGACGGGGTATTGCAGATCCCCTGGGGCTGCTCACCAGCATGTGAACCGGATGCCACCTCCGGTGGCAATAGTGAAGACTCAGCTGCCGGTCCAGTTTGCTCCCCCAGACAAGTGAACAGTACCTTCGGTCCAATGGACCCACTAATACAATGCTCGCCCCGTGAACATAACATTAACAATTACCGAATCCACATATCAGACGCCCACATAACGCAACCGTTGCGGCCCCCCCGAAAAGCCATTGCGAAACACACATTGGGGCACATGCACCTCTCCCTGACCATATTGATTATGGGTAAGTTTTGGTTGATCTCCGCTTTTCTCACCCACAATATATACCGCGTGCAGAATTATTATGCAAGTTGTATTTTAGAGGATTTTCTTTATTATTGATCAACAACTACTGTATGTTTTCAATCAACCCAAAAGACTCATAAATATCAAAGCTTAATATTTTTTTGGAAGTTGGAGTGTTTTGTTTTTTTTTATAGATTTGGCTTAGGAGGATATCTTACAAGGATATCTGTTTGTGCAGGTAACTATTACATAGTTACATAGTTACTAAGGTTGAAAAAAGACCTAGGTCCATCTAGTTCAACCTTCCTCCACCAGTTCTACATTACAGCGCAGAATTATTAGGCAACTTAATAAAAACCAAATATATTCCCATCTCACTTGATTATTTTCACCAGGTAAACCAATATAACTGCACAAAATTTAGAAGTAAACATTTCTGACATGCAAAAACAAACCCCCAAAAAATTAGTGACCAATATAGCCACCTTTCCTTATGATGACACTCAACAGCCTACCATCCATAGATTCTGTCAGTTGCTTGATCTGTTTACGATCAACATTGCGTGCAGCAGCCACCACAGCCTCCCAGACACTGTTCCGAGAGGTGTACTGTTTTCCCTCCCTGTAGATCTTACATTTTATGAGGGACCACAGGTTCTCTATGGGGTTCAGATCAGGTGAACAAGGGGGCCATGTCATTATTTTTTCATCTTTTAGACCTTTACTGGCCAGCCACACTGTGGAGTAGTTGGATGCATGTGATGGAGCATTGTCCTGCATGAAAATCATGTTTTTCTTGAATGATACCGACTTCTTCCTGTATCACTGCTTGAAGAAGTTGTCTTCCAGAAACTGGCAGCAGGTCTGGGAGTTGAGCTTCACTCCATCCTCAACCCGAAAAGGTCCCACAAGTTCATCTTTGATGATATCAGCCCATACCAGAGCTCTCTGCCCTTTACTGATCTAGCCTCTGGCCCATCCATCTGGCCCATCAAGAGTGACTCATTTCATCAGTCCATAAAACCTTTGAAAAATCATTCTTAAGATATTTCTTGGCCAAGTCTTGACGTTTTATCTTATGTTTCTTGTTCAAAGGTGGTCCTTTTTCAGCCTTCCTTACCTTGGCCATGTCCCTGAGTATGGTACACCTTGTGCTTTCTGATACTCTAATAATGTTGCAGCTCTGAAATATAGCCAAACTGGTGGCAAATGTCATCTTGGCAGCTTCACGCTTGATTTTCCTCAATTCATGGGCAGTTATTTCACGCCTTTTTTGCCCAACACGCTTCTTGCGACCCTATTGGCTATTTGCCATGAAACGCTTGATTGTTCGGTGATCACGCTTCAAAAGTTTGGCAATTTCAAGACTGCTGAATTCCTCTGCAAGACATCTCACAATTTTGCACTTTTCAGAGCTCGTCAAATCTCTCTTCTGACCCATTTTGGCAAAGGAAAGGAAGTTGCCTAATAATTAAACGCACCTTATATAGGGTGTTGATGTCATTACACCACACCACTCCTCATTACAGAGATGCACATCACTTGATTTACTTAAATGGTAGTTGGCTCTCAAGCCCATACAGCTTGGAGTAGGACAACATGCACAAAAAATGATGTGATTAAAATACTCACTTGCCTAATAATTCTGCACACAGTGGCTATTGTCTTACTTGAACCCTACAGGATAATTTTAAATATCCATAAACATCTCCTATACTCTGATGACACCTTGTGGCTATCTATGAGAGGAGGTGTAACCTCTAGACCCCATTATATCAGGTTATTGATGCAGTATGCTGCTGACACTCTTCTTTACTTGCTTAATTGAATGTATTTAGAGATTTGTAATTATACATGTGTCTTGTGTACCAGACATTTTTTATCTGTATTCTTACTCACTTTGGATTTTTACATAATTTATCTGTATGTTTGTACCCCATTCCTTGTATTTTGATATTTTATAAAGATTATTGCATTAACTCACAAGGTTAGTTACTAATTTACTTTTTGGACTTCAAACACTCTTTCTCTTGTTTTAATATGCAACTAGCTGTAGTAACGGGCATTGCCCGGGATAGTAACTACGGTGTCTTTTTGTCTCTCTCCCACTCTCTCTGTCTCGCTCTCTGTCTGTGTCTGTCTGTATCTCTATCTATCTCGCGCTCTCTGTCTCTTTATCCATCTCTTCCCTGAAATCATATTACCTCACACATAAGCTTCTTATACGAAGAATGTTCCTTGTTGCCTATAGCAACCAATCAGAGCTCCTATTAATGACCTGTAGCCGGAAGCTCCATTGACTTTAATGTAAGCAGGTTTTTTAGTGAATAACTAAAGCGCAGGGTTAAATTTCCCCCAACACATAGTCTATGACGTTCCCTGAGTCACATGGGGTGGCTGTTCAAAATTTTGTGATTGTAAATGCGACAGTACAGACCAGGGGCATAACTACCGCGGTCACAGCGGTCGCCATTGCGACCGGGCCCGGGAGGTTTGGGGCCCGGCGGCCACCCGACAGATCAGCAGTCAACTCCTGTCAGTGAGAGAGGAGCTGCGCTGATCTGTCACAGACCACGCGGCCGCTATATGACCCACTGCCGCCGTCGACACCGGGCCCCCCTGCCTGGTGTCAGCGGTGGCACCGGGGCCCCCTCCCCCGTCATCGCGCACAGTAATGGTGAAGCATAGAGCTGCCGGTGGCACTCTATGCATTATAATTCCCCCCCCCCCCCCCCGTGCCTGCGCGGTGGCGTCACTCCTGTGCGACTGCTGTGCTCAGAGAGAGCACAGAGCGCAGGACGGGAGGATGCCAACCAGAGCACCGGGAGAGAGGGGGACGAGCAGCGGTGAAAGAGGAGAGAGATGAGGACAGAGCAGCGGTGGAGGAATGAGGAGAGCAGTGAGGACAGCAGCAGTGGAATGAGGAGACGTGAAGACAGAGCAACGGTGGAAGGAAGAGAGAGGGTGAGTACTTGTTTTTTTTATATAAATTAGTATATATTAGAGAGTACACGGTGGCCAGAGGACTGGGGAGACTGCATTATAAATGGAGGCCTGGGGAGACTGTCTCCATTAGTATACATGGAGGCCTGGAGAGGCTGGCTGCATTAGTATATATGGAGGCCTGGACAGGCTGGCTGCTATATTATACATGGAGGCCTGGAGAGGCTGGCTGCATTAGTATACATGGAGGCCTGGAGAGGCTGACTGCTATATTATACATGGAGGCCTGGAGAGGCTGGCTGCTATATTATACATGGAGGCCTGAAGAGGCTGGCTGCTATATTATACATGGAGGCCTGGAGAGGCTGGCTGCTATATTATACATGCAGGCCTGGAGAGGCTGGCTGCTATATTATACATGGAGGCCTGGGGAGGCTGGCTGCTATATTATACATGGAGGCCTGGGTAGGCTGGCTGCTATATTATACATGGAGGCCTGGGTAGGCTGGCTGCATTATTATACATGGAGAACTGGGGAGGCTGGCTGCTATATTATACATGGAGGCCTGGGGAGGCTGGCTGCTATATTATACATGGAGGACTGGGGAGGCTGGCTGCTATATTATACATGGAGGACTGGGGAGGCTGGCTGCATTAGTATACACGGGGGCCTGGGGAGGCTGGCTGCATTATTATACACGGAGGCCTGGGGAGGCTGGCTGCTACATTATACATGGAGGCCTAGAGACGCTGGCTGCATTATTATATATGGAGGCCTGGAGAGGCTGGCTGCTATATTATACATGGAGGCCTGGAGAGGCTGGCTGCTATATTATACATGGAGGCCTGGAGAGGCTGGCTGCATTATTATATATGGAGGCCTGGGGGGAGGGCTATATAATAAACATGAAGGACACCTTATACATGGACTATAGGGGTGTATTATACATAGAGGTCTATGGGGCTGCATTATATTGGAGGTCTATAGGGCTGCATAATACAAAATGAAGGACACCTTTTACATGGAATAAAGGGGTGCATTATACATGGAGGAGTATGGGCCTGCATTATACTGGAGGTCTATAGGGCTGCATTATACATGGAGGTCTATGGGGCTACATAATACAAAATGAAGGACACCTTATACATGGAATATAGGGGTGCATTATACATGGAGGAGTATGGGGCTGCATAACACAATATGAAGTTTTATGGGGTTGCGTTATAATACATATAGGACTATGGGGGCTACATTATAATATATGGAAGACTACGGAGCCTACCCTATACATGGACTATGGGGGTGCATTATAAAACATGGAGGACTATGGGGTGCAGTATAATATATGGAGGACTATGGGGGCGAATTAAAATACATGGAGAACTATGACAAATTCATTATAATTGAAGGGCTACTTTATACATGGAGGACTATGTGGTGCAGTATAATACATGGAAGACTATGGGAAAAGGATTATAATACATGGAGAACTATGACAAATTCATTATAATTGAAGGGCTACTTTTTACAAGGAGGATTATGGGGGTGCATTATAATATATGGAGGACTATGTAGCTGCATTCTAATATGAAGGGTTATGTGGGACCCTCTACTATATGCAAGGCTATGCGGGGGCCATTATAGTATTTGGATAACTATATACAAGGGGGGACAAAGATACAAGCATGGGATGTGAATGTTTTGTGCTGAGGGAAAAAGGCTTTTTCCCTCAGCACCCAGCTTTCCCATGCTCTGCTGTACATCTCTCAGCACCTAGCTTTCTCATGCTCTGATATGGGAAAGCTGGGTGCTGAGGGAAAGATGTATAGCAGAACATAGGAAAGCTGTGTGCTCATAGAGGGATTTCAGATCATGGGAAACCTGGGTGGTGAGGGTAAGAGCCAAGTGTCAGCGTCATTATCCTGTACCCTGAGTTTCAGTGTTATTATCCCCTATCCCAAGTGTCGGTGTATGTGGAGGGGGGGGCCCAGGTCTGAACTTTGCACCGGGGCCCATCAAACTCTAGTTACGCCACTGATGGCGACTCTCCACATCCCTCCTCCTGCAGAGCCGCACACTAGATATATGGCAATGTCTAAAATCCCAGTAGGTGAAAGCTCCCGGTCACTCTTCCCACCAGGATTTGGTCCCGCTCCCCTTCATCACACACACGCTCTCGGCGCCATCATTACCTAACTCTCAGCAGCTTCTTCTCTTACATGCGACAGCTTCCCACAAGGGAAAACACCTCACTTCCTGCAAAGTTTGCAAACTGTACAATGGCTCCTCCCCCTCATGTGACTGGTCACATGACTGTGACATCATCACAGGTCCTGTAAGCACAGAGCAATCATATAATGCTAGAATGTATGGGCTCCTTCCAGGTATGATGTCATTTGTCATGTGATAGGGGGTGTGTCCAAAATCCAGCCCCATGTTTTCTGGAGGGAATAAACATTCTTTTTTAGTCCACGTGGTGTTGGAGTTGTTTATAATAGAAGCGAGGGTCGCCTCCTCCATTGTCTCCCATTAGTGTCTCCTGTAAATCCCCCTTCTGGCTGCTTCCAGACCCTCCCAGTGTTATTGCTCTTTATGTTTTGTCCGGTCTCCTCCATATTTCTGGAGTCCCTGTGCCCTGAACAGCTCCTGTACAGATAATCTGGATCATTATGAGGGGGAGAAGGTTCCATGATCACCCATTTTTCCACCCCTGCAACCAAAGGCTTCTAGTTATGTGAGATATAATGCCCTGTATGAAACTGAATGATCAAACGTATTGCTGTGTATTATACCAGCGATTAAAGGGAACTTGACACCAGATCTGTCCCCTATAAACTGCAGCCACCACCAGTGAGCCATTATATATAGTATTTTGGAATGCTGTATATAAGAGCCCAGGCCACTCTGCAGAACGTAAAAAAACACTTTTATAATACTCACCCATGGGATGGTCTGGGCCTATGCTCTCGGTCCGGTGCCTCCTCTCTGCTGAGAGCGCTGTCCCCCTTCTGAGCTTCGTATGGATGACGCATCTATGTCATCAACACAGGCTGGCATTGCGGTCCTGCGCAGACGCACTTTGATTACCCCTGCTCAGGGCAGATCAAAGTACCGTAATGCACAGGCAGGAGGAAAGGTGAAAGATAGCCCGCACATGCGCACTATAATACTTTGATATGCCCTGAGCAGGAGCACAATGCCAGCCTGTGTGGGTGACGTAGCGCGTTACGCATACTGGGCTGGGTAGGAGGAGGACGGCGATCGCCGCAGAGAGGAGGCGCAGGACTGGAGATCAGCGACGCCCATCAGACCGCCCCTCTGGCAAGTATAATAAAGGTGCTTTTTATGTTCTACAGAATGGCCTGGGCATTCATGTATGTATATATATAAATAAATTACATACATTTTATTTTTATATTATATATATATATGTGTTATATACACATATATGTTTTATATGTGTATATATATATATACACACACACACACATACACACACCGTACTTTTCAATTTATAAGGCTCATCTGATTATAAGACACACCCCAAATTTAGACATGGAAAATAGGAAAAAATAGTTTTTAATGTTAAAATGAGGGTCCGTCTTACAATCCTAGTGTGTCTTATATTAGCTCACCAGGGGGGAGCAGCAGTGGTGGAGCGGCTCAGAAGGGTCACAGGAGGCAGGGTTGGCTATGCTGTGGGCTCGGAGGAGGTGGTGGAGCGTCAGGGGCAAGGGTTTCGCGGCAACAGCCGCTATAGATCTGCCGGTGGACTGTGTGGGCTCTACTGAATTGCCTGCGGTTGATGAGATTAATTTCAAGAAACCGGCCGCGAAGGCGGCACGTCGCAGACAGGTCTCCATGGCAATTTTCTTGAAGTCCATTGTGTCAATCTGCGCATGTGCTGCCTCAGTGGCCATCTTCTTGAAGTCCATTGCATCAACTGTGGGCGATTCAATGGAGCCCGATGTCAGATCAAAGGTGCCCGCCCCATCACCGATCCTCGGTTCTGTGACCCTCCTAAGCCGCTTTACTGCACTGACACCCCTCCTCTGAGCCCTCAGTATCGCCAACCCTCCCTCCTGTAACCCCGCTCCACCACTGCCGCCCTGGTAAGCCATATCCGGATTAAAAGACAAACAACCATTTTACCCCCAGTTTTGGGGTGGGGATAAAAAGTGCGGCTTATAATCCTGAAAATACGGTGTGTGTGTAGAATGCTATATATAAGGGCTCACTGGTGGTAGTCCTATCTGCGCTATTTTCCTGCGATAATGCTGTTCTGAATTGCTTGGACCATTATATTTTAATGCATTTATGAATAAAAAGAAGGAAAAAAATTTTTAACAGCATCCTGGATTGCTCACGTTATTGCTGGACTCTGCCTTGTTGTTGTTTATATATATATATATATATATATATATATATATAACTCTGGAATGCTATATATAAGGGCTCACTGGTGGTGGTCGCAGCTCATAAGGGAAAAACCTGGTGGCAGGTTCCCTTTAAACCTCTTCCAGACATGTGACGCAACTGTACATCACAATTGGGAAGAGGTCCCCTAAAATTGATAAATTGATGTAAAGTTGCCTCATAGCGATTATGAGGACGCTGTGCAAAAGCGATAGCCGAGCTCCAACTATATCAGCCAGAGCCGGTGCTTGTCAATAGTGGTAGCGCCATGCAGATGGTTGGGAGAAGTAAGAGGCTTCCTCTCTAATGTGATTGGCAGGCACACAACGCCATTGCAGGGAGCCGATCATTAAGGCAGTTGAAGGTCAAATTAACCCATTCAGTGAACACTTTTTTTTTTTTTTTTTTTTTACAATCAACTAGCAAAAAACTTGCTTTTTCATCCTACAGCCCGACTAAACAATGAAACATGATCAAAAAGCAGCGTTAACAGTTAAGTTTTTTCTAGAACATTGTATTGTGTAAAAGCAGAAAAACATTAAAAATTTACATTTGGTATTGCTGTAATTGTACTGAGCCAAAGAATAAAGTGGTCTTATCCCTTTTACCACACGGTGAATGGCATAAATAAATAGAAAATCCTAAATTATTGTTTTTTGCTAATTCTGCCTCCCAAAAATTGGAATAGAAAGTAACAAAAAAAACATTGTGAGCAGAAATGGTACCAATAAAACACCAATTCATTGCAGAAACAGACCCTGATAGGACACTTTTGGCAAAAAAAATAAAAATGAAAATTTATGGCTCTGAAAATATAGTATTCTTTGCACAAAGTATTTTTTTACTGTGTGATCGTTGCAAATTCTGAACAAATTATATAGAAATCTGATATTGTTGTAATTATACTGTCTTGAAGTATAACTTAGTGTTATCACTTATTGTCACAGGTCAGACAGTCCTATGGTGGCCGTCTATAGGTTACAGTGTTTCACTGCGCAAACTGCTCCATTACAGTCTATCATTCCTGCTTTGTGTATTTGGTATCCTATGTATCTACTCTGCTTGGTTTTCATCCCTTTAGGACCCTGCAAAGTTCCTCCCCCTTTCAGCTGTTTTTCATCAGTATTTCCCTTGGCGTCTTTATATACCCTCATTCCCCCTTACTCTGTGCTGATGATCGCTCTAATACCCTTAACAAGTCTTCAGTGCAATCGGCTTGTATTCGTTTGTAGAAACTTTGTTGTTGCAGTTCCTCTCCCTGAGTCATCTGGAGATAAGTTATTTCTTTTCTTCTCCCCTGTTTGTTATCTCTTTGTCTTCATCTCTTCCCTATCTCGGGCCTACTTTAGGGTTAGTCATGGTCAGGTATCCGACTTGGCGCATAGGTGCTGAACCTATCTAGGTTGGTGAGAGAAGCCAGGACCCAGCGGTAGGTTTGGTCAGGGATCATCATTTCTCCTTTCCCTAGACACAGGGTTTTCCTTCCCTTGCCTTTCGCTTGTTACTTGCCTTTTGCTTGTTACTTTCCATACCTACCATGACACATACCCCAAAGTGAATAGCAGAAAAAATAAAAATAAACCATTCTTCGCCTGTTGTTGATTTGTTCACTCTGCCTCCTAATGATCGCAGTATGGCACAGCTCATATTTATTCTGAGCTTTACGCTGAGCACTTAGGTAGCATTACTTACCTACTGTAAGTACTTGAAAAATTCCCCACCAAAACATTCGCTATAAGGGTATTTCACACATTGGGTATTTGGTTACAGAAATTTCTGCACCATTGCTGTGTCTCTTGACAGGAATAACGCATTCCAAAAATGTGCGCTTTTGATGCTTTTAAACTCCTTCAATAGGGAAAAACTCAGGCATAAACGCTGAAAAAAATCAACATGCTACAGCTTAATTTCTGTGCCAAATCTGCAAGGAGAAAAACCTCAACATGTGCACAACATTTCAGGTTTCTCATTGACTTTGCAGGCATAAGGGTTTGTTTGCGCTTTTGTGACAAAACTGCACTAAAAAATGCATCATAAATGTGATGAAAGCACACTGTGTGCACACAGCGTAATGAGGCAGATGGAGTATTTTGGACTTCCATCTGGCTTAAAATTGGGCTGTTGTCATGCTCGGAATAGGGGAGGTCCAGCGGGATACCAAAAACACATCTAAACAGGGGAAATATAATGACAAACAAGGGGTATCCTGGGGACACTTTAACAATGATGGGCCCTAGCACTAGTGAGAGGGAAGATGGGCACCTCCTTACTTATCTACTGCTGTACCTTGCACTCCTACCAAGTCCCTATACAGGTTCCTCACCTGTCGCGAGCCGGAACCTGAAGGCCTGAGAGACCCTACAATAGTCCCTGGCTAGGGAGTGGGCAGGTGACGGACGCTAGCCTCACCAAATCACTGAAACAACACAACATGAAAGTAAGACAGACAGGGGGAAAACAACACAACAGACTGCTGCAGTCAGAACCAGGACTGTCGCCACACCAGCAACTCCAAGAGAGGGTTTCAGCAGCTTTCTTCCTCCAAGACCAGAATCCAAATGAATCAAGAATAACCAGCACCCTCTGCTGGTAGCAGAAGGTGTATAAATGGACTGGGAGTGGTCCAAACAGGAAACATCTGATCAGGAGTCTGAAGCTGCTGTAAAGTAAACTGACATTAACCTTCTTTATGCCAAAGGAAAGAAAACCACATTTAAATAGCAGAGCATCACCAGGTACAGCGAGGCTCAGACCCAGAACCTATAAAATGTACCGTAAGTAAAACCCCAGCACTCGAAGGAAAAAGGAGAGTTTTATGTTATGCAACATAAGTTTATTGATATACTGCAAAAAGTGAACCCTGACAGATGCAACACCAATGTTTCGGCTTGCGCCTTTCTCAAGGTTGTTGCTTAATGTGGAAGTACAAGAGAGTGCGGGTCACATTGGACAACCATGGCTCAGACAGGATAGGTGCTTCACACTTTGCAGTACAAGAAATCAAGATATTGGTGAGAAGATGATTCAGAAGGATGGTGGAGAAGAGAACGCCTGTAAAAGATGCCCAGGGAGACTTGCAGCAGCAATGTGGCAGTGGCAGCCTCTGCCACATTGCTGCTGCAAGTCTCCCTGGGCATCTTCTACAACAACCTTGAGAAACGCGTAAGCCGAAACATTGGTGTTGCATCTGTCAGGGTTCACTTTTTGAAGTATATCAATAAACCTATTTTGCATACCATAAAACTTTCCTTTGAGTGCTGGGGTTTTACTTACATTACTAGTACCCTTTTACCATTCAGCACCTCCTGATAGCAGTGAGCCAGATCTCATCTATATTATACAGACCCAGAACCTGTCACTAATCTCTTAAATCAGAGAGACGACCATGAGAGCTGTGACCTTTTTACACATGGTGGGCCATAGTTTTGCGAACCTCTGAAAAGACAGCGCTAAACAGAGTTCAGACAGTGTTCAGAGTAACTTCCACTTGCCTCATTAGTAAATGGATGTCTGAAATTTCTTTTGAATCACATATTTCAGAGATTTAAATCAAAACCCTTATGAAAGTGTTCAGTGTAGAGCACAGGATAAATGTGAACTAAACCAAAGTTATATACCCAAAATGCTACAAATAAAAGCTTCAACTCAACCCACAAAACAAAAATCCCTACTCAGGTCCGACATCTGTTAAAAGAAATATTGGGGGTTTCCACATTACTGGTAAAACAAAGTATTATGCTGGTGCATGTGGAACCACTGTGCCTCAGCATCAGCTCACACTGGAGGAGCATAACTAAGTGACTACCTTGTCGTCACTAGAGCCTCTGATAGGAATGTGCTGTAAGGTATCCAACATGTGCTACTTCAGATGATATCTTGGCACTCTGGCAGCTGATCCCAGGGATCGAGGATGCAAGAACAGACTACATGGTATCCGCAATTTATTCTAGCAAAAATTGTGTTCCAAAAGGAAACTTGATGGTAGGCAGGTTCGAGCCTCCAACATGACCCTGTCTCCTTTCCAGGCCCTGATACTACTTCCCCCACCCGGGGAGCGGCCGGAAACCCAGAAACTAAAGACCCACAAATAATCGCATACAAAGGTAAACGAAAATTCGTGCACTCTGCACTCAAACACAAAAAGGAGGGACAATATGTGAACTGGGAAGTACCACAAAAGGGGTAGGAAATAAATATAACTGGAGAACTCACACACCACTCTGAACTGCAACTTTTAGATTACCATAGAATAGAATAACCACAGGAACCAAATAGCTATATCCGGCACGGCACTCAGCCCTAGTATCCAGAAGCTTATAAAGGGTGAGTGCAGCTGGTAGTGATCAGCAGCCTCGGTTCCCAGCAGACGATCACAAGCCAGCAGGAATAAACCCCTGCTGTACTGGAGAGCAGTGAAGTCAGAACCAGCCGATGCCCAATACGGGCTGTGCAACTAAGTGATCCCAGGTCATTTGTCAGACTCTGCAGTGTGAACAGAGTCTGACACTGTGGTGACACCCAACGAGTGCAACGCTGAACACCGCATGACATTCACCCAATCAGCAGTTTCTGACCACTTATGAGTGTTATCAGGAGAAATAGCACAACACACTGTATCATCCATTTTCTCCCGTTAACTCCTTAAATGCGACATGGCGCTTTTTCCATTCTGAGCCATGTTGTGTGCCCACAACCGTAGTTTCCCACCTTGTATGGGGTATCAGTGTACTTAGAAGAAATTGCGCAACAAATGTGAAGATTATTTTTCTCCTGTTAAACTTGTGAAAATGAAAAAATTGGAACGTAAGCTACGTTTGTGAAAAACAACATAACTTTTCATTATTTTCTTCCACTCTGCTATGATTTCTGTGAAGCACCTGATGGGTGACCAAACTGCCTGAATATGATTTTTAATACCATAAGTGGTGCAGTTTTATCTTGTTTGAGGGTTTACTGACATATAGGACTATCAAAGTCACTTCAAAAGTGAAGTTGTCCCTAAAAGAAATAGGATTTCTAAATTTTTTTGTAAAAATGATTGCTACGCTTACTAAACATTTACCTCTTCTAACTTCCTAAAAAGAAAATCCAAATGTGCAGTTTCATTGATGTCATAAAACGCCAAGGGTATCAATAACAAAAAAAAAGCCTCTTCTGGGCAAAAGTTATAAATACAAATAAACAGTTCCTTCAACAGGCATGTAACATATACAAGTATCTAAAAAAAAATTCATACACCCCTCAAATTTTTATAAATATTATATTTTTTCATGGGACAACACTGATACAATGTAAGCGGTAGTAATCACTTTTATTGCCAGCCGTTTAGACATTACAGAGGTTGGCCACTACTTTTCCATTGATGGCTTATCCTTAGTATAGGTCACCAACGTATGATCGGCTTGAGCCCAACACCCCGCCGATCAACTGTTCTCGGTGAAAGCGACCATAGCCAGGTACTGCACATCTGCCTCCCATTGCTTTGAATAGGAAGTGGATGTGCAGTACCAGGCTGCTATCAGTTAGCAGGGCAGCTCCGGAACTGAGCATTTCCGGCCAGCCTCAGCATTAAGACGAGCTGAAGAATTAGCACCACAGACAGCAGGAACAGGGACAAATGAGTTTATCTCCATGTCCAATCACGTATCACGGACACGGATTGCACATGGACAACCCACGTGTGCAGTGAATCACAGCAGACGGAGGGACATATGCGTTTTTAACACGTCAGTGAAAAACGTCTGTTTTTCTCTGACGTGTGAAACAGGCCTTAAGGATAGGACATCAATATTAAAAGTAGTGAACAACCTCTTTAAAGTCCCTTTCAACTGCCGTCAGAAGTGAAGTCCACATTTTCTCTAATGCATCTACAGAGAACATAACTAGTAGCTAGTGATGGGTGGACCCAGACTGTAAAAGTCCGGATCCGTGTGGGTTCAAAAGTACCCGAGCGCCAATTTCGGGTAACGATCCAGATCCGGCAACTCTGGTAGCAAAAATAAAAAAATAAAGAAAAAAAAAAGGAGAAAGCAGGAGCATTATACCTACCAATCTCCACGCGGCTGTAACATTGCTTCCGGGACGCTCATACTACTTCCGGGGCACTTATTATCCTTCATACATTTGCACGGCTTCCCCCACCTACCAGCAGTCCCAGCATCTCTGGTTGCAGTCGAACCGCGCCTCCACCCTGTGCCACAGCGTGTCTGACTTATTGCAATAACAGACACTGTGTGTGTCCCTATCGTGCTGTAAAAATAAAAAATTTGGCGTAGGATCCCCCTATATTATGATACCCAGCACGGATAAAGCATAGGGGTACAGGCTGTAGCCCACAGCTGTGCGCTTATCTTGGTTGTGTATAAGAGGGATCGCATGGGGCTTTAACCTCTTCAGCCCCGGGGCACTTTCTGTTTTTGCGTTTTTGTTTTTTGCTCCCCTTCTTCCAAGAGCCGTAACTTTTTTATTTTTCCGTCAATCTTGCCATATGAGGGCTTGTTTTTTGCGGGACAAGTTGTACTTTTAAATGAAACCATAAGTTTTACCATATGGTGTACTGGAAAACAGCAAAAAAAATCCAAATGCGGAAAAATTGCAAAAAAAGTGTGATGGCACAATAGTTTTTGGGATGTTTTATTCACGGTGTTCACTATATGGTAAAACTGATGTGTGGGTATGATGCCTGAGGTCGGTGCGAGTTTGTAGACACCAAACATGTATAGGTTTACTTGTATCTAAGTGGTTAAAAAAAATTCACAAGTTTGTCCAATAAAAGTGGCGCACGTTTTGCGCCATTTTACGAAACACGTAGCGTTCTTATTTTTTGGGATCTATGACTCAGTGATGGCTTATTTTATGCGTCTCGAGCTGATGTTTCTAATGGTACCATTTTTGTGCAGATGCTACGTTTTGATCGCCTGTTATTGCATTTTGCGTTAAAAAACGTAATTTTGGCGTTTGGAATTTTTTGCCACTACGCCATTTACCAATCAGATTAATTAATTTTATATTTTGATAGATCGGGCATTTCTGAAGGCGGCGATACCAAATATGTGTATATTTATTTTTTAACCCTTTAATTTTCAATGGGGGGAAAGGGGGGTGATTTGAACTGTTAGGTTTTTTTTTTTTACTTTTTTTTTATTTTACTAGTCCCCCTAGGGGGCTATAGTGATCAGCAATCCGATCGCTATTATCTATCTGCTGATCACAGCTATACAGCTGTAAACAGCAGATACAGTCACTTTCTTTTTCCCTCTGTTCCGTGCCGAGGGAAAACGAAAGTGAAACATCATAGCTGCAGGCGTCATCACATGACCCTGTGCTACGATGGCAACCACCGATAGTCACGTGATCACGCACGTGACTTCCAGTGGGGGCGGCGGTAAGTACAAATCATGGCCGCGCGCATTTAGATCTTGCTGCCAGACTTTGGCAGCAAGATTTAAGGGGTTAATGGCCGCGTGTGGAAGCAATTCCACACGCGGCTAGCAGGCACACATGTCAGCTGTTGAAAACAGCTGATATGTGTGCCGACCGCCACCGCCTGCCCGCGGAAGAGGGCGGGGCTTAACGGGACACGCTCCATGACGGATATATCCGTCCATGGTCGTGAAGGGGTTAAAAAAAAAAAAGTTTTTAAAAACTGTGCACAGTCCACCCCATTGTTGATACCCAGCTATAATAAAGCAAACTGCTATGTGCTGGTATTCTCAGGCTGGGGACACACATGCTTATTGGGCCCCCCAGCCTAAAAATAGCAGCCTGTAGCCACCCAGGATTGTTACATCCATCGAGTTCAACATCATAACCTAACATGTTGATCCAGAGAAAGGCAAAAAGAGGCATGAGACAGACAATAAGAGCCACATTAGGGGAAAAAAAATGCCTTCCTGACTCCACATATGGCAATCAGACTAGTTCCCTGGATCAAAGCCCCATCACAGAACCTCCGCTTCTATTGGCCGGCCGCTTAGTGACACCGCCGTGACGTCGCTATGACGCCGAACGCACCTTCCCCTTGAGGGAGGGACTGTTCGGCGGTCACAGCGACGTCGCTGACAAGATATGTGCGTGTGACGCTGCCGTAGCGATAATGTTCGCTACGCCAGCGAGCACCAAATGTCGCACGAACGACGGGGGCGGGTGCTATCGTGCAGGACATCGCTAGCAATCGCTAGCGATGTCGCAGCGTGTAAAGCACCCTTAAGCCTTTGCTTTTCCAAGCTGAATAACCAAAAGTTTAATAAACTGTACTGCATGCCCCTCATTCCTTTAATAACCTTGGTTGCTCTTCTCTGCACCCGCTCTAGTTCAGCGATGTGCTTCTTATACACCAGAGACCAAAATTGTACAAAGCATTCTAAGGGCGGCTTTGCATGTTGCAACATCGCACGTGCGATGTGGGTGGGGTCAAATCGAAAGTGACGCACATCCGGCGTCACTTTCGATATCGTTGTGTGTAAATTCTAGATGATACAATTAACGAGCGCAAAAGCGTCGTTATCGTATCATCGGTGCAGGCTCCGACTTTTCCATAATTACGCTGCCGCGACAGGTACGATGCTGTTCCTCGTACCTACGGCAGCACACATCGCTGTGTGTTACGCCGCAGGAGCGAGGAACATCACCTTACCTGCCGCCGGCGGCTCTACGGAAGGAAGGAGGTGGGCGGGATGTTTACATCCTGCTCATTTCCGCCCCTCCGCCGCTATTGGCCGCCTGCCATGTGACATCGCTATGACGCCGCACGACCCGTCCCCTTAGGAAGGAGGTGGGTCGCTGGCCAGAGTGACGGTCGCAGGACAGGTGAGTGCATGTGAAGCTGGCATAGCGATAATTTTCGCTACGCCAGCTATCACAAGATATCGTACCTGCGACGGGGGCGGGGACTATCGCGTGCGACATCGCAGCATCGGCTTGCGATGTCGCAACGTGCAAAGCCCGCCTAAGTGTAGTTACACTAGTGACTTGTATAGGGGTAAAACTATGCTCTTCTCATGAGCATCTATACCTCTTTTAACCCTTTAACAACCGCAGGCAGTAATATTACATCACTGTGGTCATAGTGTTAATCCTCACCTGCTGCTGCAGGCGGGGATCCGCGCACGTCAGCTGATTTGTACAGCTGACATGTGTGCCTCGCAAGTACGAGTGGAATCGCTATCCACCCATACCTGTTAACCCCTTAAATGGCGCTGTCAAGATGTGACAGCGCCATTTTAACCAGGGTTGTGGAGTCGGAGTCTGAGTCGGAGTTAGTTTTGGTTGGAGTCTGAGTCGGAGTCGGTAGAAAAGTACCGACTCCAACTCCAGCTTTAAAAAAAAATGTATTAATATTTCATAATTGAACTTTCATATGAATTTTATAAATGTTACTCAAATATATATGTTCTATCAAACTATGAACAACAGTGATAAGCAGTTCTGCTGGAGATAGAGACATTTCTTAGGGGTACTTCACACACAGCGAGATCGCTACTGAGATCGCTGCTGAGTCACGGTTTTTGTGACGCAGCAGTGACCTCATTAGCGATCTCGCTGTGTGTGACACTGAGCAGCGATCTGGCCCCTGCTGTGAGATCGCTGCTCGTTACACAGCCCTGGTTCGTTTTTTTATTGTTGCTCTCCCTCTGATAAGCACACATCGCTGTGTGTGACAGCAAGAGAGCAACAATCCTGAATGTGCAGGGAGCAGGAGCCGGCATCTGACAGCCTGCGGTAAGCTGTAACCAAGGTAAACATCGGGTAACCAAGGTGGTTACCCGATATTTACCTTCGTTACCAGCCTCCGCAGCTCTCACGCTGCCAGTGCTGGCTCCTTCTCCCTGCACACACTAAGCTAAGCGGTGTGCGCTGGTAACTAAGGTAAACATCGGGTAACCATACCCGATGTTTACCTTAGTTACCAGTGTCCGCAGCTTCCAGACGCCGGCTCCGTGCAAGCGCAGCGTCGCTTGCACGTCGCTGCTGGCTGGAGGCTGGTCACTGGTGAGATCTGCCTGTTTGACAGCTCACCAGCGACCATGTAGCGATGCAGCAGCGATCCTGACCAGGTCAGATCGCTGCTGCGTCGCTAAAGTGTGACGGTTCCCTTAAGGTCCAGTCACACTAAGAAACTTACCAGCGATCCCCACAACGATAGGGATCGCTGGTAAGTTGCTAGGAGGTTGCTGGTGAGATGTCACACTGCGACGCTCCAGCGATCCCACCAGCAACCTGACCTGGCAGGGATCGCTGGAGCGTCGCTACACGAGTTGCTGGTGAGCTCACCAGCAACCAGTGACCAGCCCCCAGCGCCGCGTGGAAGATGCTGTGCTTGGTAACTAAGGTAAATATCGGGTAACCAACCCGATATTTACCTTGGTTACCAGTGCACGCAGTTACACGTGCAGGGAGCAGCGCACACTGAGCGCTGGCTCCCTGCTCTCCTAGTTACAGCACACATCGGGTTAATTACCCGATGTGTGCTGCAGCTAAATGTGCACAGAACAGGGAGCAGCGCACAATGCTTAGCGCTGGCTCCCTGCTCTCCTAGCTACAGCACACATCGGGTTAATTAACCCGATGTGTCCTGCAGCTACATGTGCACAGAGCAGGAGCCGGCACTGACAGTGAGAGCGGCGGAGGCTGGTAACAAAGGTAAATATCGGGTAACCAAGGACAGGGCTTCTTGGTTACCCGATGTTTACATTGGTTACCAGCCTCTGCAGAAGCCGGCTCCTGCTGCCTGCACATTTAGTTGTTGCTGTCTCGCTGTCACACACAGCGATCTGTGCTTCACAGCAGGACAGCAACAACTAAAAAATGGCCCAGGACATTCAGCAACAACCAACGACCTCACAGCAGGAGCCAGGTTGTTGCTGGATGTCACACACAGCAACATCGCTAGCAACGTCACAAAAGTTGTTCGTTAGCAGCGATGTTGCTAGCGATGTTGCTTAGTGTGACGGGGCCTTTACTTCTTGTGTGTCACTGTTCTCCACTGCCCTTATCTAATCTTATACTTGGTTAACCTCATGCTGCCCCAACCCCCCTACTTACAATGAAGAAAAAACAAAAAGCCAGCACTAAATGTGCACTTCAGCACTAAAAATTCCAAACTGTACTTATTATAAAAAAATTGAGATTTTTGGCAAAAAATTGCAATTTCTTGAGCTACCTCGCCACGTCACGGCAAATCTCATTTGAGGCAGTCCTACACTAAAATATTTTTATAAAATGTGCCATACGGCCTCACATATGAATAGTAGAACTGCTCTTACTTCATGCAGCATTTGCTTGGACCTGTCACAGCCATGACTCAGTCATGGGTACGGGATTGAAATAGACCACGTGAGTGCTGCTAAGAGCAGTTCTACTATTCATATGTGAGGCCGTATGGCACATTTTATAAAAATATTTAGTGTAGGACTGCCTCAAATGAGATTTGCCATGACGTGGCGAGGCAGCTCAAGAAATTGCAATTTTTTGCCAAAAATCTCAAAATTTTTATAATAAGTACAGTTTGGAATTTTTAGTGCTGAAGTGCACATTTAGTGCTGGCTTTTTGTTTTTCCCCCTACTTACAATGTATGAAACTGAAAGTGAAAATGTGTTGCAAATTCTTAGTAGTAAAGCTCCTCCTCTAGACTAGATCATACTAGGTGTGCGTCTTCCAAGCATCTCACAGCTGCTACTCAGAAGAGGAAGACTGTAAGAAGTATTATCCTTTCAACAAACGTTGCATCAGTTAACTGTGAGTACATGAGGAATAATAACAGTATTACTGACCACTATATCAGTTGTACGACCTGGCAATAATTTTGTACAATTGTTTTTAGGAAAAACAATTGTCATTTGGATTGTGAATGCAGAATTAAAAACTTGAGAATGTCAAAGAAGCATCACATTAAATCAGCTGTATTTGAACATTTCACCATCACTCAAGATAGAAAACCTTATGTCTGTCAGTGTATGACAAATGATCCAGACGAATACAAATGCTGTGAAGCCAAGATAAGTGCATATTCAGGCAAAGATAAAAATGCTCCTACCAGAGCTTCTAATCTGAAGAGACATTTACAGCGCTTTCATCCAGAAGTACTGAAAGCAGTGGATGAGAAAGACTGCATCCAAACCAATGAACCAGTGCCCAGCTCTTCCAGCCAAACAAAGGAGCAGAGAACTTTGCAGCCATCAGTTGCAAGATATTTTGTCAGTGACAAAGTTACTGTGACAATGACAGTAGATACATTTAAAAAACAGATCATAGAGCTTGTTGTAAAGGATAGTGTGCCTATTTCATTATTTTCACGACCAGCTTTTATGTGTCTGAATGGGGAAATGGCCCGCAAGCTTGGTGTTTCTCTGGAGAGAGAGAGTATTAGAAAATTAGTAATCGAAGAAGCTTTTAAACAAAAGGAAGAACTTAAAAAAACTCTCAAGGGACGCTTTCTGTTTCTTAAAATGGATGCCTGCACACGTCACAGAGTGAACTATTTTGCCATCAATGTCCGATTTGTTTGTGACAAAAATGAAATAGTTACCAAGACATTGGCAGTAAAAAACACCAAAGCTCATCACACCAGTGAGTTTCTCCAGGTCTTGGTGGAAAAGGTTCTGCAAGACTATGAACTTAAAAAAGAGCAAGTTCTTTCTGTCGTAACTGACAATGCTTCAAATATGATAAGTGCTATTAAGCTAATGAATGAGAGTAATGATGGTGACCAGCAGCTAGAAGAACATTCTGGGTCCACAGACACAGAAATGTTTGAAATAGAGGAACACAGTATTGTAACTGAGGAGCAAACTGAAGTTGCTTCAGATGAACAGCAACATGATAGTTTAGATGATCTTGTTGAAACTGTGTCAATATGTTCTTTCATTCATCACATGCGCTGTGTTGTGCATACGCTACAGCTGGCTATAAGAGACAGTCTGCAAGAAGGACATGCTGCTGCACTGATTGGCAAGATGAGAAAATTGGCTACTGTTGCCAGAACCCCTAAAGTTGACTCAATTTTGAAGAGACGTGCTGGAAAAGGGGCAATTATTGATCAAGCCACACGATGGGGCAGTACTTACTTAATGATTCAGCGCTTGGTTGAACTGAAAACCTTTCTTGTAGACATGGCTAACCCTCAACTGACGCTAAATGAAAGTCAGTGGAATCAGGTGACTGAGCTGGAAAAATTGCTAGAGCACCCATTTACAGTGACTAAAAATTTACAAGCAGAGGACTTAACTCCCAGGTATTTTCTTAAAGGAGTGGAAGAACCTGATGTTTCGCCTGTCCCAAAGAGGAGGGTTAATTGCAAGTGGCATTGCTACATCAATGAAACGGAGAGAGGAGCTACTATTACAAAATAACATTCTTTTGGCAGCTGTTTATGTAGACCCAATGCATCGGATTCTTCTAGATGATCAACAGCTAAGTAAAGGAAAAGAAGCTCTGTTTGAAATAGCAGTAAGGATGAAAGGGTTGCAGAACAGTCAGGAGGAACAAGAAGAACTTGGTCGTCCTGCCACATCTTCACCCTCATCATCAACTGATGAAGAATTTAATTTCGAAAAATATATGGATCACAAGGACCGTGCAAAGCGTTCCCGCATAGAAGAAGAGTCATCCCCATCAAGGAACACAGCCAATACATTTCAGAAGAATTTTTCATGTGCACTAAAAGAAATTGAGACATTTGACCGTTCATCAAAAATAACAGTGCAACAAGCGATTCCTCTGTATCCTGACATTGTCAGAGATGTTACCCGAGTGGTTACTGCTTTGCCACCAACACAAGTTAGTGTAGAGAGGTTGTTCTCTGCTCTCAAAATAATTAGATCAGATTTGAGGGCATCCATGAAGGAGGATCTGACAGAGGCAATACTTTTTCTGAGGACAAATTTATAGATTTCTTCTTATTAACTGCTGTGAGACTGTGACCGGGGTTGTCTATGACGGCCGGTACGTCTCTCCCCGGTTGTGCTCCCTCCATGTATAGAAAGCAACTCCACTTCAGGGTTAATGCTGTTTCCCTACAGGCTGAAAGGAGGGTTAAAAGGAAACAGGAAGATGGGCGTGGGTCCCTAGTGTGAGGGAGTGAACACAACTCCCTGAGTTTCTGCCAGAGAAACACATGTGTGCTGTTTTGGACTTTTGTTTGTGCAATAAACCGTGTGCTGTGACCATTGGTGCCTGGATCCCATGTCTTCTCCCGCGCAGCCGACCACGCTACCTCACAGATGGTGGAGAATGCGGGCATGCCAGCCCGGTGAGGTGTAGCATCCATCCCTGGTGACCCAGTAGCGCATGTCCTGGATTTGAGCGGCTATACTACAGCCCAAACCCGGCGACGCCATGGAGGACATACTAAAGCAGCTGGCTCAGGCTAATGCACAGCAACAACAGACCAATGCACACCTGCTCCGGTCGTTGGATCGTCAGCAGCAATCCTTGCAATTGCAGGAACAAAGGCATCAAGAACAGATGGTTCTCCTGGCCAAGTCGATCCGTACCGGACCGGCAGCAACAACCCCGGGACCGGGTGACGACGGCAGCGTCCGGAAAACGGTGAGACAAGCGTTGCAAAAGATGACCCCGGGGGATGATGTGGAAGCGTTCCTGGCGGTGTTTGAGCGGGTGGCCGAGCGGGAGAAGCTGCCGACCCCTCAGTGGGCTGAGGTATTGTCGCCCTATCTGACGGGGGAGCCCCAAAAAGCGTACCTGGACCTCTGTACCGAGGACGCCATAGAATATGAGACCCTGAAAGCCGAAATACTTGCTCGGTTGGGGGTGAATACCTATGTACGGGCTCAGCGGGTAAATCAGTGGTTCTATGAGGAAGTCAAACCCGTACACTCCCAGGCCTATGACTTGTTGCATCTGGTAAAGAAGTGGTTGCAGCCTGACATTCTGAGCCCTGCGCAAATGGTGGAAAGGGTAGTGGTTGATCGCTTTGTGCGCACTTTACCCGTCACCATTCAGCGGTGGGTAGGACAGGGCAACCCAAGTACCCTGGACCAATTAGTGTGCCTGGTGGAGCGGCATGTGGCTACGCAGGACTTGATACGGGACACTGAGACTTTGCGTGCCGCCCGTCGGTCCGGCCCCTCCAAGCCTCGGGCCAAGGATCCACCGCTGACACCGGTGCGGGAGTCCGCTACCGTCCCGTCTGAGGCCGCGCCCACCGTCCCTGAGGTTCGGAAGGCTATGTACCCTAAACGACAACTCGTCAAGGGGGTTTCCTTCCCTATTAGATGTTGGCGGTGCCAGCGGGTGGGACATATGGAAGCCCAGTGTCCACTCACCATGGGGCCCCATGGATTGCGGGGTTACCCGGCGGGGTTCAATGTATGCTCAGGCGGTGTGTACCGCGGACCTTGTCTCCCCGGAGACTGAGCCCCACTTGTGCCAAATACAGGTGAATGGATGTCCGGTTACAGGCTTGTTGGATTCCGGAAGCTTAGTGACCCTGGTGCGATCAACCCTAAGGGCTGAAGTAAAGGCCACAGGACGTACCGTGGGGGTGGTTTGCATACATGGGGACCGCCGAAACGATCCCACGGGGATTGTCACCATCACAGCACCCTGCGGTCAGGTGCAACATGAGGTGGGGCTTATGAACACTCTTCCCTATGACGTGATCCTAGGAAGGGATCTGCCGTATTTTTGGACTCTATGGAAGGGGCCTCCTAAGTCCCCTCAGGTATTGGACAGTCCGGGACCTGAGCCCGACAATCCCGAATCCGGGACGCCTGCCGTAGGGGTCCCCATGATAGGGACAGAATGTGAACCCGATAGGTCGCCCCTAGAGGTATTTGCAGGAGAGGCTGAGATGGTCGAGCCCATCCCAGAGTTGGAGGCGTCCCCGGATACGTTTGGGACAGCCCAACTCCAGGACCCTACATTAATACATGCCCGGAGTCGGGTGACAGTAGTTGACGGGGTGGCACAGCTGTCCGGTGCCCAGGTAAGGTACCCCCATTTCGCTCTTAAGCAGGATTTACTCTACCGGGTAGATGAAATACGGGGCGTGGGGGTAGAGCAGTTGGTGGTGCCCCAGCCGTATCGCCGGCGGGTCATCGACTTGGCTCATAAACACCTGATGAGTGGCCACCTAGGGGTCAAGAAAACGCAGGAGCGAATATTGCAAAGGTTCTATTGGCCCGGGGTCTTTGGGGAGGTAAAACGGTTCTGCGAAACCTGCCCGGAGTGTCAACTTACCGCACCCCTGGCCCACTTTCGCAGTCCGTTGGTACCGTTACCCATTATAGAAGTCCCTTTTGAACGGATAGGGATGGATCTGGTGGGGCCCCTTGTAAAGTCCGCTCGAGGGCACCAACACATCCTAGTGATCGTTGACTATGCCACCCGGTATCCAGAGGCGATACCTCTCAGACATACTGCGGCGAAGCTTATAGCTCGGGAGTTGTTTGCTGTGTTCTGCCGGGTGGGGTTGCCCAAGGAGATCCTTACGGATCAGTGGACCCCATTCATGTCTAAAGTGACCAAAGAGCTATGCCGGCTACTCCAGATCAAGCAGTTGCGTACGTCTGTGTATCATCCTCAAACGGACGGTTTAGTGGAGCGATTCAATAAAACCCTGAAAACCATGCTCAAAAGGGTGATTTCCAAAGACGGGAAAGACTGGGATATGATGCTTCCCTATTTGATGTTTGCCATCCGAGAGGTGCCACAGGCATCCATGGGGTTTTCGCCTTTTGAGTTGTTATACGGGCGACATCCCCGGGGATTGTTGGACCTGGCAAAGGAAACATGGGAGCAGGAGCCCACCCCCCATAAAAGTGTGATTGAACACATTTTAGGAATGCAGAACCGCATAAGCGCGGTCATGCCAATTGTGAAGGAGTATTTACAGGAGGCTCAAGCCGCGCAAAGCGGCCGCTACAATAGACAAGCCACCGTGCGGACCTTTAAACCTGGGGATCGGGTGTTGGTATTGATCCCCACGGCGGAGAGTAAATTCCTGGCTCAGTGGCAAGGCCCCTACGAGATAAAGGAAAGAATCGGGGTGGTCAACTATAAGGTATTGCAGCCCGGTAGGCAGAAACCTGAACAAATATACCATGTCAACCTGTTAAAACCTTGGCAGGAACGGGAAAGCCTGATGGTTGATTTTTCCCCATCTCCCTCCTCTTTGGGTCGTTCAAACCCGGCTCCAGCGACCTCCGGAGAGGACGAACCGGAAGTAAGGATTGGAGAAGCCCTCACCAAGCAACAGAGGTGAGAGGCCAGACGGATGGTTCAGCAGAACCCCGATGTCTTCTCCGAGCTGCCTGGTAGGACAAGTCTGATACGACATGACATTGTCACCGAGCCTCACCTGAAGGTACGCCTGAAGCCATACCGGGTACCGGAGGCTCGAAGACAAGCCATATCAGAGGAAGTGAAGACAATGCTACGCCTGGGGTCATCGAAAAATCCCGGAGTGAATGGGCTAGTCCCATTGTCCTAATACCAAAACCCGATGGCTCCTTAAGGTTCTGCAATGACTTTAGGAGATTGAACGAAATATCCAAGTTCGATCTCTACCCCATGCCCCGGGTGGATGAGCTGATTGACAGGCTGGGACAGGCGCGATATTTCACCACGCTCGACCTGACCAAGGGGTACTGGCAGGTGCCACTGACGGAGTCCGCCAAGGAGAAAACCGCTTTTGTTACGCCGGAGGGTCTCTTCCACTATGTTGTCTTGCCTTTTGGGTTACATGGCGCTCCGGCCACGTTCCAGAGGTTGATGGACTTGGTGCTGGAACCCCACCAGGCGTATCCATCAGCGTACCTTGATGACATCATTATTTACAGCTCTGAGTGGCAGACCCACTTGGAACAGGTACAAGCGGTGGTGAACGTGCTCCGAACAGCCGGATTGACAGCCAATCCCAAGAAATGTGCGTTGGGGCTCACGGAAGCCCGCTACTTGGGCTACGTAATAGGCCAAGGAGTGATTAAGCCCCAAATTAACAAAGTTGAGGCGATCCAGAAGTGGCCTAGACCCCTGACCACGAAGAAGGTTAGGGCCTTCCTGGGTATCGTGGGGTACTACAGGAGGTTTGTAAAAAATTTTGCGGGACTATCGGCCCCCTTGATGGACCTTCTCAAAGGCAAGAAGTCCGTCATGGTGCGCTGGACTCCGCAGGCCGAGGACTCCTTCCGGGCCCTGAAGGGGGTCCTGTGCGGACAGCCCGTTCTTGTCAACCCTGATTTCCGGAAGGAGTTCATAGTACAGACTGACGCCTCTGAGGTCGGCCTGGGGGCAGTGCTGTCTCAGGTGGTTCAGGGGGAGGAACACCCCTTCACCTTCTTAAGTAGGAAGCTCACCCCTCCCGAGCGGAATTATAGCGTAGTGGAGAAGGAGTGCCTGGTGATCAAGTGGGCCTTGGAGTCCCTACGCTATTACCTGCTGGGACGGCAGTTTCGCTTGGTGACTGATCACTCTCCGCTGGTCTGGATGAGGTCCGCCAAGGAACGGAATGCCCGGGTTACCCGGTGGTTCCTTTCTCTGCAGAACTTCTGGTTTACGGTTGAACACCGGGCCGGTAGGTTGCAGGGCAACGCCGATGCCTTGTCCCGCGGCCCGTGTTTGATGGTGGGAGTTCAACCCCGCACGCTTGAACTGAGGGGGGGTATGTGAGACTGTGACCGGGGTTGTCTATGACGGCCGGTACGTCTCGCCCCGGTTGTGCTCCCTCCATGTATAGAAAGCAACTCCACTTCAGGGTTAATGCTGTTTCCCTACAGGCTGAAAGGAGGGTTAAAAGGAAACAGGAAGATGGGAGTGGGTCCCTAGTGTGAGGGAGTGAACACAACTCCCTAAGTTTCTGCCAGAGAAACACATGTGTGCTGTTTTGGACTTTTGTTTGTGCAATAAACCGTGTGCTGTGACCATTGGGGCCTGGATCCCGTGTCTTCTGCCGCGCAGCCGACCACGCTACCTCACACTGCATAAAAGTGTTTATTGCATATTTGCTTACAGTTTATAAAAGTTTATAAAAGTTATTTGCTATATTCTAATTGTATTCTAATAAATGTAGTTTTTGCTCTAATTGGTCTGATTACTTATATGATGATGAGAAACTGAATAAGCACGATGTTAATATTTTACAACAGTAAATTTGTTGTTATGAATTGGCCATTTATGAAGGAGCCGGAGTTGGAGCCGGAGTCGGAGTCGGAACCTGATAAAATCCAGGAGTCAGAGTCGGAATCGCAACTGTGGCTTACCGACTCCACAGCCCTGATTTTAACAGTGATTGCGGTAGATGTTTATTCACCGCCCAATACCGGAAGTCACGTGACGTGATCACGTGGATCCAGTGGTTGTCACGGTAGCACAGGGTCATGTGATGAGTCATGTAGTTAACATGACTCAGGTTCTTATAACTTGCAGTACTCGGCTGCTGGTTAAACAGATGATCATTTCTCCCGGTCTGAGCGATGCTGCTCTAATCAGGAGAAATGAATGAGCCATCAGTTCCCCTAGGGGTACTAGGAAATTAAAACAAAAAGTTTAAAAAAAGTTTTGAAAAATTAAAATAAAAAAACCTAAGAAATTTAAATCATTCCCCATTGAAAATTAAAGGGTTAAAATATATATATATATATATATATATATACACACTCATTTCGTATCACCACATTCAAAAATGCCCAATCTATCAAAATATAAAATCAATTAATCTAATCGGTAAACAGCGTAATGGCAAAAAAATTCCAAACGCCAAACTTACGTTTTTTGGTCGCCACATATTTTGGACAAAATAAAATAACAGGCATCAAAATGTAGCATCTGCGCAAAAATGGTACCGTTAAAAAACGTCAGCCCGAGACGCAAAAAATAAGCCATCACTGAGCCATCGATCCCGAAAAATGACAATGCTATGGGTCATGAAAAATGGTGGAAAACCTACGCCACTTTTTTTGGACAAACTTCTGATTTTTAACCCCTTAGATAAAAGTAAACCTATTCATGTTTAGTGTCTACGAACTCGCACCGGCCTCAGGCATCACACCAAAACATCGGTTTTATCATATCGTGAACACAGTGAATAAAATATCTCAAAAACAATCTTGCACTTTTTTTGCAATATTTACGAATTTGGAATTTTGTTGCCATTTTCCAGTACACTATATGGTAAAACTCATGGTTTCATTTAAAAGTACAGCTCGTTCCACAAAAAACAAACCCTCAAAAGACCAGATTGACGGAAAAATAAAAACGTTATGTCACTTGGAAAAAGAATGTCGAAAAAAAAGAGAATTTTGTTACTTACCGTAAATTCTTTTTCTTATAGTTCCGACATGGGAGACCCAGACCATGGGTGTATAGCTTCTGCCTCCGGAGGACACACAAAGTACTACACTAAAAAGTGTAGCTCCTCCCTCCGAGCATATACACCCCCTGGATGACACATCTAACCAGTTTAGTGCAAAAGCTGAAGGAGGACATCCACCCATAAGTAGAGATAGAGTAAAACCCGGAATAACCGGAACCTCTGTCTACAACAACAGCCGGTGAAAACACACGGAACAAGAACTGCCAACAGGCAACAAGGAGGGTGCTGGGTCTCCCATGTCGGAACTATAAGAAAAAGAATTTACGGTAAGTAACAAAATTCTCTTTTTCTTCATCGTTCCTTATGGGAGACCCAGACCATGGGACGTCTCAAAGCAGTCCATGGGTGGGAAATAAACAGAACTGAGAAGTAGGCAAAACCTAACTTCACAAATGGGCGACAGCCGCCTGAAGGATGCGTCTGCCCAAGCTCGCATCTGCCGAAGCATGAGCATGCACTTGGTAGTGCTTCGAAAAGGTGTGCAGACTAGACCAAGTGGCAGCCTGACAAACCTGCTGAGCCGTAGCCTGGTGCCTGAAAGCCCAGGAGGCACCGACAGCTCTGGTCGAGTGCGCCTTAATCCCTGGCGGTGGGGGCACCTGAGAACATTGGTAGGCATCGGATATGGCCGACCTAATCCAACGAGCTAGGGTCGGTTTAGAAGCCGAGAGACCCTTGCGCTGACCCGTGGTTAGTACAAAAAGAGAGGTGCACCGCCTAAGAGCGGCGGTGCGTGACACATAGATCCGGAGTGCCCGCACCAAATCCAAAGTATGCAACGCTTTCTCAAAGCGATGTACAGGGGCCGGACAAAGGGAAGGCAATGAAATGTCCTGGTTAAGGTGGAAAGGAGACACCACCTTAGGGAGAAAGTCCGGAGTCGGACGGAGAACCACCTTGTCTTGGTGAAAAAACAAAAAGGGTGACTCCGAAGAGAGTGCAGCCAAATCAGAGACTCTCCTGAGAAAAGTTATGGCCACCAGAAAGACCACTTTCTGTGAAAGTCGGAACAAAGGAACCTCCCTAAGAGGCTCAAAGGGGGGTTTCTGTAAGGCCATGAGGACCAGATTAAGGTCCCAGGGATCCAAAGGCCACCGATAAGGTGGAATGATGTGAGATGCGCCCTGTATGAAGGTGCGCACCTGGGCCAGTCGGGCGATACGCCGCTGGAACAACACTGACAGAGCCGAGACCTGTCCCTTGAGGGAATTGAGGGATAGTCCTAGCTGCAGGCCGGACTGTAGAAAGGACAGGATGGTCGGCAAAGAAAACGGCCAAGGAGCATGGCCGGAAGAGCGACACCAGGACAGGAAAATCCTCCAAGTCCTGTGGTAAATCCTGGCCGAGGAAGACTTCCGAGCCTGAGTCATAATGGAGATGACCTCGGAAGGAATGCCTGAAGCCGTCAGGATCCAGGACTCAAGAGCCACGCCGTCAATCTGAGGGCCGCAGAATTCTGGCGGAAAAACGGACCTTGAGAGAGAAGGTCTGGGCGGTCCGGGAGATGCCACGGCATTTCTACGGACAGACGGAGCAGGTCTGGGTACCAAGCTCGCCTGGGCCAGTCTGGAGCAATTATTATAACCCGACGGCCCCCCATTCTGATCTTGCGCAGGACTCTGGGCAAGAGAGCTAGAGGGGGAAACACGTAAGCCAGATGGAACTGGGACCAATCTTGAACCAGCGTGTCCGCTGCCAAGGCCTGAGGATCGTGGGAGCGAGCCACGTAAACCGGGACCTTGTTGTTGTGCCGGGATGCCATTAGATCCACTTCCGGAGTGCCCCACTTGCGGCAGATTGACCGGAACACTGCCGGATGCAGGGCCCACTCGCCGCTGTCCACGGTTTGACGGCTGAGATAATCTGCCTCCCAGTTTTCTACGCCTGGGATGTGGACTGCGGATATGGTGGACTTGGAGTCCTCCGTCCACTGAAGGATGCGTTGAACCTCCAACATCGCCAGGCGGCTGCGAGTCCCGCCCTGGTGATTGATGTAGGCAACTGCTGTCGCGTTGTCCGACTGGACTCGAATGTGCTTGCCTGCCAAAAGATGGTGAAAGGCTACGAGAGTTAGAAGTACAGCCCTGATTTCCAGCACATTGATCGAGAGGGCTGATTCGGACGGAGTCCAAGTGCCCTGTGCTCGGTGGTGGAGATATATTGCTCCCCAGCCGGAGAGACTGGCGTCCGTGGTGAGGATCACCCAGGACGGAGTCAGGAAGGAGCGTCCCTGAGACAGAGAGAGGGGCCGAAGCCACCACTGGAGAGAGCTCCTGGCCTGTGGCGACAGAGCCACTAGCCTGTGCAAGGAAGAGGTCCGCTTGTCCCAACAGCGGAGAATGTCCAGCTGCAGAGGACGCAGATGGAACTGGGCAAAGGGAACCGCTTCCATTGACGCCACCATCTGACCCAGCACCTGCATGAGGTGCCTGATGGAATGACGGCGGGGCTTCAACAGAGAACGCACCGCCAGATGAAGGGACTGCTGTTTGACTGAGGGCAGCTTCACAAGTGCCGGCAGAGTCTCGAATTGCATCCCTAGGTACGTAAATTTCTGGGTCGGGGTCAGAGTGGACTTGGGCAGATTGACAATTCACCCGAAATGAACAAGCGTGGCGAGAGTGAGCGAGACACTCCGCTGACAGTCTGCACTGGATGAGGCCTTGACTAGAAGGTCGTCCAGGTAAGGGATTACTGCCAACCCCTGGAGATGCAGAACCGCAACCACTGCTGCCATGACCTTGGTGAAAACACGAGCAGCCGTGGCTAACCCGAAGGGGAGAGCCACGAATTGGAAATGTTCCTCTCCGATTGCAAAACGTAGCCAACGCTGGTGTGAAACTGCAATTGGCACATGCAGATAGGCATCTCTGATGTTGATGGATGCTAGAAAATCTCCTTGGGTCATTGAGGCAATGACCGATCGCAGAGATTCCATGCGGAAGTGCCGCACCTGAACATGCTTGTTGAGAAGCTTGAGATCCAGGATGGGCCGGAAGGAACCGTCCTTCTTGGGGACTAGGAAGAGGTTTGAGTAGAAACCTCTGAACCGTTCCCGGGCGGGAACCGGAACAATTACTCCGTTGGCCTGCAAGGATGCAACGGCCTGTGAGAAGGCGGCGGCTTTGGAGCAGGGGGGAGTGGACATAAAAAAACTGTTTGGCGGGCTGGAAGAAAATTCTATCCTGTAGCCGTGGGAGCTGATATCCCGCACCCACTGGTCGGAGACGTGTTGAAACCACACGTCGCCAAAGTGGGAGAGCCTGCCACCGACCAAGGACGTTGCTGGCGCAGCCAGATAGTCAAGAGGAGGCTGCCTTAGTGGCAGCGGCTCCTCCGTTCTTCTGAGGACGCGGCTTCGCGCGCCAGCTGGGTTTTCTATCCTTGGCTGAGTTGGTGGACGAAGCTAAGGGCTTAGAGGATGACCAGTTAGAGCAGGGGTGGGCAATTAATTTTCCCATGGGGCCGCATGAGAAATTGGGATTGGTTTAGAGGGCCGGACTAATATAATTACCTCAGTTCTACCCAATATATTACATCACTACACCCCCTCCATATACTACACCTGTAATAAACTACACCACTACACCCCTATATACTATACCTGTATTATACTACACTCCCTCCATATACCTGTAATATACTACACCCCCATATACACCTGTATTATACTACACCACTATATAATACACCTCCGATATACTACATCATTACACCCCTATATACTACACCTGTAATATACTACATCACTACACCCCATATACTACTCCTGTAATATACTACACCTCCATATAGCACACCTGTAATATACTACACCTCCATATAGTACACCTGTAATATACTACATCACTACACCCCATATACTACACCTGTAATATAGTACACCTCCATATAGCACACCTGTAATATACTACATCACTACATCCCATATAGCACACCTGTAATATACTACAACTCCATATAGCACACCTGTAATATACTACAACTCCATATAGTACACCTGTAATATACTACATCACTACACCCCTATATACACCTGTAATATACTAAATCACTACACCCCTATATACACCTGTAATATACTACATCACTACACCCCATATACTACACCTGTAATATACTACACCTCCATATAGAACACCTGTAATATACTACATCACTACATCTCATATAGCACACCTGTAATATACTACAACTCCATATAGCACACCTGTAATATACTACAACTCCATATAGCACACCTGTAATATACTACAACTCCATATAGTACACCTGTAATATACTACATCACTACACCCCTATATACACCTGTAATATACTACATCACTACACCCCATAGACTACACCTGTAATATACTACACCTCCATATAGCACACCTGTAATATACTACACCTCCATATAGCACACCTGTAATATACTACATCACTACATCCCATATAGCACACCTGTAATATACTACACCTCCATATAGCACACCTGTAATATACTACACCTCCATATAGCACACCTGTAATATACACCTCCATATAGCACACCTGTAATATACTACACCTCCATATAGTACACCTGTAATATACTGCACCTCCATATAGTACACCTGTAATATACTGCACCTCCATATAGCACACCTGTAATATACACCTCCATATAGCACACCTGTAATATACACCTCCATATAGCACACCTGTAATATACTACACCTCCATATAGTACACCTGTAATATACTGCACCTCCATATAGCACACCTGTAATATACACCTCCATATAGCACACCTGTAATATACTACACCTCCATATAGTACACCTGTAATATACTGCACCTCCATATAGCACACCTGTAATATACACCTCCATATAGCACACCTGTAATATACTACACCTCCATATAGTACACCTGTAATATACTACACCTCCATATAGTACACCTGTAATATACTGCACCTCCATATAGCACACCTGTAATATACACCTCCATATAGCACACCTGTAATATACTACACCTCCATATAGTACACCTGTAATATACTGCACCTCCATATAGCACACCTGTAATATACTACACCTCCATATAGCACACCTGTAATATACTACACCCCCATATGTCACACACCCTGCTTCCCATACAGCCTGCACCCCCATATCACACACACTACACCCCATACAGCCTGCACCCCCATATCACACACACTACACCCCCATATGTCACACACCATGCCCACATATCTCACCCTGCCTGTACCCCAACTTACCCCTCTCAAACACTCTGCACCCATTCACATCCTTCTGTCAGTCTGCAGCCCTCATATGCACTCACCCTGCAGCCCCCCTCCCCCTCATGTCCCCTCTTTTCTTATTACCAGTCATCATGTGTCCACATCTCCTTCAGGATTCACTATCTTTGCTTTCTGCCCGGCATCCTGTGTCTCCTCCCACACAGTCACATGGGCGTGACATCATCGCAGGTCCTGGAAGATGAATTATTCCTCTGCTGTGCTGCTTCTTCTCCTGCACTGACTGTGCGGACCTGCACAGGATCTCTCCCTGCTCGGCACGCTGCAGCCCGGCTCCACTGCACCGGCTGAAGACGGGCGGGCCGGTCACAGAGAGCAGGCGGGCCGGATGTGGCCCGCGGGCCGCCCCTTGCCCAGGTCTGAGTTAGAGGAACGAAAGGAACGAAACCTCGACTGGTTCCTGCCCTGGACAGGTTTCCTGGTTTTAGTTTGTGGCAAGGAAGTACTCTTCCCGCCAGTAGCCTCCTTAATTATTTCATCAAATTGTTCACCGAACAGCCGGGACCCAGCAAAGGGGAGCCCAGCAAGATACTTCTTGGAAGAAGCGTCTGCTTTCCACTCTCGAAGCCACAAGATCCTGCGGATCGCGAGGGAATTAGCAGAAGCCACCGCAGTGCGGTGAGAAGCCTCCAGAATGGCAGACATGGCATAGGATGAAAAAGCCGAAGCCTGGGAGGTTAAGGCAACCATCTCGGGTATAGAGTCCCTGGCGAGGGAATGTATCTCCGCCAGAGAAGCAGAGACTGCCTTAAGAGCCCACACTGCTGCAAAGGACGGGGAGAACGAGGCTCCTGCCGCCTCATATACAGATTTGGCCAGAAGGTCAACCTGGCGGTCAGTGGGATCCTTAAGAGAGGTGCCATCGGCCACAGATACGACTGTCCGGGCTGAGATTCTAGACACCGGAGGATCTACCTTTGGTGACTGAGCCCACTCCTTGACCACGTCTGGTGGAAAAGGAAAACGGTCATCAGAACTACGCTTTGGAAAGCGTTTGTCAGGACAGGCCCTGGGCTTGGTCACAGTGGCCTGAAAACTGGAGTGGTTAAAAAACATACTCCTTGCTCTCTTAGGTGAGGTAAACTGGTGTTTTTCTACCAGAGAGGCTTGTTCCTCTGACACTGGTGGATTGAGGTTCAGTACGGAGATAATGGATGCAATCAAGTCACTAACATCCGCATCACCCTCAGATAAATCAATGGGGTACATAGAGGTAGCGTCTGAGCCCACAGTAAAAGTATCCTCCTCGCCCTGCAATTCAGCTCGTGAATCAGAGCCGTGGGACGAGGAAGGAGAAGAGTCCCTGTGTCTCCGTTTAGGAGGACGGGGTCCTAAAACATGCTCTGTTAGCTCTGCAGAGCGAGTCGGAGCAGCAGAGACGCCCTGAGAAGGGGGCTGATGCATGGTCAGCAGAGTCCGGGACAGCTGTCCCATGGAGTCGGCAAAGGACTGGGAGATAGCATTAGAAAACGATGCTACCCAAGCCGGGGGTTCAGCCACCGGGGCCGGAGCAGCCGGAGGGACCCCTGAGGAGGCTCCAGGCTGAGGCACCACCATGTTAGAGCAGGCATCACAATGCGGATATGTGCTCGGTTCAGGCAGAATGAGCTGACATGCCGTGCATATAGCATATAGCCTTGCAGCGTTGCTCCTAGTGACAGACATGCTGCTGAGGTGGAGGCTCTGCAGTAAAAATACACTCCTTCAGAATGACCCCCAGAGAGTGTATAATAAAGCCCACAACCAGAGGTTGTGGCTTACCAGACCGATTCTTGTGTGTCCTCCGGATTCCCAGCTCGGACCCCCAGTGGATGCATAAGTTGCAGCAGCCAGCGCCGATCAGTGAGTGAACGCTGATAAAATGGCGCTGGAGTGAGGAGGGGGGGGGGATTAGCCCAAGAGCGGGAACCGGAGGGCCAAGGAGAGATACAGGGGAGGGAAACATCTCCTCAAAGAGGAGTGTCCTCCCCTCTGCTGAACGGCCAGTGGGCGGCGCCGCACTGTTCCCCTGCATGCAGGGGAACTGAAAACGAAACTAGGCCGCAACTGAAGCCGGGGCCTAGATTTTTCCATGCGGCCGACGAGCAGGCACCCTCGGCGCGGTTCTCAGGAAAAAACCAGAGAACCGGCCGGAAATTACAGCAAAGTGTCAAAACACACTCTCCCCACAATAAAAGTACCCGGGACCCCTGATTAACGTCTCAATACTTAGCTTTTGAGACGCAGGGCCAGGTCCCTGGGGGGGGGGGGGGTGAGCGCTCCGTCCGGCAGGATCCTGAATGAGCTGCGGATGGAGGCCGGTCTCCTGCAAAGCAGTGAGAACCGTGATGGCTCCCACTTCAAGCCAGAGCCTCAGGGGATGGTGAAGGAGCGCGGCATGTGAAGGCTCCAGCCTTGTAAAGTCAACCTTAACAGCACCGCCGACACAGTGGGGTGAGAAGGGACATGCCAGGAGTCCAGACTGGACCCGCTTTTCTTCCAAATCTTTGAAATCAAAAATCTTAAAAATCAAAAATCAGAGAATGCATGTGTGTGTGTGACCTCCTGAACACAAAGCATTGAAACTGGTTAGATGTGTCATCCAGGGGGTGTATATGCTCGGAGGAAGGAGCTACACTTTTTAGTGTAGTACTTTGTGTGTCCTCCGGAGGCAGAAGCTATACACCCATGGTCTGGGTCTCCCATAAGGAACGATGAAGAAAAACAAAAAGCGCAAAATTGGACGTCATGAAAGGGTTAATCCCATTATTTTATTAGCTTTGGCAGCAGCTGAGCGACACTGGTCAGTAACGTTGAGTTTGCCATCCACCCATGCACTCAAGTCTTTTTCAGTGACAGTTTTACCCAGTGTTTTACAAATGAATACATAATTATATATTTTATTTCCTCTACCCAAGTGCATGACCTTACATTTATTCACATTAAACTTCAATTGCCATTTCTCAGCCCAAGTCTCCAACCTACACAAATCCCTCTGCAATATTAAATTATCCTCCTATGTATTAATTACCTTGCATGGTTTAGAACCATCTGCATATATTGAAATTCTACTCTCAATGCCTCCTACAATACTATTAATAAATGTTAAAAAGAAGAAGGCCCAATACTGACCCCTGTGGAACCCCACTGTTAACTGTGACCCAGTGCCAGTGTTTGATTAATATCCACCCTTTGTTTCCTATCAATGAGCCAGTTCTTAACCCAGTTACAAACATTTTCCCCTGTTCCCATTAATCTCATTTTAAGTATATATCTTTTGTGTGGCACTGTATCAAACGCCTTTGAAAAATCCATGTAGGCAACATCTATTGCATTTCCCTGGTCCAGTCTGGAACTTACCTCTTCATAGAAGCTGATCAAATTAGTTTGACAGGACCGATCCCTCATAAACCCATGTTGATACTGTGTCATGAGGTTATTCATCTTGAGATACTCCAAGATGGTATCTCTAAGGAAACCCTCGTTTTACCTACAGTAGAGGTTAAAACGTAGCGGATTGGCTTTTCCTTCATCTTCTTTCACCATTTCACGCAGACTTTTTTAAGGGGGCCAACACTATTACTTTTAAGTTTCTTGCCGTTTATGTAGTTGAAGAATAATTTTGGATTATTTTTACTTTCTCCTGCAATGAGTCTCTCTGTCTCAATCTTTGCTGCCTTTATTTGTCTTACAGAATTTATTAAATTTTTTTATAAATATTTAATGCCATACCACTACCCTCTTGCTTTAATTCTATAAATACTTTTGTTCTCATTTATTGCTCCCCTTACAGCTCTATTTAGCCATAGTGATTTCCTTCTATTTCTAGCTTGTTTATTCCCATAGGCTATATATTTGTATGTTTATTCCTGAACAGTCTACATCTCTGTAAATAGCCCAGTCATAGCTCTCATCCAGCCAGGTCTCCATTATCCCAACCATACATATTTTTTTTTCAACAATATTAATATCAATTCCACCATCTTGTTGGTGAGTCAATTCATTTAGGGTTTTTTTTACAGAAATTTTTCACCCATATACAGCAATAAAACAGTGCAAAACCACTATCAAACTGGGTGAAAAATTTAATAAAGATGTACTGTACACAAATCACATGTAATTATCACCAAAAAACGCAGAAAAAAAAAAAAACCAAACAGCAATAAAACCTACAGCATTTTTACTATGAAGGGACCAGGTTTTGACAGCATAAAAATGCAATTAAAACGTTGCGTGTGAATATAGGCTTACTGTGTTGGGTTAAAGGAATGTGCCTGTTTGCTCAACAATGGCAAGATTCAATTATCTTTTTGGAATCAGATGTTCCTTAATAATTGCATATATTTCTTACTCATCATTTAGTGCATTAAATTGCTTTCCACTTCTCTTCTATGATGTGAATTTATTTTAACTGTAACGGTTTGGTTTTTCTATCTTGCTCATTTAAAAAAAAAAAATTGCTACATGCCTATGAGTGCTCTGCTGTGCATCAAAAAGTGATTTTGCTTATAACACCTCCCACATTCTGGACCTAAAAATGGCTTCTCCCCTGTGTGAATTCTATGATGTTGAAGATTTAATTTCTCAGTAAAAATAAATAAAATAAGTCCCATATTCGAAACATGAACATAACTAATTCCCTGTGTGAATTCTCTGATGACTAATAAAACCTGATTTGTCTGAAAAACACTTCCCACATTCTGAACATGAATATGGCTTCTCCCCTGTGTGAATTCTCTGATGTGTAACAAGATGTATTTTTTGATTAAAGCATTTCCCACATTCTGAACATGAAAATGGCTTCTCTCCTGTGTGAATTCTCTGATGGTTAACAAAAAGGGATTTCCGATGAAAACATTTCCCACATTCTAAACACGAAAATAAATTATCCCTTGTGTGAATTCTCTGATGTATAGTAAGACTTGCTTTTTGACTAAAACATTTCTCACAATCTAAACATGAAAACGGCCTCTCCCCGGTGTGACTTCTTAGATGTTCAACAAGTTTGGATTTCACTGCAAAACATTTCCCACATTCTGAACAAGAATATGGTTTCTTCCCTGTGTGATTTTTCAGATGTGTACCAAGATTTTGTTTGAATGCAAAACATTTCCCACATTCTGAACATGAAAATGGCTTCTCCCCTGTGTGACTTCTCTGATGTATAACAAGAGTTGAGATACCTATAAAACATTTCCCACATTCTGAACATGAAAATGGCTTCTGCCCTGTGTGAGTTCCTTGATGTTCATCATCCCTTCTGTTATCTTTATTTTGCTTTGTTGTCTGTGATGAATCAGTAGAAACAACATGCCAAAACGCATTGCATGATACATCTTTGTCGTGAAATGCTGGATTTTTATCCGGGATAATGACACACTCTTCATATGTATCTGCTGTAACATTATGATCATCTGCTTTAACGTTTGGAAATATCATATGTTCCTTTGAGCTCCTGGTACAAACATCTGCCAAAAATTAAACAATTATTATTCAATAACACTGCCTTTTAGACATGTTAATCCCAATGTATTATACATTTTATAAGATTTCTACATTAAAATGTCTATAACATTTGTAGAAAATTTGATCTTCAACTGATTCAAACATTGGCAGCTACAGTAGACCTTGTACCACTGCTAGAGGTTACCTTGGTTTGCTTCTGATGTCTACTTGCCTGATTTCTGGGTGTGACCCAACTCATAAGAAGTAACTTGACGATCAGTGAGTAATCCTTGGAATGACCTAGGAACTCCCTGTAGCAAAGACCAAATCACTGTTGAAGGGAGAACCCTTGAACCTGTTGGCCTTGATGACCAGCCCCAAACTGCGCTTTATTCCCCCGCCCTGTTAGTCAGCATAATCATAGAAAGAATAACTGGCTATAAGTGTTAAGATAGACTGTCTTCAATTTCTGATAGATCAAGTTCATGGATTCTCATGGTTAGATCATGAAGTAACCAATACTTTGAAACCTTTGTTTTATGCTGCAGCTTTAGAGCCTGAAGTCAAGGTCAGTTTATCTGACTAATTTTCTGGAGATTACCAATACATACTAGTGCATCTCAATAAATTAAATCATCAAAAAGTAAATTTGATGCAGTAATTCAATACAAAAAGGGAAACACATATATTATATAGAGTCATTACACACAGGAGGTATCGATTTCAAATGTTTATTTCTGTTACTGTTGATCATTATGGCTTACAGCCAATGAAAACCCAAAAGTCATTGTCTCAGAAAATTAGAATATTATATAAGACCAACTGAAGAAATGATGCCAACTCAGAAATGTTGGCCTACTGAAAAGTATGTACAGTAAATACACTCAATAGTTGGTTTGGGCTCCTTTTGCATGAATTACTGCTTCAATGTGGCGTGGCATGGAGGCAATCACAATGTGGCAATGTGAAACTGCTGAGGTGTTATGGAAGTCCAGGTTGCTTTGATAGCAGCCTTCAGCTTGTCTGCATTGTTGGGTCTGGGGTCTCACATTTTGCACTTGACAATACCCTATAGATTCTCTATGGGGTTTAGGTAAGGCGAGTTTGTGGGCCAAACACAGTGAAACTGTGGTTATTAAAAAAGGTATTGGTACTTTTGGCAGTGTAGACAGGTGCCAAGTCCTGCTGGAAAATAAAATTGCCATCTCCAAAAAGCTTGTTGGCAGAGGGAAGCATGAAGTGCTCTAAAATTTCCTGGTAGACAGCTGTGCTGACTTTGATCTTGATAAAACACAGTGGACCTACACCAGCAGATGACATGGCTCCCCAAACCATCACTGATTGTGGAAACGTCACACTAAACCTCAAGCAGCTTGGATTGTGACCTCTCCACTCTTCCTCCAGACTCTGGAACCTTGATTTCCAAATGAAATGCAAAATTTACTTTCATCTAAAAACACCACCTTGGACCACTGATCAACAGTGCAGTTCTTTTTCTCCTTGGCCCAGGTAAGACACTTCTGGAGTTGTCTATTGGTCATGAGTGGCTTGACACAAGGAATTTGACATTTGTAGCCCATGTCCTGGATACATCTTTGTGTGGTGGCTCTTGAAGCACTGACTCCAGCAGAGGTCCACTCCTTGTGAACCAACCCTAAATTCTTGAATGGCCTTTTCTTAACAATCCTATGAAGGCTGCGGTTACCCGGCTGTTTGTGCAACTTTTTCTACCACACTTTTTCCTTCCAATCAACTTTCAATTAATATGCTTGAATATAGCACTCTGTAATTGTGTAGCCTACTTAATCAGACTAAGGAACCATTTTAAATGCTTAGGAAGCCTTTGCAGGTGTTTTGTGGTAATTGTTCTAATTTTCTGAGATAGTGACTTTTGGATTTTCATTGGCTGTAAGCCATAATCATCAACATAACAGAAATAAACACTAGAAATAGATCACTCTGTGTGTAATGACACTATATAATATATGTGTTTCACTTTTTGTATTGAATTACCGAAATAAATTAACTTTTTAGTGATATTCTAATTTATTGAGATTCACTTGTATGTGCTTTTCGGTCAAAGTTGTAAAAGGTATTTCAAGACTAGTCTTGGACGAGTAGTTAACAATTCGTACTCGCTATGCTGTTAGCGAGTACTGTCCGCTACTCGCATATTCGTTACGAGTAGTGGGTGCAATATAATTAGTAGTAGTGGTAGTGGGTACAATGCAATGGGAGATGTTTTGATATTTTAAAACATTTTAAATTTTGCAGATGCGGCAATATCAAATATGATTTTATTTTTAACTGATGTTTTGGGGGGAAAAAGTAGGTAATTTAGAATGAAAACAATTTAAAAACTTTTTAAATTACATTTTATTTTTGTAGTACTGCTCACTTGTGCTATACATTGCAATATGACAGTATTGTATTGACCGATGCACCACTGCTGTGTCCAAAAATTGACTTCAGCAATCATGTCTGTCCGTCCAGGTCATAACATATGGAGAGCAACTTGCTAACTTTTTAATCTGTAAAGTATAAATTCTAATCTGGGTACGGAGATGTTGCCCCAACATTGCATCAATAAGAAAAAAAAAAAAAAAAAAAAGAAAGGGATAAAAATTCTATGGAATGTACCTTAATAAATTAAAAATGTAATTGTATCAGCAAATGTATCAGAAATGATGCGACTTACACTACATTTAGTGGTCACTACTCACCTGTGCGGTTATCTATAGGAATCTCCTCTTTACACAACTCATCATCCCTCACATATGTCTCTGTAGTATTAATATGGGTCAGATCTTCAACCTGAAACAAATATTGTAAAAGTCACAGACACATGGAGAGGTGAAGAAAAGAAAAAGAAAAATCCTAGATGAATATGATGACAAAAAAATGACATGACAGAAGAATATATCAGTTACAGTATCTGCAGGTTTACTGTATAAATCCATAATAGAGCCTACAAAAAAAAAACCAAAGCTAGCAATAAAAAAAATGTGAAATTAAAAGCAATCAAACCAGGTACCCTTTAATCTAATTAAACAAATTTAATACCTAAATTGATTAAAAAAATAAAAGTCAATTTTTAAAAATTCAAATAAAAATCCCAATGTAGAACAAAAAAAACCCCCACATCAAAACAAAAAAAAAAAAAAAAAGACAGGAGGCAATAAAATGGCACAACCAATAATACATATCCAATATACCACAAAAGTGAGTACACCCCCTCATAATTTTGAAAATATTTTAGAATATGTTTTTATTGGATAAAACTGAAGATATGACACTTTGATACAATGTACAGTAGTCAGTGTACAGCTTGTATAAGGCCTAAGACACACGGCATGAAAATCGGAGTGAGTGGAATACGATAAAGCATTGCATTCCACTCGGACTAATATTCGCCTATGTATCAGCACCCATGAGCGATTATTTTCTTAGCCCCAATCGGATCGAGAAAAAAATCGCAGCATGCTGAGATTGTAATGCAAGACTCTCTCTCTCGCACCCATTTAAGTCTATGGGGCGAGAGAAAGATTGCACTGCACTTGCAGTACACCGGTATACCGCGAGTGCAGGGCGAAAATGTCAATAGCCGGCTACGGAGGAGAGAGGGAGAGAAATCCCTCCCTCACCTCCTCCGTGCTGGCCCGACCCCCGCAGCCGAGGTCCGATCGCATGATCGGTCCTCAGTCGCACTCGCATGACACTCGGCTCCCGCTGTGCTGCCAGCGCGAACATCATGCGAGGATCGCATTAGTCCCTATGTGGCTCCGCCTTTACAGTGTAAATGTGGTGCCCTCTAAATAACTGGATACAAAGCCATGAATGTCAACATTGCTGGCAACAAAAGGGAGTACACCCCTAAGTGAAAATGGCCAAATTGTGCCTAATTAGCCATTTTCCCTCCTTGGTGTCATGTGACTTATTATTACAAGGACTTAGGTGTGAAAGGGGAAGAGGTGTGGTAAATTTGTTATCGCTCACAAACACGCTCATACTGGTCACTGGAAGTTCAACATGGCACCTCATGGGAAAGAATTCTCAGAGAATTGGAAGAAGGAAAAGAATTCTTGCTGTATATAAAGATGGCCTAGGCTATAAGAAAATTGCCAACACCCTGAAACGGAGCTGCAGCATGGTGGAAAAGACCATACAGCGGTTTAACAAAACAGGTTGCACTCAGTGCAGGCCTCGCCATTGTCGTCCAAAGAAGTTGAGTGCACGTGCTCAGCGTCATATCCAGGGTTGTCATTTCACTATAGACGTATGAGCGCTGCCAGCATTGCTGCAGTGGGTACTGGGGTGGTGGTGTTGGTGGTTGGGGGGTGTCAGCCTGTCAGGGCTCAGCCCATAAGCCGCTCACAAGATCAACTTGGTCTCGATAGCGGAGGTCCCAGAGGGAAGCCTCTTCTAAAGTTGATGAACAAGAAAGCCTGCAAATAGTTTGGTAAAGACAAGCAGACTACGGACATGAATTATTGAAATCATGTCCTATGGTCTGATGAGAACAAAATAAACTTATTTGGTTCAGATGGTGGCAAGTATGTGTAGTGGTAACCAGGGGAGCAGTACAAAGACAAGTGTGTCTTGTCTACAGTCAAGCAAGGTGGTGGAAGTGTCATGGTTTGGGGCTGCTGGCTATTGGGAGCTAGAGTTCATTGAGGGAACCATGAATGCTAATGTACGGTGACATACTGAAACAGAACATGATCCCCCCCTTTCAGAAGTTGGGTCACATTGGGATCTTTATGTTTAAATACTGCAAACACATCTCCAAGATGACCAATGCCTTGCTAAATAAGCTGCGGGTAAAGGTGCTGCACTAGTCAAGCATGTCTCCTGACCTAAACTCTATTGAGCATCTGTGGGACCACCTCAAATGGTAGGTGGAGGAGCACAAGGTCTCTAACATCCACCAGGTCTGTGAGGTCATCATGGAGGATGGAAGAGGATCTATTGGCTCCTGTGAAGCTTTAGTGAACTCCATGCCCAAGAGAGTTAAGGCAGTGCTTGAAAATAACTGTGGCCACACAAAATATTGACAATGTGGGCACAATTTGGCCATTTTCACTTAGAGACATATTCACTTTTATTGCCAGCGGTTTAGACATTACTGGCTTTGTGTTATTTAGAGGGCACACCAAATTTACATTGTTTTAAAATTACATTGTATCAAAGGGTCATATCTTCAATCTTGTCCCATGAAAAAGTATATTAAAATATTTACAATAATGTGTGGGGTGTATTCACTTTTTTATGTACTGTAGTTGTACCAATTAATACATAGTGTATTTAGTTATATCAGAAGTCAGCAATAAACAAAAAAAATCAACAATCGGATCAGGACTAGATATGAGCGAGCCTCTAAAGGCTCGAGTTCGGTTTGGTTCGGTTCGTCGAACGGAGGCCGCGTTCGAGTTCAGTTCAACGAACCTCTCGAACCCTATTGAAAACAATGGGAGGCAAACACAAACACATAAAAACACATTAGAAATGTACACATACAGTTAATAAACATTGCCATAACACTTACATGTCCCCGCTATGCGTCCTGCACTTTGTCTCCCGCCGCTTTTCCTTCCGATAATCGCTGCACCCTCCCGGTAACCAGCATTGATAATAGGACCTATCGTGACGTCAAAATAGCATGTGACCAGTCACGTGTCTATTATCTCATTGGCTACAGACTGGTCACATGGCTAGACGTCATGCTAGGTCCTGTCAGTGCATCTCTCCGGTACGCGGTGATCATTTGTGTATCTCTGTGTACCGGCGAGATGCTCTGGCACACGGCCGGCTTCCCCGTTCTGCTTCCCCGTTCTGTTATTCACCGGCTGCCACAGCCGGTCAATAACGGAGATCACTGTTGCTATTGTAACGCGCCTGTCAGCGGTGACGTCACCGCTTACAGCCTGCAGCCTCTGCTACTCACTGAGTGATATAGACTGCACGGGAAGCAGCAGCGTCTTCCTCCCATTCAGTGCTGTCTGGTGTAGCAGAGCTGCATGGGTTGAAGGAGAAAGAAGACAGAAGACCATGGATTGTGGAGGGATGCGAGGGAGTAATGAACATGGAGTCTCGAAGTGTGTCTGTGTATTTATTTCTATTAAAGTATTTTTTCTCTGTGTGGTGTCTTTTTTTTTTAACCCTTTGTTGGAGATTCTTAATGGCCGGGTCAAACTTGCCTGACATTAAGAATCTCTGACTTAATACTAGCTATTAAAACAAAGCTAGTATTAACTCATTATTACTCAGCAAGCCACCCGGCTTCAGGGCAGGGCTGGAAGAGTTGGATACAGCGCCAGATGATGGCGCTTCTATGAAAGCGCTATTTTCTGGGGCGGCTGCGGACTGCAATTCGCAGCAGAGGGGCCCAGAAAGCTCAGGCTAACCTGTGCTGAGGATTCCAATCCCCAGCTGCCTAGTTGTACCTGGCTGGACACAAAAATGGGGCGAAGCTCATGTCGATTTTTTTTTTTTAATTATTTCATGAAATAATTAAAAAAAGGGCTTCCCTATTTTTTCCCAGCCGGGTACAAATAGGCAGCTGGGGGTTGGGGGCAGCCGTACCTGCCTGCTGTACCTGGCTAGCATACAAAAATATGGCGAAGCCCACGTAATTTTTTTGGTGGGCAAAAAACTCCTGCATGCAGTCCTGGATGGAGTATGCTGAGCCTTGTAGTTCTGCAGCTGCTGTCTGCTCTCCTTCATACAGACAGACAACTGCTGCAGAACTACAAGGCGAAAATTCATGGTGTCACGAGAATATTAGACATGGCCATCATGAATTTCTAGTACAGATAAAAAAATACACAACTCAGAAAAATATTTTTATTAGAAATAAAACACAACACAATTAGTGACTCCATCTTTATTGAAATAAAGAACCCCCCTCCGCAGTAATCCTGGGTCAAGGGTCCCGCGCCGTCCAATCCGGATCCAATATTATCTGATCGGTTTGCTGGAAGGCAAAGCGATCAGATGATGTGTCAGGTTCAAGGGCCTGAATCACATGACACAGCAGCTGATTGTATAAACGGCTTTTATACAATCAGCTAATGCATCAGTGCAAAAAAAAACCAAACAAACTACACACTTCAGTGCAGACTCCTGTTCGACAGCATCAGCTGATAGTTTAGCCGGCTGGCCGGTAAAAAGCCGGCCACACCGCTCGACTTATAGTGTCAGCTGATTCCGTCAGGTGACCATATCAGCTGATCATCGCGAGAGAGAAGAGAGAGAGAGAGAGAGAGAGAAAGAGAAAGAAGAAGAGAGAGATAAAGAAGAGAGAGAAAGAGAAAGAAGAAGAGAGAAAGAGAAAGAAGAGAGAGAAAGAGAAAGAAGAAGAGAGAGAGAAAGAAGAGAGAAAGAGAAAGAAGAGAGAAAGAGAAAGAGAAAGAAGAGAGAAAGAGAAAGAAGAGAGAAAGAGAAAGAGAAAGAAGAGAGAAAGAGAAAGAGAAAGAAGAGAGAAAGAGAAAGAGAAAGAAGAGAGAAAGAGAAAGAAGAGAGAAAGAGAAAGAAGAGAGAAAGAGAAAGAAGAGAGAAAGAGAAATAGAAAGAAGAGAGAGAGAAAGAGAGAAAGAGAAAGAAGAGAGAGAGAAAGGAGAGAGAGAGAGAGAAAGGAGAGAGAGAGAGAGAAAGGAGAGAGAGAGAGAGAAAGGAGAGAGCGAGAAAGAAGAGCGAGAAAGGAGAGCGAGAAAGGAGAGCGAGAAAGGAGAGCGAGAAAGGAGAGCGAGAAAAGAGAGCGATAAAGGAGAGCGAGAAAGGAGAGCGAGAAAGGAGGAGAAGGGAGAGAGGAGGAGAAGGGAGAGAGGAGGAGAAGGGAGAGAGGAGGAGAAGGGAGAGAGGAGGAGAAGGGAGAGAGGAGGAGAAGGGAGAGAGGAGGAGAAGGGAGAGAGGAGGAGAAGGGAGAGAGGAGGAGAAGGGAGAGAGGAGGAGAAGGGAGAGAGGAGGAGAAGGGAGAGAGGAGGAGAAGGGAGAAGGAGAAGGAGAGGGAGAGAGAGAGGAGAGAGCAATGCAGCCTCATTCCGTGAACTGTCCGATTTTAGAGGTGTGTCCTGCGGCTCACAGATGATGTCCGGCTCCTCCCCTCAGTGCATAATTAAATTATAATTATATTCTTTATCGGGACCGAGACTAGAACTCGTGAAGTTATGCTTCTTAGGCGAGCGCGCCATCCACTGAGCTACTGCCTCTAATGATAAAGATAGGCAGATTTGGTAATCTTGAAGTCTGCATTGCTGAAGTCTCTGCTGACCGCGCAATTCACTTCATTGCTACGTGGAGCTGATACAGAGCACTCGTGTTCTGTAGCAGAGCTGACACGGTCGTGTGGATTACGTCGGACCTGGAGGGGTATTTGGGAATTTTAATAAAATGGTTTAACAGGGTGTTTTTTTGTCTTTTATTCCAAATAAAGGATTTTTTGCTGTGGGTGTTTCTTTACTTTCACTTTCAGTTTAATCATGGAAGGTGTCTCAGGGAGACGCATGCTATGATTAACTCATTATTACCCCGATTGCCACCGCACCAGGGCAATTCGGGATGAGCTGGGTGGAGTCCCGGGACTCTCGCACCTAATGGATGCGGCAATTCCGGGCGGCTGCTGGGTGATATTGTTAGGGTGGTGGGCTCCCCATAATGTGGCGCTCCCCATCCTGACAATACCAGTCTCCAGCCGTGTGGCTTTATCCTGGCTGTTATCAAATATGGGGGGAACCGAATTTTTTTTTATTATTATTATTATTTATTTATTTTACTGCACGATATAGACCCGCCCGCCGGCGGCTTTGATTGGTTGCAGTGAGACAGCTGTCACTCATCGTGGGGGCGTGTCTGACTGCAACCAATCATGGGCACCAGTGGGCGGGGAAAGCACGGAATACCTGATTGAATAATGAAACGGCAGCCATTTTCTAAATAAGAAAAGATGCCGCAGATATCTGACAGCCGTGCAGCGATACGCCCGTGATCGGTGAGTAGAAAAGAGAGAGGGATTGTGCTGGGGACGCAGGATGCATGCAGATAGCAACATGTGCATATAGCCTTACTGTGAAAAGCCCAGCTTTTGTTGATCGAACCATTCTCGAACCTAACTCGAACTGTCGAGCTTTTAGCAAAAAGCTCGAGTTCGAGCTCGAGCTTGAACACCCTCCAAAATCACTCGAACATGAAATTGGCGAACTTAGAACATCACTCATCTCTAATCAGGACGTGATTCTAAAATATGAGTATCTCTGATTAGCATGGTGCTAAAAACTATTACTAATTAATGGCAAAGTACCGACAGGTGTGAGCACCTCGATGCACATTTTGTAATCTTTTTAAGGAGTAACTTTTTCTCATCAGTCATGTATTACATCTGTATAATCCAATCTGCCAACTCCTAATTGTAACCAGTAGTCTCCATAACCAGAAAATTTTGAGAAGATCCAGACAACGTCTAATGTCTATGATCAGCTTTATCCTGTCATCTCCACCAAGTATAAACCATACACTGAATGGCCACTTTATTACAGACATCGACATCCATCTAGTAGCTTGTTGGGCCTGTGTCGCCCTTCAGAACCTCAGCCAATTTGTGGTACCATTGATTGTATGAGGTGTTGAAATACTTCTGCAGGAATATCAACAGGATACGTTCTAACTAGAGATGAGCGAATCTGAAAAGTAAACTTCGGTGTTCGTACTGAACATGTACTATACCAGAAAAACAGTGTTCGAGTGCTTTACATACGCTAACAACTCGCTCAAGCACCACTCTGCTCGGGTACGCTTGGTGCCAGCCCAGTGCAAGCCGCTTGTAGTGTTTGAATGGCTCGCACTGGGGGAGCAACAAGAGAGTTATCGGATGTACTGTGCACCAAAATTTTTATGGCTGGCTGTATGTAGACGGAGACTAGAACTGCCTAATCACCGACCTCGATTAGGGTTTAGGTCAAGTTCGGGTCCATAACCGAACTTTATCTTAAGTCCAGCTGAACCCGTTGAGCCCTATTTCAACGTGTCCACTTATCACTAGTTCTCACAAATTCTTGTGACAGCAAGTAGTACATTGTACTTCTATCATAAACACCAGCAATGAATTGATGAATTTGGTCAGCCACAATGCTTAGATAAGCCCTAGTTTCCAAATGTTCACTCACGAGTATCAGAGGACCCAGGATGAGCCTAGAAAACATGCCCCGCGCCACTACTCCACCTCCACCAGTCTAAAAGATGACCCCTCACATGGAGAGTACATAGATTCATGATGCTTGTGCCAAGTTTATCCATCAGTATACTGCAACAGAAATTGGATTCTTCTGACCAGGAAATATTTCTACACTGCTTCACAATATAACCCCTTCACCCCAGCCGAGTTTCCGTTTTTGCTACCCTTCTTCCGAGAGCCGTAAGTTTTTTATTTTTCCGTCAATCTTGCCATATGAGGGCATTCATTTTGCGGGACAAGTTGTACTTTTAAATGAAACCATAAGTTTTACCATACAGTGTAATGGAAAACAGTAAAAAAAAATTCCAAGTGCGGAAAAATTGCAAAATCAAGCGCAATTGCATGATTGTTTTTGGGATATTTTATTCACCGTGTTCACTATATGGTAAAACTGATATGTCGTTGTAATGCCTCAGGTCGGTACAAGTTCGTAGACACCATAGATATATAGGTTTACTTTTAACTACGGGGGTTAAAAAAAACAAAACAGAAGTTTGTCCAAAAAAATGGCACACTAGTGATTTTCCAGCTTTGCTAAGGATCACTTGCTTATATTTTAACTGTAACTGACATGATTGTGTATCACGTGTTCCTCGGAACAATTCCTGTCATCTCGACGAGTTGTTTATGTCCACCGATTGATTGGATGTTTTTCCTTGATCACAACATTCCCAGTATATTCTTGACTCTACTGCATGTAAAAACCTCACAAAGTTGGCAATTTTTGAAATACTGTCCCCATTTCCTATCACAGATGACTGTTACTCATTTAAAGTTGCTTAGATTTTCCCATTCTAAGGAGGATCACAATTAAACAGGTCCAATCATGAAATGAACAGTGTTTCTAATAAAGTGGCCAATCAGTGTATGATACTAATGGATAAAACAAAACTGAGCACAAGACCTTCACAGCCGTCTACACAACATAAGGAGATTTCATGACAACTTCTCTCCATCTACCTGATGATCCTGAGGAACATTGGGATTTTCTTGTTTACAGTTGTGTGGAAGAAGAGGCCAGGGACATCTCTCTGGTGTTGTCCTCTTACTGGATAAAACTAGAGGAAACACATACAGGGACTGAATTTATTTTTTACATACAGATAATTATAGTCTATATGTATTTAGTCCTGTCTATTACCTGGTGATGTGAGGGGCTGGGGAACCTCCATCATGACGTCCTTGTACAGATCTTTGTGTCCTTCTAAATACTCCCACTCCTCCATGGAGAAATAGACAGCGACATCCTGACACCTTATAGGAACCTGACACATACAATGATACAGTCATCCCCCCGATCCCTTCATAGCGTTACTGTATAATGTCCCAGCATTCCCAACAGTGTCACCTCTCCAGTCAGCAGCTCAATCATCTTGTAGGTGAGTTCTAGGATCTTCTGGTCATTGATGTCCTCATGTATCGGGGGGTGAGGTGGAGGCCCCATGATTGGGCTCAGGGGTCTTCCCCATCCCTCAGACACAGAAGCCGGACAGCGCTCACTAGAGGTCTTCTTCACTACTGTATAATCCTGGTTATGGAAAGACATATTAATAAATCTCACTACAGACATTTCCAGAGTCCTCACCTCTCCAGTTCTGTCCATCTGTTATTCCCATAGATAAGAATGATGCAGTACACGATCACATGTCTAAAACGCTTCAGAGGATAGTGAGAAAGTGTCTCTAATAAACTGTCCCTTCAGTGTATAACACTGGTGGAGAAAATAAATAATACACCTTCACAGTCGTCTACGCATCATAGGGGAGATTTCATGACACCTTCTCTCCATCTACCTGATGATCCTGAGGAACATTGGGGTTTTCTTGTTTACAGTCCTGTGGAAGAAGAGGACGGGGACATCTCTCTGCTGTTGTCCTCTTACTGGATAAAGCTGGAGGAAACACATACAGGGACTGAATTTATTCTTTACGTACAGATAATTATAGTCTATATGTATTTAGTCCTGTCTATTACCTGGTGATGTGAGGGGCTGGAGAACCTCCATCATGACGTCCTTGTACAGATCTTTGTGTCCTCCTAAATACTCCCACTCCTCCATCGCGAAATAGATGGACACATCCTGACATCTTATAGGAACCTGACACATACAATGATACCGTCACCCCCGATCCCTTCATAGCGTTACTGTATAATGTCCCAGCATTCCCAGCAGTGTCACCTCTCCAGTCAGCAGCTCAATCATCTTGTAGGTGAGTTCTAGGATCTCCTGGTCATTGATGTCCTCATGTATCAGGTGGTGAGGTGAAGGCCTCGTGATTGGGCTCAGGGGTCTTCCCCATGCCTCAGACACAGGGTCCTGACAGCGCTCACTAGAAGTCTTCTCTACTGTGTAATCCTGGTTATGGAGAGACACATTAATAAATCTCACTACAGACATTTCCGGAGTCCTCACCTCTCCAATTCTGTTTATCTATTACTAGCTGTACTACCCGGTTTCGCCCGGGTTAATAACTGTTGTTAACAAAATAGAATGTATTAACAAAAATTTATTCTGCACACAAAAACCACAAAACAAATAGATAGAAATGTAATTATTAAAAGGCAAAAACTAAGCTAATATACATATATTTCAACACCACAGATATTCCACACAGATTTAACTAAATTGGCCAAGTAATGTGCTCCGTCTGTCTCTTTCCCGGTCTGTCTCTTTCCCAGGTCTGTCTCTTTCCCAGGTCTGTCTCTTTCCCAGGTCTGTCTCTTTCCCAGGTCTGTCTCTTTCCCAGGTCTGTCTCCCAGTCTTTGTGTGTTTTCCGGTCTGTCTCTTTCTCTGTCTGCCTGTCTCTGTCTGTCTCTATCAAGGTCTATGTCTTTCCCCATCTATCTTTGTCTGTCTCTCTGACTGTCTCCTCCTTCCCTGTCTGCCTGTCTCTGTCCCTGTCTGCCTGTCTCTTTCACCGTCTGTCTCTTTCACCGTCTGTCTCTTTCACCGTCTGTCTCTCTCTATCCGTCTCCCCACCGACATGTTATTACCTCACATATAAGCGTCTTATACTATGAATGCCTTTTGTTCCTATAGCAACCAATCACAGCTCCTACTAATAACCTGTAGTTTCAGGCTCCATTTACTTTAATGGAGGCATGTTTTTTGGAGAGTAACTGTAAAGCGGAGGGTTAAATTTTCCTGTCAAAACATAGTCTACGACGTTCCCTGGGTCACATGAGGTGTCTGTGCAAAACTTCGTGATTGTAAATGCGACGGTGCAGAATACACTTTTTGTTTCACTTTTTCCCCCATTATGTAGATGGGGCAAAATTGATTGGTAAATTGGAACGCACGGGGTTAAAATTTCGCCTCACAACACAGCCTATGACGCTCTCGGGGTCCAGACGTGTGAGTGATTTTGTGGCTGTAGCTGCGATGGTGCAGATGCCAATCCCGGACACACACACACACACACACACACAGCTTTATATATTAGATTAGATTCTCATAAAAAGAATGATGTACTAAATGGTCATCTGTCTAATACTTTCACACTCTCATCTGAAAAGTATCTATTATAAACGGTCCATTCAGTGTATAATACTGGTGGAGAAAACAAGACTAAGCACAAAATATTCACAGCCGTCTACACATCATAGGGAGATTTCATGATAATTATAGGCCATGTGTCCTTTGTCCTACTAAGTACTCCCATTCTCCCATGCAGAAATTGACAGTGACATCCTGACACCTTAGAGGAACCTAACACATATACTAATACTGCCATCCCCCGGTCCCTTCATAGCGTGGTTCTAGGAAGTCTCGCCCCCAGCATTTCGCCCCCAGGTACACTTCGCCCCCAGCAGTTCGCCCCCGAATGTTTCACTCCCAGCAGTTCACCCCCGGACATTTTCCCCCGGATGTTTCGCCCCCAGCAGTTCGCCCCCAGGATGTTTTGCTTATTTCGCCCCCGCACATTTCGCCAACAGCAGTTCGCCCACGGATATTTCGCCCCCAGCTTTTTGCCCACAGATGTTTCGGCCCCAAATTAGGCAGGGAATTTTAGCCTTGTGTTTTAGCCCTAAGACCTCTTTCACAGTAGGCACTTACCCAAGTGCTAAGCACTGGAAAATCGCTAAGAAGATTGCCAATTTTGAATATATAAGTCAATGGCTGGAAAAGCGAGGTGTTGTTTCGGCCAGCTCTTTTTATTTTGTTACAGAAGCTATTTTTGAGCACTTAGCGTTCATCAATAGCCTGTATCTTATGGGTCATTACCGAGAGTGCTCACAAAAGCGCTCTCAAAAATGCCAGTAAAGCACGTGCTTTGGAGTTCTAAAACAGTGGCAGCATAAAGCGGGCTTTACACGCTGCGACATCGCTAATGCGGAGTCGTTGGGGTAACGGAATTCGTGACGCACATCCGGCCGCTGTAGCGATGCCGTTGCGTGTGACACCGATAAGCGATTTTGCATCGTTGCAAAAACGTGCAAAATCGCTAATCGGCGACATGGGGGTCCATTCTCAAATCTCGTTACTGCAGCAGTAACGAGGTTGTTCCTCGTTCCTGCGGCAGCACACATCGCTGTGTGTAACGCCGCAGTAACGAGGAAGCTCCCCTTCCATGCCTCCCGGCCGCTATGAGGAAGGAAGGAGGTGGGCGGGATGTTACGTCCCGCTCAGCTCCGCCCCTCCGCTGCTATTGTGCGGCGGTTCAGTGACGTCGCTGTGACGCCGCACGGACCGCCCCCTTAGAAAGGAGGCGGTTCGCCCGTCACAGCGACGTCGCCGGACTGGTATGTATGTGTGACGGCTGTTGTGCGACACGGGCAGCGATTTGCCCGTGTCGCGCAACAGATGGGGGCGGGTACCCACACTAGCGATATCGGGACCGATATCGCAGTGTGTAAAGTAGCCTTAAGGGTGCTTTTACACTTCCGCTACATATGCACTACAGGCCGCCCATTCGCTTCTGTAATGCCGCCGTTCCACTAACCTGCAGCGGAACGAAAACAAGAAAATGCTCTTTTTGTTCTGACACTGATAGCGGATTGCGGCATTAAGAAAGCGAACGGGCGGCTGCAGATCGCGGAACCCAGCCCAGCCAACCCAGCGGAACCCAGCCGTTCACTTCTATAGACAATGCAAGCGGAATGCCAGCATTCCGCCAGCATTGCCCCAGGGTCAGATGGATGTCAGATCCAGAGCGGATTGGCCTCTGGCGGCCCCAAACACAAGTGTGAAACCACTCTAAAATTACAGTGTGCAAGAGGCCTAAAATAAAAACAATTTTGAACTTTTACCTGACTCAGCACTGACCTGCTTTGTTGCGAGTTTTGTTGCAGATGTAACAAGTAGCAGGTCAGATGTCCTGCAAGTTACATTAGACTAGCTTTTATTCCATCTGTACATCAGAATATAGCAGTGTCTGAATCTCCACAAAGAGTGAAAGACCTGGCTAGTTTCCTGCCAGCGTTGAGAAACATGTGATGGTGTCTCCGCAGGCCTTCTTGCTTTGAATATTTCCCAGGGGGCATTGCTCTAGAATCACTGCGTTGAGAAACACGTGATGGTGTCTCCGCAGTGGTGGATGTTGATCTCCCTAAGGTCAACCATCCTTGCTCACATAGTCTTTTACTAGGCAATGTCCCACTAGCCAGATTCCTACTCCACACTGATGAGGGGCAAATACCCCGAAACGGCTGTCTGTGGATGGATACCATGTTTGGTATAGGTGGTCTCCTTGACTGGAGACTGCCCTTCCCGTGGTTGTTCCTTCCCGGTGAAAGACCTGGCTAGTTTCCTGCCAGCGTTGAGAAACATGTGATGGTGTCTCCGCGGCTTTCTCATTTGCATACTTCCCAGGGGGCTTTGCTCTAGAATCACTGCGTTGAGAAACACGTGATGGTGTCTCCGCAGTGGATATGTTGATCTCCCTAAGGTCAACAATGCTTGCTTAAGTAGTCTTTTACTAGGCATTGCCCCCACTAGCCAGATTCCTACTCCACACTGATGAGGGGCAAATACCCCGAAACGGCTGTCTGTGGATGGATACCATGTTTGGTTTAGGTGGTCTCCTTGACTGGAGACTGCCCTTCCCGTGGTTGTTCCTTCCCGGTGAAAGACCTGGCTAGTTTCCTGCCAGCGTTGAGAAACATGTGATGGTGTCTCCGCGGCTTTCTCATTTGCATACTTCCCAGGGGGCTTTGCTCTAGAATCACTGCGTTGAGAAACACGTGATGGTGTCTCCGCAGTGGATATGTTGATCTCCCTAAGGTCAACAATGCTTGCTTAAGTAGTCTTTTACTAGGCATTGCCCCCACTAGCCAGATTCCTACTCCACACTGATGAGGGGCAAATACCCCGAAACGGCTGTCTGGATACCATGGATACCATGTTTGGTATAGGTGGTCTCCTTGACTGGAGACTGCCCTTCCCGTGGTTGTTCCTTCCCGGTGAAAGACCTGGCTAGTTTCCTGCCAGCGTTGAGAAACATGTGATGGTGTCTCCGCGGCTTTCTCATTTGCAATCTCCACAAAGAGAGAGGTGTACTGCCACAAAAAAATCAGTCAGCTTCCACAGCAATTCACTTTCTACAGCTATTCAGTTCAGTTCTGTCCAAACGTGGAAGGAGGAAGTTGGTCCATGAGAATCACATTTACTTATTTTCCAAAAGAACCGCTGATTATGTCCATTCCATCTGGGTATGTGAAAAACGGTCGACTTGCAAGGGACGTGTTTGGACCAATGAAGAATCTGGCGAAGTTGTGAAAGTAGTCAATCTTCACAGTCACGCATCACAAGCTGCAAGACCTGAAGCAATCCGACTTGTTGATGAGGCAGTCACCAGGGCAAGGACAACACAGGAGACACCACAACAGATTCTTACAGACGTCATTTCAGGAGCCCATTCTAATGTTGTAGCACTTCTCCCAAGGAAAGCATCACTGAAGAGAACAATACGATTAGCAAGGCAACTTGGCAATATCCCAAGGTTACCTCAAAACCTTGATAAACTTGTTATCCCCCTGGAGTTCCAGGAGATCAGTATTGATGGTGTCCAGCAGCAGTTCCTTCTGCATGACTCTGGTAACCTACTTAACCCTAGAACGCGCAAGCAATTCAATCTACCATAGAAAACAAATGACCTAGCAGGCCTGCGAGGCCCCAGGTATGCATTCTAGGGTTAACCATTTAACATTGTATTAAAACAATTCCATTATGCATAATTATTGCAAAGTTTCTTTTGCACAAATGTGAAAAATGCTACACTATAAGGTGCTGATATAAAATACTATGTGATTTTTGCCTTCAAGGGAAACTTTGAGGGTAATATAGTGTAGTGAGGCCTACTGATTCCAACTAGTGTTGGCCGATCACTGGAAAGATAGGATCAGATCGGGCCGATCATACCGAAAGATTGGAATTAATTCCGATCCAATCTCCAGAGCTAGATATATATATGCACACTGTACGCCTGAACAGTGTGTGTGTATATATATGTGGGTGGGTGATGGTGGTCTGGCACTTTTGGAACTTTGTAATGCAATAAAGGATTTGTATAGGACTTCAGCAGCGCGGAGCTCTTTCTTCATGGATGCATGTTACGTACGGGCGGAAGCCAAACCCTGCTCTAGCAGCACACTGAGTCCTCAGTAGAGTTGAGCGATGTTCGAGGTTCGCCAATTTCATGTTCGAGTGATTTTTGGGGGTGCTCGAGATCGAACTCGAACGCGAGCTTTTTGCTAAAAGCTCGACAGCTCGAGTTACGTTCGAGAACAGTTCGATCAGCAAAAAGCCTCTCTAGTTACTAGCTGGCTTTTCACTGTAATAGTGTGAGTCACTGTGATTCACACTATTATCAAATTTCAGCATATAGTGTGCGGGGGGGGGCGCGGTTTAGATCTGTGCTGCTGAGAGAATGCCAATCGCCATTTTTTTTTTCTTTTTCCTAAGCGCACGTGTAGTGGGGCGGGCCAGCATGTCAGCCAATCCCAGACACACACACAGCTAAGTGGATTTTTGCCAGACAAGCAAGGGCATGTGTCATAGGCTGTGAATGTCACATGTCCTTGCCTTATAAATATGGCCATTTTCCCTCACGCCGTCATTATCTGCCTTCTGCGTGTGGGTGACAGTCACCGCTCACGCTGCTGCTGCCGCCGCTGATCCTGTTGTGTGCACAAATAGACATAGTGCAAGCTACACAGCGCTGTAGGGATTAGGGAGGGTCTGCAGGCTATTTCAGCCCTTTTCAGGACAGATTTTCAGGTGTACATAGCCATAGCTGCTAGGCAGGTCCGTGCAAACGCTGTGTACAGCTTTAGATAACAGCGTCTGTGTACCTCAGCTCAGGGAATTCCTTGCTGCATTTTTTCATTAGGAGGGATAGAAAGTGAGGCTTCCTTTCCTGTCCTGGTAGCCACAGAACCCAGGCACTCTACCCACCTAGCCATTTTTTGCCACGCTATTTTATTTGCACAAAGAGCTGACACTTTTTCTGCCATCCTAAAAGTGTCTGGAATACTAAGTTAAGGGGGCTTTACACGCTGCGACATCGCTAATGCAGAGTCGTTGGGGTCATGGAATTTGTGACGCACATCCGGCCGCATTAGCGATGCCGTTGCATGTGACACCGATAAGCGATTTTGCATCGTTGCAAAAACGTGCAAAATCGCTAATCGGCGACATGGGGGTCCATTCTTAAAAATCGTTACTGCAGCAGTAACGAAGTTGTTCCTCGTTCCTGCGGCAGCACACATCGCTGCGTGTGACGCCGCAGGAACGAGGAAGCTCCCCTTACCTGCCTCCCGGCTGCTATGCGGAAGGAAGGAGGTGGCCGGGATGTTACGTCCCGCTCATCTCCGCCCCTCCGCCGCTATTGGGCGGCGGTTCAGTGACGCTTCAGTGACGTCGCTGTGACGACGCACGGACCGCCCCCTTAGAAAGGAGGCAGTTCGCCGGTCACAGCGACGTCGCCAGACAGGTAAGTATGTGTGACGGCTCTGGGCGATGTTGTGCGGCACGGGCAGCGATTTGCCCGTGTCGCACAACAGATGGGGGCGGGTACCCACACTAGTGATATCGGGACCGATATCGCAGTGTGTAAAGTAGCCTTTAGTGTTCCATTCCTGTCCTGGTACCCACCGTTTTTCACATACCCAGATGGAATGGACATCATCAGTGGTTCTTTTGGAAAAGAAGTAAATGTGATTCTCATGGACCAACTTCCCCCTTCCACGTTTGGACAAAACTAAATTCATAGTTGTAGAAAGTGAATTGCTGTGGAAGCTGATTGATTTTTTGTGGCAGTACACCTCTCTCTTTGTGGAGATTTCAGAGATTCTATATACAGATGGAATAAAAGCTAGTCTAATGTAACTTGCAGGACATCTGACCTGCTACTTGTTACATCTGCAACAAAACTTGCAACAAAGCAGGTCAGTGCTGAGTCAGGTAAGGCTAGTTTCACACTTGCGTTGGCTTGAATCCGCTGGGTCCGTTGCTGACGCATCCGTTATTTTTGTGTTGTCAACGGATGCAACAGGTCCGTTATTTCACAGGAATCCGTTAGCTGATTCCTGTGAAATAACGGACCCGTTGCATCCGTTTGGCGTCCGTTAGGCGTCCGTCTAACGGAATGCGTCGGCTCTTTTTTTTTTTTTTCTTTTTTTTTCATTCTGGGCATGCTCAGTAGAAATTAGAGGAATCCAGCGGCGGATTCCGTTATAAAGCACTTTGCAACGGAATCCGCCACCATAGGGATCCATTATAACTATTGATGGATGTAACGGAATCCGCCGCTCGGCGTCATTTTAACACAAGCAAGTAATGTTAAGCATCGCCGCTCGGCGGAAGCAACACAGTGTTGGCCAGCAGAAGCAACGCAGGTACTTTTGGCACAATCCGTCATCCATACAAGTCTATGGGAAACAGCGGAATCCGTTAACGGATTCTGCTGTTATACAAAAGGGCGGATTGTTACGGAAGGAAAACAACGCAAGTGTGAAAGTAGCCTAAAAGTTCAAAATTGTTTTGATTTTAGGCCTCTTGCACACTGTAATTTTAGAGTGGTTTCACACTTGTGTTTGTTTGGGGCCGCCAGAGGTCAATCCGCTCTGGATCTGACATCCAGCTGACCCCTGGGCAATGCTGGCGGAATGCTGGCATTGCGCTTGCATGGCCCATAGAAGTGAACGGCTGGGTTCCGCGATCTGCAGCCGCCCGTTCGCTTTCTTAATGCCGCAATCCGCTGTCAGTGTCAGAACAAAAAGAAGAGCATTTTCTTCTTTTCGTTCCGCTGCAGGTTAGTGGAACGGCAGCATTACAGAAGCGAACGGGCGGCCTATAGTGCATATGTAGCGGAAGTGTGAAAGCACCCTTATGCTGCCACTGTTAGAACTCCAAAGCACGTGCTTTACTAGCATTTTTGAGAGCGCTTTTGTGAGCGCTCTCGGTAATGACCCATAAGATACAGGCTATTGATAAATGCTAAATGCTCAAAAATAGCTCATGTAATAAAATAAAAAGAGCTGGCCGAAACAACACCTCGCTTTTCCAGCCATTGACTTAAGCCTGCTTTACACGCTACAAGATATCTTACGATGTGTCGGCGGGGTCACGTCGTAAGTGATGCACATCTGGCATCGTAAGGTATGTTGTAGCGTGTGACAGCGACGTGCAATTGCGATTGAACGAAAAACCGTTCATCGCATGCACGTCGTTCATTCCTGACGAATTGAACGTCAGATTGTTCATCGTACCCAGGGTAGCGCACATCGCAGTGTGTGACACCCTGGGAACGATGAACAGATCTCACCTGCCTCCTGCGGCTCCCGGCCCACAATGCGGAAGGAAGGAGGTGGGCGGGATGTTTACGTCCCGCTCAGCTCCGCCCCTCCGCTTCTATTGGCCGGCTGCCGTGTGACGTCGATGTGACGCCAAACGTCCCTCCCACTCCAGGAAGTGGACGTTTGCCGCCCACATCGAGGTCGTATGGAAGGTAAGTATGTGTGACGGGGGTTAATCGTTTGTGCGGCACGTTCAACAAATTGAACGTGCTGCACATACGATGGGGGCGTTGCAAATCGCGAAATTGCAATGTGTAAAGCAGGCTTTATATATTTAAAATTGGCAATCTTCTTTGCGATTTTCCAGTGCTTAGCACTTGGGTACGTGCCTACTGTAAAAGAGGTCTTAGGGTGCGACCGAACTTTGCGTTTCCACCTGCGTTTCAGCTGCTTTTTAGGTCCAGTTTGAGAAGCACCTTTTTCATACCAAAAGGCATGCGTTTTGATTTTACAGCAAAGTCTATGGAAATTGGGGATTTCTAGACCGCACTTAGCGTTTCTAAACACTGCGTTTAATTTGCATAGTTCGTGGCAAAAAGCATGCGTTCAAAGAAGCAGCATGTCAATTGTTTTTGCCATTTTAGGTGCGTTTTGCTAACATTGAAGTCAATGAGAAATGGCAAAAACCAAGAAACTTCAAATTTCCCGCATTTTACCTGCTTTTTATGTGCAGAAAACAAGCGTATTGAACTACCAAAACGCATGCTTTTTGAACATTATAATAATGATTTCATATGTCACTTTACACACACACATAGTCCGACAACTAAATTTATGAAAATTACTAATTTTTAGCTATTTTTCTAATAAATAGTATATTACCGCTATAATTTCATTAAATATTTCTATTTCTTAAATTATTTCTAAAATTCTATAGCTGTTCCTTTTTTTCCCTTTTTTTCCCTTTTTTCATTGGGTTTGACTGTTTAATCTTTATTTAGCAGTGTCTTGATGTTCAAAACACATGTGAAAAAGCATGTAAAAAGCGCTGAAAATGCATCTAAAATGCGGTAAATACGCATGCGTTTTCAGCGCTAAAATTCAGAAAAAGGCAACTTTGGTCAAATCAATGCGGTCGCAGCCTTAGGTCTAAAACACAAGGACAAAATTCCCTGCCTAATTTGTGGCTGAAATTCTGGGGGCAAAAAGCTGGGGGCGAAATATCCGTGGGCGAACTGCTGCTGGCAAAATGTGCGGGGGCAAAATGGGCGAAACATCCTGGGGGCGAAACGTCCGGGGGCGAAACGTCCGGGGGCGAAACGTACGGGGGCGAAACGTACGGGGGCGAAACGTACGGGGGCGAAACGTACGGGGGCGAAACATCCGGGGGCAAAACGTCCGGGGGCGAACTGCTGGGGGAAAAACATCTTCTTAGCGATTTTCCAGTGCTTAGCACTTGGGTAAGTGCCTACTGTGAAAGAGGTCTTAAGGCTAAAACACCAGGCCAAAATTCCCTGCCTAATTTGGGGCCGAAACATCTTGGGGCAAAAAGCTGGGGGCGAAATATCCGTGGGCGAACTGCTGTTGGCGAAATGTGCGGGGGCGAAACATCCGGGGGCGAAACGTCCGGGGGCGAACTGCTGGGGGCGAAACGTCCGGGGGCGAAATGCTGGGGGCGAAACATCCAGGGGCGAACTGCTGGGGGAGAAACATCCGGGGGCGACCTGCTGGGGGCAAAGTGTGCGGGGGCGAAATGTGCGGGGGCGAAATGTTCAGGGGCGAAGTGTACCTGGGGGCGAACTGCTGGGGGCAAAATGTTGGGGGCGAAACTTCCAACTCCCCATAGCGTTACTGTATAATGTCCCAGTATTCTCAGCAGTGTCACCTCTCCAGTCAGCAGCTCAATCATCTTGTAGGTGAGTTCTAGGATCTTCTGGTCATTGATGTCCTCATGTATCAGGGGGTGAAGTGGAGGCTCCATTATAGGGCTCAGGTGTCTTCCCCATCCCTCAGGGTTCTCACAGCGCTCACTAGAGGTCTTCTTCACTACTGTGTAATCCTGGATATGGAGAGACACATTAATAAATCTCACTACAGACATTTCCAGAGTCCTCACCTCTCCAGTTCTGTCCATCTGTTATTCCCATAGATAAGAATGGTGTAATGTGACGTCATCAGAATCTCTCACCTCTCCAGTAAGCCGGAAGAGGATCTCTAGGGTGAGGTGTAATATCCTCTCCACCACCTTGGTCCTGTCCCTATCCATTCTTGATGTGTAAAATCAGGAACATTTTCTCATACAGAAGATCTCCAATGAGAGGATCCAATATTGTAGGGACCTGAATGGGGAGAAGATGACGAAGTAACATCGTAAAGACCCCATGTAAGAATACAATTCCTGGAGATAATAAGTGGAAACATATGAGGAGACAGAACATGTAGATGTCATATTCTCTGTCTTTCAATGGACTTGGAACAGGAGCTGAATATCTTATGGAGGCAATGCTCCTGGCATTCATTGGCTATGTCGGTCAATGCTTTGGCATCCATTTGACTAAAGCGTTGATATGCTTGTCTATATCGAGCAAGAAGTACAAAGACCGGCGGGGGTTTAAATTTCATGAGCAATTTCTATTTTTTTCCAACAAAATTTACAAAACCATTTCTTGAAAAGGTACCACATCACATTTGAAGTGACTTTGAGAGGCCGAGGTGACAGAAAATACCCAAAAGTGACACCATTATGAAAACTGCACCCGTCACACTGCGCAAAACCACATCCAAGAGGTTTATTAATCCTGTAGGTGCTCCACAGGACCCAAAGCAATGTGGAAGGAAAAAATGAAAATTTTTTTTTCTTCTTCACAAAAATGTTACTTTAGCCATAAAATTTTGCATTTTTACAAGAGTAACAAGAGAAAATGCACCCTGAAATGTGTTGTGCAATTTCTCCTGAGCACGCTGATACCTCATATGTGGTGGAAATCAATTGTTTGGGCTCACAGCAGGGCTTTGAAGGTAAGGAGCGCCATTCGAATTTTTGAAAGCAAAATTAGCTGCAATCATTAGCGGACGTCATGTCGCGTTTGGAAACCCCTTGAGGTGCCTAAACAATAGAGCTCCCCCACAAGTGACCCCATTTTGGAAACTAGACCCCTCAAGGAATTATCTAGATGTTTGGTGACCACCTTAATGCCCAGGGGCTTCACAGAAGTTTATAACGTTGATCTGTGAATATATATATATATATATTTTTTTTTTTACCACAAAATTGTTACTTCAACCAGGTAGCTTGTTTTTGTTTTTTACAATGGTATTAGGAAGAAATGCACCATAAAAGTTATTGTGCAATTTCTCCCAAGTACACAGATACCTCATATGTCATGGAAATGAACTGTTTTGGCGCACGGCAGGGCTCAGAAGGGGAGGCGTGCCATATGGCTAAAAGTTAGCTGGACTCATTAGTGGATGCCATGTCACGTTTGGAGAACCCCTGATGTGTCTAAACAGTGGAGCTACCCACCAGTGACTCCATTCTGGAAACTAGACCCCTCAAGGAATTTACCTAGATGGTTGGTGAGTAGAGATGAGCAAACCTGTGGTTCAGTTTTCGAACCGAACACCAACTTAAAAAAACAGGGCTCGGGTTCGGAGTTTGAATGCTTTACGTGCGAACTTAACTTGCACATCCAACGCTGTGCTTAGTTACGCTTGGTGCTCATCCCTGTGTGAGCAGCTTGCAGTGTTTGAACAGCTCGCACTGGGAGTATAACAGAGTGATCACATGTAGTGTGCAACCCTAAACAAAAATTTGAAAATTCCTGTCCACCCTCCTCTGGAAGTGATGTGCTTATGGCTGGCTGCATGTGGGAGGAGACTCAAACTGCCAATTAGTGGTTCATTTGCTGCCAGCAAACCGAACCAAAGGTTGACTCATCTTTATTGGTGAGCACCTGGATCCCCTGGGGGCTTCACGGAATTTTATAATGTTGAGCTGTGAAAACGAAAAAAAAAAAATTTGTAAACCACAAAAATGTTGCATTACTGCCGAATTTTTCAAATTCACTAGGGTAACACGAGATAGTAAACCATACAATTTGTTGTGCAATTGCTCCCAAGTAAGCCAGTACCCCATAAGTGGTCAAAAACTACTTTTGGAGGCACAGTATAAAATGAAGAATGGAAGGAGCACCATATTGAAGTGCAGATTTAGTTGGAATGGTTTGCGGGTGCCATATCACATTGGCACAGCCCCCGGAGGTGCCAGAACAGCAGAAATCCCCCACAAGTGACCCCAGTTTGCACCCCACTGCACCCCTCAATGAATTAGTCCAGGGGTGCAGTGAGCATATTGACACTACAGGTGTGTCACAAAATGTTATACTATTTTGAAGGTGACCAAAAAATAAAACAACATTTTAGTAGTAAAAATGTAATTAAGTAACCACAGATTTCCAATTTTCACAAGAAGACTAGGTATAAAAATGCCACATAATGTGTTACACAATATCTCCAGAATGTGGCAATATGTGACTGTACAGTACTGTTTGGTACCACAGTGCTCAAAGAGAATGGAGCACCATATGATTTTTGGAGCACAGATTTTCCTAAAATAGTTGCGGACTCCATTTGCAGAGCCCCTAAGTGCCAGAACAGAAGAAATCCCCCTCAAGTGACCACGTTTTGGAAATCACACCCCTCTGGGAATTCATCTATGGCTGTAGTGACGATTTAGTCTTTGGAAAACACCCATGTTGTCAATCACAGTGAATGTTGCAGAATTAAAAATTGAAAAATTAATAGAAAGTGTATAAACCATAGCTAACAAAGAACCTTTCCTAAAAACATCTCTTTAATATATTGCATTAAAATCCAATAGACGACAAGCAATGAATAATTACTATAATCAATTCTCAAAATTTCAAAACTTAACACAGAGAGGCAGTCTTAAACTAGTGCACAGATAAGGGAGGAGAGCTAATTATGCCCTATAATGAATCCTCCCTCCTGTACACTACCTAGCAGCGGAGGTCGGCACCCTATAGGAATCGATATGGCGCCCCCACTCCTCGACAACTCTCCGTAGCTACCCCTCATTCGCCCGACCAAAATTGAAAAAGTGCTCATGCCTAATTTAAAGTGCAAACAGTGCTCAACCAAAAAACGGCATAAAATATAAAAATAAGGGGGACTACTTATAATTTGGATGTATAGAATCACACCATATCGATTCCTATAGGTTGCCGACCTCCGCTGCTAGGTAGTGTACAGGAGGGAGGATTCATTATAGGGTATAATTATCTCTCCTCCCTTATCTGTGCACTAATTTAAGACTGCCTCTCTGTGATAATTTTTGAAATTTTGAGAATTGATTATAGTAATTATTCATTGCTTGTCGTCTATTGGATTTTAATGTAATATATTAAAGAGATATTTTTAGGAAAGATTCTTTGTTAGCTAAGAATTAAAAATTGCAAATAAACCCTTGTTGTGCCCAGTACATTTTAGTGCCCATACACTGTGCTCAGCTCGTGCTTCTGTAAACCTGCACCCCGTACATTTAAGTGGGCTCTTCTCACTACAACAATCCCAAACATGTGGACGCTAAATGTGGTTTAGGTGCATTGTGGGGCTCAGAAGAGTGGGGGGCATTTGGATTTGGGAGCACAGATTTTGCAGGATTTCTTTTTTTGAGGGGGAAGCCATAGTGGTTTTTGAGAGCTTTTGTACTACCAGTAACGTGGAAGCCCCCTATATTTTGGATAACCGGTGACGGACCTGAGTGGGGACTTGTGCTTTTGTGGGGTGAGTTGAATGCTATTTGGAGATGATTTTGGTAGAGAACATTTTGGATCAGTTCACATTTATCTTGTGCTCTATGCTGAGCACTTACATCTACATCTCTGAAATACATGATTCAGGTGAAATCGGCAATTTATCCATTCACTAATGAGACAGCAGAGATACTCCATACTCCATTTGGCCTCTGTTCAGCGGTGTCCATCTTTTCAAAGGTGAACAAAACTGTTGATGGCCTCACTTTTGTGCATACCTAAAAAGAGGCATAAAAAGATGGACACTGCCGGATCACAGGCCAGACGTGAGGTCAATTTGACTCCTTCTGCCTCATTACAGTAAATATTGTGTAGTGAATTTTGTCTGAATCACGTTTTTCAGAGATTTGGGGTACATGCCCACAATCCGCACACACTATGTCCTGGATGCAGAGTGTCTTCTGCAGAGACACAAGTGTTCTACTCAAGAGACCACAGGAGCCCGTGCCCACTATCAGGGTTTGGGGCACTATGGACTTTCGCTCTGTTTTTCCATTTGACAACACTTGCGTCTCTGCAGCATAAATTGACATGCTGCATCTAGGGAAGCCGCTCCACAGGTCAGTTAACGCTGCAGAGAAAAAAAAAAAAAAAAGCACAGTGGGAATGGGATTTCTATCAATCCACCCACTGTGCTTGTACCGCACAATGCACCATTTTGGAAGCAGTGAAAACATGAAGCGTTCGATATGCTGCTATTCCTGTTTGTGGGCACATACCCTTACATGTAATCCCAGTGCAATGTGACGCCCTGGTCTGGCAGGTCGTCACAGGGTATTGTGCAATCTGCCCTTCTGTGCAATATCCACCTCCTCCTTTGTTACGGGTTCCCAACTATGGTGTTGCCAACAGCAGTCAATAAAAATACTAGGAAAACTCTGCACCACACCCACCAGAAACACCAGTGGACGGCCTGAGTGGAATAGGGTCACCCACTTGGGGGGTTGGTTAAGGGGAGGTCAGGAGTGTCAGGAGTCAGTCATAAGTAGAGGAAGTGAAGGAGAGAGGTCAGGGGCCGGGATCCTTGGAAGTAACTAGGTGACAGACGGTGGTCTGGGCCTAGTAGTAGCTGGACTCACGGTCGCAGGGGATCGTGACAAGAGTCACAGAACTGTCGAGGAGGACAGCCGGCAGCCTTGTACCATCACCGGGCTGGGACCAGGGCACGACGGGGTACGTGTACCCTAGGTCAGGGAGTAGCTTCAGGCAACCTGACAATTTACCCGACGAGGACGGAGCCTTCAAGATCCGCTCTCCACCTGCTCCAAAATCGGGGTACTAGCGCAACGAGGGGGATAGTACTTTCTACAAAATGGTCCAGAAAATCCCAAGCTTGAACCCTGAGAGCAAGCTCCCACAGTGCAATAAGAAGCTGAGTCCTGCACCACTCGTGTGTCTCCGTTACCCGGATGATGAACTTTCACTTGCAGGAGCTTTCAGCACCAGTATAAGAATTACTCCGGACACAGCGTGCTGGTCAAGTATGGAGATACCATCCAATCAACAGGGTAAGATGAAAAATGACCGCAAAACAGCTGCTATACCGGACGTTCTTTATTCAATCTTTGTGCAGGATAAAAATCGCGGCGGGAGGAGACCTGGATACCGGCCCCTCACAGAGGACGACGGCCGTTTCGCCTGTAAATAGGCTTCTACGGGTCCACCATCGGGGACAATTTTTGCCTACTTTTTTTATTTATTTTTTTACAGTGTTCACTGAAGGTATTAGCTAGTGTTATGGACTTGACAATACCAGATGTGTACTTTTTTTTTATTTATTGTACACAAATATACGTTATTTTTCGGATTATAAGACGCACTTTTCCTACCAAAAATTTGGAAGAAAAGTGAAGGCTGCGTCTTATAATCTGAATGTAGCTTACCGGGGTGGTGGAGAGGGGGTCGCAAGATGCTGGGAGAATGCTGCGGCAGCTGTGTAGGGGCTGCGGTGGCTGGGCTGGTGAGGGGTCTGCGGAGGCTGGTGATGCCGCGGCTGTGCAGTGTCAGCAGCTGCTGTGCGGGGTCTCCGGCTTCTGCAGCGGCTGTGCGGGGTCTGCGCGTGGTCTCCATTGGCTGGTGCTTGGTCTGCTGTGCGGACTCTCCGGCGGTTTTACTGGCGCTGCAGGTCGGGCAGTGAGGATTTCAAATCATGCCGCCCAAAGTCTGCTGGAGGGAGATCAGTGGGCTGGAGGCGGCGCCTGCACAGATGAGAGCTTGAGTTGAGAGCTCCAACTGCGCAGGCGCTGATTCCGCCCACTGATCTCTGTCCAGCAGACTTCAGGAAAATTGCACCCGGAAGTGGCGCTTGCGCAGATGAGATCTCGGCTTGCCACTGAGCCTAGAGCTCAATGTGCGCTGATGCCGAGTGTCATTTCTTTGAAGCCCTCTCCGTCCACAGCAGCCGCAGCCTGAGCCCCAGCACAGCTGCCCCAGCACGACAGCACCAGCCTCCGCCGCAGCTCGAGACCCAGCCTCCGCCGCAGCTCGAGCCCCAGCCTCTGCCTCCTCCATCACCGCTACTGCCCCTCTGGTAAGACACCGTCGGATTACAAGATGGACCCCATTTTTTTTTTCACCTTCTCTTGGTCTGAATTTGGGGTGAGTCTTATAACCTGGTTAGTCTTATAAAACGAAAAATACGGTAAGTAAATTATTGGAATATTTATTTTTTAGTTTTTTATTTTCAGATTTTTAAAAAAATAATTTTATTTTTTTAACTTAACTTTGTCACGTAGTCCCTTTATGGGACAGCACCCCACAGTGCTCTGATCACAAGGTGTTGTGTACACATCACATACACCAAGATTCTGAGATTATATATATATATATATATATATATATATATATATATATATATATATATATATATATATATATATATATATATATATACACACACACATATACACATATACATACATATACATACACATACACATGCATACACATACACATACACACACACACACACACACACACACAGTATGTACACACCATATTTTTCGTTGTTTTTATTTTTTTAAGACGCACCGGATTATAAGACGCACCCCAAATTTGGAGGAAAGAAAAAAAAAAAAAAAAAAGGTGAAAAAAACAATCTGGTGGCGTCTTACCAGGGAGACGGGGCAGCAGCAGAGCGGGGTTATGCAGCCCAGAAACTCACTGCGGTCTCTGCTCTGTGCGGGGCTGGTGACGCTGCTCTGCTCTGTACGGTGGGCAGTGAGTCACCAGCCATTCTGAAGATGTCGGCGGTCTACGGTGAGGGCCTCAAATAATGGCGGTCATAGTCGGCGTGTGCGCAGATGACAGCTTGAGCTGAGAGCTCCATCTGCGCAGGCACTGACTCTAGGCACCATTATTTGAATCCCTGACCACCGATATCTTTAGAATGACCGCCCGCCGAGCAGCACAAAGCAGCCGCGCGCCGAGCAGCACAAAGCAGCCGCGCGCCGAGCAGAGCCGAACAGAGTGGAGCCGATGCATACAACAGCGCCGTACTGACAAGCGCCGTCAGCACCCGGTAAGCTACATTCGGATTTTAAGATGTACCCCTCATTCTTTATATATATATATATATATATATATATATATATATATATATATACACATACACACACACACACACATATATAATGTGTGTGTGTGTGTGTGTATATATATACATACATACACACACACACACACACATACATGTGTATATACAGTTAGGTCCAGAAATATTTGGACAGTGACACAATTTTCGCGAGTTGGGCTCTGCATGCCACCACATTGGATTTGAAATGAAACCTCTACAACAGAATTCAAGTGCAGATTGTAACGTTTAATTTGAAGGTTTGAACAAAAATATCTGATAGAAATTGTAGGAATTGTACACATTTCTTTACAAACACTCCACATTTTAGGAGGTCAAAAGTAATTGGACAAATAAACCAAACCCAAAAAAAATATTTTTATTTTCAATATTTTGTTGCGAATCCTTTGGAGGCAATCACTGCCTTAAGTCTGGAACCCATGGCCATCACCAAACGCTGGGTTTCCTCCTTCTTAATGCTTTGCCAGGCCTTTACAGCCGCAGCCTTCAGGTCTTGCTTGTTTGTGGGTCTTTCCGTCTTAAGTCTGGATTTGAGCAAGTGAAATGCATGCTCAATTGGGTTAAGATCTGGTGATTGACTTGGCCATTGCAGAATGTTCCACTTTTTTGCACTCATGAACTCCTGGGTAGCTTTGGCTGTATGCTTGGGGTCATTGTCCATCTGTACTATGAAGCGCCGTCCGATCAACTTTGCGGCATTTGGCTGAATCTGGGCTAAAAGTATATCCCGGTACACTTCAGAATTCATCCGGCTACTCTTGTCTGCTGTTATGTCATCAATAAACACCAGTGACCCAGTGCCATTGAAAGCCATGCATGCCCATGCCATCACGTTGCCTCCACCATGTTTTACAGAGGATGTGGTGTGCCTTGGATCATGTGCCGTTCCCTTTCTTCTCCAAACTTTTTTCTTCCCATCATTCTGGTACAGGTTGATCTTTGTCTCATCTGTCCATAGAATACTTTTCCAGAACTGAGCTGGCTTCATGAGGTGTTTTTCAGCAAATTTAACTCTGGCCTGTCTATTTGTGGAATTGATGAATGGTTTGCATCTAGATGTGAACCCTTTGTATTTACTTTCATGGAGTCTTCTCTTTACGGTTGACTTAGAGACAGATACACCTACTTCACTGAGAGTGTTCTGGACTTCAGTTGATGTTGTGAACGGGTTCTTCTTCACCAAAGAAAGTATGCGGCGATCATCCACCACTGTTGTCATCCGTGGACGCCCAGGCCTTTTTGAGTTCCCAAGCTCACCAGTCAATTCCTTTTTTCTCAGAATGTACCCGACTGTTGATTTTGCTACTCCAAGCATGTCTGCTATCTCTCTGATGGATTTTTTCTTTTTTTTCAGCCTCAGGATGTTCTGCTTCACCTCAATTGAGAGTTCCTTAGACTGCATGTTGTCTGGTCACAGCAACAGCTTCCAAATGCAAAACCACACACCTGTAATCAACCCCAGACCTTTTAACTACTTCATTGATTACAGGTTAACGAGGGAGATGCCTTCAGAGTTAATTGCAGCCCTTAGAGTCCCTTGTCCAATTACTTTTGGTCCCTTGAAAAAGAGGAGGCTATGCATTACAGAGCTATGATTCCTAAACCCTTTCTCCGATTTGGATGTGAAAACTCTCATATTGCAGCTGGGAGTGTGCACTTTCAGCCCATATTATATATATAATTGTATTTCTGAACATGTTTTTGTAAACAGCTAAAATAACAAAACTTGTGTCACTGTCCAAATATTTCTGGCCCTAACTGTATATAATCTATATATCTATCTATCCCCCATTCCCTACAGCCTCGAATATGAGACTACCATCCTTTTGTAGACAATCATCTTGGAAATCTCATACATCAATATGACTTATGCTAAATAGTTGCTAAATATGATTAGTTATGCAGATTCTTGTCATGTCATTGCATTGTTACTGTTTTGCTCCTGCAGGGGGGAAAATATTTTTATTCCTGACATCCTGTTCTCACATTACCTAATAACTCAGTGTGTTATTAGTTTGATTCCCAAGCGAAAGATCACTGGTTTGAATCGAGGAGCTGCCATGAAGAAAATTTCCCAAGAAAAGAGAAACAGCATCATCCAGCTCCTCGATAGCGGTCCCTCAGCCAAGAAAATTGCCAAACGACACCATGTGACAGTTGGAAGAATATGAAATGAAATCTGTCCATCAAAGAAGTGGACGTCCAGGCAAAATATCGGAGTCAACAAGTCGGCTCATCACAAGGTCTGTTCTGTTGTGACAAACACTGCAGTGGAGGAGGCTCTTGTGCTTCGTATTCATGAGATTACACATGTCCATACAAGCACCGTGAACGTATGATACACAAGTCTGGAATGGTGGCTCGAAAAGAAGGTAAAGAAGCCTTAACTTCAATATCGTCATAAGAAGCATCTGCTCGAGTTTGAGAAAAGGTCTATTTCTTTCCACTTATAGACGGATCCTTCAGTCTGAAAATGATCAATTCATGGGTAAAATCTATCTTCAGATTATGTGCACATGACTTTATTTCTGTCAGATTCCGCATTAAAAAACATTCACTGAACATTAAAAATGACCATACGCTCAGCAATATCGAAATGACTTTTTTAAAGGGAATCTGTCACCAGGTTTTTGCTACTTCATCTGAGAGCAGCATAATGTAGAGACAGAGATCCTAATTCCACCGATGTGTCACTTACTGAGCTGTTTGCTGTCATTTTGATAAAATCAATGTTTCTTTTGCTGCATATCTTATGAATACGCTGGACTAACTGGCAGCACGCCAAGTAGTCCTGTAATGATAATCAACTGCTGATTAACCAGTGATTTTATCAAAACTACACTAAGCAGCCCATTAAGTGACACATCGCTGGAATCAGGGTCTCTGCCACTACATTATGCTGCTCTCAGATTAGGTGCAAAAACCTGGTGACAGAGTCCGTTTAAACATTTCAGGTTAAGCAGCTAGAAGTCACCCGACCATTCATTAGGCGGCTTCCACCACAAAATGATAAAAGAGACAACAAAAGGAGACGCTTTAGGTAAAAGATTTATAAGACACCGTATGCACATAACCTTACGATGGCGTAAAATCTCAGACTCAGCATAAGAAAACCCACAGCGAGGAGTCTGCGCATCTCTGTCTGCTGAATGGGGATTTCTACATCCAATAACGGCTCCCGTATGTATTACAGCAACTAGAATAACATCACCTGTGCCCAGTAATGGGGAATCTCCACATACCTCCTCCTGCAGAGCCGCACACTGGATATATGGCTGCTCTGTGCTTACAGGACCTGTGATGATGTCACATGGAGGGGAGGAGTCAGGGGTCACATGATCAGCTCCTCAGTGTGTGCAGGACTCTGCTGTGCTGGGTGTCATGGTGGTGGATGAGGGGAAATTTATGTGTGGGGTCAGGAGGGATTTACACAGTGTGGATGGAGCAGAGGTGTGTGTATGACGTGTGTACGGAGCGGAGCTGTGTGTGTGCGAGTTGTACACAGCTTTTGTGTGTATGACATGTACTAAGTGAAGCTACATCTGTACAGATAGGATCCGCATGTGTACGGAGTGGAGCCATGTATGTACAATGTGTACGGTGCAGACCCGTGTGTGTACGGAGCGGATCCGCGTGTGTATAACGTGTACCAAGTGGAGCTGTGTCTGTACAGATAAAAGCCGCATGTGTACGACGTCTACAGAGTGGGGCCGCGTGTGTACGACGTCTACAGAGTGGGGCCGCATGTATACTAAGAGTACCGAGCGGATCCGCGTGTGTATAACGTGTACCAAGTGGAGCTGTGTCTGTACAGATAAAAGCCGCATGTGTACGATGTTTACAGAGCGGAGCCGCGTGTGTACGACGTCTACAGAGTGGGGCCGCATGTATACTAAGAGTACCGAGGGGAGCCGCGTGTGCGCGATGCATACCGAGCGGAGCCGCGTGTGTACGACATGTACCGCGCTAAGCCACGTGTATACGACACTTACGGAGCAGAAAGACATGCGTACGGACCGGAGCCACTTGTGTGTGAAGCGTACGGACCGGAGCCATTTGTGTTCGAAGCGTACGGACCGGAGCCGCGTGTGTACGAAGCGTACGGACCGCAGCCGCGTGTGTACGAAGCGTACGGACCGCAGCCGCGTGTGTACGAAGCGTACGGACCGCAGCCGCGTGTGTACGAAGCGTACGGACCGCAGCCGCGTGTGTACCAAGCGTACGGACCGCAGCCGCGTGTGTACAAAGCGTACGGACCGCAGCCGCGTGTGTACGAAGCGTACGGACCGGAGCCGCGTGTGTACAAAGTATACCAACCGGAGCTGCCATTGTACAAGTTCGGAGCGGAGCCACGTAGTGGAGATGTATGTATTCGATGGAACCTTGTGTACGGAGCAAAATCATTTGTGAATGGAGCGGAGTCATGTGTGTGTACGATGCTCATCTACGTGCGTCTACAACGTGTAAGGAGTGGACCTTCACATGTAAGAAGTGGAGCCTCGCGAATACAACACGTACAGAGCGTAACAGTGTGTGTACAGAGTGGAGCCATGTTTGTTCGGAGAAAAGTCATGTGTGTGTGTGTACGGAATAGAACTGTGTGTGTACGACATGTACAGAGCGGAACAGTGTATATATGATGTGTACTGAGTGCAGCCGTGTGTGTACGACATGTATAGAGCAGAGCCCCGTGTGTACGACATGTATAGAGCAGAGCCCTGTGTGTACAACATGTACGGAGCAGAGCAGAGCCGTGTGTGTATTACATGTAGGGAGAGGAGCTGCAGTATGTAGTGGTGAGCTTGCGTGCTCAGCAATGCTCAGTACTCAATTGAGTATCCATGTTTTTCAGCCACTACACATGTGGTGATTGTCTGCCAATCAAGTGAATGCCATAGCCATTTTGGCTACTGGCATTCCTGTGATTGGGGGTCTATACAAGACAGCATGCTCAGTGCACTGTACCCCAGAAATATTGTTGAGAGTGTGTCTGCTGGAGAAGGGATAGTGTACTACAGTGATTCTAGCCTTATAGTCCACTCTTAGAGAAGGGATAGTGTATGAGGCTGTGTGCGCACGTTGCGTGGTGTCCATGCTGAAAAATCTGCAACAATTTGTCACCGCATGAATGTGATGCCCTAGACTATTCAGGTCTATTCAGCTCCACCACCATTCACAAATCCTAGATACACCTTGCATCACACCTGTCAGGCACACCAGTGGGCTGCTTAAGCAGGAATAGGGCCGCCCACCTAGGGGTCAGACAGGGAGGTGGGAGGTGTCAAGTCAGTTCAGTGGTAGCCCTCGAGCTGTGAGGAGCTCTGAGAAAGCTGGGAGTTGTAGCTCCCAGGGGAGAAGCAGACTAGGTCACTGGCGGTGGTCTGTACCTAGAGGAGGCGGACCCCCGGTCGCAGGGGATTGAGGCTAGGTGCCTGGGACCTGTCTTGGAGGATGGTCAGCAGCCTGGGCCTAATCACCGGTCTGGGACCGAAGGCACGTTGGGGTACACAGACCCTAAGTCGGCGAGAAGCTTCAGGCGACCCGGCAATTAACCTGCAGAGGACAGGGCCTTTATGAACTGTTCCCACGAAGCTCAGAGATTGGGGGCACTAGTGCAATGAGGGGGATAGGGCTTTCCCAAACAAGCAGCCCACTGAGATCCCAAGCGTGAGCCCCTGAGAGCAGGCTCCCTCACTTAGCCATAGTGGGGAGCGGGGCCCGGAAAGCTCCAAGCTAACGGGCCACAAAGGACACTCTAAATTTTTGCCAGGAGGCAGGTCACGGACCACCAGGCAGTGCTGTAGGGGACGGGACCTGGACAAGCTCCCCTCAGGAGATAGCGGCAGTCAGAGACTTGGTTTACCCTGTTGTCAGCGTCTGCTTCATTGCTGAGTGAGTCCATCACCCCGGGTACTCCCAACGGCAGCGGCGGTACTCCCAATTACCGTACACCACGGGTGGCGTCACGAACTATACCTTTCCCCTGTAAATAATCCCCTTCTTCATTTGAGTGTGGCCCCTAGCTCCCGGGTCCAGAGAACCTCGAGCGACAAGTAATCATCACCCTCGGATCCGAGCAGTTCGACCGCTGCAGGGGCGGCACACCTCAAATTTCTGGCGTCACAAACAGGATACGAACTGGGCCCACTAACCTGGGTGACGTGAGCCTTGAAACGCAAAGCTGCAGTGTCAAGATCCCGTTCCTGCCATTTTCCGCCATCTTTGGCGCCAAAATGCCATCTTCCAGATCAAAAGCGCGCAAAGCCGAAGCCCCGCCATTCGTCCTGAGAGTTTGGCTGGAACCGGAACTTCCCATAGTGCCCGAGCACGAAAGTGAGTGGCTGGGGAAAACCAAGGGGGAACGTGAAGATGTCCGCGCCGGATGATGGAAGCCAGACCAGGGTAATGCGAGTGCAGGGGTGCTGCTCCGGACGCAGGAGCGGCAGCACCCAGGGCCGAGGCATTCGCACCTATCATGCCGATCACCTTACCCTACGTGCCTGGAGCTGCCTGGCTTCCACAATATGATGGCCGACCTGATGCATTGCAGGGATTCAAGCGGAAGATTTGCACCGTTCTTGATATGTACGCCCTGACTGGCCGGCAGCAAGCGTCTGTGGTGCTCGGTCAGCTGACAGCGCCGCTGAGCTGGAAGTGGAGCAGGGAAGCCAGGACTCTGCCATAACGTTCCTGGGCACCGCAGAGGCAAGATGGCAGCCCGAGACTGGTCACCAGAGCAAGCTGCTCCTGGGTCCGCGACCTGGATCGAGCAGGAGACTGAACAACTCTGCAGGAGGATGCAGACGCAATTCCTCTTTATCCTGGACCATTAGAGGGAAGAGATTAGGAGCCTGGCAATGGCTGTGCGAGCCCGTGAGATTACAGTCCCACGCGAGGAGCGGGAAAGCAGCTACCCAGCCCCGGTTGACCTGGCCTATACGGCTGCGAGGTCCGGTCTGCCCCCGTCCTCTGCAAGCACTCCGCCACCGTCACCCTCATCCTCGGCGGATGCCGAGCTGCCAACCCCAACACCAGCAGCGGAACCTTCAGTCCCCATTTGCAAGGAACGAGCTGCAGACCCTCTGACCCAGCCACCCGACCAGGCCACGACAGCGGTTACCCCAACACAGCCAGACCAGACTGGGCCGTATCACCGGGCCCATACCCTGATACGGAGCACCCGGACTTTGCATCCCCGGCTGCGGAGCAGTCGGCTCCTTTGTCTGCCAGGGTGGAGCCTGTGGAGATACCATCTCTGCCACCACGCAGCATCCCAGCTGCTCCTGGGGCCGCAGAAGTGTACCTACGACCCATACCGGTAAGGGAGGCGAGGCCAGATGCTGACGCCCCCTACTGGGTACGACAACAGCACAAGTTGAATCTGGAAATGACGACCCGAGATCAGCGTCGACGGGAGATTGCTACCCGTACCGAAAGAGAAACTGAGAAATGCCACCTCCCGAGTCAGAGAGCCGCGGTACCGAGGTCTTGTAGAGCGGTTTGACCCTAACCGAGGATGGGAGTTTGTCCGGGAAGCGGGCCTCACGGCGGGGTTGTTTGTCTCCCGGAGAGATGTAGAGGAGCATCTCTCGAGGGGACACCTGGGCCGTAACCTGGAGCCGGGAGAGGTGGTTTCGTACACCCGCCACTGTGGAGAGTAGGGCTGGTATGCCTTGGATGTGAAAAGGCTTGTTATGATAGATGAGCAGGTCATGCCAGCCTCCGCCGTGGATTACAAGCATTAAGGGTAGCGGTACCAGGCTATCTAGCGTTCATGTTAATACAGTGTTTTCTTTTATTATTTTTCTTAGTTTATTTTCTTGAAAGATGATAAGTAATGTTTATATGCAAAATGATTACCGGGTTTTAATCAACTGAGTACCTCATCTCATTGAAGAAGTTATATGATGTTTGCACCTGGTACATGAACTGTGTTTTCTTTCCCCATATTTTAGTAGTAAAAATGGACCATGGCTGCGGGACTGGTTGCGGCCAGCATGAACTTGTGCTATTGTAAATAAGTAGCACCTCCTGTGCCTACCAGTCATCCTTTTAAACCCAGGACTTTAACCCTGTCATGGACCCCAAGTAGGAATGCAGCAGGTCAGGTTTGTTTGGGTAGCGGGTTAATGGGATCCGGGACGTTGGAACTGGACTGTCGCAAGAAGAGGCTGCAACGGAGTAGGATGAGCCTCCACTATCAATACAACCGGTAGCGTTCCCAGGTTTCTACCAATAAAAATTAACTCTAAGGGGTACTGTACACGTTGCGACATCGCTACCACTATATCGTCAGGGTAACGTCGTTAGTGACGCACATCCGGCGCCGGTAGCGACATCGCAACGTGTAAATCCTAGATGGAACAATGAACGAGCACAGAAGCATACAATCTCGCTGATCTGTGTAACGTCGTTCATTTCCATAATGTCGGATCGACCGCAGGTACGATGTTGTTTGTCGCTCCTGCAGCTCCACACATCGCTGTGTGTAAACCCGCAGGAGCGACAAACATCTCCTTACCTGCGTCTCGACGGCAATGCGGAAGGGAGAAGGTGGGCGAGATGTTATGTCCCGCTCATCTCCGCCCCTCCGCTTCTATTGGCCAGCCGATTAGTGACGTCGCGGTGACATCGCTGTGATGCCGAACGCACCTCCCCGTTGAAGGTGGGATTGTTCGGCAGTCACAGCGACGACGCCGAGCTGGTATGTGCGAGTGAAGCTGCCGTAGCGATAATGTTCAACACATATCGCATGTGCGACGGGGGCGGGTACTATCGCGCTGGACATCGCTAGCAGATGCTAGCGATGTCGCAGCGTGTAAAGTACCCCTAAGAGTTTAAATGTAACGTTTAAGTAATGCGCCTCCCCTGTGAGGGATGGAAAATGTTAATGAAAATGTTATTCTTTCTCTTTTCAGTTGACAAAAATAAACCTCTGGATGTCCTGTAGCTCGGAGATGAGCTACGTTTAACCAAGGGAGAATGTAACGCCCTGGACTATTCAGGTCGTCACAGGGTTCTGCACGCTCTTTCTCTTAGTGCAGGATTCAACCCGCCATGATTCTGGATGTCCATTCTGCAGTACTGCCTCCACCAGCATTCACAAATCCTAGATACACCTTGCACCACACCTGTCAGGCACACCAGTGGGCTGCTTAAGCAGGAATATGGCTGCCCACCTAGGGGTCAGACAGGGAGGTGGGAGGTGTCAAGTCAGTTCAGTGGTAGCCTTCGAGCTGTGAGGAGCTCTGAGGAAGCTGGGAGTTGTAGCTCCCAGGGGAGAAGTAGACTAGGTCACAGACGGTGGTCTGGACCTAAAGGAGTCGAACCCCCGGTCGCAGGGGATTGAGGCTAGGTGCCTGGGACCTGTCTTGGAGGACGGTCAGCAGCCTGGGCCTAATCACCGGTCTGGGACCGAAGGCACGTCGGGGTACACGGACCCTAGGTCGGGGTACACGGACCCTAGGTCGGGGAGAAGCTTCAGCCGACCCGGCAATTAACCTGCAGAGGACAGGGCCTTTATGGACTGTTCCCATGAAGCTCAGAGATTGGGGGCACTAGCACACTAGCAACGAGGGGGATAGGGCTTTCCCAAACAAGCGGCCCACTGAAATCCCAGGCATGAGCCCCTGAGAGCAGGCTCCCTCACTTAGCCATAGTGGGGAGCGGGGCCCGGAAAGCTCCAAGCTAACGGACCACAAATGACACTCTAAATTTGTGCCAGGAGGCAGGTCACAGACCACCAGGCAGTGCTGCAGGGGACGGGACCCGGACGAGCTCCCCTCAAGAGACACCAGCAGTCAGAGACTTGGTTTACCCTGTTGTCAGCATCTGCTTCATTGCTGAGTGAGTACCCGACTGACCCCTGCAACCAGCGACCTGCGCTCCCCCTGCATCCCACACCTCCATCCAGAGTCCCGGGGCCTTCCCTTACCCGTGGAGGGGAACGTCATCTTGCTGCCCAAGTCCATCACCCCGGGTACTACCAACAGCAGCGGCGGTACTCCCAATTACCGTACACCACGGGTGGCGTCACAAACTATACCTATCCCCTGTAAATAATCCCCTTCTTCATTTGAGCGTGGCCCCTAGCCCCCATGTCCAGAGACCCTCGAGCCAGGAGTAATCATCACCCCCTGATCCGAGCGGTTCGACCGCTGCGGGGCGGCACATGTGCGCTTGAAATCGCTGCAGAAACACTGCGTAATGGATGCAGTGTGTCTGCAGAATAGATGCCAATTTCACGCGCTCTGGATGCTGCCTCTCCCATAGGCCTCTTTCACTTGTCCGTGAAAATCATGCACGTTTTTGACGGACGTATCAAAGGTGCGTATTGCCCTCAGTGTGCCGTGATTTTGGCACACGTGTGTTCTCAGTGTGCTATTCGTGATAACACACGGAGAACGGAAACATTCTGCTCACCTGTCCCTGGAGTTGCTGTCCGTGGTGCTGATCTTCGGTCTCCAGCCCTGCCGACTCCCAGCTGCTGCTGCTTCTGTCCCACAGTGGAGTGAATATGCAATGAGCATAATGAGCAGGGGTCGGAAGCAAGTGACAGCAGTGCTGGAGAAGGGGAGTATAGAAATTCTTTTTTTTTTCACAGACACGTGTGTTTTCTCCGGTGCGTGTCACACGGATCACATCCGTGTGATCCATGGCAAAACACGGACATGAGCGCAGACCCATTGATTTTAATGGGTCTACGTGTGCCCGTGTCTCCGGCACGTGAGGATATGGACCAAACACGTACCTGAGACACAGACGTGTCAAGGAGGCCATAGACAGAGTGGGAGCAGCATCCAAAGTGAACAAAATAAGTGACATGTTGCTTTTTTGAGCGCAGTGATTTGGATCAAGATTTCAGCATGCAAATCGCTGTACTCTCAAACGCAATGTGCGCAAGGATTATGCACAATCTTCATAGATTGTTTAGTGGACGCAGGACGCATGCATTTACGCTGCAGTGCTAGACACACCGTAAATGCATGCAATACGCACACGTGCGCACATGCCCTAATAGGAATGTAGGCAGGGATCCTAACCTTACAGACCTTATTGCTGCTGCTGCTACATTAGTTTTATTTAACGTCTGGTCGAACTCGGGCATCTGACAAGTGTGGGGAGGTAGTAGTGTTGGATGTCGAACTTCACAACAAACAGGTCATGGGTATTTTTGGGGACAGGGAAATTTACTGCAGATTGGATGCAGACCCCACTCAAATATTTTAAAAGTCACTTGTAGAGATATTGTATTGCGGTTTCAATAAGGCCTAAAACACACTTCCGCAAAAAAAACGTACGTGTCTCACGGTCCGTTTTTCGGGTCAGTGTTCCGTTTTTTAGGGGCGTTTCTCCAGCACGTAAGGCATCCGTGTGATGGCGTATGCGAGGCGTGTGTGCGTGTGGAATGTCCGTATTGACATTAAATACGTACGTGTGCAGTCCGTTTTTAAAGGCCCGCATTGTTACCCAATTAACGATTTTAATCATTCATCATGAGCTCCTGGTGTTGTTTGCTTTCAATTGATCTGATAGATTGGAAACAAGTGTTTCAAATTTTGTGATGAAAAACGGACACGGACATACTCCGTGTGCGGTCCGTGCAGGCACGGACCCATAGACTAAAGCGGGTCCGTGCCTGCGTGCTGCCGGACAAAAATGGACATGTCGTCCGTGTAGAAAAGTGCACACACGTACTTACCACACGGACACACGTTCCGTGTGATTTTACGTGTGTGTGCCATCTACCATTGAATAATATGGGTCTCCGTTTCTCCGTGTCTCCGGTACGTGCAAATACGTACCGCACACGTACGAAAAAAATGGATGTGTGTTGCGGGTCTAAAAGGTGTATTAACAAAAAAAAAGAGACCGAATATTTAATGGTGGACCATCCTGTCTCTACGGTTTTCCATGGGCTCCCCAAGCTTCACAAGGACATTTTCCCTCCACCTCTCAGGCCGATAATCTCAGCCATTGGGTCTCAATGAGAGACTCAGTACCTGGGTTGACACCAGTTTACAACCTATGGCTGTGGTCACACCAGGTTATCTTAAAGATGGATCGGATGTTTTAAGATTTTTTGATGGATTTGTCTTGAAGGATAACATGAATTTCGTGTCTTACGATATAATCAAATCTGTATTCCAGTATTCCACATCTGTCTGTTATACCAACTATTACACATTTTCTAGCACAATAAATGATTTTTTTGAGTTAATTAAAACAATTCCTTATGTCTATCCACTATCTATTGGAACATAATTTTTTCCTATTCAACCAGGTGTTCTATCTGCAAATTAGGGGTATCCCGATGGGGTCTAAATTTCCTCTTCGTTGGCGATCTTATATGTTTCCTGGGGGAAACAAATGTACATTTACAGTAATAGTAACCCCTATGCAGACTGTCTTCTCTGGTACGATTGCTTTTTGGATGACGCTTTAATCATCTGGATTGGTGACAGAATGACCGTGTCGGAGTTTATACAGTACTAGCTGTACTACCCGGCTTCGCCCAGGTTAATAACTGCTGTTAACAAAATAGAATGTATTAACAAAAATGTATTCTGCACACAAAAACCACAAAACAAATAGAAATGTAATTATTAAAAGGCAAAAACTAAGCTAATAGAAGCATTTCACAACATATATTTCAACACCTGGAAAGAGACAGACCTATGTCTCTGACTGTCTGTCTCTTTCTCAGTCTGTCTCAATCTCTTTCCCTGTCTGTCCATCTATCTCTTTCCCTGTCTGTCTATCTATCTGTGTCACTTTCCGTGTCTGTCTCTTTCCCTCTTTCCCCGTCTGTCTCTTTCCTTGTGTCTGTCTCTTTGTCTGTCTTTTTACCTGTCTTTGTCTGTCTCTTACCCTGTCTGTCTCTTTCCCTCTCTTTCCCTGTCTGTCTCTTTCCCTGTGTCTGTCTCTTTACCTGTCTGTGTCTGTCTCTTAACCTGTCTCTCTCTTTCCCTCTCTTTCTCTTTCCCTGTCAGTCTGTCTCTTTGTCTGTATGGGGAGATAAGGTATGCACACAAGTGACTATGTAAGGGGAATACATGAAATAGCAGAAACTGCTGTGTGAATACTGACTTGAAAAATCCAATAGCTATATATAAGAGTGAAAATGTGAAAAATGGAATCTGCATTACTGCCATGAACATATGAATCAAGAGAATTATTCCTTATTTGTTAGTAGTTTTTCGTTTGTGAACCCTCCCCAACCACACCTATTGCCAATCCATATCATACGCATAAATAGCCTGGGTCTCAGCTTCCCATACACGGTAAGTTTTTTTAACTGCATGAGAGGACACACAAGCTAGGGACCCCAATGTAGGGAAATACTTTGGCGTAGTGTTGGGGCTCTATTGCATTGATCAATTCAGTAGCTAAATTTCTCTTGATTCATATGTTCATGGCAGTAATGCAGATTCCATTTTTCACATTTTCACTCTTACATATAGCTATTGGATTTTTCAAGTCAGTATTCACACAGCAGTTTCTGCTATTTCATGTATTCCCCTTACATAGTCACTGGTGTGCATACCTTATCTCCCCATAGTGATGTTTTTTTAGGTTTTTGCACCCAGTTCAGACTTAGAATGGTGTTCCAAACATTCCTTATTTGCTGATATAAAGAAAAAGAAAACTATTAACACTTCAGGGGCTGCCAAGCATTTCTCACAAGAACATGAAGGTGATTTGAGTGATTTTAGCTGTATGGGTTTCCTATGGGTTAACAACCCCAAACGGGGAGGTGGTAATTGGAAAAAAGTATAAGTAAAGGCAGAGGCTTTATGGATTCTTAATTTCAATACTAGGATCCCCTTTGGATTGATTTACCACCATGATTTGTATTTTTATTAACCCCTTCCCCCCGGCCGATTTTCTGTTTTTTTTTTCGCTCCCCTTTTTACGAGAGCCGTAACTTAATTTTACCATCTATCTTGCCGTGTGTGGGCTTGTTTTTTGCAGAATGAGTTGTAATTTTAAATGAAACCATGAGTTTTACCATATAGTGTACTGGAAAACGGCAAAAAAATTCAAAATGCGGAGAAATTGCAAAAAAAAGTGTGATTGCACGATTGTTTTTGAGATATTTTATTCACAGTGTTCACTATATAGTAAAATTGATGTGTCAGTGTGATGCCTCAGGTCATTGCAAGTTCGAAGACACCAAACATTTATAGGTTTACTTTTAACTAAGGGGTTAAAAGAAATCAGAAGTTTGTGCAAAAAAAGTGGCGCACATTTTGTGCCATTTTCTGCGACCTATAGCATTCTCATTTTTCGGGATATATGGCTCATTATGGCTTATTTTTTGCATCTCGAACTGTTCTTAAGGTACCATTTTTGTGCAGATGCTACGTTTTAATCGCCTGTTATTACATTTTGCTCAAAATTTGTGGTGACCAAAAAATGTAATTTTGCCGTTTCTCCCGATCAAAGCAGCACTGCTCAGATCCGGAGAAATGCTCATCTCTTGTAACATGCAGTACTCGGCTGTTTGTTACAGGACCTGAGTCATGTGACCTACAGAAGTCATCACATAACTCTGTGCTACCATGACAACCATCGGATCCTTGTGATCACGTCTAGTGACTTCCGATGGTGGTCGGTAAGTAAACTTTACCGCGATCGCCGTTAAAATAACGCTGTAACATTTTGACAGCGCCATTAAAAGGGTTAACAGGCATAGGTGGATAGTGATTCTACATGTGGATATAGTTTAAGACTAGATGTGTTTGAAAAAGGCTTACTAGCCGAAAATGTGTTCTTTTATTTGCTTGCATCCTGAATAATTCTGGAATAAATTCTTTACAATTGTTTATGAAGTTTGGGGTGCCCCGATCCTTTATTTGCTGCACTCTTTTGGATAGTCATGTTACGATTATGATCGATAGATCGAAACGCGTCAACACAGATTGCCTTCCCTGACCTGTAAAGATGTTTATATGAATTTGAAATAAATTGGATTTTAAGGAGCACCGAAATATTTTTTTTGTTGGATTTGTGTCATTACCCAGCTGTGGCTGATGGGTTTTTCAGTCTCCTAAACAAGATTCTGAGAGCTGTAATGAAGCAACAAGGTGGTAAGTTTCCCTCTGTAGTTTGCTTATATTAGAGACATGTAGGCAGGGATTGTAGCCTTACAGACTTTGCTGCTGCTACTTAAAAAAATCTATTCTATAATAATACTGTTCTTATCTACATTTAATGTAGGGCAAGCTGCCGGAGAAGTGATAGTGTATTAGAGGCTTGTAGGCAGTGATTCTAGCCTTACAGACCTCATTGATGCTGCTGCTACGTTAGTTTCATTTAAAGTCCGGCCAACCCGAACTTCCATGAATCTGTTCATCACTAATGCTATTATATAATTCATAATTTTATTTGTTTTTTCTCCTATAGGCATATAACAAAAAAAAGCAGTCAGTACAAATTGTAAATGATACCATATGTTACAAGTAACTGTATATGCAATTCAATAGTATTGTTTTGTATGACATCTAGTCATCTATAACTAGGGATGGTCAAATACCAAAATATCCGACTTTGCGTATATCCGACGAATAGCCCACCGCTATTCGACTATTCGCAAATATTCGACGCGCAATGCAAGTCTATGGGAAACCCGAATAATTTCATGTTGGACCTAACGGCGAGCTGTGGTGACTAAGGAAAAGGCCAAAATGGATGGGAAGTCCCCCCCCCCCTCTGTGGAGCTGGAAGTTGGAGCAGCGGGGATATGTATCGTTCCCGGAAGCTGCGCCAACGTGTATGTAGATGATGTTGTGCAGCCAAACCAATCACAGTAACACCACAACTAAGATGGCTGCGGTGTTACTGTGAGACCAAGCAACATCCATTGGCTGGAAATCAGATGCCAGGAAGTCAGAAATGAAAATGAAAGTATCGGAGCGGATGTTGTTTTATCCGTCGGATACCGAATGGTGCGAATAGCCTGTTATCCGTTGGATACTGAATAGTGTTGAATACATTCGCTCATCCCTACCTATAATGTGTTAGCTATGTTTACACGCTGCTTTTTTTTTTATACAAATAAGCTGCGTTTTACAGTACCAGCAAAAGCTATGCAACTTCAGAAATTTTTCCTGACTTGAATTTGTGAACTGTAGTGTTTTTTAAGTCTGCAGCATGTCAATTCTGTGTTTTTTTACAGCAATTTTTCACCCGTAAAAAATAAAAACAGGTTTTGCTGCACCTTTGCAGTATTTTGGGTGAGTAATAAACATGCACATTAGACAAATCACATGTAATCTTTACCGAAAAACGCGGCTAAAAAAACCCCCAAAAAACCAACACCACTCAAAAAGCAACAAAATCTGCAGAATTTTTACTATAAGGCTATGTTCACACGCGGCATCTTTTTTGTCAGTGCATCTTGAGTGCATCTTAAAATGCACCGTGGCAAAAACGCATTTAAAACGCAATGCGTTTTAACCGTGTTTTGACCAATTCTTTTTTTTTTTTTAGTCAAATCTATTTATTGGAAGGGCTCAAAAACGTGGTAAAAACCCAAAAAGAATTGACATGCTGCATCTTGAAAAACGCAGCCAAAATGCAGCGAACAAAAGATGCCCAGTGTGGACAGCAAAATCAAAATCTCATAGACTTTGCTGGGAGAAGGAAATGCATGTAATTTGATGTATCTTTGTTACCTCAAAAACGCAGCAAAAGATGCCCTGTGTGAGCTTAGCCTAAAGAGACCAGGTATTGGCTGCAGAAATAAAGGCTGCAAAAACATTGTGTGAGAACATAGACTTAAGGCTACTTTACACGCTGCGATATCGCTAGCGTGGGTACCCGCCCCCATCTGTTGTGCGACACGGGCAAATCGCTGCCCGTGCCGCACAACATCGCCCAGACATGTCACACATACTTACCTGCCTGGCGACGTCACTGTGACCGGCGAACTGCCTCCTTTCTAAGGGGGGCGGTTCGTTCAGCGTCACAGCGACGTCACGCTGCGTCACTGAACCGCCGCCCAATAGAAGCGGAGGGGCGGAGATGAGCGGGACCAACATCCCGCCCACCTCCTTCCTTCCGCATAGCAGCCAGGAGGCAGGTAAGGAGAGCTTCCTCGTTCCTGCGGTGTCACACGGAGCGATGTGTGCTGCTGCAGGAACGAGGAACAACTTCGTTACTGCTGCAGTAACGATTTTTGAGAATGGACCCCCATGTCACCGATGAGCGATTTTGCACGTTTTTACAATGAAGCAAAATCGCTCATAGGTGTCACACGTAATGGCATCGCTAATGCGGCCGGAGGTGCGTCGCCAATTCCGTGACCCCAACGAGTTCGCATTAGCGATGTCGTAGCGTGTAAAGCCCCCTTTACTCTGTTGGGTTAACGGAATGTGCCCGTTTTCTTAACAATGACTACATCTCTAGATTCAATTTTCTTTTTGGTATCACACTGATAATTGCATATATTTCTTAATCATTTAGTGCTTTAAATTGCTTTCCACTTCTCTTCTACAAGTGCATCTCAATAAATTAGAATATCATTAAAAAGTTAATTATTCAGTAATTCAATACAAAAAGGGAAACACACATATCATATAGACTCATTACAAACAGACTGATCTATTTCAAGTGTTTATTACTGTTAATGTTGATGATTTTGGCTTACAGCCAATAAAAACCCTAAAGTCATTATCTCAGAAAATTAGAATATTATATAAGACTAACTGAAAAAATTATTTTAAGCTCAGAAATGTTGGACAACTGTAAAGTCTGTACAGTAAATGCACTCAATACTTGGTCAGGGCTCCTATTGCTTGAGTTACTGCATCAATGAGGCATGGCGGCGATCAGCCTGTGGCACTGCTGAGGTGTTATGGAAGCTCAGGTTGCTTTGATAGTAGCCTTCAGCTCGTCTACATTGTTGAACTGGTGTCTCTCATCTTCCTTTTTACAATACCCCATAGATTCTCTATGGGGTTTAGCTCAGGTGAGTTTGCTGGCCAGAGAAACACAGTGATACTGTGATTATTAAACCGGGTATTGGTTCTTTTGGCAGTGTGAACAGGTGCCAAGTCCTGCAGGAAAATTAAATTTCCATCTCCAAAAAGCTTGGCAGATGGAAGCATGAAGTGCTCTAAAATTTCCTTGGTAGACGGCCGCACTGCCTTTGGTGATAAAACACAGTGGACCTACACCAGCAGATGACATGGCTCCCCAAACCATCACTGATTGTGGAAACTTCACACTAGACCTCCAGCAGCTTGGATTGTGGCCTCTCCACTCTTCCTTCAGACTCTGGGACCGCGATTTCCAAATGAAATGCAAAATTTACTTTCATCTGAAAGCAACACTTTGAACCACTGAGCAACAGTCCAGTTCTTTTTCTCATTGGCCCAGGTAAGATGCTTCTGGCATTGTCTATTGGTCATGCGTGGCTTGACACAAGGAATGCGACAGTTGTAGTTCATGTCCTCGATAGATCTGTGTGTGGTGGCTCTTGAAGCACTGACTCCAGCAGCAGTCCATTCCTTGTGAATCTCCCTCAAATTTTTGAAATGGCCTTTTCTTAACAATCCTATCAAGGCTGTAGTTATCCTGGTTGCTTATGCACCTTTCCCTACCACACTTTTTCCTTCCACTCAATTTTCCATTAATATGCTTGGATACAGCACTCTGTGAACAGCCAACTTTTTTAGCAATGACCTTTTGTGGCTTACCCTCCTTGTGGAGTGTGTCAATGACTGCCTTCTGGACATCTGTCAAGTCAGCAGTCTTCCCCATGATTGTGTAGCCTAATGAACCAGACTAAGGGACTATTTTAAACGCTTAAGAAGCATTTCCAGGTGTTTTGTGGTAATTATTCTAATTTTCTGTGATAATGACTTTAGGGTTTTCATTGGCTGTAAGCCATAATCATCAAATCAAATCATTTATAGAAATAAACACTTGTAATAAATCACTCTGTTAGGACTCTATATAATATCAGTTATATGTGTTTCCCTTTTTGTATTGAATTCATGAACTAAATTAACTTTTTGATGATATTCTAATTTATTGAGATGCACTTGTATGACATTAATTTGATTTTTGTACCTTGCTTATTTAGTCAATAAAATGATTTAAAAAAAAAAAAAAGCTATTTCCCTATGTGAGGGCTCTAAAGTGATTTTGTTTAAAACACCTCCCACATTCTGAACATAAAAATAGATTTTACTCTTTGAATTCTCTGATGTTCAAGATTTGATTTCTTAGTAAAAACAAATCCCATATTGAAAATATGAAAACTACTGCCCTGTGTGAATTCTCTGATGACGAATAAAACCTGATTTGTCTGAAAAACACTTCCCACATTCTGAACATGAATATGGCTTCTCCCCTGTGTGAATTCTCTGATGTGTAACAAGATGCATTTTTTGATTAAAGCACTTCCCACATTCTGAACATGAAAATGGCTTCTCCCCTGTGTGAATTCTCTGATGTGTAACAAGATGCATTTTCTGATTAAAGCATTTCCCACATTCTAAACATGAAAATAAATGCTCCCTTGTATGAATTCTCTGATGTATATTAAGACTTGCTTTTTGACTAAAACATTTCCCACATTCTAAACATGAAAACGGCTTCTCCCCTGTGTGACTTCTCAGATGCTCAACAAGTTTGGATTTCACTGTAAAACATTTCCCACATTCTGAACAAGAATATGGTTTCTTCCCTGTATGATTTCTCAGATGTGTAACAAGATTTTGTTTGAATGCAAAACATTTCCCACATTCTGAACATGAAAATGGCTTCTCCCCTGTGTGACTTCTCTGATGTATAACAAGAGCTGAGTTACCTAGAAAACATTTTCCACATTCTGAACATGAAAATGGCTTCTGCCTGGAGGGAGCTCTTTGATGTTCACCATTCCTTTTGTTAACTTTAATATACTTTGAAGTCTGTGATGAATCAGTAGAAACAATCTGCCAAAACGCATTGCATAATAGATCTTTGTTGTGAAATGCAGGAGGTTTATCCGGGATAATGGCAAACTCTTCATATGTGTCCGCTGTAACATTATGATCATCTACTTTAAGGTGTGATATCATATGTTCTTTTGGGCTCCTGGTACAGAAATCTGCCAAAAATGAAACCATTATTATTATTATTATCATCATCTAATAACACTGCCTCTAAGACACATATGAATTCCAATATACAGTGGACAAAATAAGTACGGTAATTTTCGTCTAATCTGACCACATGACCTTCTAACCATGCCACTTCTGGATCATCCAGATGGTCATTGGCAAACTTCAAATGGACCTAGACGTGCTAGAGTGAGCATGGGAATCTTGCTTGCCCTGCAGGATTTTACTCAATGACATCATAGTGTGTTACTAACAGTAATCTTTGAGACTGTGGTGCCAGTTCTCTTCAGGTCATTGACCAGGTCCTCCTGGGTAGTTCCAGGCTAATTCCTGACTTTTCCTTACCCGATGAGGCGAGATCTTGCCTGGGACCATAAACCAAGCAGTCATCGTGCCTTTATTTCATTTTATAATAATTGTGCCAAAAGTTGTTGTTTTCTCACCAAGCTGCTTACCTATTGTCCTGTAGCCCATCCCAGCCTTGTGCAGGCCTGCAATTTTGTCCTTTTGTGTCCTTCGACAGCTGTTTGGTTTTGACCATTGTGGAGAGGTTGGGGTGTGACTGATTGAGCATGTGGACAGTTGTTTTTTTTATAGAGGTAACGACTTCAAACAGGTGCAATAAATACAGCTAATGGGTTTTTCAGGTCCTATATACATCCAGAACCAATAGCAGGTCTGGGTGCATATTTCTAATCCCTGTCTAACTGTCCCAGCCTATAGTAGCATACATAAAGAGATCTTTACAAAAAGTATTATACTTCCTAAAGATCCTTTACGATATGATAATGAGACCAGCGACTAGTCACAAGGGTATTACTTCCCTTGGCTAGTTGGCCTCCTTAGCATGTGAGCATGCCTCTGTGGGCGTGCTAACATCCTAATGAATACGCAGCATCAGAGGCATGGTCAATCTCACCTCTCTGCTGCCACCACGCCCCATGCTGGATTTCGGCTCAGTGCGCATGATCAGAAGTCCCTGGGACTTCCGGTCATGTGCACTACATCAGTTTGAAGATGGGGCGCATACACCTGGCTTCATAGTGCACATGACCGGAAGTCAAGCCCAAGGGTTAGTAATGGAGAGGAGACTATCAGACACTCCCATTAGTAATCCGGCAAGTAGGAGTTATAAAAAAGACAATAAAAATTATTTAAAATATTTTAAAAAACACCCCCCGACTCCCTCATTTACCAATTTATTTAAAAAAACAAACAAAAAAAATGACGATCAGATGTAATCCATGAACTCAAATGTAGTCCAATAATAGGAACCTAAAAGACATAAAAAGAGAGAGGTTAAATAAAAAAAGGCACAGTCCCTCATTCACCACTGCATTAGCTCCCTAAAAAAATCCGGCAGGTTTGATGTAGTCCATAACGAACAGTGATCCCATGATGTCCGGCGATTCTCTAATAAAAGCTATGGAACCTGGTTCTGAGATCAAGGCTCCATAGGTTACTCTCGGTCAGTGCCAGCCCCGGATTTTCTCATGAGTGCTGAAGTCAGTAACTCACTCACTTCAGTGGCCATGTGAATATCTGGGCCTGGTACTGCCCTCCGTGATACCCGGCAAAAGCAATGAGGTTATGTAAGGTTACTGATGTCATCACCGCCCCCACTTCCCCTTGGCGAGAGCAGTGATGACGTAAGTAACGTTACATGTCCTCACCGCTCCTGTCGAATCTCATGAAGGGCATCACAAGATCCGCAATTTCTCATGAGCGGTGACGTCAGTGAACTACTAACGTCATTCAAGAGAAATGGCCGCAAGTGACCTATGAAGCATCGTTCACTTGACGTTGTGAGATCGCTATTTGCTATGGATTACATCGGACAAGCAGGATTTTTTGGGGGGCACTAATACAGTGGTGAATGAGGGACTGTGCCTTGTTTTTATTTAACCTTTTTTTTATGTCTTTCAGGTTACCATTATAGGACTACATCTGATTTCATTAATTAAGTCTGATCTTCATGGGGTTGTTTTTTGTTTGAGGGAGTCGGGGAGTGTTTTTAAAATAAAATGTTTTCACTGTGTCTGTTTTTTTAACTATATACTTATGGGCTCAGTAATGGGGTGACTTACCATTAAAATCACATGGGCTTGATGCCAGCTACATTACACAGCTGACATCAACCCCAAAAGGGTTACCTGGATTGCCACCACACCAGGGCAATTGAGAAGAGCTGTGTAGAGCATCCGAAATGGCGCATCTAATGGCTGCTATATTTAGGCTGTGAAAAATAACCATGTGCCTTCCCATCCTGATAATACCAGCACCCAGTTGTCTGCTTTGGCTGGTTATAAAAAATGGGGTGGACCCCAAGTTGTTTTTTTTTTTCATTTATAATTTGTTTATTGATTTAAGACGTGTCCCCCCAACTGGCTAACCTGCCAATGCAGCTCAGGGATGATATAATCAGACTGAGAATGGACATGAATATTGGCTCCTCCCAGCCTAAAAATATAAGCTCCCAGCTGTGTGCTTTACCATGGCTGGTTATCCAAAATGGAGGGGATCTCAAGCTTTTTTTGTAAATAGCCTTATGGATTTAAGACTACTAGTCAGAGCTAGGGGGTTGCAAAATCAGGGTAAGAGCAGGATAATTGCCCTGAAAACAAATGAGAATACGAATATGACTTAAAATAACAGAGAAAAAAAGTTCAATTAAAAAAAAATAATCTTGAACTAGGTGGAAGTGAAGGTTGTAGGCCAACAATGTTTTTTGTTTTTTTTTTTTAATTTGGGGAACACACAAAACATTGGGAATTGTAAATACAAATGACAAACTGCGCAAACCTTGGAGGAGTATAACATTGGCTGGGTGCAGCTATTATAGTTCTGTAATTACTACTCAGCCAAAGATACTGACAAGTGCTGTGGGATCAACACCTGGTTCATTTTTAAAAATGTCCACGTTGGCTGTAGACAAGCGGATGCACCTCTGCATGATCATACCCTCTTCCTTGCTAAATGCATGGTTATCAGGGCAGGCCATCACCCCCAAGGCGTAAAGAGCATGCTCAAGCCTTGTGTCTAATTTGAAGACCGAGAGCAAAATGGGGCAAAACCATCACTGAGCAAATGGAGGAGTGTGGAAACATACTCTTCCACCATGTTGCTAAAACGCTGCCTCCTGCTACTACGGATCATATTAGATGGTGGTGCAGGATGTTGTGGCACGCTGAGGAATTTTTCCACATTTCGGCCATGCTAACCCTTCCTTCTGAGGTAGTGCCTGTGCCCCAGCTGTGTTGGTGACTTCCTCCTCCCTTGTCTTGCAGTTCCACTGAGCCCTTGCTGGAAACACCATCAATAGTGCATCTACCAGCGTGCATTTATATTCACACATTTTCCCATCACGCTCCAGTGTTCGAAGTAAGGATTAAATGTTCTCCTTGTAGCGTAGATCCAGCAGGGTGACCACTCAGTAATCAGCAATGGTAAAAGTACGGTCAACTTGGTGGGCGTTGCGCAGGCACTGCATCATGTATTAGCTCATGTGTGCCAGGCTGCCCATAGGCAACAACAAGCTGTCCTTGGTGAGTAGTGTCTTGTGTGTTTCCTCAGCATCCCCCCAGCCATGTTCCATTTATTTAAAACATATAAAGAAAATTTTAGATTTATGGAATAAAGAAAGCATCAAATGAATTAATGTGAGTGTCGATCCTTCTTTTGCCCAGCCACACTCCAGTGATGTCCATGACCTGCTATGGGTGCCACTCTGCTGTGAACACAGTTCCTCCTACTCCTTCAAAACTGTCTCTGGGCTGGACAGTTGTGTACCTGGCCACTCTTACAAACCCTCAGAGCAAAGTGTGGACGACAGTCTTGATAGTGTGAATGGTCCTGCTCCTCTTCTTCTTGTGCCACCACCTCATCCATCATTACAAGAATTGTTTTTTCAAGGAGGCATAGAAGTGGGATGGTAATGCTGATGGCGTCATTAGCGCTGGCCAAGTTGGTGGAGTATTGAAGCAGTGCAACACGGCACACAGGTCCCGTATGGAGGCCGACTCATTACTAATCCCTGGGCTTGAAGTCAGCTGTCAATTCACAGCTGATATCAACCCCAAAAAATTACCTCGATTGCCACCGCACCAGGGCAATCGTGAAGAGCCGGACAAAGCGCCAGAATTGGCGCATCTAATGTGATACGTTATTTCTGGGGTTGCTGCAGGCTGGTATATGTAAGCTGGTAAGGGCCAATTAACCATAGGCCTTCCCACCCTCATAATATAAGCCCCCAGCTGTTTCCATTACCTTGGCTGTCTATAAAAAAAATAGGGGGACCTCATGCCGTTTTTTTTTTCAATTACTTATTTGTTTAAGACGTGGGGTTCCCTCTATTTTTGATAACCACCCAAGGTAAAGCGGACAGCTGAGGGCTGATATTATCAGGCAGGGAGGGGCCATGTATTTTGGCCCCTTCCCAGCCTGATACCAGCCCGCAGCTGCTACTTTAGCTGGTTATCAAAATAGGGGGGACCCCATGTCATTTAAAAAAAAAAAAAAATTAAGGCTGGGATGGCAGGTAAATCAGTGAAATGGTGCTCAAATGAATAGGAACAGTAAACAACATGTTATTAACATTTATCAGGTACTGACAACAGCTCACATCGGAGTTGAGGCTCAACGCCCGGCATGGAGTTAAGCCACCGCTCTGATCAGAGTCGTAGTAAGTACCCTGCAAATGTGAATAGCTGTTCTTTACAGTTCCTGAGCACCGTTTCCTACCTTTTCACTGATTTCCCTGCCCTCCCCAGCCCTTAATAATAAAAAAACAAACTGTTCAGCCTCTGAACTTGAACACGGAATTCCCTGAGAAGTCCGTGTTCGAGACACAGATACTAGGTGTCCGGTACGAATGCCAAACTTTTCCGTTCAGGTTTGGTCATCAATAATGGCTACAGATTCGAAGTGGCATCAGAGGTCAATTTCTTTGACACCTAAATAAATTGCCTTTAGTGATGAGCAAGCCTAGGGAGCCCAGGTACTTTTAAAACGATCAACTGTAGCATTCAGCAGTGCCGTCAAATATTCCATTTTGCGAATCTCAGAAATGCTATAAGTAAGTCCCGTAGTAAGTTAGATAGGGCAGGGGATTGGACTTTTTCCAATGGAGAGCAATCATGCATGTGGCTGCTGTTAGAACGTGTAGTAACAATTTAGCTTAATTCTTCCCCAACCCTCTAGCAGTGACATTAAGAAGGTAGATTGCTGGATCCAGCTCCACCTCCACAAAAAGCACCTCTTGTATCAGCCTTTTCACTGAGTTGCAAAACTTGGACAGCCTGGGGCAGGTCCAAAATATGTGAACGTGTGACCCAACTAACAACCACAACGCCAGCATACACTCGGGAGTTGAGGATTTAACTTATTTAGGAACTCTGGGGTATGATACCAAAACATCATGATCCTATATTGATTCTCCTTATCTGAGGTACATAAGGAGGTTTTAGCCGCCTTATCCCAAATATACTGCCGTGTATGGGCGGAAAGCTCCCTCCCCAGGAAAGACTTCCACCTAGCCACATTTTTTTTTTTAAAAGGATTGATTTGAGGGGAATTAATTAACCTATAGATATCTGATATTAACCCTTTTGTTGACGGGCCTCTCCTACAAAGCTTTTCAACCAGGAAAACGACTGCTGTAGGAAGGAGGGAAATAGGAGTGCAGCAAAAGCCAAACAGATGTTGGTGATAGGGGACTCTATAATTAGGTGGACAGACAGGGTCATTTGTCGCCAAGATCATGAATGCCAAACACTGTGTTGTCTGCCGGGTTCTTGGGTTTGGCATATTGCGGATCGGATAGACAGATTGCTGGGTGGGACTGGGGAAAACCTAGTGGTCATGGTGCACATTGGTACCAATGACAAAGTTGGAGGCAGGTGGAAGGTCCTTAAAAATGATTACAGGGAACTAGGAAAGAAGCTGAAGTCCAGGACCTCCAAGTTGGTGTTTTCAGAAATACTACCGGTGCCAAAAGCGTCACTAGAAAGACAGCGGGAGCTTAGGAAGATGAATCTGTGGCTTAGAAATTGGTGCAGGAAAGAAGGGTTTGGGTTCATGGAAAACTGAGCTGACTTCACAGTCGGCTACAAGCTCTACAGTAGGGACAGGCTGCATCTCAATGGGGAGGGTGCGGCTATGCCGGGTGGAGAAAATGGTCAGACGGATGGAGGAGCTTTTAAACTAGGATCTGGGGGAAGGGAGAGTAGTAGAGCAAATAAGGGGATAGATAGAGCAGATAGAGACAGTGAGACAGTAGGGGTCAATGAAGTTTTTGGGCGGGCTGAGACATGGAAGGTATGTAGGGAGGCAAGGAGTAAGGAATGTGTTAAGTATTAAATGTCTCTTGGCAAATGCAAGAAGTCTGAGGAGTGTGTATATTTGTTAAATCTAACTTAAGACCTGTACTCAATGACCACGTAGGGGGGACCTGTGAAAATGTAGAGTCAGTATGGGAAAATGTAAATGGGGAGGGGAATAATGGAAAGCTCCTATAAGCCTCCTAAGCCTAAAGCTGGTGTCACACATAACGACGACGACAACGACGTCGCTGCTACGTCACCATTTTCTGTGACGTTGCAGCGACGTCCCGTCGCTGTCGCTGTGTGTGACATCCAGCAACGACCTGGCCCCTGCTGTGAGGTCGCCGGTCGTTGCTGAATGTCCAGCTTCATTTTTTGGTCGTCACTCTCCCGCTGTGACACACACATCGCTGTGTGTGACAGCGAGAGAGCGACGAAATGAAGCGATCAGGAGCCGGCACTGGCAGCTGCGGTAAGCTGTAACCAGCGTAAACATCGGGTAACCAAGGGAAGACCTTTCCCTGGTTACCCGATGTTTACGCTGGTTACCAGCCTCCGCTCTTGCTGCCAGTGCCGGCTCCTGCACTGTGACATGTGGCTGCAGTATGCATCGGGTAATTAACCCGATGCATACTGTAGCAAGGAGAGCAAGGAGCCAGCGCTAAGCAGTGCGCGCGGCTCCCTGCTCTCTGCACTGTGACATGTAGCTGCAGCACACATCGGGTTAATTAACCCGATGTGTGCTGCAGGAGAGCAAGGAGCCAGCGCTAAGCGCGGCTCCCTGCTCTCTGAACTGTGACATGTAGCTGCAGCACACATCGGGTTAATTAACCCGATGTGTGCTGCAGGAGAGCAAGGAGCCAGCGCTAAGCGCGGCTCCCTGCTCTCTGAACATGTAGCACAGCGACCTTATGATCGCTGCTTCTGCTGTGTTTGACAGCTAAGCAGCGATCATAACAGCGACTTACAAGGTCGCTGTTACGTCACCGAAAATGGTGACGTAACAGCGACGTCGTTGTCGCTGTCGTTTAGTGTGACACCAGCTTAAGCCTCCTAACATACTAGAACAGGTAGAGAATGAAATGCTGCAACAAATTGAAAAGTCAACAAATAATAATCGGGACCTTATTATGGGGGATTTCAACTATCCAGACATACAGTGGGACATAGAATCTTCAGGCAGAATGGGCAGACAAGATTTAATGTTCATAGTATCATAGTATCATAGGTTTTAAGGTTGAAGGGAGACTCTAAGTCCATCTAGTTCAACCCGTAGCCTAACATGTTGATCCAGAGGAAGGCAAAAAAACCCCAATGTGGCAAACAAGTTCCAATGGAGAAAAAATGTCCTTCCTGACTCCACATCCGGCAATCAGACTAGTTCCCTGGATCAATACCCTGTCATAAAATCTAATATACATAACTGGTAATATTAAATTTTTCAAGAAAGGCATCCAGGCTCTGCTTAAATGTTAGTAGTGAATCACTCATTACAACATCATGCGGCAGAGAGCTCCATAGTCTCACTGCTCGTACAGTAAAGAATCCTCGTCTGTGATTATGATTACACCTTCTTTCCTCAAGACGTAGCGGATGCCCCCGTGTTCCAGTCGCAGGCCTAGGTGTAAAGAGATCTTTGGAAAGGTCTCTGTACTGTCCCCTCATATATTTATACATTGTGATTAGATCCCCCCTAAGCCTTCGTTTTTCCAAACTAAATAACCCCAAGTTTAATAACCTGTCTTGGTATTGCAGCCCACCCATTCCTCTAATAATCTTGGTGGCTCTTCTCTGCACCCTCTCCAGTTCAGCTATGTCCTTCTTATATATCGGTGACCAGAATTGTACACAGTATTCTAAGTGCGGTCGCACTAGTGACTTGTACAGAGGTAGAACTATATTTTTTTCATGAACACTTATACCTCTTTTAATACATCCCATTATTTTATTAGCCCTGGCAGCAGTTGATAAATGATGTTGATAAATGTAAAGTAATACACCTAGGACGGAGTGATCCTATAACTGCGTATACATTAAATTGAATTAAACTCGGGACTACAGAACAGGAGAAGGACTTGGGTATTCTGGTTAGAAATAAGCTGAGCAGCAGCACTCAATGTCAGGCAGCAGCTGCTAAAGCAAACAAGATTTTAGGGTGTATAAAAAGAGAGATTAGATCCCGTAAGCCCAACATATTGTTACTCCTCTAAAAATCATTTGTAAGGCCACATCTAGAACATGGGATCCAGAATTGGGCTCCACATGTTAAAAAGGAAATACAGAAGTTAAGGCCCCGTTACACGCAATGACGTATCTAACGATAATTTGCCAGGGTCACGGATTCCATGACCCACATCCGGCATCGTTAGCGACGTTGTTGCGTGTGACACCAACGAGCAGCCGCTAACGATGGAAAATACTCACCAAATCGTCCATCATTGACACGTCGTTCGTTTTCAAAAAATCGTTGACTGTTGAGGACACAGGTTGTTTGTCGTTCCCGAGGCAGCACATATCGCTATGTGTGACACCTCGGGAACGATGAACTACAGCTTACCTGCGGCCGCCGGCAATGAGGAAGGAGGTGGGCGGGATGTTACGGACGCTCATCTCCGCCCCTCCGCTTCCATTGGGCGGCCACTGTGACGCCACTGTGATGCTGCACGAACCGCCCCCTTAGAAAGCAGGAGGTTCGCTGGCCACAGCGACATCGCTAGGCAGGTAAGTCCGTGTGACAGCTCCTAACGATATTGTGCGCCACGGGCAGCGGTTTGCCCGTGACGCACAAACAACGGGGGCGGGACGACACTAGCGATATCGCTGCGTGTAAAGCCCCTTTTGGAGTTAGTTTAAAGGCGGCAACTAGACTACTACAAGGAATGGAAGGCCTCCCATATGATGAGAGGTTGAGAAACTTGGCTTTATTTAGCTTAAAAAAAAAAGACGTCTTGGAGAAGATCTCATTTATATGTATAAATACATGTGTGGTCAATATAAAGGACTGGCACATAACTTATTCCTTTAAAAGACAATACTAAGGACCAGGGGGGCACTCACTGCAGGTAGAAGAAAAGTTATTCTGGCAGCTAAATAAAAAAGGGATCTTTACAGTTAGAGCAGTCAAGACTGTGGAATGCCCTACCACAAAAGGTAGTAATGGCAGATACTATAACAGCTTTTTAAAAAGGGCTGGATGATTTCCTCAGTACATACAACATTGCTGGTTATAAATGACTTAATGACAAAATGTACACCGTGTGCAGAATTATTAGGCAAGTTGTATTTTAGAGGATTTTTTTTATTATTGATCAATAACTATGTTCTCAATCAACCCAAAAGACTCATAAATATCAAAACTTAATATTTTTGAAAGTTGGAGTGGTTTTTTTTTTAGATTTGGCTATCTTAGATGGACATCTATTACTAACTTAGGTAACTATTACTGTGGAGAATTATTAGGCCACTTAATAAAAACCAAACATATTCCCATCTCACTTGTTTATTTACACCAGGTAAACCAACATAACTGCACAAAATTTAGAAATAAACATTTCTGACATGCAAAAACAAAACCCAAAAAAATGAGTGACCAATATAGCCACCTTTCTTCCTGATGACACTCAACAGTCTACCATCCATAGATTCTGTCACTTGCTTGATCTGTTTACGATCAACATTGCGTGCAGCAGCCACCAAGCCTCCCAGACACTGTTCCGAGAGGTGTACTGTTTTCCCTCCCTGTACATCTCACATTTTGTGAGGGACCACAGGTTCTCTATGGGGTTCAGATCAGGTGAACAAGGGGGCTATGTCATTATTTTTTCATCTTATAGACCTTTACTGGCCAGCCACGCTGTGGAGTAGTTGGATGCATGTGATGGAAGACCAATAAGTCATCTTTGAGGATATCTGGCCATACCAGTACCCCACCTCCACCTTGCTGGTGTCTGAGTCGCAGTGGAGCTCTCTTCCCATTACTGATCCAGCCTGTGGCCCATCCATCTGGCCCATCAAGAGTCACTTTCATTTCATCATTCCATAAAACCTTTGAAAAATCAGTCTTAAGATATTTCTTGGCGCAGTGTTGACGTTTTTTTCTTATGTTTCTTGTTCAAAGGTGGTTGTTTTTCAGCCTTCCTTACCTTGGCCATGTCCCTGAGTATGGCACACCTTGTGATTTTTGATACTCCAGTAACGCTGCAGCTCTGAAATATGGCCAAACTGGTGGCAAATGGCATCTTGGCAGCTTCACGCTTGATTTTCTTCAATTCATGGGCAGTTATTTTGCGCCTTTTTTGCCCAACACGCTTCTTGCGAACCTGTTGGCTATTTGCCATGAAACGCTTGATTGTTCAGTGATCACGCTTCAAAAGTTTGGCAATTTCAAGACTGCTGCATCCTTCTGCAAGACATCTCACAATTTTGGACTTTTCAGAGCCCGTCAAAACTCTCTTGTGACCCATTTTGCCAAAGGAAAGGAAGTTACCTAATAATTAAGCACACCTTATATAGGGTGTTGATGTCATTACACCACATCCCACCTCATTACAGAGATGCACATCACCTGATTTATTTAATTGGTAGTTGGCTCTCAAGCCTATACAGCTTAGAGTAGGACAACATGTATAAAAAGTATCATGTGATCAAAATACTCATTTGCCTAATAATTCTGCACACAGTGTATAATTGAAGGAGGAAGGTTGAACTAGATGGATCCAGGTGTTTTTTCAACCTATGTAACTATGTAACCATAAAGCAATAGTGCTAAATGTTTTATCTGAATATATTGGAAGAACTCGCGGTTGGATATAGAGAAATTGGATTCAAGAAATTCAAATGAGTGTATTTTAAATGTGTCCTTGTTCACCACATGTGCGATGCACAGGTGGACCAACTTGAATACATGCTGGCCTCTTACTATCTTTATTGGTTATTAAATTTCTCTTAGACCCATATCACTGATCCTGAATTCAAGGGCCTAAAGATTGTGAAGAGTTAAAAACTGTTATTTCACGGACTGAAAAATCTTTAATCCAGAATAAAATAATGATGCATACTCATCTTATTGATTCCCTGATGCTCCTCTTTAAATTCAGCTCTGCTCCAGTACCCCGCGGGCTTCCATCTCTGGCCAAACGTTTGAATGCTTCACCCAATCATTGATCATAGCAGTGACTGATGCACCTCTGCTGTGACCAGTAATCGACTTCCGCAATCCCGTCTGTCCGTCCAGATCATAATATACGGAGATCAGCTTGCAGTTGTCGCGGGCGGAGGAGGGGACGCTGCGCTCTCCCACTGCTTGGGTCCGGCCGCTGCTGCTGCGGCTGCCGCTGCTCGGTGGTGGCTCGAGCGGTGGGCCGGATCCCGGGGACTCGAGCGGCGCTCCTCGCCCGTGAGTGAAAAGGGGATTTGATTGTGGGGATTTGGTTATTGTCCGTGACGCCACCCACGGTTGTGGTGATATTGATAACACCACCGCTGCTCTAGACGGGGATCCCGGGAGCGGTGACAGGGAGCAGCTTTGTTGTTAGTTCTCCCCTCCATGGGTAGGGGGTTGGTTGTCCCGGGGCCCGGTGATGGGGTAGGGATGGATGACAGGTGGGTTACAGGGCCTGGTGAGGTGCAGGGTCGCGGGGGACGGTGGTACTCACTCAGCCAATGATGAGGAAACAGTTCTCGGTAAAACACACGGCTGGATGGACGGGTCCCACAGACGGCTGCAGTGTTGTTTCTCCCGGCAGGTTGGTGGTGACTGCCTTTCCCTGCACCTATGTACTGTAAACGGTTCCAATGGGTTCCCACCGGTAACCCACTCCCCAGCTTGGATATGGGCTGGAGGAGCCCCTTTTGCCCGCAGGCTCTGGCCCTGGGAACGGTAGCCTTGGCGGTGGCTGTGTTTCCCTCTCACGGTTGGACTGTTGGCTTCTGTCGGGACTTGGCTGCTGGGAAACCCAGGAGGTTCCCTTCGCTGACGGATTTGGCAAATTCACGGCGACTCCTAGCCTTGCCGGGGTCCGTAAGCCCCTGCCAGATGGTGCTGACTTCTCTTTGTGTACCGGTCCGGTACCGCCGGGCCACCGCCCGTCCACGGTCCTTACGGTAGACTCCGATAGGCCACTCCTACAGATGGTCACCACCGTCTGCCAACCTTGCTGTACCGCCCGGGCCGCACACCCGGACGCTGTCAGTTAGTTGCTCCACTACCACTTTCCTTCCTTCCACTTTCACCTCCAAAACTAATCTAGACTGCTTTTCCCGCCTCCAGGACTGTGAACTCCTCGGTGGGCGGGGCCAACCGCCTGGCCCACCCCCCTGGTGTGAACATCAGCCCCTGGAGGAAGGCAACAAGGGTTTGTGTCTGACTTCGGTGTGCCTGACCGGGAGTGTGGGGTGTGTGGGTGTTGTTCTCTGTGGCCCCTAGCTTGTCCAGGGTGCCACACTATTGCTATTCTCAAAAGCGTCAGTTCAAATTTGGGCACTGAGATTTTGTGAAGCTAAAATTTTTGAGAAGATAAAACGTATATGTAACGTACATTTAAAAACACAACACGTATTTGTATCAGCAATGATGTGACTGTACATGGCATTTAGTGGTCACTACTCACCTGGGTAGTCATCTGTAGGATTCTCCTCTTTACACCACTCATCACCGCTCACATATGTCTCTGTAGTAATAATATGGGTCAGTTCTTCACCCTGACAAATATTGTAAAAGTCACAGATGGAGAAGTCAAAATAAGAAGAATAAAAATCATAAATGACTATGAGGACCAAAAATGACGTGACGGCAGAAGTTATCAGTTATCTGCAGGTTTACTGTATAAATCCATAATTGATCCTACAAAAACAAAGCAAGCAATAAATAATATGTATTGATTAAAACCAATCAAATCAGGCACCCACATAACTCTCTTCTTAACAAAGAATTTCCCCTTACTCAAAAAACAGAATCTCTTGGACCTTTAGGATAATTGTCCTTTTCTCTTGTAAACATAAGTAATGGTCAGGAAGGTCAGGAAGATAAGGGAGAGTCCAGCTCACCAAGGACTGACCTGCTGGTTGCAGTCAGGGATCCTGCGCAGGGAATGAGGCTCGGTAACCATCCAATTGAAAATAGAAAAAGAGGTTTCCAGCGCCAGGAATAAGTTAAAAATCCTTTTTTATTGAAAATAAGGTAATAAAAATCCAGCAGATACCATAATAGATGTCAGAAAGATGGCAGAACAACGCGTTTCGACGCTTCAGGTCTTAGTCATGTTCTGAACATGACTAAGACCTGAAGCGTCGAAACGCGTTGTTCTGCCATCTTTCTGACATCTATTATGGTATCTGCTGGATTTTTATTACCTTATTTTCAATAAAAAAGGATTTTTAACTTATTCCTGGCGCTGGAAACCTCTTTTTCATAAGTAATGGTGTTATGATTGTTTTATTTTGCAGTTTATACATATGATTATTTGTAATGGTATTTTTCTGCATGTTCATTCTGAATTTTTACACCTGTGTTGTATTGATTGGAGACCTGCTATATAAGCAGACTTCCTTTCAAATGTTTTTGTGAGCCTGAAGAAGCGTGGTCACGTGCAAAACAGCTAACCCTCCTTTTATTCCACATCCTGCACATGATGTTCTAATAAAATGCAATTTTTAAACAGAACCAGTGGCGAGTGCCGCATATTTTTCTGCTCTACATGAATGAAATATAACATGTTTTTTTTGGCTGACCACATATATTGGTCAATACTTGACAAATATCATTCCTTGTGTGCTACTTATTAGCTTACCATAAGTTCTGTATTGACTATGTATAAGTGCCGACGAACATTATTTTTACTCAGAAATCACTAAACCCTATTCAGTATCTCTAGTGCCTCCTCAAACAGAAGGTGGAAGAGTTGCAAGGTCTCTAACATCCACTAACTCCGTGAAGTCATCATGGAAGAGGATCCAGTGGCTCCTGTGAAGCTCTAGTGAACTCCATGCCCAAGAGAGTTAAGGCAATGCTTTAAAATAATGGTGGCCACACAAAATATTGACACTTTGGGCACAATCTGCCTATTTTCACTTATAGATGTACTCACTTTTGTTGCCAGCGGTTTAGATATTAATAGCTGTGTGGTGAGTTATTTACAGAACACTAAATTTACACTGTTAGGGTGCGTGCCCACGATTAGTGTTTGCAGCGTTTTGGACGCACCATGCGTCACATCCAAAACTCTGCGGTGTACAGCACAAGCACAGTGGACGGCATTTCTAGAAATCCCGTGCCCACTGTGCTTGTTTTTTCCACAGCAAACACTGACCTGCGGTGCAACTTTCCAGACCGCAGCATGTCAATTGTTTACTTCGGATTCGCATGCGTCCTCCGTAGGAAGAACAGAAGCAGGAGACCGCAGCGCACCGAACCCTGATCGTGGGTACGAGCAGCTGCGGTCTCCTGCCTTCTCCTGCGGAGGAGACTCGCGACCCCGTAGGTCAGGACCTGCTGCATCCAGGATGCAGTGAGTCCTGATTATGGCCACATACCCTTATACAAGCTGCACACTGACTACTGTAAATTGTATCAAAGTGTCAGATCTTCAATGTTGTCCCATGAAAAGATATAAGAAAATATTTACAATAATATGTGGGGTGTACTCACTTTTGTGATGTAAAGTAGTTGTATCAATCAATACATAGTGTATTTAGTTATATGAAATGTCAGCAACAAACTAGTATTAATAATAAACTAATATCGGAACATAATATAGTAAAAAAAAAAATCAACAATCTGATCATGACATTATACTAAAATATGAATATCTGATTAGCATGGTGCTAAAAAACAATGCTAATTAATGGCAAAGTACTGACAGGTTACTCTGGATAGACACCAAGAAAGAAGTTATCCAGCACACAGGCAGGGTAGATAAACATGAATTCTTTATTTCATACAATTAAACGTATAAATGCAGCTACAGCACCAACAGATTATGCCAAGATATAAAAAAGCCAACGCATTTCGACAATAACTTATGTCTTAGTCGTGGTATCCATGTCCGTGGTAGTTGCATTTATACTTTTAAAGGTATAAAATAAAGAATTCATTTTTATCTACCTGTCCGATGGATAACTTCTTTCTTCAATTCTGGCAGGGCTTTTTCCGTGCGGACGCAGTGAATTCTCCGGACTTCTGAAATCGGTGAGCTAGTTTTTCTCTTTTTTCAACTGTGGATATACAAGCTCAATAGGGTGTTACCTAAAAAACAGTGAAGAGACCAAGAAGGTTGGTCGCTCACTGTGTGGTTGTCTGACACACAACCAGTGATACAGGCGTAGTGCAGCTGCAACAGAATTCACATGTCCTAAGGCCAAACGAGAAGTACTGGAACCAGAATAAAACCATGAAAGAAGAAGTGCGATTAGTAATCGGTGGGTTTCCTGAAGAAGTGGGAATTCACTTTGAAACATGGAGAAATAAACCACATTTCAAACATTATTCAGTGTCTTGGATCTACATTTGTCTGCAGCAGCACGGTTCTTCTTCCATGGTTTTATTCCCCACATATTGGCCACAAAGTGGCCAATCAGTGTATAATCCTGGTGGATAAAACAAGACTTAGCACAAGACATTCACAGCCGTCTACACATCATAAGGGAGATTTCATGACACCTTCTCTCCATCTACCTGATGATCCAGAGGATTTTCTTGTTTATAGTCCTGTGGGAGAAGAGGACGGGGACATCTCTCTGGTGTTGTCCTCTTACTGGATAGAACTGGAGGAAACACATACAGGGACTGAATTCATTCATACAGATAATTATAGGCCGTGTGTATTTAGTCCTGTCTATTACCTGGTGATGTGAGGGGCTGGGGATCCTCCATCATGACATCCTTGTACAGATCTTTGTGTCCTTCTAAATACTCCCACTCCTCCATGGAGAAATAGACGGTGACATCCTGACACCTTATAGGAACCTGACACATACAATGATACCGTCATCCCCCGATCCCTTCATAGCGTTACTGTATAATGTCCCAGCATTCCCAGCAGTGTCACCTCTCCAGTCAGCAGCTCAATCATCTTGTAGGTGAGTTCTAGGATCTTCTGGACATTGATGTCCTCATGTATCAGGGGGTGAGGTGGAGGCCCCGTGATTGGGCTCAGGTGTCTTCCCCATCCCTCAGACACCGGGGCCTGACAGCGGTCACTAGAGGTCTTTTTCACTACTGTGTAATCCTGGATATGGAGAGACACATTAATAAATCTCACTCCAGACATTTCCAGAGTCCTCACCTCTCCAGTTCTGTCCATCTGTTATTCCCATAGATAGGAATGATGTAATGTGACGTCATCAGAATCTCTCACCTCTCCAGTAAGCCGGAAGAGGATCTCTAGGGTGAGGTGTAATATCCTCTCCACCATCTTGTCCCTGTCTCTTTCCATCCTTCACGGGGCAATCAGGAGAATTCTTTTATATAGAAGATCTTCATTGAGAGGATCCGATATTGTAGGGACCTGAATGGGAAGATGATGATTTAACATTATTAATAATCCCAAGTTATAATGCAATTCCTGCAGATAAGTGGAAACATATGAGGAGACAGAACATTAACATGTCGTATTCTCTGTCTTTTAATGGACTGGAACAGGAGCTGAATATCTTATGGAGGTAGTTCTCCTGTTCCGGCTTTCATTGGCTATGCTGGTCAATGCTTTGGCATCTATTTGACTACAGCGTTGATATCCTTATCTACAGCTCTGGCAAAAATGAAGAGAAAAAAATCCATTGCTTTTCAGACCTGAAATAATGCAAAGAAAACAAGTTCATTATCATTTAGTAACAACAATACTAATAATGTTTTAACTCAGGAAGAGTTCAGAAATCAATATTTTGTGGAATAACCATGATTTTTAGTCGCAGCTTTCATGCTTCTTGGCATGCTTTCCACCAGACTTTTACACTGCTTTTGTGTGACCTTATGTCACAGCGTGATAATCGGCAGTGGCTGCTGTTCCAGCTTATGAGGCTCGTTGGTTGACTATACTTCTTAAGGCCGCTTTACACGCTGCGATCTCGCTAGCGAGATCGCTAGCATGCGTACCCTCCCTCATCAGTTGTGCATCACAGGCAAATCGTTGCCTGTGGTGCACAACATCGCTAACACCCGTCACACTACTTACCTGCCTAGTGACGTCGCTGTGACCGGCGAACCGCCTCCTTTCTAAGGGGGCGGTTCGTTCGACGTCACAGCGACGTCACTAAGCGGCCGCTGAATAGAAGCGGAGGGGCGGAGATGAGCGAGACGTAACATCCCGCCCATCTCCTTCCTTCCTCATTGCCGGCAGACGCAGGTAAGGTGAGGTTCCTCGTTCCTGCGGTGTCACACAGCGATGTGTGCTGCCGCAGGAGCGACGAACAACATCGTACCTATAGCAGCAGCGATATTTGGGAACTGGACAGCATGTCAACAAGCAACGATAAGGTGATTTTTTTTGCTCGTTAGCAAACGCTCGTACGGGTCACACGCAACGACGTCGCTAACAAGGCCGGATGTGCGTCACGAAATACGTGACCCCAAAGACATCGCGTTAGCGATGTCGTTGCATGTAAAGCGGCCTTTAGGCTGGGCAAATGAGTTGTGGAATGCATCACATATTTTGATGCGTTTTTCTGACAGGAGAAACAGACTTTCTGAAACCAAACTCAATGTGCGCACATAGCCGAAGCCAGTAATGAGCATTGAGTTAATCTCAGGTGAGTTCATCTGAGCTGAGTTTACGGCGTTCGCCTGAGGTCACAGCTAGGGTATTGTTTGAACCGCCAGCTGTGACCGGAGGTGAACTCACTGACGTCACCGCTCTCACAGCTGTGGCTTTGTCAGTGTGTCACTGATGCCGCAGTGATCGGGCACGTTTTTCAATGTGACCTTGGACTGCGACCTCAGATGTAGCAGACCTGGGATTGTTGTGAGGAGTTGTGTCTGTGAATTATGTCAGACCTGCAGAGGTGTTTTGGGGAGTTAATAAATTAAAGAAAGAGGGTGTTTTTTGTTTGTTTTTTTTAAACAAAGCATTCGTCTCAGTGTATTGTGTTTATTTATTTTTACTTACAAGATTAGTAATAACGGAGATCTCATAGACCCCTCCCCATTACTAACCTTGGGCTTGATGACAGCTGTGATTTTTTGACAAACCCCTTATATTTCAGCCATTGCCACAGTACCAGGGCAATCCAGATGAGATGGGTAAGCGCCAGTGTCATCCCTCCCTGATCAGGGTTATGGGTGCTACTGCCTTCTGCGGTGTTGTCCCATATGTGAACAATCGTATTTCTTCAAGCATAAATTAACATGCTGTGGCTTGAGAAATAGCGCCACATATCAGTTTACGCTGCGGAAAAAAGAAGCACAGTGGGCATGGGATTTGATTTCCATAAATCCCATTGACTGTGCTTATACTGTACAACGCAGCGTTTTGCAAAAAAAAAAAAAAAAAAAACATGCTGCAAACACGGATCGTGTGGACGTACCCTTATAAGACGCCGTGTGCATATGACCTTACTATGGTGTTAAATCTCAGACTTAGCCTATGAAAACCCACAGTGAGGTGTCTGCTCGTCTCTGTCTGCTGAATGGGGATTTCTACAATTAATAACGGCTTCTGTAGGAATTACAGCAACTAAAATAACATCACCTGCGCCCAGTAATGGGGAATCTCCACATACCTCCACCTGCAGAGCCGCACACTAGATATATGGCTGCTCTGTGCTTACAGGACCTGTGATGATGTCACATGGAGGGGAGGAGTCAGGGGTCACATGGTCAGCTCCTCAGTGTATGCAGGACTGTGCTGTGCTGGTTGTCATGGGGCTGGGTGAGGGGAAGGTTATGTGTGCGGTCAGGAGGGGTTTACAGTGTGGATGTAGCAGAGCCGTGTGTGTACGATGTGTACGGAGCGGAGCCGTGTGTGTGTGTGTGTACGACGTGTACAGAGCGGAGCCGTGTGTGTATGACGTGTGGAGCCGTGTGTGTACAACGTGTATGGAGAGGAGCCATGTGTGTGACCTTTATGGTGCTGAGAAGTGTGTGTGTGACATGTACGGAGCAAAGCCATGTACTGTATGTACCATGTATACGGAGCAAAGTCACATGTATACGACATGTACGGAGTGCAGCCGCTTGTGTAGGACGTGTACAGAGCAGAGTTGTGTGTGTATGATATGTACAGAGCGGAGCCGCGTGTGTACTACATGTGTGACGCCCTGGACTAGCCAGGTAGTCATAGACAGGCCTTTGCACAAACACCCATCCCCCTAAAAAGGTAACAGCAGCCAACCTAAAAACCTTGGTCACCCCTCTCGGGTCTTCACGTTCACACCAGGGGGCGGAGCCAGGCGGTTGGGGCGGAGCCAGGTGGTTGGACACGCCCACCGAGGAGTTCGGATAGCCTGAGGCTGGAAACACAGGGCAGATTAGTTTTGGAGGTGAAAGAGAGAGGAGTTGAGAGGAGTAAAAGTTTGACAGGGGTCTGGGTCGTAGCCTGGACACCCTTTGGCCAAGAGGCAGACGGTGGTCGCCGCCTGCAGGAGTCGGGAAGACGACCTGGTGGAACAGTAAGGGATCGGGACAAGGCAGTGGCCCGCCGGTACCGAACCGGGGAACCGACTACAAACCGGAGCACAGAGGGGGGTACTCAGACCCTGAAACGAGGTCCCGAATCTACCGGACTACGTTAATTCACTGATTAAGGTCTGAACTTTAGGTCCTTTCCCAACCAAGTCCCGACTGAAGACAACAGCCCAACGAGGGGGATAGAAAGCCACCGCTCAGGCAGAGAGATCCCACGGGCCAGTGTCTGCGGGCAAACGGGCTCTCCTGACACACACACAGCCGGGGAGCGGACTCCAGTCGCTGAAGCGCAGGCAGTCCACAGCTACAAAACAAGGTGCAGGAGAAAGGCGGGGACCACCAAACCGGGTGCGGGACCAGACACAGCCGGCTGCGGGCACTGACCACCATCTTTTTGGTTTACCAGAGACTCTGGTGTATCTGTCAGAGTGAGTACAACTGTGCCCTCGGGCCGCGCACCGCCCCGCACCACACCAATCCGTCTGCACCCTCACAACCGGGCCCCGGAACCATCAACCCCCTAACCACGGAGGGGTCAACACCTGGCTGCGCAACACCGTCCCCGGGGGCCTAGTAAACAGCAGCGGTGGTGTCTACATTCACCACAACCCGTGGGTGGCGTCATGAACTTAACCCAAACCACGGCCCCGACCGTAAACCTACCTATCGACCCCCTACGTAGCGCCAGCATCCTTTCAGAGCGACATGACCCCGGGTCCGGAGGTGCTCGAGCCACCCACCGACGAGCCCGGATCCGAGTGGCTCGGCTGCAGCCGAGCGCGGGGCGGTACACATGTACGGAGCGGAGCCTTGTGTACATGTACGGAGCTCACCTGTGTGTGTACCAGAGCAGAGCTGCATTTATACGACGTGTACAGAGCAGTGCTATGAGTGAAGCTGTGTGTATATTACATGTAGGAAGACAAGAGGAGCTGTAATATGTAGTGGTGAGCAAGCATACTCGGTACTGCTCAGTACTTGATTGAGCATTGTGGTGCTCAGCAGGGTCGATACTCGATCGAGTATCCTTGTGCTCGGGCGCCATGCCCCACATATTTTGTAGCTTTTTTTCAGTCGCTTAATATTGCCCGCCAATCATGGTAATGGCGTAGCCATGTTGGTCACTGGCATTACTGTGATTGGCCGGCTACATCACATAAGAAGCCATTCTAGATTTAGTGTAGGGCTAGCTGCTGAAGAAGGAATAGTGTATTAGAGGCATGTAGGCAGAAATTCTATCCTTAAAAGACTTTTCTGCTGCTACGTTATCCAAAAAAGAGAATTTTGTTACTTACCGTAAATTCTTTTTCTTATAGTTCCGTATTGGGAGACCGAGACCATGGGTGTTTAGCTTCTGCCTCCGGAGGACACACAAAGTACTACATTTAAAAGTGTAGCTCCTCCCTCTGAGCTTATACACCCCCTGGTAGCCAGTCCTAGCCAGTTTATTGCTTTGTGTCAGGAGGCATACATCCACACATGCATTCTCATCTGATTTGTTTGACTTTTGGAAAGAGTTTGAAGAAAAGCGGGTCCATGTCTGGACTCCCGGCATGTCCCTTCTCACCCCACTGTGTCGGCGGTGTTGTTAAGGTTGATTTACAAGGCTGCAGCCTTACATGCCGTGCTCCTTCACCATCCCTTCTGGGCTCTGGCTTGAAGTGGGAGCCAGCACGGTCTCCATGCCTGGCAGGAGTCCGGTCTCCATCCACAGCCCCTTGAGGATTCTGTTGGACCGGAGCACTCATCCCCAGGGACATGGCCCTGCGTCTCAGCAGCTAAGTACCTGAGACGTTTATGTTGGGGGTCCCGGTTCTTTATTGTAAGGGGAGAGTATGCTGTATGTGATTGTTTTAACTTTTCCGGCGGGTTCTCTAGCTTTTGCCTGAGAACCACGCCGATGGTGCCTGCTTGTCGGCCTCGCCGCTTAAATTTAGGCCCCGGCTTCGCCGGAGGCCTAGTTTCATTTTCCTGCCCTCGCATGTCACTCATGCAGAGGGACAGGTTCGGCTCCTCCCAGCGGCCGTTCTACACAGGGGAGGGACACTCCCCACTGCTGGGGCGTCCCTCCTTCCCTGCAGGTCTCTATAGCCCTCCAGTTCCCGCTCTTTTATAGGAACGCCCTCTTCTCAGGCAGAGTTCACTCTGCTCTGGGACATCCTGCATTCTGCACCTCTGCTGAGGTGCTGCGACTGGGGGACCGGGCTTCGGGATCTGGAGGGTACACAACACCGCGCTCAGCGGTCTGGTAAGCCACAGCCAGTCTCCGGTTGTGGACCTCTGTATATTCTCCCTGGGGTTCATTCTCTGCAAAGCCCCCACTCCAGCAGCATGTCTCACACAAGGAGCAAGGCTCCAAAGCTTATTCTGCATGCACTGCATGTAAGCTCCTGCTGCCTGAGCCGAGCACCTATCCACATTGTGATGTCTGCTCTAACTTGGCGGTGCCACAGCCTGGAGTTTCACTCCCAGTGGTCTCTCAGGCTGCTGCTGCACCTGTGATTGAACCCCCGGCCTGGGTAGAGTCCTTTTCTAGGTCCATATCCCAGTCATTTGCTGAGTCCATGGGGCTTTTGTCCAGGACTTTGATGAATATGCATCAGCCCCCCTCACAGGGTGCCTCTAATACTCTTGACAGAGGACTCCTATCTTCTGACCTCCGTCCATCGGAGCTCACGGAGGATTCATCATCTGATCCCAGACCCCGTCCTTCGAGAAGGCGCAGGGTTTCCTTCCCCTCCCCATCCCCATCCCACGGCTCTGTCTCAAGAGCTGACTCTCAAGATGAGGAGGATGCCCTCACTGGGGGCTCGGAGGCTATGTATCCCATCGATTTCTCTGAGGGTGACTCAGATCTTAGTGATTTGATTGCTTCTATTAATTCTGTGCTGGATCTCAATCCGCCAGTGTCAGAGGAGCAACTCTCTTTGGCAGAAAAACATCAGTTTACCTCGCCTAAGAGAGTGAAGAGTGTGTTCTTTAACCACTCCAGTTTTCAGACCGCTGTGACCAACTGGAGGTATATCGCTCAACTAAACTCACCATCTGGTCCAGGTTACCCGGGTCTCCTTGCCCCACCCAACGTTGAATAGCGACTGGCAGAGTCCGCACCAACCGGTCGACCACCACCCTTTCCACCATCTGGGCTGGAGACAACACCTCCGGCTGTAACCACTTTTTAACCAGTTGTAGTAAGTCATATGCCTGAGACCTGGCTGGACAGGTCTCCACATAGGCCCATGAAAACACTCGCTGAGCCCTCACGTAGGTATTGACCCCCAGACGTGCAAGGATCTCACCTTTCAATTTCTTGTAGTCCAGGACATCATCCCGGCTGAGGTCGAAGTAGGCTTTCTGGGAGTCCCCTATCAGGAACGGAGCCACCACTTCCGCCCACTGGTCTGTCGGTAGTTTTTCCTGCTCCGCTGTGCGCTCAAAAACCGTAAGAAAAACCTCCACGTCATCCTCCAGGCTTAGTTTCCGCAGGGCAGAGCGAACCCTGTCCCGGGGCACCCGTCGGTCGGAGTCAGTTGCTGCCGGTGTCTCACGCAGGGCCGCAATCTTCTGCCGTAGCAATGCATTTGCCTCTTGTTGTTGTCGCTGGGTCTCCTGATGCTGCCGCCGGGATTCCTGATGCTGCCGCTGGGATTCCTGGTGCTGCTGCTGGAACAGACCCAATTGCTCCTGTTGCTTTTGCTGAATTGTTACCAACTGCCGCAGAAGCTCCTCCATGTTATCAGCCGGTTTATACTGTAGCGTAGCCGGCCTAATTATGGACATGCAGAGCCGTCACAGACTTCAGCTGGTGCAGCGGTGGGGTATGCCTCAATGCTCCATGCCCGCATTCTCCACCATAATGTAGCGGGCTGGGGGTCCCCCAGGACGACAATGAGGCAGTGACCCAAAACAGTCTGATCCAAACAGTTTTATTGTCCTCGCTGTACAGGAAAAGTCATCCGGAACACAGCCGGGTTACTCACAGTCCATACGGTTCCCCGTCACACAGGCACTGCTTGCCGTAGGAGACGGTCTTACTATACTCCGTTTTGCTATTCCCGGGGGTCCACAGACCTGTGTTATAGTTCCACACAGGCCTGAACTCTCTTCAGTTTCCTGCTCTGCAGCTTACAAAACAGGCTCTGCCCCACCCAGGCTTTACAAAGAGCTTTTAAATGAGAACTGTGGACATGAGCCACCTGCATAACCCGGCCTGGAGGTTACTGGACTGACCACTATGTAGGGCTCTAATATGTTTCTGTACGCATTCTGGGAGATACGTACCGTCCGTCACATATCAATGGCCCCGCTATCTCACAGTGTGCATCACAGATGAACCACTGATCTTCACTTATAAATGTGCATCAAAGAAAGGGAGGGATTGAATGACATGCTCCATGCAAGAAAATCTCCCATAAAGTATTGCACTATCCCAGAGAAAGTAATTGCACAGCCCCAGGAAACATGAACAAACAGTGGTTTAAAAAACCTCAGAATGACAATAAATAAATTAATATTGCACTCTCCCATCAATGCAGCAAAAATTCACAAGCCAGTACATGTTATAGAACTCATTTCAGATGTAACTTCCTTGTGGACAGAAATTATGTTAAAAATAAGGATTAAAGTTCACTTGCCCGCATAAACAAAGATAAGAATGCCCAGAGGGAATATATAAATAAGAGGGTAGTGATAGCACAATTCATAAAGAGATAATCCTGTCCAAAAGAGAGGTACTGGGTAGTAAAATACATGGAAAAATTACCAGCCAGGAAGATGCAGGAAGGAGAGAGCAAAATACACAAGCAGTCAATTAGGAACAGATGCCTGACTGCCAAAAACCATACTGGAAGCGGATGGAAAGGACAAATACCCTGACAGCCGTTTCGCCTAGGGCTTCTTCGTGAGGGCACTACTGTGATTGGGCCAATAATTTGGTGTTTACGTTTTATCAGTAGTTGGTGCTGTGATGCCCTGTCCTGATGCCCATAAATGAAATATAGATATTGGAGATAGATACCCATGCAATGGTCATGATACCCATAATTTAGAGGAGCATAAGGACTATGGTTGCTGTAAGACTGTGTGTAGAAGAAATAAAAATTGATACATTGTTAACCTGCCTAGGTAATTAATATAACCCACAACCTTCGATCTTCACAGAATGTAAGGCAATAATCCCTGCCTAGCTGCATCTAATACAGTATCCCTTCTCTAGCTGCTTGCTCTACACTACATGCAGATAAGAGCGGTATAATGTTGTTACTCCCACTGTCCTGCCCCCCTCCCGGTGGACACGCCTGCACACTCCCCATCCTGGGCTCTCAGTGGTGGCACCTGATTCTGTTCCTGCCTCCGTCTCCTAGGGCTTGCACATACCGCATAAATCTCCTTGAAGTGCACTTGAAGCACATGCACCAATCCTACATGCCCTAACCCAGAAATGCCCATCAGCCTATGGTTGAGAGTCACTACTACTATTTAAGGCATCCTCCCCTTATGGGAGGTGCCTAGGCTACGTAGTCTATTGCTAGAGACACATTGCTAGTTGTCAGGTCCCGTTCCCTGTGTCTATGTGACGCCCCTGGACTAGTCCAGGGTGTCACAGGGAACTGCACTATTCTCTATCCTTGGTGCAGGGCCCACCCTCCTTGGTTCTGGGGTCCGCAACAGTGATTCTGTACCAACAGCACAAATCCTAGTCACCCAAACACTACACTTGTCAGGCACACCGGGGCCGTGGTTCCAGCTGGGAAAGGAACCGCCCACCTATGAGTCAGACAGGCTTTTGGGAGGAGTCGGTTAGACAGTTGGTAGTAACTGTCAGAGAGAGAAGACATGGGGATTAAGAGCTCCCTGAGGAGAGTCTGGCTGGGTCGCAGACAGTGGCCTGTGCCTGAGGAGATGGAGAACCAGTTGCGGGGAACTGGAGGACAGGGCTGGACGGGTCAAGAGGTCCGTCAGCCATAGGATCCACAGTAACAGGTCTGGGGGCCGAGCACACAGTGGGGGACAGGCCCCTAAGTCAGGAGGTAGCTTCACGCAACCCTGCAATTAACTTGCAGCGGGAAGTAGCTTCACATGCTATCTGCAACGGCTCAGAGATTAGCGGTGTCAACACAACGGAGGGATAGGACTTCCCACACAGAGCAGTCACAGAAAATCCCACGTGCCAGCTGCTAAGGGCAGGTCCCCAGTAAAAAGAGGGACGGGACCCGAAGGTTTCAAGCCAACGGGGCCAGGGACATACACAGTACACTGTGTATGGAGGAAGGCTCCAGTCCACCACAGAATCACTGAAAGGGACCACCGGACGTGCTGTCACCGAGTGCAGCGGTACCAAGAGACTTTGTTTACCTCAGAGTCTGTGTCCACCGAATGCGTCATCACACCTGAATGAGTACCCCGGCTCCCCAGCGCCCTGCCAGCCCTATATCAATATAGACTGTTCCTACCTATTCCCTACCGAGTCCTGGGGCCCCTAGCTGCGGAGGGAATCACCACCAGGCTGCCCCAACACCATCAGCCCCGGCACTCCCATACGGCAGCGGCGGTATTCCTTATTACCGCACACCGTAGGTGGCGTCACAAATATTCTCCCCTGTAAATAACCCTTTTTGTCATCGAAGTGTCTGCCGAGCACAGTGGATCCATTCCCGTGAACATAACAAATGGTAATATTATAGAATAGAGTAGATATTTTATGTAGCAACAGCAAGGTCTGTAAGGCTAGAATCCCTGCCTACATGTTTCTAAATATATTATCCCTTCTCTAGCAGCTCTCCCTACACTAATTGCAGCTAAGAGCTGTATTAATAAAGAATAGAATAGATTTGAATTAACCCTTAAAAAGGATTTTTGATTAAAGTAACAGCAACAAGGAATGCAAAAATAGAATAAATTTGAATTAGCCCTGAAGAAGACTTTGGGGTTAACAGAGCAGCAGAAAGTTTTTAAGGCTAGAATTAATGCCTAGATGCCGGTAATACACTAACCCTTCTCCAGCAGCTTTCACTACACTAATGGCAACTAAGAGTGATATTCTTACAAAATAGAATGTACAAGTGCATCTCAAATTAGAATATCGTCAAAAAGTTAATTTATTTCAGTAATTCAATGCAAAAAGGGAAAGCACATACAGTATATTATATAGAGTCATTACAGAGTGATCTATTTTAAATGTTTATTTCTGTTAAAGGTGATGATTATGGCTTACAGCCAATAAAAACCCAAAAGTCATTATCTCAGAAAATTAGAATATTATATAAGACCAACTGAAAAAAATGATTTTAAACTCAGAAATGTTGTTGCCTTTTAAAAAGTATATACAGTAAATGCACTCAATGCTTGGTGGAGGCTCCTTTTGCATGATTTACTGCATCAATGTGGCGTGGCATGGAGGCGATCAGCCTGTGGAACTGCTGAGATGTTATAGAAGCCCAGGTTGCTTTGATAGCAGCCTTCAGTTCGTCCACATTGTTTGGTCTGGTGTCTCTCATTTGCCTCTTGACAATACTCTATAGATTCTCTATGGGGTTTAGGTCAGACGAGTTTGCTAGCCAATCAAGCACAGTGATACTGTGGTTATTAAACCAGGTATTGGTACTTTTGGCAGTGTGGACAGGTGCCAGGTCCTTCTGGAAAATTAAATTTCCATATCCAAAAAGCTTGTTGGCAGAGGGAAGCATGAAGTGCTCTAAAAGTTCCTGGTAGAAATAAAAACAGTGGACCTTGATAAAACACAGTGGACCTACACCAGCAGATGACATGGCTCCCCAAACCATCACTGATTGTGGAAACCTCACACTAGATCTCTGCCAGGTTAATTACCCGATGTGTACTGCAGCTAAATGTGCACAGAGCAGGGAGCAGCGCACACTAAGCGCTGGCTCCTTGCTCTCCTAGTTACAGCACACATCGGGTTAATTACCCGATGTGTACTGCAGCTACATGTGCACAGAGCAGGGAGCAGCGCACAATGCTTAGCGCTGGCTCCTTGCTCTCCTAGCTACAGCACACATGGGGTTAATTACCCGATGTGTGCTGCAGCTAAATGTGCACAGAGCAGGGAGCAGCGCACACTGAGCGCTGGCTCCTTGCTCTCCTAGTTACAGCACACATCGGGTTAATTACCCGATGTGTACTGCAGCTACATGTGCACAGAGCAGGGAGCAGCGCACAATGCTTAGCACTGGCTCCTTGCTCTCCTAGCTACAGCACACATCGGGTTAATTAACCCGATGTGTCCTGCAGCTACATGTGCACAGAGCAGGAGCCGGCACTGACAGTGAGAGCGGCGGAGGCTGGTATCAAAGGTAAATATCGGGTAACCAAGGACAGGGCTTCTTGGTTACCCGGTGTTTACTGTGGTTACCAGCCTCCGCAGAAGCCGGCTCCTGCTGCCTGCACATTTAGTTGTTGCTGTCTCGCTGTCACACACAGCGATCTGTGCTTCACAGCGGGACAGCAACAACTAAAAAATGGCCCAGGACATTCAGCAACAACCAACGACCTCACAGCAGGGGCCAGGTTGTTGCTGGATGTCACACACAGCAACATCGCTAGCAACGTCACAAAAGTTGTTCGTTAGCAGCGATGTTGCTAGCGATGTTGCTTAGTGTGACGGGGCCTTTAGGAATCTAGTGTTAAAGTTCTTGTTTTCTCATGTAATTGCCTTAGCCAGTGAAGGTCAGATACCCAGACAAATCAATTATGCGAACCTCCCATTGTATTACTATGTGTATTGCTAGATGCGATGTAACATAGTTGTCTCTGCCTAGTCTCTGCCAGAGACCATTACTACTAGGGATATTTTGTATACGGCTTGAAATCTAACCAATAAGAGCCCAGTCTTATCCACCAATCATGAAGACCCCAATGGTCTGAATGGAGAGGTCAGGGGTATAAGAAGGAGGACTGTCCATTGCCCGGCTAGACTCTTGCTATATGATACCAATCTAGAATCTGCGGATCCAATTGGCAAGCCATAACCAAACTTGGACTATAATACTACATGGACTGCAGCATCGAATGCAAGGATTTGGCTGAAATATCAAGGACTACCTAAGGAAGGAATCCAGCTTGGGACAATCCAGTCACCTGACTACAGGCTTTACGGTCCTCAGCCAGCTTCCTAAATTCGGCGTTATTCCGTTCTCGGTGGGTGCCCGGTGAAAGCGGGGTGCTGCTGGTTTGGAGTAAGTAGCCCTGGAAGCTCTGAGGCACGGACATTCTATTCCCTGGTGAGCCAGCGGAAGGGTGAGAAACTGTTGCCGATTACATTCTGTGGTTTTGCTGGTTATGTGCCATATGCTGTTAATTGTTTGGGGATCCAATATAGTCTTAATATTGTGATTCCCTCAACCTGTGTTGTCTGAGTAGTTTTCCGTCCACGGTTAAGGAGGTCGGGCGCTCAGTTGGGATGAGCTCTGGGTCATGCGGTCTTTCTAAAGGCGGCCGGATCAGAAGACGAGAGCACCTACTGACCCCCGTGTCTCCACACAAGACAAATGACAATCCCAACTTTCCCCACATTCATTTTGTCAGCAATACCAAAAAGAAACCAGGGGTCGCTCTGGTGCTAAAACAAAACACCACTAACTTTCAGGAAATTGACCAAATTATCATTGCTGAAGGGAGAAATATTATCATTTTATGTCAAAGTAATAATAACGAACTTACCGAAGCTTCTTATTTTTTGGAGACTTCAACTTGATCCCACGTGAAAAACTTGATTCCCAGATAAGAATAGGAAACCAAGACATTTCTTGCACAACTGGTTAATCGAATTGAATCTCTATAATTCATTTCTAGTGATGGGCGAACTTGCAGATATCCGGGATGAGTGAGACTAACTGGACTTAAAAAAAACAAAACAAAATAAAACTCACGATTCCGGTCCGGAAGTTATTCTGGACATCTGACCAGACGCCGGTCCCCATATAATTGTATGGGGACCAGAATTTGGTGCTTAAAAATGGTGGTAGAAGAGATAGGGGGATTAGAGCATACTTACCGAGTCTCCAGCGCAGCTGTAACTGCTTTCAGGCCGCTCACTCTTCTTCCAGGGCTGCTCATTTACCTTCAAGCATATTCACTGCTCCCCCCGCCCACCGGCAGTCCTGGTGTCTATGATTGGCTGCAGTCAGATGCGCCCCCAGCCTGTCTGACAGCCTCTGACTGCTTGCGATCACAGATGCTGTCTGCGTTTCACTATCGTGGTATAAAAATAAATAAATTGGCGTAGTATCCCCATGTATCATGATACCCAGCACAGCTAAAGCATACAGCTACAGGTTGCAGTCCCCAGTCATGTGCTTATCTTGGCTGTGTATCAAAATAAGAGTAACTGCATGCTGCTTTTTTATTATTATTGAAATAATTTAAAAAACAGCGTGCGGTCCCCCCTAATTTTGATACCCAGCCATAATAAAACCCAACAGCTGGAGCTAGTATTCTCAGGCTGGGGAGACCCAAGCTTATTGAGCCCCCCAGCCTAAAAATATCACCATGCAGTCGTCCACAATTGTCGCACCCATAACATGTGACAACCCTGCACTTTACCCGGCTCGCACCAATTACCCTGGTGCAGTGGCAATCGGGGTAATAAGGGGTTAATAAAAGCCCACGGCTGCCACTAAGCCCTAGATTAGTACTGAGAGGCATCTAGGAGACCCCCCCTTTACTGATTTGTGAGGGAAAAGAAATAAACACAAAACACCCAAAAAATCCTTTATTTGAAATAAAATATAAAAAACACCCTCTTTCACCAATTTATTAACCCCAAAACCGCCCAGGTCCAACGTAATCCGCACAAGGTCCCACGACAATTCCAGCTCTGCTACATCTGAAGGCACAGCGCGTGGCCATAGAACATGACCGCTTGCTGTGAACTTCAGGTAGAGAATGAATGAGCCACGCGATGAGCGGTGATGTCACTCAGGTTATTTGCAGTCACAGCTGGAGGTTCCCACAGTTCTTCACCTGTGATAACAGGTAACCTGATCTCAGCAATGTCAGTGACTTCACTTCAGGTCACTGACTTTACTCAGTACAGTTACATCCAGAAATATTTGGACAATGACACAAGTTTTGGCATTTTAGCTGTTTACTAAAACATATGAAAGATACAGTGCCTTGCGAAAGTATTCGGCTCCCTTGAATTTTTCAACCTTTTCCCACATTTCAGACTTCAAACATAAAGATAAAAAAATGTATGTTATGGTGAAGAATCAACAACAAGTGGGACACAATTGTGAAGTTGAACGTAATTTATTGCTTATTTTAAACTTTTTTTTTAAAAAAAAAAATAACTGAATAGAGGGGCGTGCAATATTATTAGTCCCCTTTAAGTTAATACTTTGTTGCACCACCTTTTGCTGCGATTACAGCTGCAAGTCGCTTGGGGTATGTGTCTATCAGTTTTGCGTATCGAGAGATTGAAATTCTTGCCCATTCTTTCTTTGCAAATAACTCGAGCTGAGTGAGGTTGGATGGAGAGCGTTTGTGAACAGCAGTTTTCAGCTCTTTCCACAGATTCTCGATTGGATTCAGGTCTGGACTTTGAATTGGCCATACTAACACCTGGATATGTTTATTTGTGAACTATTCCATTGTAGATTTTGCTTTATGTTTGGGATCATTGTTGCTTTTTACACCAAACAAACATCGTTTGGCATTGTGCCCAAATAGTTTGATTTTGATTTCATCTGACCAGAGCGCATTCTTCAACTTTTTGTGTGTCTCTCAGGTGGCTTGTGGCAAACATTAAACGACACTTTTTATGGATATCTTTGAGAAATGGCTTTCTCCTTGCCACTCTTCCATAAAGGCCAGATTTGTGCAGTGTACGACTGATTGTTGTCCTATGGACAGACTCTCCCACATCAGCTGTAGATCTCTGCAGTTCATCCAGAGTGATCATGGGCCTCTTGGCTGCATCTCTGATCAGTCTTCTCCTTGTTTGAGATGAAAATTTGGATGGATGGCCAGGTCTTGGTAGATTTGCAGTGATATGATACTCCTTCCATTTCAATATGATAGCTTGCACAGTGCTACTTGGGATGTTTAAAGTATTGGAAATCTTTTTGTAACCAAATCCGGCATTAAACTTCTCCACAACAGTATCACGGACCTGCCTGTTGTGTTCCTCGGTTTTCATGATGTTATCTGAACTTTAAGGCTGGTTTCACACTACGTCTTTTTAACATCCGTTGAAAACGTTTTTTTAGCGGACAAGCGGATCCAGTGCAAATGCGTTTTCATTTCAATGCATTTGCAATGGACTCGCGTTAACATCCGTTCACCTGCGTTTGCCTGCGTTATAGTGAGGATCCAGTGACTTGCAGTTTTTTAACATGTTTCAAAAACGCTACTTGTAGCGTTTTTGAGCTCCGTCCAAATACTGCAAATTGCTGGATCCTGACTAAACAGCACGTGAACGCAGGTGAACGCTGGCGTGCTGATAGACAGGATCCTGCTTTTGTACTGAGCATGCCCAGAAAGTACTGAGCATGCCCAGAACCAGTCTCGTGTGATCTGTCTCTCCTCCTCCCTCACCCTCTCTCTCTCTATGTCTTTCCCCCTTCCTCCCCTCCCTTCCTCTCTCCCCGCCTGAGAGCTGCGGACACTCGTAACCAAGGTAAATATCGCGTAACCACTTCTCTTAGTTACCCGATGTTTACGTTGGTTACGTGTGCAGGCAGCCCTGCTCCTAGCAGCTGCAGACACTCGTAACCAAGATAAATATCGGGTATCCAAGGCCGATGTTTACCTTGGTTACCAGCGTCTGCAGCTGTCAGAAGCCTCCTCCCAGTCTAGTTCCCCTCACTCCCGATCACATGACTCCAATGCCCGCCCCTAAACATCCAGTGCAGGATCCTGCAAAATAACAGATGCGTTTGCATACGTTATTTGCTGTAAAAGCAGGATCCGTACTTCCGCTAAAATAACGTTTTCAACGGATGTTAAAAAGACGTAGTGTGAAACCAGCCTAAACAGAACACAAACTATCACAGAGCAGGTGCATTTATACAGAGACTTGATTACACACAGGTGGCTTATATTTATCATCTTCAGTCATTTAGGACAACATTGCATTATTCAGAGATCCTCAATGAACTTCTGGAGTGAGTTTGCTGCACTGAAAGTAAAAGGGACTGATAATATTGCACGCCCCACTTTTCAATTATTTTTTTTTTATAAAAAGATTAAAATAAGCAATACATTTCATTAAACTTCACAATTGTGTCCCACTTGTTGTTGATTCTTCACCATAACATTAACATTTTTATCTTTATGTTTGAAGCCTGAAATGTGGGGAAAGGTTGAAAAATTCAAGGCAGCCGAATACTTTCGCAAGGCACTGTAGTTTTATATCAAAATGGACTTAAAGTGCAGACTCTCAGCCTTAATGTGAGGTATTCACATCCTAATTGGAGTAAAGCGGGCTATACACGCTATGATATCGTTAATGAATTATCGTCGGGGTCACGGTGTTTGTGATGCACATCCGGCTTCTTTAACGATATCGTAGTGTGTGACACTTTTGAGCGACCTTAAACGATCGCAAAAGCGGCCAAAATCGTTTGCCGCGGAGAGGTCGTCCTGAAACAAAAAATAGTTTTTTGTTTATTAACGATGTTGTTCCTCGTTCCTGCGGCAGCACACATCGCTGTGTGTGACCCACAGGATCGATGAACATCTCCTTACCTGCCTCCACCGGCAATGTGGAAGGAAGGAGGTGGGGGGGATGTTACGTCCCGCTCATTTCCGCCCTTCCGCTTCTATTGGATGCGTGCCGTCGCTGTGACGCCGCACGAACCGCCCCCTTAGAAAGGGGGCGGTTTGCCGGCCAGAGCAACGTTGCAGAGCAGGTATGTGCGTGTGACGCTGCCGTAGCGATAATGTTCGCTATGGCTGCGATCACACAATATCGCACGTACGACGTGGGCGGGTGCTATCGCGCTCGACATCGCTAGCCGATGCTAGTGATGTCGCAGGGTTTAAAGCCCCCTTAAGGGTTTATGAACTACAGCTCTTTAATATGTAGCTGCCTTTTTTCAAGGGACCAATGTAATTGAAAAAAACCTCACATAAATACATCAAGGGGTATTCAAGACAAAACCACCAAGAAGAAAAGAAACCCATAAAATATCAAACTTTATTTTAAACAAAATAATTCAAAAAGTGCAGATAAAACCAGGTTGTTTATAGCATACACCTCAGGAGACGGGGCCCCGGGCCAAAATTCCCTAATATCTCCCTTCCTGACCGCGGAGGTTGGCACCCTATGTATAACGCAATGGCGCCCCTGCTCAACGAGGACTGGCCCTCGTGACCCTATATTGATATCTATAGGTGCTGCTAGTCTACTTGAGGGCCTTACAAAATCCAAAGTGATACCACCACATCCATCTAGATCAGTTATTATTTCCCATTAGAATTTCCTTATATCATATCCACAAAAAAGTGTATTTACTTTCAAGACAGTTTTTGTAGATCATAATAATCACTGGAAATAATGGATTAGGGGTGTAAATCGTTGTGACTCAATAGTCATTTTAGTAGGGTCGTGGCAGCATAACCATCCTCCCTATGTGTATGCAACCTATATAATATAAATGTTCTGTTCATCACAATTGATGATAAAAAACGGCCAAATGGCCAGTACTTAGCCACACTCAGCAGCTCATTGCCCGACGCGTTTCTCCCCCAGAGCAATCAATTGGAGGTTCATCAGGGGCTGTCCATAATTAGACACATTGTAATATCAATACACATAATTAATATAGTAGCCACACTATCCACAGAATCAGGGAAAGAAGGGAATTTTGTTTACTTACCGTAAATTCCTTTTCTTCTAGCTCCAATTAGGAGACCCAGACAATTGGGTGTATAGCTATGCCTCCGGAGGCCACACAAAGCATTACACTAGAAGTGCAAAGCCCCTCCCCTTCTGCCTATACACCCCCCGTGCATCACGGGCTCCTCAGTTTTGGTGCAAAAGCAAGAAGGAGGAAAAAATTATAAATTGGTTTAAAGTAAATTCAATCCGAAGGAATATCGGAGAACTGAAACCATTCAACATGAACAACATGTGTACACAAAGAACAACAGCCCGAAGGGAACAGGGGTGGGTGCTGGGTCTCCCAATTGGAGCTAGAAGAAAAGGAATTTACGGTAAGTAAACAAAATTCCCTTCTTCTTTGTCGCTCCATTGGGAGACCCAGACAATTGGGACGTCCAAAAGCAGTCCCTGGGTGGGTAAATAATACCTCATAATGGAGCCGCAAACGGCTCCGTCCTACAGGTGGGCAACCGCCGCCTGAAGGACTCGCCTACCTAGGCTGGCATCTGCCGAAGCATAGGTATGCACCTGATAGTGTTTCGTGAAAGTGTGCAGGCTCGACCAGGTAGCTGCCTGACACACCTGCTGAGCCGTAGCCTGGTGCCGCAAAGCCCAGGACGCACCCACTGCTCTGGTAGAATGGGCCTTCAGCCCTGAGGGAACCGGAAGCCCCGAGGAACGATAAGCTTCGAGAATCGGTTCCTTGATCCACCGAGCTAGGGTTGATTTGGAAGCTTGTGACCCTTTACGCTGGCCAGCGACAAGGACAAAGAGTGCCTCCGAGCGGCGCAGGGGCGCCGTACGAGAAATGTAGAATCTGAGTGCTCTCACCAGATCTAACAAGTGCAAATCCTTTTCACATTGGTGAACTGGATGAGGACAAAAAGAGGGTAAGGAGATATCCTGATTGAGATGAAAGGGGGATACCACCTTAGGGAGAAATTCCGGAACCGGACGCAGAACCACCTTGTCCTGGTGAAACACCAGGAAAGGGGCTTTGCACGACAACGCTGCCAGTTCGGACACTCTCCGAAGTGAAGTGACTGCTACTAGGAAGACCACTTTCTGCGAAAGGCGTGAGAGAGAAATATCTCTCATTGGCTCGAACGGTGGTTTCTGAAGAGTCATCAGCACCCTGTTCAGATCCCAAGGCTCTAACGGACGCTTGTAAGGAGGGACGATGTGACAAACCCCCTGCAGGAACGTGCGTACCTGTGGAAGTCTGGCTAGGCGCTTCTGAAAAAACACAGAGAGCGCAGAGACTTGTCCCTTAAGGGAGCCGAGCGACAAACCCTTTTCCAATCCAGATTGAAGGAAGGACAGAAAAGTGGGCAAGGCAAATGGCCAGGGAGAAAACCCCTGAGCAGAGCACCACGACAGGAATATCTTCCACGTCCTGTGGTAGATCTTGGCGGACGTTGGTTTCCTAGCCTGTCTCATAGTGGCAATGACCTCTTGAGATAACCCTGAAGACGCTAGGATCCAGGACTCAATGGCCACACAGTCAGGTTGAGGGCCGCAGAATTCAGATGGAAAAACGGCCCTTGAGATAGCAAGTCTGGTCGGTCTGGTAGTGCCCACGGTTGGCCGACCGTGAGATGCCACAGATCCGGGTACCACGACCTCCTCGGCCAGTCTGGAGCGACGAGGATGGCGCGGCGGCAGTCGGCCCTGATCTTGCGTAACACTCTGGGCAACAGTGCCAGAGGAGGAAACACATAAGGGAGTTGAAACTGCGACCAATCCTGAACTAAGGCGTCTGCCGCCAGAGCTCTGTGATCTTGAGACCGTGCCATGAATGTCGGGACCTTGTTGTTGTGCCGGGACGCCATTAGGTCGACGTCCGGCATGCCCCAGCGGCAACAGATCTCCTGAAACACGTCCGGGTGAAGGGACCATTCCCCTGCGTCCATGCCCTGGCGACTGAGAAAGTCTGCTTCCCAGTTTTCTACGCCCGGGATGTGAACTGCGGATATGGTGGAGGCCGTGGCTTCCACCCACAGTAGAATCCGCCGGACTTCCTGGAAGGCTTGCCGACTGCGTGTCCCGCCTTGGTGGTGATGTATGCCACCGCTGTGGAGTTGTCCGACTGAATTCGGATCTGTTTGCCTTCCAGCCACGGCTGGAACGCCTTTAGGGCAAGATACACTGCCCTTATCTCCAGAACATTGATCTGAAGGGAGGACTCTGTCTGAGTCCAAGTACCCTGAGCCCTGTGGTGGAGAAAGACCGCTCCCCACCCTGACAGGCTCGCGTCCGTCGTGACCACCGCCCAGGATGGGGGCAGGAAGGATTTCCCCTTCGACAGAGCAGTGGGGAGAAGCCACCACTGAAGGGAAGCTTTGGCTGCCCGCGAAAGGGAGACGTTCCTGTCGAGGGACGTCGACTTCCTGTCCCATTTGCGGAGAATGTCCCATTGAAGAGGACGCAGATGAAACTGCGCAAAAGGGACTGCTTCCATTGCTGCTACCATCTTCCCTAGGAAGTGCATGAGGCGCCTCAGGGGGTGTGACTGGCCTTGAAGGAGAGATTGCACCCCTGTCTGTAGTGAACGCTGCTTGTTCAGCGGAAGCTTCACTATCGCTGAGAGAGTATGAAACTCCATGCCAAGATATGTCAGAGATTGGGCCGGTGTCAGATTTGACTTTGGAAAATTGATGATCCACCCGAAACTCTGGAGAGTTTCCAGAGCAATGTTCAGGCTGTGTTGGCATGCCCCTTGAGAGGGTGCCTTGACAAGCAGATCGTCTAAGTAAGGGATCACCGAGTGTCCCTGAGAGTGTAGGATTGCCACCACTGTTGCCATAACCTTGGTGAAGACCCATGGGGCTGTCGCCAGGCCAAAAGGCAGTGCCACAAACTGAAGGTGTTCGTCTCCTATGGCGAAGCGCAGGAAGCGCTGATGCTATGGTGCAATCGGTACGTGGAGATAAGCATCTTTGATGTCGATTGATGCCAGGAAATCTCCTTGGGACATTGAGGCGACGACGGAGCGGAGCGATTCCATCCGGAATCGCCTGGTTTTTACATGCCTGTTGAGCAGTTTTAGGTCCAGAACCGGACGGAAGGATCCGTCCTTTTTTGGCACCACGAACAAGTTGGAGTAAAAACCGTGACCCCGTTGCTGAAGAGGAACAGGGATCACCACTCCTTCCGCCTTCAGAGTGCACACCGCCTGCAGAAGAGCCGCGGCCCTCTCGGGGGGCGGAGAAGTTCTGAAGAAACGAGTCGGAGGACGAGAGCTGAACTCTATCCTGTAACCGTGAGATAGAATGTCTCTCACCCATCGGTCTTTTACCTGTGGCAGCCAGGCGCCGCCAAAGCGGGAGAGCCTGCCACCGACCGAGGATGCGGTTTGAGGAGGCCGAGAGTCATGAGGAGGCCGCCTTGGGAGCGGTGCCTCCGGCGGTCTTTTTAGGACGTGACTTAGACCGCCATGAATCGGCGTTCCTCTGATCTTTCTGAGGCCTTTTGGACGAGGCGAATTGAGACCTGCCCGCGGGCCGAAAGGACCGAAACCTCGATTGTACCTTCCGTGGTTGAGGTCTGTTTGGTTTGGACTGGGGTAAGGATGAGTCCTTTCCCTTGGATTGTTTAATGATTTCATCCAATCGCTCACCAAACAAGCGGTCGCCAGACAATGGCAAACCGGTTAAGAACTTTTTGGAAGCAGAGTCTGCCTTCCATTCTCGTAGCCACATGGCCCTGCGGACTACCACCGAATTGGCGGATGCTACCGCCGTACGGCTCGCAGAGTCCAGGATAGCATTAATGGCGTAGGACGCAAACGCCGACGCCTGAGAGGTTAAGGACCCGACTTGCGGGGCAGATGTACGAGTGACTGTATTAATCTGCGCCTGACAAGCTGAGATAGCTTGGAGAGCCCATACGGCTGCGAATGCTGGAGCAAAAGACGCGCCGATAGCTTCATAGATGGATTTTAACCATAATTCCATCTGTCTGTCAGTGGCATCTTTGAGTGAAGCCCCATCTTCCACTGCAACTATGGATCTAGCCGCCAGTCTGGAGATTGGAGGATCCACCTTAGGACACTGAGTCCAGCCCTTGACAACATCAGGGGGGAAGGGATAACGTGTATCCTTAAGGCGCTTGGAAAAACGCTTGTCTGGACAATCCCGGTTTTTCTGGACTGCCTCCCTGAAGTCAGAGTGATCCAGAAACGTACTCAATGTACGCTTGGGAAACCTGAAACGGAATTTCTCCTGAGAAGCTGACTCCTCAATTGGAGGAGCTGGGGGAGAAATATCCAACACCTGATTGATGGTCGCTATTAGATCATTCACAACGGCGTCACCTTCAGGTGTATCTAGGTTGAGAGCGGCTTCAGTATCAGAATCCTGATCTGTTACCTCCGCTTCATCCTCCAGAGAGTCCTCGTGCTGAGACCCTGAACAGTGTGATGAGGTGGAGGGAATTTCCCAGCGAGCCCGCTTAAGCGGCCTGGGACTGCGGTCCGTGTCAGAGACCTCACCCTGGGACCTATGGGTCACCCCAGGGTCCCTTTGCTGTTCCAATTGAGGGGGACCTGGGGTCAGAGACTGAACAGTGCCCGGGACCTGAATCACCGGTCTGGACTGTAAGGCTTCTAGTATTTTAGAAGACCATCTATCCATACTCTCAGACATTTTGTCAGCAAAAGCTGCAAACTCCGTCCCTGTCACCTGGACAGTGGGAGCAGGTGGTTCCACCTGGGCCACCTGTAGCAGAGGCTCCGGCTGAGTAAGTGCCACAGGGGCCGAGCATTGCACACAATGAGGGTCAGTGGAACCTGCCGGTAGTATAGCTGCACATGAGGTACAGGTTGCAAAGTACGCCTGTGCTTTGGCACCCTTGCTTTTTGCGGACGACATGCTGTTGTCTCCTCTGAGAACAATCCAGGAGGGTATATAGCCAAAAATCAACAGAGCGACCGTACAGTGCAAATGTATAGCCTATAAGCCTATATATATATATATATACACTTCGGCACTCAGTGGGGCCAGCACCGCAGGTGCTGCTTACCGACCGCACAGAGCGGTTGTGTGATCACCAGAATCCCTGCCTGGGTCTCCCTGTGATGTCTCTCCTCTCCAGCGTCTGAATCGCTGACAGGAATGGCTGCCGGCGTTCTGTGGGGAGGAGGGGACCGTGGGCGTGCCCAAGAAAAGTGCGGGAATCCAGTGCCCCAGTGTACTGAGTGAGGAGGGAGGAGGATACTAATGTATGCTCCAGCCCTCGGCGCTGACGATCTGTGCAGCGTCCCGCCCTTCCCCTGACTGGCAGGCCTGTGGGCGGGAATATACGACACTAGGCCGCAGAAGCCGGGGACTAAAGTTATAAGCGCGGCCGGCAATAAGCGCGGCCGCGCGGTAGTCCCCGGCGCACTAACACACCCAGCAGTGCTGCAATGTGTATGGCACAAGCGCTCCATGCGCGGTAGTCCCCGGCGCACTAACACACCCAGCAGTGCTGTAATGTGTATGGCACAAGCGCTCCATGCACGGTAGTCCCTGAGCACTAACACACCCAGCAGTGCTGTAATGTGTATGGCACAAGCGCTCCATGCGCGGTCCCCACGGGGACAGAGTACCTCACAGTAGCAGGGCCTTGTCCCTGACGATACCCGGCTCCTGTCCAGCAGATACCCCAGGGGCTGCGGAGGGAGCACGGTCCCCGTGCCTGGAGACCGATTCGGATCCCACTTCACCCAGAGCCCATAAGGGATGGGGAAGGAAAACAGCATGTGGCTCCTGCCGTGTACCCGCAATGGGTACCTCAACCTTAACAACACCGCCGACAAAGTGGGGTGAGAAGGGAGCATGCTGGGGGCCCTGTTATGGGCCCTCTTTTCTTCCAACCGACATAGTCAGCAGCTGCTGCTGACTAAGCTGTGGAGCTATGCGTGGATGTCAGCCTCCTTCGCACAAAGCATGAAAACTGAGGAGCCCGTGATGCATGGGGGGTGTATAGGCAGAAGGGGAGGGGCTTTACACTTTTAGTGTAATGCTTTGTGTGGCCTCCGGAGGCATAGCTATACACCCAATTGTCTGGGTCTCCCAATGGAGCGACAAAGAAATACACTATAATAAGATCCAGTACTCATATTCTAATACTGTCATCCACAAATAAAACAAAAACGGTCCTCCAGTGAGGTAGTTTTACCGACTGTAATAATAACATATTAATGCGTCAGGCAATGAGCTGCTGAGTGTGGCTAAGTACTGGCCGTTTGGCCATTTTTTATCATCAATTGTGATGAACACGAATCGCTGTCACAGGTGGAGGATTCAGTGGTGGCCGCGAGTAACCTGACTGACATCATCGGTGATCGCGCGGCTCACTTCAGTTGCTGCTTGGAGGTGATAGAGAGCGGTCATTGTGTGTGGCCGCTCCTGTCACCTTCATGTAGCAGAGCTGAGAGCGTCGTGGGACATCCATGGACTACGGCGGACCTGGATGGGTTTTTTGGTTTTATTAAATTGGTTAACAAGGATGTTTATTTGTTTTAATTATTCTAAATAAAGGATTTTTTGAATGTGTGTTTATTTAATTTTATTAACAGGTTAAACTTGGAAGTTATCTTGGAGAGACGGCTGCCATGTTTAACCTAGGAGTTAGTGGCAGCTATGGGGTGCTGCCATTAACTCCTTATTACCCCAATTGCCACCGCACCAGGGCAATTCAGGAAGAGTCGGGTAGAGTCCCGGGACTGTCGCATCTAATGAATGCGGCTTTTCCTGGCGGCTGCTGGCTGATATTGTTAGGGTGATGGGCTCCCCATAACGTGGGTCTCACCATCCTGAGAATACCAGCCTTCAGCCGTGTGACTTTACCATGGCTGGTATCAAAATTGGGGGGGACCGCACGCCATTTTTTTAATTATTTATTTATTTTACTACACAATATAGACCCACCCACTGGCTGCTGTGATTGGTTGCAGTGAGACAGCTGTCACTCAGCATGGGGGCGTGTCTGACTGCAACCAATCATAGGCGCCTGTGGGCGGGGGAAGCAGGGAATAATAGATTGAATAATGAGCGGCCGGCATTTTCAAAATAGTTAGAGCCGCCGTAGCTTTTGCACAGCTGTTCATCGCCGTGCTGGTGATCGGGGATCGGTATGTATGAGACAGGGGGAGATACAGACCGACCAACAAAGAAATATTGACAAAAAAAAGGGATATTGACTGACAGCCACATAAAAAATAGATTGACCGACATCGCTCACAAAAAAAACGCACACGGACGGTACGTGTAGCACACGGACATGCTACGTGTGCCGTCCGTGCAGGCACGGACCCATTGACTTTAGCGGGTCCGTGCCTGCGTAATGCCGGCGAAAAACGGACATGTCGAGCGTGTTGGAAAACACACACACGTACAAACGACAAGGACACACGTTCCATGTGTTTTTACGTGTGTGTGCCTGCTACCATAGGGTAGCATTGGTCTACGTGTCTCTGTGCCGCCGGTACGTGCAAAAACGTACCAAACACGTACCGGTGGCACGGATGTGTGTTGGAGGCCTTAGGGACTCCACTCTCTTAGGGACCCCAAAGTTACTAGGTTATAGGGACATCTGTCACCATGTTTTTGCTACCTCATCTGAGAGCAGCATAATTTAGAGACAGAGATCCTGATTCCAGCGATGTGTCACTTGCTGAGCTGTTTGCTGTCATTTTGATAAAATCAATGTTTTCTCTGCTGCAAGTCTAAGGCGGGCTTTACACGCTGCGACATCGCTCCCCGTCGCACATGCGATATGTGGTAATTGCTGCCGTAGCGAACATTATCGCTACGGCAGCTTCACACGCACATACCTGGTCGGCGACGTCGCTGTGACCGCCGAACAATCCCTCCTTCAAGGGGGAGGTGCGTTCAGCGTCACAGCGACGTCACCGCGACGTCACTAAGCGGCCTGCCAATAGAAGCGGAGGGGCGGAGATGAGCGGGACATGACATCCAGCCCACCTTCTTCCTTTCGCATTGCTGGCGGGATGCAGGTAAGGAGATGTTTGTCGTTCCTGCGGCTTCACACACAGCGATGTGTGGTGCTGCAGGAACGAGGAACAACATCGTACCGGCAGCAGCAGCGATATTATAAAAAGGAGCAACGTGTCACTGATCAACGATTTTTGACATTTTTGCGATCGGTGATCGTCGCTCCTAGGGTTTACACGCTGCGATGTCGGTAACGGCACCGGATGTGCGTCACTAACGACGTGACCCCGACGATATATCGTTACCGATGTCTCAACATGTAATGCCCGCCTAACAGTTATAGAGAGCTCATGAATATGTTGCACTACCTAGAAGCATGCCAAGTAGTCCACTACTGCTGATTAAACAGTCATTTTATGAAAACAACACTAAGCATCCTAGTAAGTGACACACCACTGGAATCGGGGTCTCTGCCCTTATGCTGCTCTTAGATTAGGTGGCAAAAATGTGGTGACAGATTCACTTTAAGATTGTGTAAGGACCTATGGTGACTTCAGTCACATGACCAAAGATCTCTGGCAGGAGTCTAAAAGAACTGAACAGGAGACAGGATGATATACAGGACTGGCATTAGGTAGAAAGGAGTGCAAAGTAGACAATTTCATAGGGCGCAGATTCTCCTAGGGGCCCCAGCATTTAGATACTGAAGAGAAGACTGCTTAAGGACCTTTGTGACAACACGTCATGTGACTATGGCTTCTATAAATGGATAATGATCCTAAACACAAGTCAAAATCGACAATAGACTACCTCAAAAGGTGCAAGCTCAAGGTTTACAATGATCTTCACTGTCCCCTGATCTGAACATCATTGAAAATCTGTGGCCAGACCTCAAAAGAGCAGTGCATGCAAGACGACCTGAGAATCTCACAGGAATGGAAGAATTTTTCAAGTAACAATGGATGAAAATCCCTCAAACAGTATGTGAAATACCCTTGATTGGCTACAAAAAGCGTTTACAAGCTGTGATAAATGATGCCCAAGGGGGTGCTACTAGGTATTAACAATGCAGGGTGCACAAACTTTTGCAGTGCCCAGTTTCTTTTTTTTTGTTAACTTAAAAAAAATGTAAAACATGAATATATATATATATATATATATATATATATATATATATATATATATATATATATATATATATATACACACATATATATATACACATATATATACACAGTGCCTACAAGTAGTCTTCAACCCCCTGCAGATTTGGCAGGTTTGATAAGATGCAAATAAGTTAGAGCCTGCAAACTTCAAACAAGAGCAGGATTTATTAACAGATGCATAAATCTTACAAACCAACAAGTTATGTTGCTCAGTTAAATTTTAATAAATTTTCAACATAAAAGTGTGGGTCAATTATTATTCAACCCCTAGGTTTAATATTTTGTGGAATAACCCTGGTTTGAAATTACAGCTAATAATCGTCTTTTATAAGACCTGATCAGGCCGGCACAGGTCTCTGGAGTTATCTTGGCCCACTCCTCCATGCAGATCTTCTCCAAGTTATCTAGGTTCTTTGGGTGTCTCATGTGGACTTTAATCTTGAGCTCCTTCCACAAGTTTTCAATTGGGTTAAGGTCAGGAGACTGACTAGGCCACTGCAACACCTTGATTTTTTCCCTCTTGAACCAGGCCTTGGTTTTCTTGGCTGTGTGCTTTGGGTCGTTGTCTTGTTGGAAGATGAAATGACGACCCATCTTAAGATCCTCGTTGGAGGAGCGGAGGTTCTTGGCCAAAATCTCCAGGTAGGCTGTGCTATCCATCTTCCCATGGATGCGGACCAGATGGCCAGGCCCCTTGGCTGAGAAACAGCCCCACAGCATGATGCTGCCACCACCATGCTTGACTGTAGGGATGGTATTCTTGGGGTCGTATGCAGTGCCATCCAGTCTCCAAACGTCACGTGTGTGGTTGGCACCAAAGATCTCGATCTTGGTCTCATCAGACCAGAGAACCTTGAACCAGTCTGTCTCAGAGTCCTCCAAGTGATCATGAGCAAACTGTAGACGAGCCTTGACATGACGCTTTGAAAGTAAAGGTACCTTACGGGCTCGTCTCGAACGGAGACCATTGCGGTGGAGTACGTTACTTATGGTATTGAGTGAAACCAATGTCCCCACTGCCATGAGATCTTCCCAGAGCTCCTTCCTTGTTGTCCTTGGGTTAGCCTTGACTCTTCGGACAAGCCTGGCCTCGGCACGGGTGGAAACTTTCAAAAGCTGTCCAGGCCGTGGAAGGCTAACAGTAGTTCCATAAGCCTTCCACTTCCGGATGATGCTCCCTACAGTGGAGACAGGTAGGCCCAACTCCTTGGAAAGGGTTTTGTACCCCTTGCCAGCCTTGTGACCCTCCACGATCTTGTCTCTGATGGCCTTGGAATGCTCCTTTGTCTTTCCCATGTTGACCAAGTATGAGTGCTGTTCACAAGTTTGGGGAGGGTCTTAATTAGTCAGAAAAGGCTGGAAAAAGAGATAATTAATCCAAACATGTGAAGCTCATTGTTCTTTGTGCCTGAAATACTTCTTAATACTTTAGGGGAACCAAACAGAATTCTTGTGGTTTCAGGGGTTGAATAATAAATGACCCTCTGAATAAACTTTTCACAATTTAAAAAAAAAAATAAAAAAAGAAATAACATTCTTTTTTGCTGCAGTGCATTTCACACTTCCAGGCTGATCTACAGTCCAAATGTCACAATGCCAAGTTAATTCCGAATGTGTAAACCTGCTAAATCTGCAGGGGGTTGAATACTACTTGTAGGCACTGATATATATATATATATATATATATATATATATATACACACACACACACACACGTACATACATACATACAGTGGGTACGGAAATTTTTCAGACCCCTTTACATTTTTCACTTTGTTTCATTGCAGCCATTTGGTAAATTCAAAAAGTTCATTTTTTATTTATTAATGTACACTCTGCACCCCATCTTGACAAAAAAAACAAAACAGAAATGTAGAAATTTTTGCAATTTTTTTTTAAACAAGAAAAACTGAAATATCACATGGTCATAAGTATTCAGACCCTTTGCTCAGTATTGAGTAGAAGTACCCCTTTGGGCTAGTACAGTCTAGTCTTGATGATGAAAACAAGTTTTTCACACCTGGATTTGAGGATCCTCTGCCATTCTTTCTTGCAGATCCTCTCCAGTTCTGTCAGGTTGGATGGTGAACGTTGGTGGATAGTCATTTTCAGGTCTCTCCAGAGATGCTCAATTGGGTTTACGTCAGGGCTCTGGCTAGGCCAGTCAAGAATGGTCACAGAGTTGTTCTGAACTCACTCCTTTGTTATTTTAACTGTGTGCTTAGGGTCATTGTCTTGTTGGAAGGTGAACCTTCGGCCAAGTCTGAGGTCCAGAGCACTCTGGAAGAGGTTTGCTTATAGGATATCTCTGTACTTGGCCGCATTCATCTTTTCTTCAATAGCAACCAGTCGTCCTGTCCCTGCAGCTGTAAAACACCCCCATAGCAAGATGCTGCCACCACCATGTTTCACTGTTGGGATTGTATTGGGCAGGTGATGAGCAGTGCTTAGTTTTGTCCAGACATACCACTTAGAATTATCACCAAAAAGTTCTATCTTTGTCTCATCAGACCAGAGAATCTTGTTTCTCATAGTCTGGGAGTCCTTCATATGTTTTTTTTGCAAACTCTATGCGGGCTTTCATATGTCTTGCACTGAGGAGATGCTCCAGTCGGACCACTCTGCCATAATGGCCCGACTGTTGTAGGGCTGCAGTGATAGTTGACTTTGTAGACCTTTCTCTCATCTCCCTACTGCATCTCTGGAGCTCAGCCACAGTGATCTTGGGGTTCTTCAAAAACCTGAAGAGTCTTGATGAGAGAGGTAAAGAAGAGTTCTGGTGGTCCCAATCTTCTTCCATTTAAGGATTATGGAGGCCACTGTTGTCTTAGGAACCTTAAGTACTGCAGAAATTCTTTTGTAAACTTGGCCAGAGCTGTGCCTTGCCAAAACTCTGTCTCTGAGTTCATTGGGCAGTTCCTTTGACCTCTGTTAGTCTGATGATTCTCAGTCTGACATGCACTGTGAGCTGTGAGGTCTTATATAGACAGGTGTGTGCCTTTCCAAATCAAATCATTTTTTTCCTCTCACTGAGAACATTCAATAATTTTCCAAATCAAGTCCTATCAGTTTAATTAAACACAGCTGGACTCCAATGAAGGCGTAGAACTATCTCAAGGAAGATCACAAGGAAATGGATAGCATGTGACTTAAGGTTGTGCGACATGGGCAAATCGCTGCCCATGGCGCACAACATCGCCCAGACCCGTCACACTACTTACCTGCCCTGCGACATCGCTGTGACCGGCGAACTGCCTCCTTTCTAAGGGGGCGGTTCGTTCAGCGTCACAGTTGCGTCACTGAACCGCCGCCCAATAGAAGCGGAGGGGCGGAGATGAGCGGGATGAACATCCCGCCCACCTCCTTCCTTCCGCATTGCGGGCGGGAGGCAGGTAAGGAGAGGTTCCTTGTTCCTGCGGTGTCACACGTACCGATGTGTGCTGCCGCATGAACAACATCGTTACTAGCGCAGCAACGATATTCGAGAATGGACCCCCATGTCACCGATGAGCGATTTTGCACGTTTTTGCAACGATGCAAAATCGCTCAAAGGTGTTACACGCAACGGCATCGCTAAAGCGACCGGATGTGTGTCACAAATTCCGTAACCCCAACGAGATTGCTTTAGCGATGTCGCAGCGTGTAAAGCGGCCTTTAAATATGAGTGCCTGAGCAAAGGGTCTGAATACTTATGACCATGTGATATTTCAGTTTTTCTTGTTTAAAAAAATTTGCAAAAATTTCTACATTTCTGGGGTTTTTTTCTGTCAAGATGGGGTGCAGAGTACATTAATGAGAAAAAAATGAACTTTTTTGAATTTACCAAATGGCTGCAATGAAACAAATAGTGAAAAATTTAAAGGGGTCTCAATACTTTCCATACCCACAATATATATATACATACACACACACATACATATACACATATACAGAGAAAATGTGTCATCTATATACACACACATACACACACACATATACAGAGGAAATGTGTCATCTTTAACTATATGCCTTTTAGAGATCATTTCATCTTCAACTTTCTCAACTTTTCTATGCCACTGTATATGCTCATTTAGTTTTTTTCTTCTTGGGTTTTGTCTGTGAAATGACCATAGTGTGAATGTCCTCTTACACATTGGACATATACCAACTTACGCTCCAGGTAATTTCTTTGGTTTTGCTGTAATTTCTTGTACTTTGTAAAAACAGGGGAGTGGCCCCCTTTATTAGCTAGGCATTTCATCTATAAAGCTCATCTAGGCAGGTGTCTTAATTGCTGTGCCTTTATACTGCTCTGCCCTTATCTATATTGAGGTCAACTGACACAAGGTAAGGTTTTAATACTAGAACAGGATAGGACCATCACAATTGGGTACACTTTGTCACACTGGGATAGCTTTTATGCTTTTTTTTTTTTTTTTAAATCAAAATATTGTTAACTAAATACCTTATACAGTGGTACCTTGCTTAAAGGGAACCGGTCATCAGAAATTTAGCTATAAAGCTAAAAAAGTTCCCCCCTCTGCAGCTCCTGGGCTGCATTCTAGGAAGCTTCCTATAGATTTTGTGTCACCTTTTATCCCAAAATAAACACTTTATAAACTGGTACCTTTTCGTATGTAAATTTCTTCATTTTCCATGTGGGCGGGCTGTCTGATGTACGTTGCTGTTCCTCCATCATATTGACGCCGCCCCCGAACGCTGAATTTGAAAGTTCAGGACACCGCCCCTGGGTGCCCGTGGTCCAGCGCATGCGCTGTTCCATTGTAGCGGTGCCGTGCACTGTGTGCACGTGCGACCGCTGTGACGCTTTGCGCGGGCACGAGGTTATGGGCGGCGCTGTTAGTGTCATCAGTAAGTGCCGCCCATAACCTCGTGCTGAGCATGATGGGAAGGAGGGGACGTCCGGGCATCATTCCTCCAGCGCTTGCGCATAACGCTGGAGGAATAGGTGAAAGGGCGGTCACGAGGTTATGGGCGGCGCTGTTAGTGTCATCAGTAAGTGCCGCCCATAACCTCGTGACCTCGTGCTGAGCATGATGGGAAGGAGGGGACGTCCGGGCATCATTCCTCCAGCGCTTGCGCATAACGCTGGAGTAATAGGGGAAAGTGCGGTCACGAGGTTATGGGCGGCACTTACTGATGACACTAACAGCGCCGCCCATAACCTCGTGCCCGCGCAAAGCGTCACAGCGGTCGCACGTGCACACAGTGCACGGCACCGCTACAGTGGAACAGCGCATGCGCTGGACCACGGGCACCCAGGGGCGGTGTCCTGAACTTTCAAGTTCAGCGTTCGGGGGCGGCGTCAATATGATGGAGGAACAGCAACGTAAATCAGACAGCCCGCCCACATGGAAAATTAAGAAATTTACATACGAAAAGGTACCAGTTTATAAAGTGTTTATTTTGGGATAAAAGGTGACACAAAATCTATAGGAAGCTTCCTAGAATGCAGCCCAGGAGCTGCAGAGGGGGGAACTTTTAGCTTTATAGCTAAATTTATGATGACAGGTTCCCTTTAACGAGAACAATCCGTTCTGGGACTGTGCTTGTTAATCAAGGTACTCGTTCAGCAGAGCAAGATTTCCCATAGGAAATCATTGCAATGCTGACGATCCGTTCCACAACTTCTAAAATGTCCCATCCTGGTCCCCTATTCTATCATTCCACACATGCACAAACACACACAAACAGACACAAACTCACACAAACACACATGCACGCACGCACACACACATATTATATGCTCACCTTACCTTCCGTTCCATCGCCGGTCTCCTGGGACTTGCTGTTCTCTGGTATGGGGCCGGGCTGTGTAACGCGTTACCATAACGACGAGACAGGAAGTTCCCGGCCAGAGCGCTGACGTCAAAGGCAGAGCCGCTTGCCTCTGATTGGCCAGCGCTCTGCCTTTCATTAGCGATGACAGGAAGTTCCTCCCTCGTCGCTATGGATGCAGATACACAGCGTGGACTGGAGCGGAGCGGCGCACTACAGCACCCAGGAGGCCGGCGATGAAACGAAAGGTAAACATATTATGTTATATTATATGTTCACCTTACCTTCTGTTCCATCGCAAGCCTCCTGGGTCTTGTAGTTCGCCGCGAGGACGTCGCGATGTACCTGGGAACTACAAGAACCATGAGACTGGCGGTGGAACGGAAGGTAAGGTGAGCATAATACTGTATGTGCGTGTGTGTTTATGTATGTTTGTGCGTACATGTGTGTGTTTGTGTGGACTGCAAGTGCGGGTCAGAGTGTGGTGGATGGACGAAACCGGAAGTGTGAGCGGTGAGAATTTCGCTCGTACAGCAAAGCTTTCTCGTAAAGCGGGTTACAAATTTACAGAAAGCTTTGCTTGTTAAGCGAAATTCTCGTTAAGAGGGTTACTCCTTAAGCGAGGTACCACTGTATAGGCCGTGTGTATTTAGTCCTGTCTGTTACCTGGTGACGTGAGGGGCTGGGGAACCTCCATCATGACGTCCTTGTACAGATCTTTGTGTCCTTCTAAATACTCTCACTCCTCCATGGTCTCTAATTAAGTGTCCTTTCAGTGCAATTCTATTTTCTTATCGATAATGGATTTTTATTGGTAATTGCATACTTTTGTTTGTCATTATTTATTACAAATGACTATACTTTGTAATGGTGTATTTTTTTCTTTTATTATTTATCCTTAAAAGAAGATTATAACTATGAAAATAAATTCAGTGAATTCTCTGATGGGCAACAATAATTGATTTATGTGTAAAACATTTCTTAAAAATGACTTGTCCCAAGATGAATATTCTCACATTTAGGTGGATTAGATTTCTTAGAATATTGCTCACATTCTGAATACGAAAATAATATTTCCCTGATTTGTAAACCATTTGAATTTTTGTAAAACATTTCCTCATCTAAACATGAAAATGGCTTTTCCCTGTGTGAATTCTTTGATGTTCAACAAGATTTGATTTCTGTGAAAAACATTTCCCACATTCTGGACATGAAAATGGCTTCTCTCCCGTGTGGGTTCTCTGATGTCTTACAAGAATAGATTTCTGATTAAAACATTTCCCACATTCTGAACATGAAAATGGCTTTTCCCCTGTGTGAATTCTCTGATGTGCAACAAGAACTGATTTCTCTGTAAAACATTTATCACACTCTGTACATGAAAACAGTTTCTCAAATGTGTGAATTCTTTGATGTTTAACAAGATTTGATTTATTTGTAAAACATTTTCCACATTCTGTACATGAAAATGGCTTCTCCCCTGTGTGAGTTATCTGATGTGTAATGAGACTTGATTTAAAGCTAAAAAGTTTCCCACAATCTAAACATGAATATGGCTTCTCCCCTGTGAGAGCTCGTTGATGTTCACCATCTCTTCTGTTATTTTTATTTTGCTCAACAGTCTGTAATGAATCAGAAGATTGGAGCTGATGTAAAGGATGAAATGTTAGATCTTTACTGTTAAGGGCTGAAGGTATATCTGGGATAGAGGCATGCTCTTTACATGTATCTGGTGTGATATCTTGATCATCTGCTTTAAGGTATGAAAATATTGGATACTTCTGTGAACACTTGGTATAGTGATCTATCAAATATAAACAATAGAATTTTTTAAATATTATAGCCTCAAGAGTATATTTTAATATTTAATAACATTTCTATATAAATGATCTTACAATTTGTAGTAAATTTAAATTTTCAATTAAAATAGTGGCAAAACTGTGACAAACAACAGGTATTGAAATGGTCCCGATGGATGTCTGATTGGTGTCTGTTTTGTTGCCCATTGCCCTCCTTCCCCACAAAGAAAGTTTGGCGAACTAATGGGATGCCAAAGTATTACTTACAATACCAGTTAAATAATGTTGTATTTCGATAGAACATACACCAAATATGCTTATCTTTTTATTTAGTTTTGGGGGGGGATTTGGAATTTATACATATTTTACATATAAATTAACTTACAATCGCTTATACTGGATACTGCAGTACATTAGTATTGCATTATAAAGTGAAAATAAAATTCTTACATGAACCACAGCCATAGGATGTACTTCTTAGAAGGACCAAGATGACGGCGATGAGAGGCTTCGAAAAGCCCCTTGCTGCCACGGCAGCACATTAGTTTGTCAAACTTGCATTGTGTTGAAGTAGGGTAATGGGTGACAAAACAGACACCAGACACCAATCAGATGTCACCAATTAGATTCATGTAAATCAGAGGTGTGAAATTACATTTCATGAAGAGCCATTTGAGAGACACTTAATTTGGGGAGAACTGGACCAATTAATGAAATTATCCTGCGCATTATTAATATTATTATTAATAACATTAGTTTATAATATTAATTCTGCTCAATATTAAGCAATAATATTAAAGGGAACCTGTCACCAGATTTGGCGACTATAAGGTGCGGCCACCATCACTGAGCTCTTGTACACAGCACTAATTTGGCAAAAGCCAAATTATAATGCAGGACAAAATAGTCAGCACAGACCAAGATAAATTCTATAGATGAGTACGCTAAGCAACTGATTAAAATTCAAAAACCTTTATTGTCTATGCAAAATAATTTAAAATCAATGGACACGTGTACAACAATGAAGTGAGTAGGAGATTATACAGAACAGCAATATATGCAGGTAAGTAGAATCACTTCATAGTATTCAAAGAATCGTGTCCACCATTCTCCCCTGGAAGAAGGCAGCACGCTGAAACACGCGTCGGGAGTGAGGGGCCTTACAGCACCTTATCAGGTATTTATTACCCTTTGAACTATGTTTTTTTTCAGTATAGTACCTTTTAAGACAGGCTATGGGAGTCCATCCCCTATGTACGATGGTACTGGCCATATAGTATTTTCTATGGACCTAGGAACATAACCTTTGGGTCTTCCATGAGCCTGACTTTTACTAAACATTCTGACTGTCATTTAATAGAGGGATTTCATTAACTTGTTTAAAACTTTCTTTTTTAAATTTAGTTCAGTTATTAGATTGCAGTATACAATATATACCTCAGGTCTTTGATATAGATACTGATATCGTGGGGTCAGATTCATGTGGATTATTTATGCCTGGAATATATAATATCATTATCCCTCCTCTCTTGCAGAAGGCAGTTGCATTGTGTGTAAACTAACCATTGCTTGTATAATTATTGTCACCCACTTATGAAAACTATGAAGTGATTCTACTTACTGGCATATATTGCTGTGCTGTATAATCTCCTGCTCACTTCATTGTTGTACGCTTGTCCGTTGATTTAAACCTCTTTTGCATATACAATACAGGTTTTTGAATTGTAATCAGTCACCTAGCGTACTTTTCTAAATGATTTTTTTCCCTAGTATTATACTGACCATCTGATGTCTTCATCTGTTTTCAGCGTCGCTTCAGTCGATGTCCGGCAGCTTGTGACCTGCTTGGATCACTCCAGTTTTCATAGAGCAAGCTGAGATCACTCTTCAATATAAGTCTGTGAGAGCATCATTCTGGCTCTCATACACTTAATCATCATATTACATGGCACTGTATACTTACAATTGATCATTTTGCCTTTCTGCCCAGTAAATTCTTCTTTTCTCTGCTTTATGTAAAAACAGGAAGTCTCTTGTCCCTGCATGAATCATTCTCGCCAAAACTCCTGACCCACCTGCTCCCCTCCTCCGCCCTGCCATTGACGTTGGCAGTGACTCTTGTCTCAGTCAGTATAAATTGACTCTCTGTTTCTACAAAAAGCTTAGAAGGAATCAGCTAGTCAGATTTTAATCATGTTATGTCACAGACGTAAGGGAAAACAGGCATTAACTGTATAGAATGGCAAAATGAACAAATCTAAGTACGTAGTGCTATATAATATGATGATTGCATTATACTAAGAGGATACAAACTTTGATGGAAGTGATTCTTTAAGAGTAAAATCCACATCCAAAAAATTGGATGAACAAACCCTAAAATATTCAACATATATTTCACAAGCTACTGACCTATTAGAATTTACATTTTTGGATACTGCTCACCTGTTTGATTATCTATAGGTATCTCCTCTTTACACCACTCATCACCCCTCACATATGTCTCTGTAGTATTAACATGGGTCAGATCTTCACCCTGAAACAAATATAAAAATCACAGACAGAAAAGATTATAAATTGACATGATGACCACAAATTACATAATAGCTGTAGTTAACACAGAGCTGAAGGTCTCCTGTACAACCAACCTGTCGGCTCCTAATTCTAAACAGTAGACTCCAAAACAAGAAAATTGTGAGAAGATCCACACAACATCTAATGTCTATGATCAGCTTTATCCTGTCAACTCCACCAAGTATGAAACATACACTAAATGGCCACTTTATTGGAGACACCCAAGTATTTTTTTGGATTTTCTTGGTCTTCTGAAAACATATTAAAGATTCCACTAGGTGTTGAGCTTGTTCTGTAGGAATATTGTCCAATTAGATGGAGGTACTGACAAGCTCTGAACAAGGCGTTCCAGCCTAGTCCCAGGGATGCTCTATAGGACTAAGATCTGGAGACTGTGCAGGTCAAAAAAGCAAAAATAAATTATAAGCCCATTATGACATGGTACATTGTCCCTCTGCAATAGGGTAAACAGCTGCCATAAAGGGATGATCTCGCTCTTCCATAATGCCTACTTAAAGGGAACCGGTCACCAGTTTTATGGCCTATAAGCTGCGGCCACCACCAGTGGGCTCTTCTGAAGCCTGTGTGCATGACGCGTCCACGTCATACACACTCGCCGGCACTGAGGTCTGAAGTATTGTAGTGCGCCTGCGCAGGACCTCAGTGCCGGCGAGTGTGTATGAAGTGGACGCGTCATGCACACAGGCTTCAGAAGACGGAAGAGCAAGATGGCCGAGAGAAGAGGCGTCGGTCTCGGAGAACAGCGCCGCCCACCGGGCCAACCAGCACCACATCGACCGGTTTAGGTGAGTATTATAAAGTGTTTTTTATGTTCTCACAGCGGCCTGCGCTCTTATATACAGCATGTTAGAATGCTGTATATAAGAGCCCACTGGTGATGGCCGCAGCTTATAGGCCATAAAACTGGTGACAGGTTCCCTTTAAGTCCTAGTGTCCAAACATCCATCCACAGATGTTAAAGGACCTATGGTGTACTCAAAAACATTTCCCACACTGTTACTCCACCATCCTTCAATCTTGACACCTGATAATAATAATAAATAAAATTATTATTATTAATTATTATTATTATGTTACTCCACCATCCTTCAATCTTGACACCTGATTGGAAGGGTACATAGATTACTCATGCTGCTTATCCCAGATTCTGAGCAACACAATTCTGCATTCATTTAACCAAGCAATGTGTTTACATTGCTCCACGAGATCATTTTTGCTCTCTTTTGCCTAGTTAGTTTTCTTTCTATTTCCTTTTGACAGCAATGGCACTAGAAATCATCATGTGCTGCTGTAACCCATAGGTGCAAAGCCACAAGTGCATCACACATTAGTTGGACACCAGCATTGAATAATGCTGTACTGTATTTTTCATGACATGACTGTGCAATACTTGTTCTCGGAACGAGTCTCAATATCTTCTTCAACGAGATATTTACATTCTAAGGTTTCCCTTTCATTTTCATTGAATGTTTTTCTTCGATTACAATATTCTTAGAATACTCTTGTAACCGCTACAAGTAAAAAACCCTGAAAACGTTAGCAGTTTTTATATACTGATCATGGCCAGCTAATCAAACATTTTCCTTATTTGAAGACTCTCAAATTAATCAATCTTCATATTCAAATGTGGATTCATACAAAAAAATCACTTAATTTTCTGCTGTACTGCGGGGTCAGAGGTCTAATTTCCATACAAAAACAAGTTTCAATTGGGAAAGGGTCACCGACTCTAATAAATTGTCTGTTCAGTGTATAATACTGGTGGATAAATTAAGACTGAGCACAAGACCTTCACAGCCGTCAACACATCATAGGGAGATTTCATGACACCTTCTCTCCATCTACCTGATGATCCTGAGGAACATCGGGATTTTCTTGTTTACAGTCCTGTGGAAGAAGAGGACGGGGACATCTCTCTGGTGTTGTCCTCTCACTGGATAGAACTGGAAGAAACACATACAGGGACTGAATTAATTCCTTACATACAGATAATTATAGGCCGTGTGTATTTAGTCCTGTCTATTACCTGGTGATGTGAGGGGCTGGGGATCCTCCATCATGACGTCCTGGTACAGATCTTTATGTCCTTCTAAATACTCCCACTCCTCCATGGAGAAATAGATGGTGACATCCTGACACCTTATAGGAACCTGACACATACAATGATACCGTCATCCCCCAATCCCTTCATAGTGTTACTGTATAATGTCCCAGCATTCCCAGCAGTGTCACCTCTCCAGTCAGCAGCTCAATCATCTTGTAGGTGAGTTCTAGGATCTTCTGGTCATTGATGTCCTCATGTATCAGGGCATGAGGTGAAGGTCCTGTGATTGGGCTCAGGGGTCTTCCCCATCCCTCAGACAGAGGGTCCTGACAGCGCTCACCAGAGGTCTTCACTACTGTGTAATCCTGGTTATGGAGAAACACATTAATAAATCTCACTACAGACATTTCCAGAGTCCTCACCTCTCCAGTTCTGTGCATCTGTTATTCCCATAGATAAGAATGATGTAATGTGACGTCATTAGAATCTCTCACCTTTCCAGTAAGATGGAAGAGGATCTCTAGGGTGAGGTGTAATATCCTCTCCGCCATCTTGTCCCTGTCCCTATCCATTCTTGACGGCTCAATCAGGAAAATTCTCTTATATAGAAGATCTCCGAGAGGATCAGATATTGTAGGGACCTGAATGGAGAGAAGATGATAATGTAACATCAGAAAGATCCCATGTAAGAAATCTCCAGAGCTGTTACCGATCACTACATCCAGTCCTGTCCCCGTCCTTCCCCCGGTATAACACACAATCCAACTATAGTCACACACAGAGATTTATCACAGAATACCTCCAGTCCAACTACAAAGACACAGAACTAATCTAAAAGGAAAATGTAATATATCTGAATCTTCATTAGAGGGAACCTGTCACCGTTTTCTTCAGTATTGACCCAAAAGTATCACCTTCTGTAGCTCCTGGGCTGCATTCTATGCGCAGGCGCGAGATTCAGCCCAGTTCGTGGATGATAACAGAGGCGTCAGGCGCATCAATCATCAAAGGAGGACAGCAAACAGGTGTAGGAGGGGGACACAGGTGCTGAAAAAGAGTATGTCCAAGTTATGTCTGGGGTTTGCAAGGGGAGTCAGGAACAAGGTGCACCTTCATAGAATGCAGCCGAGGAGCTGCAGAAGGTGATACCTTTGGGTTAATACTAAAAAAAACTGGTGGCAGGTTCCCTTTAAATATTTCAGAAAAATAAGCCACAAAGTTATAAAGGGACACAGTGCCTGATATAGTGGTAGATTGACTTTCAAAAAGGTATTGTTATCCTTATTAAATTGTGACCCTTATTGTTAGCTACATTACACAATGAAGGCTGAACAGGTTATTGTTATGATGGGAAATGGCTGACTATGCATGTCCACAACTAATATTATTTTACCCTAATCATACTACGCTTATATATTTAGTCAATACTATATTTATACCAATCTCATACTGTGTGCCTATCTTCTTTGTATTTTTTAGCGATATGTTTTCACCTGTTAAATATATACTACTTTAATATTAGTTCATGGTTCTCTTCTTTTCTTCAGGAACTTGTTCTGGGACTTAAAGATTGTGGTTTTCAAGGATATTATATTGAAGTGCTATTTTTAACTCTTGTTTCCACATATGATATTATTAATGATCTGTAAAGCCATAAAGTGCAGGAACATCCACAGAGATCAGGATGGCAGAATCGGGACTTTAGTAACAGATAATGATAGAACATTAATATACCCTGAAAGTGACAACATAGAGCGGACGACGGCCATTATAGTGTCACGAAGACTATGGGATAGAGAGGAACTGGCGCTCCTAAGCTGTCCCTCAAGCTAGGGAGCCATATGCTATCCCTAATCTCAGGGATACTCCTGATGGTGGAGATGCCGAAATCTCCTTCACTGCCCTGCTCCTGACCAGTCCTGATCTTATTGGCCCCTCCCCAGGGAGGGACGAGACGGGAGTGTGATGAAACTCACAGTAAAAGACAGACAATGGAAAACCAAACCTCTGTCAGCACACACACACACACACACACACACACGTTAAGACAATAAGAGATTCAAGAGGAAAAACAAGAGCAGGAAGGAAGCTACAAAACAACAGGGGTAAACTCCCCAACTGCACCAAGCAATAAGCACTACTATTTCCAGAAAGTCTGGGACACCACATCTCACAGACCAACAAAGAACAAACTATAGCTGGCATGGTTGGAAAGATTCAAGCAGCATAAATAGGAGAGGAGCAGATGTGATAGGCCTCCACACAACATATGATCATCAAAGGCGCAAGCAGACCAGCAGAGGTTAACTTTGTCTAGCCTGCCTATTTATCAGCACACAGCAGGTCGATGCCCAAGTCTGCCTGTATTGATCCCAGACACCAGAGAAACCATGAAGCGGCGTGTCAGGATCTTAAATTTGAACAGAGCCCCATGCCGCCATGACAGTCTGTGAAGCTTGTGCAAAACTCCGGGTCACAAGTAGAGACTGTACAGTAAGAGAGCAGCAAGCAGCTTCATGAGACAAGTGACGCAATCTAATCCAGTTGTAGCAGTGTTTACCCCCAGTCATCCTCCATGAACCATAACGTAGTGAGGCCTCCATTAGGATTCCCTGTCCCATATCTGATAGGACACGTGTGCCTGTTTGATTCTGTGTGCAGGGTTTTCCCTGATGCACAACTCTGCGACAGTCAGTACTTCAGTGACCTTCTACCACACTTTCAATTGAATGTAACAGGTGTTAAAGGGTTGGGGTGTGATCACCTCTGCCAACAAAGGGGACTAATACCAAGAGAGGTAGAAAGGGGGTTGTTGTTGGTGTTGTGTCTTGGAATGGCTAGTATTTGTTCCTGCAGCCAGATCCCTCTGCTACCAATTGGACTATTGGAGTTCTACTTTTTCAAGTTTTGCACTGTCTTGACCATTCTGCTGGATTTAAAAGGATATTCCTATCTCCAAGATCCTATCCTAATATGTAGTAGGTGTAATAATAAAAATATTAGCTAATACCACCAATTAGAGATGTAGTATAGTTCTTCTGATTAGGTATGTTGATTACCTCATGTTAAGGGCATTGCAGGACCTTAGGTATCCATGGTTACGATCACACATATAGTCACAGTTACTTAGTTGCTAGTGGTCATAGATGCCCAATGTCCTGTAATGCCCTGAACATGAGATAAGCAACACAGTGAATCAGGAGAACTTTACTACATTTCTAATTGGAGGTATTTGCTGATATTATTATTATTATTATTATTATTATTACATCTGCTACATATTAGCATAGGATATTGGAGATGGGAATACCCCTTTAAGGAGCTACTCTAAAGACCAGTGTCTTATTTTCCTTGGCATCAGATTAGGCTGCTTTCACACATCCGTTTTTTGCTGAGCGGCACAACACGGCGCTTTGCAGAAAAAACGCAACCGTTTTTTTTTTGCCTCCGGTTGCGTTTTTTTTCCTGCATAGACTTGCATTAGCGCCGTATTGTGCCGCATGGCCTTGCATTGCGTCCGTTTTTTGCCGGATGCGGCATATTTAGCCCATGCGGCGGCCGGATGGAACGTTGCCTGGCACGTTTTTTCGTGCAGTGAAAAAACCGCATCTCACCGAATCCCGCGCGATTTACAATGCAAGCCTATGATCGCCGGATGCGGCAAAAACCGCAACCGGACGCCGGATGCGTTTTTTTGCACTGTGCATGCTCAGTATCAAGCCGCATCTGTCAAAAAACGGACGGGCCGCATGGAAAAACTCATGCAACGGATCCGTTTTTTTCGTCGCATCCGTTGCATAGGTTTTTCAGCCGGATTGAACCGCACTGCAAAAAAACGGATGTGTGAAAGCAGCCTTAGGCCCCCTTCACACGTCCGTGAAAAACACGCACGTGTGTTACGGGCCGTTTTTCGGGTCCGTGTCCCGTTTTTGTGTCCGTTTTTATGGTCCGTGTGGCACCTGTGTGAATTGCGTATGCTAGCTGTGTTTGTGTGCAGAACGTCCGTGTGTGCGTGTGGAATTAACGTGTATGTGTACGTGTAATGTCCGTGTGTAATGTCCGTGTGTGTGATGCACAATGTCGTTTATAAATGTCGGCTGACAGCAGACAGAGTTGCGCGATGAGAATGAACTCGGGTGAACTTCACCCGACTTCATCCTCATACCGCGGCTCTGTCTGTGTCGAGTACTGATTAGCGGTCACCTGTGAAGGATTCACCGGTGACCGCTAATCCCCCGATTGACTGAAGTGTCCCCCCCTCTCTCATACTCACCGATCCCCGATCACCGGTGCTGCACGGCATTCACACGGCTGCGGCGGCTTTTACTATTTTGAAAAAGCCGGCCGCTCATTAAACAATCTCCTATTCCCTGCTTTCCCCGCACACCGGTGCCTATGATTGGTTACAGTGAGACACGCCCCCACGCTGAGTGACAGGTGTCACACTGCACCCAATCACAGCAGCCGGTGGGCGTGTCTATACTGTGCAGTAAAATAAATAAATAAATAATTAAAAAAAAACGGCGTGCGGTTCCCCCCAATTTAAAAGCCAGCCAGATAAAGCCATACGGCTGAAGGCTGGTATTCTCAGGATGGGGAGCTCCACGTTATGGGGAGCCCCCCACCCTAACAATATCAGTCAGCAGCCGCCCAGAATTGCCGCATACATTATATGCGACAGTTCTGGGGCTGTACCCGGCTCTTCCCGATTTGCCCTGGTGCCGTTGGCAAATCGGGGTAATAAGGAGTTATTGGCAGCCCATAGCTGCCAATAAGTCCTAGATTAATCATGTCAGGCGTCTATGAGACACCTTCCATGATTAATCTGTAAGTTACAGTAAAAAAACACACACCAGAAAAAATCATTTATTAGAAATAAAAAACACAAACACATTCCCTCATTACCAATTTATTAACCCCGACAAACCCTCCATGTCCGGCGTACTCCACGGACCTCCAGCGTCGCGTCCAGCTCTGCTGCATGGAGGTGACAGGAGCAGCAGAAGACACCGCCGCTCCGGTCACCTCCACACAGCAAATGAGGTGAGTAGCGCGATCAGCTGCTGTCAGTCAGGTAACTCGCGGCCACCGCTGGATCCAGCGGTGGCCGCGGGTAACCTCAGTGACAGCAGCTGATCGCGCTACTCACCTCATTTGCTGTGTGGAGGTGACCGGAGCGGCGGTGTCTTCTGCTGCTCCTGTCACCTCCATGCAGCAGAGCTGGACGCGACGCTGGAGGTCCGTGGAGTACGCCGGACATGGAGGGTTTGTCGGGGTTAATAAATTGGTAATGAGGGAATTTGTGTGTGTTTTTTATTTCCAATAAAGGATTTTTTCGGGTGTGTGTGTTTTTTTACTGTAACTTACAGATTAATCATGGAAGGTGTCTCATAGACGCCTGACATGATTAATCTAGGACTTATTGGCAGCTATGGGCTGCCAATAACTCCTTATTACCCCGATTTGCCAACGGCACCAGGGCAAATCGGGAAGAGCCGGGTACAGCCCCAGAACTGTCGCATATAATGTATGCGGCAATTCTGGGCGGCTGCTGACTGATATTGTTAGGGTGGGGGGCTCCCCATAATGTGGAGCTCCCCATCCTGAGAATACCAGCCTTCAGCCGTATGGCTTTATCTGGCTGGTATTAAAATTGGGGGGAACCGCACGCCGTTTTTTTTTAATTATTTATTTATTTATTTTACTGCACAGTATAGACACGCCCACCGGCTGCTGTGATTGGGTGCAGTGTGACACCTGTCACTCAGCGTGGGGGCGTGTCTCACTGTAACCAATCATAGGCGCCGGTGGGCGGGGAAAGCAGGGAATACGAGATTGTTTAATGGGCGGCCGGCTTTTTCAAAATAGTAAAAGCCGCCGCAGCAGTGTGAATGCCGTGCAGCGCTGCGCCGGAGATCGGGGAACGGTAAGTATGAGAGAGGGGGGGAAACTGACCGACAGAGAGACAGAGAGACTGACCGACGGACTCAGGGAGATTGACCGACATACACAGAAATAGAAAGAATAGCCGACATCACTAGAAATAAAAACACCAAACGGACACGGACTATAGGTATATGCATACGTGTTTACTAACGTGTGTGCACATACCCATAGACTTTCATTGTGTCCACGTGTGCGTGCTCCGTGCAGATAACGGACATGCATCCGTGCCAAACGCAAACACATACGGATCACGGACACGCACACACGGACATAATGAAATAACGGACGTGTGACCACAATCATAGATTAACATTGGTGCACGTTTGGCCGTGTCTCCGGTATATACGGAAACGGACCAAACACGCACGTGTATCACGGACGTGTGAAGGGGGCCTTCCAGGCAGCATCCCCAGATTTGTTCATGTTGCTGTGTTACAGACTCTGATGAATTACATCTATGGTTGTTGGAATATTCTCCACGTGATCATAAAGATTCTTGGATTGTTCACCGGTCTGCTGCCCCTGCCTGCCTCATCACACCAATACAGGCAGATCTCCTGATATACCAACTGAGACGGGAACACGTTCTGTCTCCTGGAGTGTGAACGCAGCACTGAGGGGGTTAATGCCACCTGCGCCCAGTAATGGGGAATCTCCACATACCTCCTCCTGCAGAGCCGCACACTAGATATATGGTAGAGGCTAAAATGTATGGGCTCCTTCCAGGTTAGTGGGCGTAACCAGCTTGGTTAATAGGCGTATATGGCTGCTCTGTTCTTCCAGGACCTGTGATGATGTCACATGGAGGGGAGGAGTCAGGGGGGTCACATGATCAGCTCCTCAGTGTGTGCAGGACTCTGCTGTGCTAGGTGTCATGGGGCTGGATGAGGGGAAGGTTATGTGTGGGGTCAGGAGGGGTTTACAGTGTGGATGTAGTAGAGCCGTGTGTGTCTGACGTGTGTACGGAGCGGAGCCGTATGTGTACGAGGTGTACGGAGCGGAACTGCGTGTGTATGATGTGTACAGAGCAGAGCCGTGTGTGTACGAGGTGTGAGTATAAAACAGAGACGTGTGTGTACAATGTCTGTAGATACTTGTATACACTGTGTGCAGACTTATTAGGCAAGTTGTATTTTAGAGGATTTTTTTAATATTGATCAATAACTATGTTCTCAATCAACCCAAAAAACTCATAAATATCAAAGCTTAATATTATTGGAAGTTGGAGTGGGTTTTTCTTAGATTTGGCTATCTTAGGAGGATATCTGTTTGTGCAGGCAACTGTTACTGTGCAGAATTATTAGACAACTTAATAAAAACCAAATATATTCCCATCTCACTTGTTCACTTTCACCAGGTAAACCAATATAACTGCACAAAATCTATATATATAACTGCCTTATTCTGTCTGTCTGTCTGTCTTGCTCCAAAATTGTGTCCTTACAGTGACAAACAGCGGATTGGCCGCTGGGCTCGCCATGGCCCCGCCCCCCCACACAGATTGGCCCCTCGCGTCGGCTCCGCCCCCTCACAAGGATTGGCCTCTTGCCCCGGCCCCCTGCACGCATTGGCAACTCGGCCACGCCCCGCCCCCTCACGCATTGCACGCTCGCTCTGGCCCCGCCCCCCGCACGCATTCCCCGAATCGACTCCCAGGTGAGTGCTGTACCCCCGGGAGCCCACCTCACCGTACGTCGGTGTACACTGGTGTGGGCTCCCGTGCGAGCGGGGGGCGGGGTACGCTGCTAACCATGGAACACATCGAGTAATATTGTAGCATGGTTACCAGCGTACACCGGCTCCCAGGTGAGCGCATCAAGGTCCTGCAGCGGCGGAACACACACACACGCATACACATCAGATCACACTCACTCTCACACACACCTCACACACACACATCAGATCGCATCCACACACTCACAACATCCCGTGATATCGCTTGCTTCTCGGCGGCGATACTGTGCGTGCAGTGAACTTCCAGGACCTGCCAGAAGATCACATGGCCAGAAGCATGTGGTATCTCCGGATGTTGTGAGTGTGAGCGCGTATGTGCGATATTTGTCAGTGTGTGTGTGCGTGTATGCGATCGTGTGTGTGTGCGTGTGTTCTGATGTGTAAGTGTGTGTGTGTGTGAGTGTATGCGATCGGATCTGTGAGTGTCGGCAGAGGAGCACGGCGTGCAGCACAGCTGCTGGGACTGCCCACCGGTGGGCACAGGGAGAAGTGGGGTGTGTGTGTGAGTGTATGCAATCAGTGTGTGCGTGTATATTGTCTGATGTGTGACTGTGGAGCACGATGGGGGGTGCACAGCATGGGGGATGGAGCACGATGGGGAGTGCGCAGCATGGGGGATGGAGCACGATGGGGAGTGCGCAGCATGGGGGATGGAGCACGATGGGGAGTGCGCAGCATGGGGGATGGAGCACGATGGGGGTGCGCAGCATGGGGGATGGAGCACGATGGGGAGTGCGCAGCATGGGGGATGGAGCACGATGGGGAGTGCGCAGCATGGGGGATGGAGCATGATGGGGAGTGCGTAGCATGGGGGATGGAGCACGATGGGGGGTGCGCAGCATGGGGGATGGAGCACGATGGGGTGTGCGCAGCATGGGGGATGGAGCACGATGGGGAGTCCGCAGCATGGGGGATGGAGCACGATGGGGAGTGCGCAGCATGGGGGATGGAGCACGATGGGGAGTGCGCAGCATGGGGGATGGAGCACGATGGGGAGTGCGCAGCATGGGGGATGGAGCACGATGGGGAGTGCGCAGCATGGGGGATGGAGCACCATGGGGAGTGCGCAGCATGGGGGATGGAGCACGATGGGGAGTGCGCAGCATGGGGGATGGAGCACGATGGGGGGTGCGCAGCATGGGGGATGGAGCACGATGGGGGGTGCGCAGCATGGGGGATGGAGCACGATGGGGAGTGCGCAGCATGGGGGATGGAGCACGATGGGGAGTGCGCAGCATGGGGGATAGAGCACGATGGGCAGTGCGCAGCATGGGGGATGGAGCACGATGGGGAGTGCGCAGCATGGGGGATGGAGCACGATCGGGAGTGCGCAGCATGGTGGATGGAGCACAATGGGAAGTGCGCAGCATGGGGGATGGAGCACAATGGGGAGTGCGCAGCATGGGGGATGGAGCACGATGGGGGGTGCGCAGCATGGGGGATGGAGCACGTTTGGGAGTGCGCAGCATGGGGGATGGAGCACGATGGGGAGTGCGCAGCATGGGGGATGGAGCACGATGGGGAGTGCGCAGCATGGGGGATGGAGCACGTTTGGGAGTGCGCAGCATGGGGGATGGAGCACCTTTGGGAGTGCGCAGCATGGGGGATGGAGCACGATGGGGAGTGCGCAGCATGTGGGATGGAGCACAATGGGGAGTGCGCAGCATGGGGGATGGAGCACAATGGGGAGTGCGCAGCATGGGGGATGGAGCACGATGGGGGTGCGCAGCATGGGGGATGGAGCACGATGGGGGGTGCACACCTCCCCCCAAAACACACACACCGCCACACACGCACTGCACAACACACCACACACACACTGGGAACCACAAACACTTCCCTACACAGACACCCACACACACAGACAACGCCGCACACACACAACACCCGACACACAAACACCGTGGCACACACAAATATACGCACATACCGCACAACACACACATTGCACAAAACATACCTCCCCCCAAAACACACACACACACCCCACACCCACACAAACCGCGCAACACACACACAACGCTACAGACACAGCGCTCTACAAACAACGCAACACACAAACAACACCGCTCTCACCCCCCGCCACACCCAGACAACACCCAGAACATGTACAGCGCCCTACACAAACACTTGGTAACTACACACAACAACATATATATATATATATATATATATATATATATATATATAACAAAAATCATACATTAACTACACAATACGTAAACTCTAGAATACCCGATGCGTGGAATCGGGCCACCTTCTAGTGTAGAAATAAACATTTGTGACATGCAAAAACAAAACCCAAAAAATTAGTGACCAATATAGCCACCTTTCTTTATGATGACACTCAACAGCCTACCATCCATAGATTCTGTCAGTTGCTTGATCTGTTTACGATCAACATTGCGTGCAGCAGCCACCACAGCCTCCCAGACACTGTTCCGAGAGGTGTACTGTTTTCCCTCTCACATTTTATGAGGGACCACAGGTTCTCTATGGGGTTCAGATCAGATGAACAAGGTTTCACCTAGGTGTCACACCGCTCTGATCCCTGGAGATCATAACATCTAAGGCTATTATGCCATTTTGAAAAAGTAAAAATCTCCTGATGAGCTCCGTTGGTTATTCATATGGAGTGAAACGCGTTGAGATGAGATGAGACCTTAAGGAATTCATGATATGAAAATTTGAATATTCTCTAGGCACCTCAGAATTTCCAGATAAGTGCAAAGCCTTATTGTTGTAAATATTGAGAAAAAAAGATCTCTATTGACTATTTCCTGGTGGCTAATAACCAGACCTATAGGGCTTTTTATAGGGCCAGCCGCCGAGGAATGGGGGCACCGGAAAAATAAGGGTGTACTCCATTGCCAGGCAGGAGTGAGACGATTGAGGGATAGCTTATACTGGGAAATATTGTAAATGTGTATGTATCATATGAACCAGGTGTCAGAGATCTAGGTGGTCTTTTTCACTATAGAGACTTTTTATGATTATTGTTTGAGAGGGATAGAGAAGGGATACACAAGGGCGAGCCACCGAGGAATGGGGGCATCGGTCAAGTTAGGATACACTCCATTGACAGGCAGGGGAAGTCCTTGTGAGGGTAAGATTAAGGACATGATTATATTTCCATTTGTCCCCCTCTAGCATTAATGCTTAGCCTAAGGCGGGCTTTGCACACTGCGACATCGCAAGCTGATGCTGCGATGCCGAACGCGATAGTCCCCGCCCCCGTCGCAGCTGCGATATCCTTGTGATAGCTGCCGTAGCGAACATTATCGCTACGGCAGCTTCACATGGACTCACCTATCCTGCGACCGTCGCTCTGGCCGGCGACCCGCCTCCTTATTAAGGGGGCGGGTCGTGCGGCGTCACTGCGACGTCACACGGCAGGCGGCCAATAGGAGCGGAGAGGCGGAGATAAGCGGGATGTAAACATCCCGCCCACCTCCTTCCTTCCGCATATCCTACGGAAGCCGCGGTGACGCCGGTAGGAGATGTTCCTCGCTCCTGCGACTTCACACACAGCGATGTGTGCTGCCGCAGGAGCGAGGAACAACATCGGACCGTTGCGTCAGCGGAATTATGGATTTCGCCGACGCTGCACCGATGATACGATTACGACGCTTTTGCGCTCGTTAATCGTATCATCGAGCCTTTACACACTACGAAGTCGCATGCGATGCCGGAAGTACGTCATTTTCAATTTGACCCCACCGACATCGCACCTGCGATGTCGTAGTGTGCAAAGTGCCCCTAAGAGTATTGTATTTCCTCTACCTTCCACCTCTCAACTGTCTTAAGTAAAGTGATTTAGACACCTTCTTAAACTTTCACTTTATAAGTATTGTTGTTTGTTTGTCTTGGTTTGAGGAATTTTTAATGTATATGAATAAAGAGATAGATTTTAATATAAGTCATTGAAAGGAAGTAGAGATGGTGATAACCCTGACATTGGGGGTTATTGTTTTTCAGGTTATACTCATCATTTCTGTTATCTGTGGGAATCTCTTCTTTACACCACTCATCACCCCTCACATATGTCTCTGTAGTATTAATATCTGTCAGATCTTCACCCTGAAACGGATATTGTAAAAGTCACAGACAGATGGAGAAGTCGCGTGAAATGATTCAGAACAGAAAAGATCATAAATAAACATGATCAAAACTGACAACTGTAGATGTCACAGAGCTGCAGGTCTCCTGTATAATCCAACCTGTTGGAACCAGCAGTTTCCATTACCGGAAAATTGTGAGAAGATCCAGACAACATCTAGTGTCTATGATCAGCTTTATCCTTTCCTCTCCACCAAGTATAAACATTCATCGGATGGCCACATTATTAGAGACATCCATCTTGAGTCAGGTTTGATCTCTTTTTGCTTTCAGAATGTAGCGCCGGCGTCTCTGCAGAGACGCTGACTAAACGCCCCAGTCAGGTCACATCCTCCCCTGCACTCCCCCAGCCATCTATGTGTGCTGCTGCCTCCTTCACCTCCCAGGCTCTGTACATACCATACAGGATTCCCAGAAGTGAACCTAAGAAGCGCAAACACACCGGCCCTCCACTAAAGGGACAGCGTGCTATGTCTAGGAAATGCCTCTCAGCCTATAGCTGAGAGACACTATGTATTTAAAGCACGCTCCCATTAGGAAAGGTGCCTTTGTACTGCCCCGGGGCTCGGCCAGCTGCAGAGCCACTCGGATCCGTGCTCGTCGGTGGGTGGCTTGAGCTCCTCCCGGACCCGGGGGGTCACGTCGCTTTGAAGGGATCCAGGCGCTACGTGAGGGGTGGTGTTCGGTGGGGAGGTTCACGGCCGGGGGCTGCGGTTGTTTGGGGGTTAAGTTCGTGACGCCACCCACGGTTTGTGGTGAGTGAGTCGGCACCACCGCTGCCGTTGGCTAGGCTCCCAGGGATGGTGTTATGCAGCTTGGTGTTGATCCCCTCCGTGGGCAGGGGTTGGTGGCCCCGGGGACTCGATTGGGGCGAGAAAGAGGTGCGGGCAGGATGGTGCGGTGCGGTGCGTGGCCATAAGGCAAATAAACTATGACAGATACACCGGAGTCTCTGGTAAACCTAAAGGATGGTGGTCGGTGCCCGCAGCCGGCTGCGCTTTGCCCCTTACTCAGGTTGGTGGTTCCCGCCTTTCTCCTGCACCTCTGTAGTAGAATGCTGACTTCCTTCGCTTCAGGAACGGGAGTCCGCTGCCCGGCTAGTGGATGTCGGGGAGCCCCTTTGCCCGCAGACGCTGGCCCGTGGGATCTCTATGCCTGGGCGGTGGCTTTCTATCCCCCTCGTTGGGCTGTTGCCTTCAGTTGGGACTTGGGTGGGAAAGAACCTAAGGTCCAGACCCCAATCAGTGAATTCGACTCGGTCCAGTGGCTTCTGGACCTCGTACTGGGTCTGAGTAGACCTCCTGGTGCTCCGGTTTCCGTTCGGTTCCCCGGTTTGGTACCGGCAGGCCACTACCCTGTTCCGGTCCCTGACGGTTCCACCGGCTGTCTTCCCGGCTCCTGCAGGCGGCCACCACCGTCTGCCTCCTGGCCACAGGGTATCCGGGCTCCTACCCAGATCCCTGACAGACGTTACTCTGTGACGCCCTGGACTAGCCAGGTAGTTGTGTCGCCCTGGGCAAGCCAGGGGACACAGGTCACACACCACCACACCCCACATCCCAGGTAGGCACACCTAAGCTGAACCAAAAATCCTTGTTGCCTTCCTCCAGAGGCTGATGATTCACACCAGGGGGTGGGCCAGGCGGTTGGCTCCGCCCACCAAGGAGATCACAGCTCTGGAGGCAGGAAGTACCAGGCAGATTAGCCCGGGGAGGGCAAGAGTGAAGTCTAGCTGAGGGCTAGCCAGGAGTAAACAACTAAGTGAAAGTAAAGAAAGAAAAGTGGTAAAGGAGGAAAGCAAGAGTGGTGACAGTGAGAGGAAAGCCTGAAGGTCCAGCTTTGTGCAGGGCAAGCCAGCAAGGTCAGCAACGGCGGTGACTGTCTGGAGGGGGACCGTTCGGACGTTCCTGGAAGGACCCCGTCGGCTGTGTGCCCGGTGGTCTGGAGCAGTGTTCCGAAGGACAGTCAGCACCAGGGCGGGGGCCTCTCGGACCCCGGCAAGGCTAGGAGTCGCCAAATTTGCCGAATCCGTCAGTGAAGGGGACGTAGATTCCCCCAACAACCAAGTCCCGATTGAAGGCAAAAGCTCAACCTGTACAGCAGAGACACCGGCCACCGCCAGGGCACCAGTCTCTGAGGGCCAGCGCCTGCGGGCAAAGAGTAGTGCTCCTCCGGCCCAGCTTGAAGCCGGGGAGCGGGTTACCGGTGGGGACCCATCGCAACCAACCGTACACACAGGTGCAAGGAAGAGGGACATCACCGTCACCTACCGGGAAAGCAGGTGCAGCCGTCCGTGGGACCGTCTTACCAGCCGTTTGGTTTACCGTAAAAACTGTGTCCACGTCTCAGGCTGAGTGAGTACCACCGTGCCGCAAGGCACAGCGCTGCCCCCGCGTCCCTGCGCCCACCAGGCCCTGCACCTCCCAAGTCATCACCGGGCCCCGGGATCACCAACCCCTACCCACGGAGGGGCAACACAACACCTAGCTGCTCCCCTTCACCATCCCCGGGATCCCCGCATCGAGCAGCGGTGGTGCTACACATCACCACAACCTTGGGTGGCGTCACGGACATTATCCCAACACTCCAAATCCCCTTTCACTCACGGGCGAGGAGCACCGCTCGAGAAACCCCCGGGATCCGGCCTACGGCTCGAGCCACCACTGAGCAGCCGGACCCGAGCAGAAGGGGTGAGCGCGGTGTGCTGACACCCTCCTCCCCGCCCGCGACAACTTGGCGTCACGAACAGGATCTTACCGCTCTGCCGTCTGGTAGAGGTGCGCCTTGTTACCGCCGGAGGTATCCGGCAGAAAAATTTCAGAAGCCACCATCTTTGGCGCGAAAAGTTCCCGCTCGAGCGTCTTCTCGAGCAGTAGAGGCGCGAAGGCCAAAACCCCGCCCCGAGAAGGGAGGGGCCGGAAAGAGCTAAGGGGGACGGAAACAAGATGTCTGCGCCCGACGGAGCCGCTGGAGGAGCGGTGGTCGCAGCCGCAGCGGCACCCGCGGATGGGAATGGACCTGCCCAGGTACCGGCGGGAGGTGCCGCGGCCCCCGCGCTCGCTCAGGTCATGCCGTTCTCCTTGCCCTATGCGCCCGGAGCTGCCTGGCTACCGCAGTATGACGGGAAACCGGATGCCCTACAGGCCTTCCGGAAAAAGCTTAACCCGTTGCTAGAGCTGTACCCCCTGACGGATAAGCAACGTGCAGCGATAGTGCTAGGTCAGTTAACCGGTGCGGCGGAGCAGGAAGCGGAGACCTGGGCCGAGGGGGACCGGCTCTCTGTAGCCACCATCTTTGAGAAGCTACAGACTGCCTTCGAGACCCGGACTGAAGCTGAGCTGAGGATGCAGTTTAACCAGTGCCGGCAACGAGCTGGGGATAGCATTCGGGACTATGCTCTACGTCTGCAGACCGCCCTCCGCACGCTGAAGCGGGCGAACCCTATTAATGAGGCGGATAGCAACAAGATGTTAGTGGAGCAATTTGCGCAGGGGATGAGGTCCCCTGAGGATCGTAAACAACTCAGGCTGTGGGCCCTGGAGCACCCTGATGTGGACTTTGCTGTGTTGAAGGAGCGGGCCATTAAAGCACTACAGCCCCCAGCAACCGAGGTTCTGGAACCCGCCCCGTGGCCCGTCGAGACGGCTCCCGTTGTGGCGGCCTCAGCCAAACCAACCTCTCCAACACCTGCAGCCCCGAGCAGCACAGTGGAAGAACTGGCAGCCCAGGTCCGTCGCATGGATGGAGACCTTGCCAAAATCCTGGCTGCACTACAACTTCTGACCAGGCCTCAGCCTCCAGCACAGATACAGCTTGCTGACAGTCCCGAGGATGTTCCCTGGATGCAGCGGAAAAGTGCTAACAATCCGCGGAGCAGACCCCCAATCTGCTACAAGTGCCGTAAGCCGGGTCATTACTTCCGACAGTGCCCGTTAAACGAGCAACCCCTGGGGCCCCGGGCCAATCCTCAGGAGTAGAACATCGTGGCCCCCCGGACTGGCGGGACCGATATATCGGGGCCCGTCCTATCATCCCCGTGGCTGTGGACGGCATACCAGTGATGGCTCTTTTGGACACTGGATCACAGGTAACTACCATACCGTATACGTTGTACCAGCGGTATTGGGCCGTAGACGAGCTGGCGCCCCCAGACAATAGTATAACGTTGATTGCCGCTAATGGACTTCCATTGACCCAGGTGGGGTATAAACAAGTGGCTATGACAGTGGGGCAAGCCGAACTGCAACACCAGGGTATGATTGTGATCATGAACGAACCCAGTGATCATAACCCGAAAATAGTGCTGGGAACCAATGTGATGGAGCACTGCATGGATGATGTGTTAACCCTATTACAACAGCTGGCCGCCACAGCGGCAGGGAGCCGGCAGAGGGCTGTGCAGCGTGAGATCCGAGCCCTGATGTACCGCCAGCATGTAAGCTCAACAGGAGGGGAGATTGGTGGAGTGAGAGTGATGGATGTTGCTCCATTGACTGTGCCCCCTAGGAGTGAGATGATGATCTGGTGTAGGGCAGCAGTAGGGTCTCAGGGGCGTGACTACCCTGCAATGATGGAGCCCCTGCCTTCCAAGCACTGGCCCACTGTAATGGCCGCCCGAGGGGTGGTGGATGTGAAGAAAGGGAGAGTGCCTGTGAGAGTGCTGAACTGTGGAGAGGAAGAAGTCAGGCTTCCCCGGTATGCCACCATTGCCAAGCTGCTCACCCTGGACCCTCACACTATCCATGAAGCCAGTCCATCCACACTCCCACCTCCCACCAGCACTTCCCCACACCAGGGGGAGACAAAGGAGTGGCATCAAGAGCTACATGTAGGCACTGATGACACCCCTACACATCACAGGGCAGGGGTATACAGGGTGGTGCAGGAGTATGAACAGGTTTTTAGTAAGCACCCCCTAGACTTTGGGCGGATTAAGGGGGTCCAACACCACATCCCCACCGGTGAACATCCCCCTATCAAAGAGAGGTATAGACCTATTCCCCCTGCACATTACCAGTGTGCCAAGGATATGTTGAGGAATATGAAGGAGGCAGGGGTTATTAGGGACAGCTGTAGTCCCTGGGCCGCTCCGTTGGTACTGGTCAAGAAGGATGGTACCATGCGGATGTGTGTGGACTACCGGAAGATCAACCAGATAACCCATAAAGATGCCTATCCATTACCTCGGATTGAAGAGTCTTTGGCTGCGCTGAGAACTGCAAACTACTTCTCGACCCTTGACCTCACCAGCGGATACTGGCAAGTGGCCGTGGCCCCAGAAGATCGGGAGAAAACCGCCTTCACCACCCCGATGGGGCTCTGCGAATTCAATAGTATGCCGTTCGGGCTGTGCAACGCCCCAGGAACCTTCCAACGGCTGATGGAGTGCTGTCTGGGACATCTAAACTTCGAGACCGTCCTGGTGTACTTGGATGATGTGATTGTTTATTCCCAGACGTACGAAGCCCATCTGGAGCACCTGGCCGAGGTGTTCGCGTCCCTTGCCAAGTATGGGATGAAATTGAAGCCCTCTAAGTGTCACCTGCTGAAACCCAGAGTGCAGTACCTGGGGCACGTGGTGAGTGCAGATGGTGTTGCCCCTGACCCTGAGAAGATTACTGCCATCCAGAGCTGGCCGAGGCCAACCACGGTGAGGGAAGTAAGGCAGTTCCTGGGCCTGGTGGGGTACTACCGGCGCTTTATCAAGGGATACACGAAGATGGCGGCCCCCATGCAAGACCTCCTCGTGGGACAGACCAAAGGTGGTAGACCCGTTGGAGCCCCACTGTCGTGGGAGGACAAGCATGAGGAGTCCTTTTGCCAGCTGAAGGCGGCCTTGACCGGAGAAGAGGTCCTGGCATACCCTGATTATGGGCGCCCGTTCATCCTCCACACGGACGCCAGTAACGTGGGGCTAGGAGCGGTCCTATCCCAGGTCCAGGATGGAAAGGAGAAGGTGATCGCCTATGCTAGCCGAAAACTCCGGCCGACCGAAAGGAACCCTGAGAACTACAGCTCCTTCAAGCTCGAGCTATTGGCATTGGTGTGGGCTATCACGGAGCGGTTCCGCCACTACTTGGCGGCAGCAACATTCACCGCGTTTACGGACAACAATCCGCTGACTCACTTGAACACGGCCAAGTTGGGCGCGCTGGAGTAGCGGTGGGTAGCCCGCCTAGCCAATTATGATTTCACCATAAAGTACCGGGCCGGTCGCGTCAACATCAATGCGGATGCACTCTCCCGAATGCCCCATTTGTCAGAAGAGGGGTGCGAGGATGACGACCTCGAGGAGATCGAGTTGCCTGCGTTTCACCAGCCGCCTACTGCGAGGGTACAGGTACATCAGCAACGAGTGGATCTGGATCCACGGCCCAGTCAAGAGTGGCAGGAAGCCCAGGACCAAGCGCCGGCTGTTCGCCTTGTCAAGACTCTGGTGGAACAAGGTGCTACGGGAATAGACCCTGCCGCTCCAGCCGAAGCCCAACGCTTGTGGAAGGAACGGAAACGGCTTTACCTACACCAAGGGAGGCTGTACCGTGAGCTGGTCAACCCGAAGACCCATGAGAAAATATGCCAGTTGGTCATTCCTCAAGCTGACGTCGCTACTGTCCTGCGAGCATACCATGATGGTGCTGGCCACTTCGGGTGGAAGAAGCTGGAGATGCTGTTGAGGGAGCGGTTCTATTGGAGTGGGATGCGTGAATCGGTGGAAGCCTGGTGCCGAGAGTGCGGTCCTTGTACGCTAAGGAGAAAGGACGAGACTAGCCACAGGGCACCCTTACATCCAATAGTCACCCATCAGCCGCTGGAATTGGTCGCCCTAGACCATGTCAAGCTCACCCCTAGCCGAAGTGGGTACACCTATGCATTGACCATGGTAGACCACTACTCAAGATTTATGGTGGTAGTCCCCGTTAAGGACCTGACTGGTCGAACCGCTGCTCGAGCGTTCCAGGCTTATTTTTGCCGACCCCATGGGTACCCCGAAAAGGTGCTGACTGACCAGGGCCCGGCCTTTGAAGCAGAGGTGTTCCACGAATTCTGTCAGTTGTATGGCTGCAAGAAAATCCGGACCACTCCGTACCACGCCCAAACCAATGGCATGTGTGAGAAAATGAACCACTTGGTCCTGGGGCTTCTCAAGACGCTACCACTGGAAGAACGGAACCTGTGGCCGGAAAAGTTACCCGACCTGGTCGACATGTACAATAATATCCCCTCTAGCTCGACGAAGTGCACCCCAGCGTATCTGATGAGGGCTCGGCCTGGCCGCCTGCCAGTGGATCTGGAGATGGGGTTGGAGGCCCCCGAAGCACTCCCTTCGACGGTGGAGTGGGGAAGTCGGAGGAGAGCACAATACCGGCAAATCCAGGAGTATGTGGAGAAAAACCTCAGTCGAAGTCGAGAACAGCAGGAGCACCGGTTCAATCAGAAGGCATCCGCGGGTCCTTTCCAGCCAGGAGATGTAGTGCTGAAACGGAAGAGGAAAGCCCACAAGCTGGATGATCAGTGGGAGCAAGTCCCTTATGTCATACAACCCACAGAATGGGAAGATGGGAAGGCCTACCAGATCAGTCGTGACCAAGGGGGCACCCTGGCCACCGTTTCCCGGGACCATCTAAAAAGGTGCCCCCCAGCGTTGAAGGCGGAGGCTGAAGTACCGGTTCCTCCACCAGCGGAGAAGGCAGCAGAGGTAATCCACACGGTAATGGGTGACTTCCCAGCAAACTGGCCTACACAGAACGGCGCGGTGATTCTTCCAGTGATACTGTTCCCACAACCCGTGGATGAAGAAGTAGTGGAAGCGGTTAACCGTGAGCCAGAACCAGTGCCAGTGCCCAGGGATGAACCTGTACCCAGCTCCCCTACGCCCCCGCCTGCCCCACACTATAGCCGGGAGGAGGAACCGATTGTTCCCTCTACCCCACTGTCTAGCACCACTGACACCGGGCCCCGAAGGTCCACCCGTTCCAACCTAGGTAGACCTCCACTTAGGTACCGGGAGACCGTTCTGTGAGTAAAAGGGGTCAGGGAATGTAAAGAGTGCTTGTTGTTTGAAAGTTTGAAAAGTTTTGAAAAATGATATGAAAAGATGATAACCGAAGTTTCACCTGATTCACCGTGTGATTTGCAACCGGCCGGAGCCGGCACCGTTGTCCCCGTGGGGACCGTTTAAAAGTTTTGCATGGGAACTATCCATGGACAAGCCCGTGAACTTGCAGGGCAACCACAGACGTTAGTGGCTTGTAAATATGTTGTTTACCGTTACCGTTTTCCGCAGGCCGCCTCCGGAGAGGCAGGTTAGAGGGAGGGCCCTGAGCAGAGCAGGCTAGGGCCCAGCCACCAAAGGAACCGGTGGCTACCCTCTGGAGGGAAAGGACAGATCCCGCTCGGGTACCGTGTGCTGGACTGTGGGTCAAGGGGTGCTGCCTGGGCTTTAGGGGCAGCATCAGGGCCAGGTTACTTGGGTGGGAGAGAGCGGAAACCGTGACCGTAAACCGTTTGAAACGTTAAAGTAAAAGTGCCTCCCGTTAAGGGAAGATTATTAAAAATGTCATATGTTATGTTTAACCCTGTTATCTCTTTTTACAGAAAATAAAACCGGTGTAGGACGGCAGCCCGCGGACGGTCTGCATTTTGCTAAGGGGGAATGTGTCGCCCTGGGCAAGCCAGGGGACACAGGTCACACACCACCACACCCCACATCCCAGGTAGGCACACCTAAGCTGAACCAAAAATCCTTGTTGCCTTCCTCCAGAGGCTGATGATTCACACCAGGGGGTGGGCCAGGCAGTTGGCTCCGCCCACCAAGGAGATCACAGCTCTGGAGGCAGGAAGTACCAGGCAGATTAGCCCGGGGAGGGCAAGAGTGAAGTCTAGCTGAGGGCTAGCCAGGAGTAAACAACTAAGTGAAAGTAAAGAAAGAAAAGTGGTAAAGGAGGAAAGCAAGAGTGGTGACAGTGAGAGGAAAGCCTGAAGGTCCAGCTGTGTGCAGGGCAAGCCAGCAAGGTCAGCAACGGCGGTGACTGTCTGGAGGGGGACCGTTCGGACGTTCCTGGAAGGACCCCGTCGGCTGTGTGCCCGGTGGTCTGGAGCAGTGTTCCGAAGGACAGTCAGCACCAGGGCGGGGGCCTCTCGGACCCCGGCAAGGCTAGGAGTCGCCAAATTTGCCGAATCCGTCAGTGAAGGGGACGTAGATTCCCCCAACAACCAAGTCCCGATTGAAGGCAAAAGCTCAACCTGTACAGCAGAGACACCGCCACCGCCAGGGCACCAGTCTCTGAGGGCCAGCGCCTGCGGGCAAAGAGTAGTGCTCCTCCGGCCCAGCTTGAAGCCGGGGAGCGGGTTACCGGTGGGGACCCATCGCAACCAACCGTACACACAGGTGCAAGGAAGAGGGACATCACCGTCACCTACCGGGAAAGCAGGTGCAGCCGTCCGTGGGACCGTCTTACCAGCCGTTTGGTTTACCGTAAAAACTGTGTCCACGTCTCAGGCTGAGTGAGTACCACCGTGCCGCAAGGCACAGCGCTGCCCCCGCGTCCCTGCGCCCACCAGGCCCTGCACCTCCCAAGCCATCACCGGGCCCCGGGATCACCAACCCCTACCCACGGAGGGGCAACACAACACCTAGCTGCTCCCCTTCACCATCCCCGGGATCCCCGCATCGAGCAGCGGTGGTGCTACACATCACCACAACCGTGGGTGGCGTCACGGACATTATCCCAACACTCCAAATCCCATTGCACTCACGGGCGAGGAGCGCCGCTCGAGAAACCCCCGGGATCCGGCCTACGGCTCGAGCCACCACTGAGCAGCCGGACCCGAGCAGAAGGGGTGAGCGCGGTGTGCTGACACCCTCCTCCCCGCCCGCAACATAGTCACAGACATAACATCACACACACCTCCTTCCCCTGGATAGTTAACACCAGTCAAACAGAACCCTTGTTGCCTCCCTCCAGGGTCTAATGTCCACACCAGGTGGGGAGGAGCCAGGCGGTTGGCCCCACCCACCGAGGAGTTCACAGGCCTGGAGGCGGGAAAAAGCAGTTAGAGTTTTTGGAGTTGGAGTTGAAAGTGAGAGAACAGAAACTGTCGGTGTCTGGGTAAGGACCCAGACACAAACAGCAAGGTCGGCAGACGGTGGTGGCCATCTGCAGGAGTTAGTGGACCTCTGCGGAACCGTAGGATCGGGGTCGGGCGGTGGCCCACCGGTACCGAACCGGGGAGCTGAGTGAAGCTAAGCACAAAGGCAGGGCCATAGGACCCCGACTAGGCTTGGAGCCGCCGACAACGGTCAAATCCGAGAGTGACCGGAACTCCAGGGGTTTCCTAACATCCAAGACCGGACAGAAGGCAACAGTCCACACCGTGAGGATACACAACAACCGCCATAGGCCAGAGATCCAAGGGCCAGCGCCTGTGGGCAAAACGGGCTCCTTTGGTACCTATACGCCGGGGAGCGGACTACCGTTGGGAAACCATCGGAGTCAACACATTCTACACAGGTGCAGGAAAAGACAGCCACCATCAACCTGTCCGGGGAGAGCAAAGGCACTGCAGCCGGCTGCGGGACCCGTCCATCCAGCCGTTTGGTTTACCAGAGACTCTGTGAATTTGTGCCTGAGTGAGTACCACAGTGCCATCCGGCATCGCGCCGCGCTGCCCCTGCAACCCTGCACCCCAGCTATCCAGCCTCCCCGTTCCACAACCGGGCCCCGGGATCACCAAGCCCTACCCACGTAGGGGACAATATCCTAGCTGCTTCCTGCCATCGCTCCCGGGATCCCCGTCACCAGCAGCGGTGGTGCCCATTATCACCCTGACCCATGGGTGGCGTCACGAACTATCTCCCAAAACAAACCACCCCCTTTTCACTCATGGGCGAGGAGCGCTGCTCGAGTCTCCGGGTCCGGCCCACCGCTCGAGCCACCGAGCAGCAGCAGCAGCCGCGGACCCGAGCGTAGCGAGCGCGGCCCCTCCGCCCGCGACAATTTGGCGTCACGAACAGGATAGAACCGATCTACCTACCAGTAGAAGTGCGCCTTGCAGTCCCTGCCAGCGGCGTCCGGCTGAAAAATTTGAAGTTCCGCCATCTTTGGCGCGAAGATTTTCCGCTCGAGCGTCTTCCCCGATCAGGGAAGGCGCGAAAGTGATGCCGCACCCCCTGAAGAGGGAAGTGCTAGAAAGAACCAAGGGGGGACGGGATAAAGATGTCTGCGCCCGACGGAACCGCTGGAGGAGTGGCGGTCGCAGCCGCAGCGGCGCCCGCAGATGGAAATGGGGCAGCCCTTGCTCCGGGCGCAAGAGCAGGGGAGGCCGCGGGTCCAGCGGTCGCCCAGGTAATGCCGTCCTCCCTGCCCTATGTGCCTGGTGCTACCTGGCTACCGCAGTACGATGGGAAGCCTGATGCTTTGCAGGTGTTCCGGAAAAAGATTAGCCCAGTCCTCAATTTGTATCCCTTGACTGACAAGCAACGGGCGGCGGTAGTGCTAGGGCAGCTAACCGGCGCGGCTGAGCAGGAGACGGAGACCTGGACCGACGCGGACCGGGCCTCTGTGACTACCATTTTTGAGAAACTCCAAACCGCTTTTGAGACCCGCACGGAAGCGGAGTTGCGGATGCAGTTTTATCAGTGGCGACAGCGGCCTGCGGATAATATAACAGACTATGCCTTGCGCCTGCAAACAGCCCTCCGTACGCTGAAGCGGGTGGACACTATTAACGATGTGGACAGCAATAAGATGCTAGTAGAACAATTCTTGCAAGTGCTGGGGTCCACGGAAGACCGCAAGCAGCTACGGCTGTGGGCCCTGGAACACCCCAATCTGGACTTTGCAGTATTGAAAGAGCGGGCCAGCAAGCCCCAACACCAGACGCTCCTGAGGCAGCCCCATGGCCAGCTGAAACTGCTCCCATCTCGGTGGCACCTCATCTCCCAGGTCTACCGGCCCCTGCAGCGCCTGTCGGGATGATGGAGGAACTGGCTGCCCAGGTCCGCCGCATGGATGGAGACCTCGCCAAGATCCTCGCCGCACTCCAGCTTCCAGCGAGAGTCAAGCCCCCAGGGAAGATCCAGCTCGCCGACAGCCCGGAGGACGTCCCCTGGATGCAGCGGAGAAGGACCAACGACTCACGGTATGGGCCTCCTATTTGTTACAGGTGCAGCAAGCCTGGCCACTTCTCTAGGCGATGCCCGTTAAACGAGCAACCCCTGGGGCCAAGGGCCAATCCTCAGGAGTAGAACCCAATGGCCCCCCTGATTGGCGAGACCGGTACGTTGGAGCTCGCCCCATCATCCCTCTGGCGGTGGATGGCATCCCGCTCATGGCCCTATTGGACACAGGATCACAGTTAACCACTATGCCATATACATTGTACCAGCAGTATTGGGGTACTGGTGAACTTGCTCCCCCTGATGATAGCCTGACCCTTGTCGCGGCCAATGGACTCCCCATGACCCAGGTGGGATACAAACAAGTGACCCTGACCGTGGGACGTGCGGAGCTAAAACACCAAGGAATGATTGTGGTGATGAATGAACCCAGTGACCATAACCCAAAAGTAATTCTAGGGACTAATATGATGGAGCATTGTATGAGTGAGGTGCTGAGTTTGTTGCAGCAGTTGGCCGCCACAGCAGGAGGGGGCCGACAAAGGGTTGTGCAGCGTGAGATCCGGGCCCTCCTATATCGGCAACAAGTGAATTCGAGGGGTGGAGAGATTGGTGGAGTAAGGTTGATGGATGTGGCCCCCTTGGTGGTGCCACCAAAAAGCGAGATGATGATTTGGTGCAGGGCAGCAGTAGGTCCACAGGGGCGCGACTACCCGGCGATGGTGGAGCCCACGCCTTCTGAGCACTGGCCCACGGTAATGGCAGCCAGAGGGGTGGTTGACGTCAAAAAGGGGAGAGTGCCTGTGAGAGTGCTGAATTGTGGGGAGGAAGAAGTTAGGCTTCCCCGTTATGCTACTCTTGCCAAGCTGCTTACCCTAGACCCTCACACCATTCATGAAGCTGCCCCTCCTACCTCAGCACCCCCCGCCAGTAACCATATACCCCCCCGAACCGTTAGAGGAGTGGTGCCTGGAACTGCATGTAGGCACTGAAGCCACACCCACGCATCACAAAGAGGGGGTATACAGGGTAGTACAGGAGTACGAAGAGGTTTTCAGCAAGCACCCATTAGATTTCGGGAGGATTAAAGGGGTTCAACACCATATCCCTACAGGCATGCATCCACCCATCAAAGAAAGGTATAGGCCCATCCCGCCAGCACACTATCAATGCGCCAAGGACATGTTGAGGAACATGAAGGAGGCAGGGGTCATTCGGGATAGTTTTAGTCCCTGGGCAGCCCCACTGGTGCTGGTGAAGAAGAAGGATGGCACCATGAGAATGTGTGTGGATTACCGGAAGATCAACCAGATAATGCATAAAGATGCCTATCCTCTCCCCTGTATCGAAGAGTCGCTAGCTGCGCTGAGAACTGCTAACTTCTTCTCTACCCTTGACCTTACCAGCGGGTACTGGCAGGTGGCGGTCACACCAGAGGACCGAGAGAAGACTGAATTCGCCACACCCATGGGACTCTGCGAGTTCAACAGCATGCCGTTTGGGCTGTGCAATGCCCCTGGAACCTTCCAACGGCTCATGGAGTGTTGCCTGGGACATCTCAATTTCGAAACTGTCTTGCTGTATCTAGATGATGTGATCGTATACTCCCAGACGTACGAGGCCCACCTAGAGCACCTGGCTGAAGTGTTCGCGTCCCTTGCCAAGTATGGGATGAAGCTGAAGCCCTCCAAGTGCCACCTACTGAAGTCTAGTGTATAGTACCTCGGACACGTGGTAAGCGCAGAAGGTGTCGCCACAGATCCCGAGAAGATCACTGCTATCCAGGACGGGCCGAGGCCGACCACAGTGAGAGAGATGAGACAGTTCCTGGGCCTGGTGGGCTATTATCGCCGCTTCATCAAGGGATACACGAAGATGGCTACACCTATGCAAGACATTCTCGTGGGACAGACCAAGGGTGGCAGGGCCCCTGGACCCCCGTTGGTGTGGGAGGAGAAGCATGAAGAGTCCTTTCACCAGCTGAAGACGGCCTTGACAGGAGAAGAAATCCTGGCGTACCCCGACTACAGCCTCCCGTTCGTCCTCTACACCGATGCCAGCAATGTGGGCTTGGGAGCAGTCCTGTCCCAGGTCCAGGACGGGAGAGAAAAGGTGATCGCCTACGCCAGCAGAAAACTCCAGACCCACAGAAAGGAACCCCGAAAATTACAGCTCCTTCAAGCTTGAGTTCCTGGCCCTGGTGTGGGCAATCACCGAGAGGTTCCGACATTACCTCGCAGCGGCAAAATTCACTGCCTACACGGACAATAATCCGTTGACCCATCTGGACACGGCCAAGCTAGGCGCTCAGGAACAATGGTGGGTGGCTAGACTATCTAACTATGACTTCACTATCAAATACAGAGCCGGCCGCAAGAACACCAACGCGGACGCGTTATCCCGGATGCCCCACCTGCCGGATGAGGGGCCAGAAGACGATGACCTTGAAGAAATCGAGTTGCCCGCGTTCCATCGGCCACCGGTCGAAAAACTATATGTCAAACAGCAACAGGCGAATCTGGACCCACTACCCAGTCAGGGATGGCAAGAAGCCCAAGACCAAGCGCCTGCCGTCCAGCTGGTCAAGACCATGATTGAGCAGGGCTCCTCCAGAATGGATCCTGCAGCTCCCTCTGAGGCCCAGCGGCTGTGGAAAGAACGAGCCCGGCTGCACCTGCACGAAGGGAAGCTGTATAGGGAGCTGATCAACCCGAAGACTCACGAGAAGGTTCGCCAGCTGGTGGTTCCTCAGGCCAGCGTGCCCACAGTCCCACAGGCCTATCACGATGGCGCCGGGCATTTCGGCTGGAAGAAGCTAGAGATGTTGCTGACAGAGCGGTTCTATTGGAGTGGGATGCGGGAGTCTGTAGAGGCCTGGTGCCAAGAGTGTGGTCCCTGTACACTGAGAAGAAGGAACGAAGCCAGCCAGAAGGCCCCTCTACGACCAATCATTACCCATCAACCGCTGGAGTTGGTCGCCCTGGACCACGTCAAGCTCACACCTAGCCGAAGTGGGTACACCTATGCCTTGACCATCGTGGACCACTACTCAAGATTCATGGTGGTTGTTCCAGTCAAAGATCTGACTGGCCGTACTGCAGCTAGGGCATTCCAAGCCTACTTTTGTCGACCGCACGGATACCCGGAAAGGGTGCTTACAGACCAGGGTCCGGCCTTCGAAGCAGAGGTGTTTCAAGAGTTCTGCCAATTATACGGTTGCAAGAAGATCAGGGCCACGCCATACCATGCCCAGACTAATGGGATGTGTGAGAAGATGAACCATCTGGTTCTGGATCTCCTCAAGATACTACCGTTAGAAGAGCGGAACCTGTGGCCGGAGAAGCTGCCTGACCTGATAGACATGTACAATAACATCCCCTGTGGTTCTACCAAATGCACACCGGCATAACTGATGAGAGCCCGACCGGACCGGCTCCCGGTGGACCTGGAAATGGACTTGGAAGTTCCAGAGGCCCTCCCTTCGACTGCAGACTGGGATACCCGGCGGCAAGCGCAGTACCGATGGATCCAAGAATATGTGGAAAGGAATCTGCGTCAGAGTCGAGAAAAATAAGAACAGTGGTTCAACAGGCGGGCTCTAGCCGTTCCCTTCGAGCCCGGAGATGTAGTGCTGAAACGGAAGAGAAGAACCCACAAGCTTGATGATCAGTGGGAGAAGACCCCGCACGTCATACAGCCCAACAAATGGGAGAACGAGAAGACTTATCTAATTAGCCGCGACCAGGGGAAGACCTCGGCTACAGTTTCCAGGGACCACCTGAAGAGGTGCCCACCCCCATTGAGAATGGCAAACGAAGTTCCGGTTCCCATACCGAACGGGGAGAAAGAAAAAGAGGTGATCCACACAGTGATGGGTGACTTTCCAGCAGACTGGCCTATGCAGAACGGCGCGGTGATTGTTCCGGTGATAATGTTCCCACAACCCGTGGAAGAAATGGAAACGGAAATAACCGCCAGTGAACCGCTTGAACCAGTGCCCAGGGATGCACCTATACCAAGCCCCCGTAGGTCTCCAACTGCCATACCTGCCATACGGGAGGAGGAACCGATGGTCTCCACTATCCCATCGCCCGCTACTAGCGACATTGTCCCCCGAAGGTCCACACGTCCCAACCTAGGTAGGCCCCCGCTTAGGTATCGGGAAACTACCATCTAGGGGTGCAGCATGTTGCTTGTGTAAATAGCTGAATGAATGAATATTAATCATCCGAGTTCGTAACCTGATTTCCAACAAGTTGCTTTTACCGTCCATTGCAAACAAGTTGTCCCCGTAGCGACTTTATGTGTTTCCACTAGCCCTTCCAGAGACAAGGCCGAGAACTTGCAGGCCAACCACGAACTTGTGGTCTTGTAAATAATTTGCTGGGCTGTGTTCCGTTACTGCCTCCGGAGAGGCAGATTGGAGGAAGGACCCGCAGCAGAGTAGGCTGGGGTCCGGCCACCACCAGGACCGGTGGCCATCCTCCGGGGGTCAGGGGTCCACCTGGACGTGGGGTCCCCTGAAATGACAGCCGGGTGCGAGACACCGTACCCGTTCCCGCTTGGGTGACCTGGAACCGAGTTCCTGCTTCCGGACTGGGAAAGAGGGGTGCTGCCCATTTCTTAGGGGCAGCATCAAGGTGTAGGTTGCTTGGGTGGGAGAGCGAAAGAACATGAACCCGTCCATTATTATTAAAAATGTTTTTCATATGTTTGCAACGTTAAAGTGCCGAGCCTCCAGTAAGGGAAGAATGAAAAATATGCTAATGTTTAAATGTTTTCCCATGTTAAATTTCTATTTTGCAGAAAAATAAAACCGGTGATGGACGGGCAGCCCGCTGACGGTCTGCATTTCAACAAGGGGGAATGTGACACCCTGGACTAGCCAGGTAGTCACAGACATAACATCACACACACCCCCTTCCCCTGGATAGTTAACACCAGTCAAACAGAACCCTTGTTGCCTCCCTCCAGGGTCTGATGTCCACACCAGGTGGGGCGGAGCCAGGTGGTTGGCCCCACGCACCGAGGAGTTCACAGGCCTGGAGGCGGGAAAAAGCAGTTAGTCAGAGTTTTTGGAGTTGGAGTTGAAAGTGAGAGGACAGGAACTGTCAGTGTCTGGGTAGGGACCCAGACACAAACAGCAAGGTCGGCAGACGATGGTGGCCGTCTGCAGGAGTTAGTGGACCTCTGTGGAACCGTAGGACCGGGGTTGGGCGGTGGCCCGCCGGTACCGAACCGGGGAGCAGAGTGAAGCTAAGCACAAAGGCAGGGCCATCGGACCCCGACTAGGCTTGGAGCCGCCGACAACGGTCAAATCCGAGAGTGACCGGAACCCCAGGGGTTTCCTAACACCCAAGACCCGACAGAAGGCAACAGTCCACACCGTGAGGATACACAGCCACCGCAATAGGCTAGAGATCCAAGGGCCAGCGCCTGCGGGCAAAACGGACTCTTTCGGTACCTATACGCCGGGGAGCGGACTACCGTTGGGAAACCATCGGAGTCAACACATTCTACACAGGTGCAGGGAAAGACAGCCACCATCAACCTGTACAGGGAGAGCAAAGACACTGCAGCCGGCTGCGGGACCCGTCCATCCAGCCGTTTGGTTTACCAGAGACTCTGTGAATTTGTGCCTGAGTGAGTACCACAGTGCCATCCGGCATCGCGCCGCACTGCCCCTGCAACCCTGCACCCCAGCCATCCAGCCTCCCCGTTCCACAACCGGGCCCCGGGATCACCAACCCCTACCCACGGAGGGGACAACATCCTAGCTGCTCCCTGCCATCGCTCCCGGGATCCCCGTCACCAGCAGCGGTGGTGCCCATCATCACCACGACCCGTGGGTGGCGTCACAAACTATCTCCCAAAACAAACCACCCCCTTTTCACTCGTGGGCGAGGAGCGCTGCTCAAGTCCCCGGGTCCGGCCCACCGCTCGAGCCACCGAGCAGCAGCAGCAGCCGCGGACCCGAGCGTAGCGAGTGCGGCCCCTCCACCCGCGACAACTCCTTTCCAACTACTCTCCTCTCCTCTCCTAACTGATCTGTGTGCTTTTCCCGCCTCAGGCTATCTGAACTCCTCGGATGGCGTGGCTAACTGCCTGGCTCCGCCCCCGGGTGTGAACGTCAAGACCTGAGAGGGGTGACTCAGGGTTTTTAGGTTGGCTGCTGATACCTTTTTAGGGGTAGGGTGTTTGTGCAAGGGCCTACCTGTCACTACCTGGCTAGTCCAGGGCGTCACACCTTCACAACACATTCAGTTAGTCAGTATAACAGTCTGCTAGCTAGTTGTCATGTCACGTTAAATGTGTGTCTGTCTCCAGTACCTGCCTTCCGATACCTGTCTGCCCCTGCCATGCCGTCATTTCTGTCTGTACCCGCCTGTCCAATCTGCCTCAGTCACTCCACCTCTATCTGTTTATACAGGAGTTGGTCACCTGTCCTGGGGGGAGTCGGTCACTTGTCCTGGGGTCAGCTGCCAAAGTCCTGGTTTCTGCCCTGGGAGTGGCACCTGGCGTCCGCCTCGCGGTGGGCGCTTAGCTAAGCCCCTCCAACTAAAGGGTAAGCGCAGGTCTCCCCCTGTGGGCCAGTGGGTCCACTAATCTTGCTCATCGCTTCATCCCCGGTGGTGAGCATTACACGGAACCTGATCAATTTATTCCATTAGTTGTTGATCGTTCTGTAGGAACATCGGTCTATGCCAACATGATAGCTCTTTGCAGTTGCTGCAAATTAAATGTAAGAACTGATATACTCTGCACAGCCCCATTCTACCTCATTCCATAGGAGCTGTGTAAGATTATAATCTGAGCACCATGAAGACCAGGAAAGCAAGAAAAACTGGAAGGAATTTATAAAATAAGAAGGTGGCCTGAAATAATGAACTTGGTTGGCCAAAATGCTTAGGAAAGCCCTAGTGTCAAACAATCCATCCAGAAATATGAGGACTCATGATGACCAAACAAAACCCATCCCAGCACCATTAGGCTATGTGCGCACGTTGCGTAATTGCATGCAGTTACGCTGCGATCTGCACCGCAGCGTAACTGCATGCGTCCTGCGTCCCCTGCACAATCTATGGAGATTGTGCAGGAGACATGCGCACGTGGCGTATTAGAGGGCAGCGCTTCGTCTGCTGCCCGAAGCGCGCGTTCTAAGAAGTGACATGTCACTTCTTTCGTGCGCTCTGCATGAAGTCCCTGCTCTGTCTATGGCAGGGGCTGGGAGGGGCTACATGCAGAGCGCATGAAATCGGCTTTTGTTTCTGCAGCGATTTGAAGAGCACGTGTGCTGTTCAATTCGCTGCAGAAATTTCTGCAGGGCCAGTACGCAACGTGCGCACATAGCCTTACTCCACCAGCCTGAAACATTGACACCTGACAGAAAAGGCCTATAGATACATGCAGCTTGTGGCAGATTCTGACCAAACAATGTTTAACACTGCTCAGTGATATCATTCTTCTCTCTTTTGCTCAATGGAGTTTTTTTTCTATTTTTTTTTTTTAAAACTTTGAATTTTTCTTGAAATTTTCAATTTTCATTTTATATACATAAAATAAAACGTGAAATTCACAATTCTTAAGACACATGTCCCCAAAGAAGATAAAAACCATGAATTATGTCGCAATACCTAGTGATAGTATACCATGCCAACACTCCTACCCCACAACCGTGAGTGACCCAAAGCTTTAGGGTGGAGCCGCTGCAACCTGAGGGACATCTTACTAATGGTAGTGATTGCCAGAGAATACCAATATGAATCAATAAACTTTGAAACTAGACAAACAGTGACAAGACAGGTGAGGAGGGTTAAGAGGGGAGAGGAGAAGTAGGGGGGAAGAGGGAGGGGTTTCAGGAGTCCACACCCCTTCCATAGGGCCCATAGGCTCCAGTCTCACAGATCCTCCTGACCCGCAAAGTAGTCCCATGGTGCCTATACGGTCTGGAAACGATCTACTGTGTCGTTCAATAGTGCTGTGAGATGTTCCATGCGTCTAACATCCAGTATTCTATACTTGAGGCTCTGGAGTGAGGGTGTCCCTGGCTGCCTCCAATTCTTTGCAATTAAGCATCTGGCCACTGTAAGGATGTGGGACAAAAGCCTAGAGGCCGTTTTTCCCATTCCCCCATTCCAAAGACCCACAACATAGATCAGGGGATCAAGATCCACCTCTATATATAGTACTTTGTGAATCAACCCTCTAACTTGCTCCCAGAAGGGAACTATCCCTGGACAGGACCAGAATATGTGTAGAAGAGTGCCCTTACTCCCTTGCATCTCCAGCAACAAGCCGGTATGGAGGGGTCTATGCCATGAAGGAAGTCTGGAGTGTGGTACCAAAATAGCAAAATGTTATAGATATTTTCCTTATATAGTGTGCATATTGATGTCTTGGTGGCGTTGCCCCAGATTACTGCCCATTCCTAAGGAAGTACCCGCCTTCCAAAAAGAGACTCCCATTTCCGCATGTATGGAAAAAAAAACCCAGGCCCCTCCCGTGGCTCAGAAAGCAATATGTACATTTCCGAAATCAGTCCCTTAGTGTCAGTGCCCTTTCTGCAAATTTTCTCAAAGTCTGTGGCAATCGAGGCCCCGCCCTGCCAAACAAGGAGCTAGCCAAGTCTCTGATCTGCAGATATTGAAAAAACTCTCGATTAGAGAGAGAAAATTTATCTCTGAGATACTCAAAGGAATGGATCTGCATTGTGCTTCCATCCATAATATCTGCAAATCTGAATAGACCTGCCTTGAGCCAGGGGTGCACCATATCCGGCTCCAGGCTACTCGGGAGCAAGAGTTGGTATATGAAGGACACCAGGGGAGAGCAGGGGGACGCCAGAGGAAATCTTCTAATGAAAAATTCTCAGAGGTCCTTAGTGAACTGCATCGGTCCAAGAAGAGCAAGAAAAGGAGGGAGCATATCGCACTGGGCCGGGGACCACAGGAGAGCGTTTGGGTGTATAGGCGCCACAGTCCACCTGTTGTATGCCCAGAGGGACACCCAACAAGGGATCCTCCTAAGATGAGCCGCCCAGTAGTATTTTAGAATGTCCGGGACAAAAAGCCCACCCCTGATTCTACGAGCCATCAACACCTCCCTGGCCACGCTATGGCGTTTGTTACACCAAATGAATCTAAGGATAGCTGCTTGAAGGGACTTTAGCTCCTTCATTGGTACCTTGACCGGGAAGGTTTCAAAGAAATATAATAATTTGGGGAGCAAGCTCATTTTGACCGCTGCAATGCGCCCCAACCACGAGAGAGGTAGGGGTAACCATTTGCTCAAAAGTGTTCTCAGCTCTCAGAAAAGGGGGGGGGGAGTTAAGGTTGTAGAGGGAATCATAAGAAGATGTTAAGTTGACCCCCAGGTACCTGATCGCATCTGACTTCCAGCGGAACTTAAAATTCAAACGCAGATAATCCAGGGCCACCGGGTCGAGGTTCAAGGGCATTGCCTCCGTTTTACTAGAATTGATCTTATACCCCGAAAGGCTCCCGTACCTACCCAAGGTGCGCATTAAAATTGGAAGGGAGACATGGATGTTAGTAAGTGTAATGAGCACATCGTCGGCAAAAAGCGAGATTTTAAACGGTTTGTTCCTGACCAGGACCCTCGAGATGTCTGGGTTGCTCCTGACCGAGGCCGCAAGGGGCTCTATGCATAGCGCAAAAAGAAGGGGGGACAGGGGACACCCCTGCCTGGTGCCGTAGGAGATGATAAAAGGCTTAGAGATATGGAGGGGAAGTTTGATAGAGGCAGTAGGGGCGCTATACAGGGACTTTAAGACACTGGAGGTCTTTGGGATTTCAGGTGGCTTTCTGCGGGCCTTAAAGAGAAAAGGCCACGCGAGGCGATCGAAAGCCTTCTGCGCATCAAGACTCCACACCAGCGCCTGTTGCTTCGTCCGATTTGCCACATCCACCAAGTCTATGAACTTCCTGGTGTTGTCCCCCCCCTGACGGCAAGGGACAAAACCCACCTGGTCTTTATGCACGAGTTGGGGCAACCAACAATTAAGCCTGGCCGCCAAGAGCTTGGTGAACATCTTCAAATCGGAGTTCAAAAGGGCTATTAGTCTATAGTTAGCACAGTCCAGGGGGTCCCTGGGTGGCTTGGGCGGGAGGATTAAATGGGAATGTAGCATGGATGGAGGGATAGGGTCACCCTGTAGGAAGGAATTAAACAAGGCAGCCATGTGTGGGAGGAGGTCCGCCGCAAACACCTTGTAATAAAAATAAGTAAAATCGTCCGGGCTCGGTGACTTCCTGTGAGGCACAGTGTTATGATCCGGAACCATGGAAGACCACCATAACTCATTGGTAAAAGGTGACAAGAGCATTGGCAACTAATCTGGCCGCCATCCGCTTACTAACCATCAACAGTAGAAGTAGCCAAGGGGTGAACTAACATCCTGTGCACCGCGAACCCAGCCGGAGTACTAGCTATCCTAAAGGAAGGAAAGATGAATAACTATCTGCCTCAGAAAATAGACAAAGAATAGCAAGCCCCCCACATTCAAATACTGCGGTGATATAGGAAAACACAATACACAGATAGATGATACAATTAGCAAAAGGTGAGGCCCCCACTGACTAAAATAGGAAAAGACAGGAAAGGGGCTAATGGTGTCCAGAGAAAAACCCTGCAAAATTCCAAATTCCTGATAGTACAAAAAGGCCCTCAGATCGCACGATCTGCACTCCGTCCTATACCAGGCGCTCTTGTCATACCAATGAACAGAAAACAAGAATCATTACAAATTCAAAAAGCCACAAACACATGGACATATAGGAGCTATACTCCAAACAAAACTGCAGGGAGTTCCCCAGCTAAGCAACTGAGAGGGAAAAATTCCTGCATGCAAATAAACTGAAAACAACCACAGCAAATGACAAACTCAGATAAGAGTAAAAGAACCAAACAACAAATAAAGAGCAAAGCACTTATCTGGGGTAGATGTGGTGTGGAGCAGAATGAAGCAGGCTGGTGAACAAAGAACAACTGACATCCGGCATAGCCTGCTATCAGACTAGGATTTAAATAAGCAGAGCGTTAGCAATGGAAACGCCCATTGCTCAACACACCTGGTCTATGTCCAAACCATTCCTGGCCACAAGAGGGAGCCTCCCAGCAGCCAAAGCATAACTGACATTCACAACAGCATGGCCTCCAAAACTTGCTCCAGTTCCTCTGTAGTAATCGCCTAATTCAAAGCCGCGGCTGCTCCGCAAGGCAATGAAGGGAGCTCAAGGGCCGAAAAATAGTCCGCCAGCGCCCCAGCCCCGTGTGAAGCCATGCCAGAGGGGACCGGAAGGTTATAAAGCTTGTAATAATTGAAAAAAATTTCAGCTATTGAAGTGGGGTGATAGTGGATAATGCCCTGTTCGTCGTGCAGAGCCTGAGGGCATGAGGATGTAGCGCGCTCCTTAAGTTGCCGAGCGAGTAAAGTGTGAGCCTTATTACCCCTTTCATAATATATCTTTGTTTGGATAAGGTTAGTAATTTTTCTGCTCTGCCAATTGCCAAGTTTCTCAACTTTTCCCTGAGGCTAATGACTCTCCTAAGAACAGTCAGTGAAGGGGCGGCCGCCAGTCTCCTCTCCTGTAGCTGAAGTTGGGCCGTTATAGATTCCCGCTGGCTTGTGGCACTCCTCCTAGCCCTGGCGCCCTCCCTAATGCAGAGTCCCCTCATCTCCGCCTTGTGAGCCTCCCACAGTGTTGCCAGCAATGTGACCGTGCCCGTGTTCAGCTGAAAGAATTCGACCAGCTGCTTATTTAAAGAGGCCCTAATGCCGGGAACCTTGATCAGAGATTCATTAAGGCGCCAATGATTGGGCCTAGGTCGAGGACCATCATTCTTGAAATCCACTATGAGTGGGGAATGATCTGACCACGTGATAGATCCCATTTCCACCCTCTCAAGGCGTCCCAGCAGCTGTGAGTCAATGAAGAAATAGTCAATTCTGTTGTGCGTCTGATGTGGATGCGAATAGAAGAAAAAGGCCCTCTCTCCCGGGTGGTCCACCCTCCAAGTGTCGTATAAAGCCCCTGATCTAATGAGCCTACGAAAGTCCCGGGACAAATTTCTCAGAGCACTCGATGGAGGATGTCCACCCACAGAGAGTCTGTCGGTTACCTCCGAAAAAGGGATGTTAAAGTCGCCCCCCAACACTGTCGAGGCAAGTGCTAGTCTGCCTATCAGTTCAAGTATTTTCTTAAGAAAGCGTATCTGCCCTTCATTAGGTGCGTATATGTTGGCCAGTATGTGCGGGGATCCCCCCAGTTGGCCCTCCATATCTGCCCTCTGGATCGCAATGAGAACCCGTAAGTTGTAGAGGACAACTAGAGTATATTAAAATAGCAACTCCCCCCCCTCTTGGAGCCTGAGTGAGCCGAGTAATGGGTGGGAAAGTGGTGGGACGCAAATGTTAACGTGTTTGATTCCACAAAGTGTGTTTCTTGGATAAAGGCTATGTCCGCACCTGATGTTTTCAGTTCCTGTAACAGCAGTTTCCTCTTACGGGGTGAGTTCAGACCATTTACGTTAAGAGAGATAATGCGGGCCATATCTAAAACATAGAAAGGAGAAAAAGCCAGCGGAACAACCATACCATCGGGGGCATGACCTCCCCTGTGTAGCCGGCCAGAGAGGACGGTCCATGCGACAGAGGGCCACAGCTCCCAAGGACTCTAGAAGAGGTGGTACCTGAAAGGACACATAAGGAAAAGACATCGGGGAGATGGGAGGACAAGGACAAACATTGAAATAAACATGAATTGAGAACATTAACCAAAATGTATTAACATTAGTCATAGATTCCCAGGGGGTCAACCCGGAAGGGAGAGACCTAGAGGGAAGCTCCTCAACCCGTCTGGGCCAAGAGTGCCACCCACCTCACTCCCCAGTAACCCTCCCAAGAGGAGTGGTCCAGTGGGCACGGGCCCGTGCCAAAAGGAAAAAAGGAGAAAAACCTCAACCACTAGCTCCAACTAGGGGACTGAACCTCCACCAACCCCCATGGCATTATTGTGGCTACCGCCCCCCCCCCCCCGACACGGCCCGACTGACCCTGAGGGCCGCAAATGACAAAATGGACAGTCAGAAGCTTGCAGTAGAAAGAGTCACAAAGTCACATATCGTACTCTGCCACTGGAACTCAGAGGATAGAAGGAACAGGCACCAACCAGGCTAAGGAGTGTCCTTAATGGTGACCTGGGGAGGAGAGCGACCTGCGGCCCCTACCTCCTCTCCCCCCAAAGCCCTCCAACCTCTACCACCCACCCTGGACCACACGGGGGGGGCGGCCCCTCTAACCTTTGCAAATCCCAATCTGGGATACAGACCGCCGGAATGTCCAGTGCTTCACAGAACAGGGTGGTGTCTGCTGGAGTGCAGAGGATCGCCGATTTACCCCCTCTGTGCGCTGTTAGTGCAAACGGGTAACCCCAGCGGTGTTACATCTCGTGGCTCTCCTGAGGCAAGGACTGAGGTAGTCTCCCATTCCTTGCCTGCCACGAGCGCTCCTGCTCAGCAGCGCCGAAGGTCTGCCAGACTGTGCAGTGTGCAGGAGATACCTTCTCAGAGAGGCAGCAGAAGGGCGACACCTAGTGGTTCTCCTGTTACAAGGAGTGAAGCGGTCTCCCATTCCTGGCCTGCCGCAGGCCCTCCTGCTCAGCGGCCCCGAAGGTCTGCGAGGTTGCGCAATGTGCAGAGGTTTACTGCTCAGGGAAGCAGTGAGACTCCCGTTATCTCTGCACATTGTGAGACCGAGGATCCCGCCTCTATTTCCCAGAGGCAGGAGGGTGAGCATGTGCTATGCGTGGTGGGTTCTGATTCGCCCACTGACGTCACACGGCTTGATGACAAGGCAGGTGACGTGGTGAATCCTGACTGGCCAGGCTGGGACGTCGTGGACCCTGATTGGGTCAAGTCCGTCATCTCCGCCTCGCGCCCGCCCTTGGGTGGAACGACACCTCCTTAAAAGCTCCTCCTGCCATCATGGTGGCGCGCGACCGTCCTTCTATGTTTGGATGTCTGGCAGCGTGCTGCCATGCCACTGCTCAGGCATTACTGTCTTTTGAGGGCTTGGCCCTTGCTGCTTAGGCAGTACCTCGCTTGCAGGCCGTGTTCCTGCCTTGCTGCTCCGGCAGTATCCCCTTCAACAGGCCGTGTTCCTGTCCCAGGTGAGCTCCTCAAGTCTCCACCGGACTCACCTGGTTATTGAAAGCACACGTGTGTGGGCACCTCTGTGCTACCCTCGTGCCATATTCTCGTGACTTCCACTGGCACACGTGCGTGGGCACCTCTGTGCTTCCCCGTGCAACAGGTACACCGAGCCGTGAGATCCGTGCCATACAACCCTCACGGGTTAGGGCAGATCGGTGTACATAGATCGTCTGTGACATTCCAGACGATCGCTAGCAGCAACCCGCTCACTCTTCACCCACCATAGCGGCGGTCCCTTACACCGCACAGTGGACCTTGACCGGCGGAAGCTGTCCATTTCCCATCTTGGCACGCTTCCCCGGGTCCCCCTCGTAACATTACGGTCACGCCAAAGGTCTGGCTATGGCAGAAGAGCTGCAGCAGTTGCTGCGTTATGTGCAGCAGTTGGAGTCACGATTGGCAGCAGTGGAGCAGTCTTCCTCCGATAAGACTACTCTGACGACAGTCGCCACCCAGGCGGCTACCCAGGCTGTTCTATTGGGCGGAAGGTCTCCTTGCCTTGCGCTTCCAGAGCGCTTTAGCGGCAACAGCTCTGAGTGCCGTGGTTTTATAAACCAGGTTACCACCTACTTAGAGCTGTCCGCGACTCTTTACGCTACCGAAAAGGCGAAGGTAGCCTTCGTCCAGTCCCTGCTCACAGGGAGAGCGCTGAAGTGGTCCACGCCGTTGTGGGAGCGCGGAGATCGTGTGGTGAATAACTTACCAGCTTATCTTGGGGCCATGAGAATGGTGTTCCTCGGGCCTCAAGTCACCCACGATTCCGCGCTGCGCCTCCTACGACTTCGGCAAGGGTCCGCTTCAGTCGGGGACTTTGCTGTACACTTTAGGACACTTGCCGCAGAGCTGGACTGGCCGGATAAGGTCCTTGTCCCTGTGTTTTGGGAGGGCCTGGCAGGGTTTGTCAAAGACGCACTGGCAACACGTGAGGTGCCTGCCACTTTAGAGTCCTTGATTCAGGTTGCCTCTCGCATAGACATCCGCCAGGCGGAGCGAAGGCTCGAGGTCTCTTCAGCACCCACGTCTTCTCGGCCTAAAAAGCGTCTGGCTCCCGTCTTCCATCAGACAGGTCTCCCAGCCAGCCCTGTAGGCGACTCCGTGGAGTCAATGGAGGTGTCCAAGGTGGTCTCCTCTGCCCCAGGTTCTCGGTCTTGTGTCATCTGCTTTTCCTGTGGGCAGAGGGGACACATAGCTACCCGATGTACCAAACCGTCGGGAAAAGACAGCGTCTAGTTTCTATCAGAGGGGGGACTCTAGACGCTACCTCTCCCTCTAGGTTGACTATCAGCGCCCAGTTGCAGTTCGGCACTACCCTCTTCTCTGCCCTGGCTTGCTTGGACTCAGGCGCTGAAGGCAATTTCATCTCGACCTCCCTGGCAACCCGATACTCAGTTCCCCTGGTTCTGTTGCCCAAGCCACTCAGGGTCCGGGTAGTCGACGGGTCCATACTACTCGATCCTATCACCCAGATCACTATCCCTCTCAGGATGGATGTACCACCGGGACACCATGAGCAGGTGTCCTTCCTGGTGCTTCCAGGGGGGACGGATGAGATCCTACTGGGCCTTCCCTGGTTGAGACAGCATGCTCCTATACTCAACTGGGCAACAGGGGAGATCTCATCCTGGGCAGGATCCTGTAGAGAGCACCTCGTGACTACCGAACCACCCGCTACCATTAGGTCGGTTGGGTCCTCAGAGAATACAGGGGGGCCGGGTTTACCGACACCTTATGAGGCCTACAGGGATGTCTTTTCCAAAAGGGCCGCAGATACTCTTCCTCCCCACCGGCCATATGATTGCCGAATAGACCTGAAGCCAGGCTCCGAGCCCCCTAGGGGCAGAGTGTATCCACTCTCTGCTCCAGAGACGGAGGCTATGTCCAAATATATTCAGGACAGCCTGGCGAAGGGGTTTATTCGCAAGTCTATTTCACCGGCTGGTGCAGGGTTCTTTTTTGTGCAGAAGAAGGAAGGGGATCTGCGCCCCTGTATCGATTACAGGGGATTAAATGCAATCACGATCAAGAACAAATACCCTTTGCCCCTCATTACTGAGCTATTTGATCGATTCCGCGGGGCAAAGGTCTTCACAAAGCTGGATCTACGCGGGGCGTATAATCTAGTGCGAGTCCGAAAGGGCAATGCGTGGAAGACCGCCTTTAACACCAGGGACGGTCACTACGAGTATCTAGTAATGCCCTTCCGACTCTGCAATGCCCCCGCCGTATTTCAAGACTTTGTGAATGACATTTTCCGGGATTTGTATCTTTCCGTGGTTGCATACCTGGATGACATTCTTATCTTCTCACCCGATCTTACCACCCATCGGAGGGATGTCATCCGAGTACTTAAGAGGATCCGCACCCATTCGCTATATGCTAAGCTGGAAAAGTGCGTTTTTGAACGGGAATCCTTGCCGTTCCTGGGGTACATCGTGACCAGTCAGGGGTTAGCAATGGATCCGGGGAAGTTGGAGACAGTGATGAACTGGCCTGAGCCCCGCTCGCTGAAGGCGATCCAGCGATTCTTGGGGTTTATCAATTATTATCGCCAGTTCATTCCCAACTTCTCGACGGTGGCAGCACCCATCATTGCCCTTACCCGCAAGGGCGCTAATCCCAAAGCATGGACACGAGAAACGGTAGAGGCATTTCACACTCTCAAAACTCACTTCTCCAGAGCTCCCATCCTTCATCGTCCAGACATCTCCAAACCCTTCCTACTGGAGGTAGACGCCTCTTCGGTCGGTGCAGGTGCAGTCCTGTACCAGAAAAACGAACGAGGAAGGAAGCATCCTTGTTTCTTTTTCTCCAAGACCTTTTCTCTGGCTGAGAGGAACTACTCCATAGGGGATAGGGAGTTACTGGCGATGAAACTAGCATTCCAGGAATGGCGGCATCTCCTGGAGGGTGCGAAGCATCCATTTGAGGTATTTTCTGACCACAAAAACCTCACATACCTCCAGACAGCACAACGCCTGAACCCAAGGCAGGCCCGTTGGTCTTTATTCTTCTCCCGGTTCCGCTTTATTATCCGCCACCTGGCCGGTGAGAAGAACATACGGGCCGATGCCTTGTCACGTTGTATGGTTGTGTTGGAGGACGACGAGGAGGAGCCTCGTCTTATACTACCCCCGGACAGCTTGAAGATGGTCACTCCCACTTCTTTGGACCAGGTGCCACCTGGCAAAACCTCGTTCCCCCTGAACTACGGAACGAGGTGCTATCGTGGGCCCATGCCTCCAAGGTCGGGGGTCACTTTGGGGTCAAAAGGACCAGAGACCTGGTGACCAGGCATTATTGGTGGCCGAGACTACCCCAGGACATACAGGAATATGTGGGAGCCTGTATGTCGTGTGCTCGGAATAAGCCGTCCCGGCAGAGACCGGCAGGTCTTCTTCACCCACTGCCAGTGCCGGATCATCCCTGGGAAGTGGTAGGGATGGACTTCCTGGGAGATCTGCCCAAGTCAGCAGGGCTCAGGGTCGTATGGGTCATCACGGACCACTTCTCTAAAATGGTCCACTTGGTGCCTCTCCCACGACTCCCGACGTCACGTGCTCTTGCCACCTTGTTCATTCGGCATGTATTTAGGTTGCATGGCATGCCTGACAAGGTGGTGAGCGACCGAGGTCCCCAGTTTGCGTCTCGCTTCTGGAGAGAGCTCTGTAAGCTCCTGCAGATAGAGCTGAACATCTCCTCCGCATACCATCCCGAGACCAATGGACTAGTGGAGAGGACTAATCAAACCTTGGTAACTTACCTCCGCCATTTTATCTCCGCGCATCACGACAACTGGGCTAACCTCCTTCCTTGGGCCGAATTTGCCATTAACAATTCGGTCCATGAATCCTCTGGCCAGACTCCGTTCCTACTCAATAACGGACAACATCCCAGAATCCCGGTTCCGATGCCCATTACGTCACCCGATACTAGAGTGGAGGATTGGGCGACCAAGGCCCGGGAGATCTGGGATGACACCCAAGAGGCTCTTAAGAGGGCTAAAGACCGGATGGTGACAACGGCTGATGTCCGCCGTCGCCCTGCACCATCCTTCGCCCCTGGTGACCTAGTATGGCTGTCTTCTAAGAATGTTAACCTACGGGTACAGGCAGCCAAATTCGCCCCTAGGTATCTGGGTCCGTTTAAAGTACTACAGCAGGTAAACCCGGTGGCATACCGACTCCAGCTCCCTCCACGCTGGGCTATAGCCAACACCTTTCACGTGTCCCTCCTGAAACCCGTACGACTTAATAAATTCTCGGGGTCCCTACCGGCTCAAACCGACTCCCCGTCCGACGACCCTGAGGTGGCAAAACTTGTGGAGACAAAAGTCATACAGGGCAAGAGGTACTACCTCGTGGAGTGGGCCGGTCGTGCTCCGGAGCATAGATCCTGGGAGTTGGAGGATCATATCCGCGCCCCGGGGTTGATAGCAGCCTTCGAGCACGGACAAGGGGGGGGGGGGGCCTAGACGGGGGGGTAATGTTACATCTCGTGGCTCTCCTGAGGCAAGGACTGAGGCAGTCTCCCATTCCTTGCCTGCCACGAGCGCTCCTGCTCAGCAGCGCCGAAGGTCTGCCAGACTGCGCAGTGTGCAGGAGATACCTTCTCAGAGAGGCAGCAGAAGGGCGACACCTAGTGGTTCTCCTGTTATAAGGAGTGAAGCGGTCTCTCATTCCTGGCCTGCTGCAGGCCCTCCTGCTCAGCGGCCCCGAAGGTCTGCGAGGTTGCGCAATGTGCAGAGGTTTACTGCTCAGGGAAGCAGTGAGACTCCCGTTATCTCTGCACATTGTGAGACCGAGGATCCCGCCTCTATTTCCCAGAGGCAGGAGGGTGAGCATGTGCTATGCGTGGTGGGTTCTGATTCGCCCACTGACGTCACACGGCTTGATGACAAGGCAGGTGACGTGGTGAATCCTGACTGGCCAGGCTGGGACGTCGTGGACCCCGATTGGGTCAAGTCCGTCATCTCCGCCTCGCGCCCGCCCTTGGGTGGAACGACACCTCCTTAAAAGCTCCTCCTGCCATCATGGCGGCGCGCGACCGTCCTTCTATGTTTGGATGTCTGGCAGCGTGCTGCCACGCCACTGCTCAGGCATTACTGTCTTTTGTGGGCTTGGCCCTTGCTGCTTAGGCAGTACCTCGCTTGCAGGCCGTGTTCCTGCCTTGCTGCTCCGGCAGTATCCCCTTCAACAGGCCGTGTTCCTGTCCCAGGTGAGCTCCTCAAGTCTCCACCGGACTCACCTGGTTATTGAAAGCACATGTGCATGGTCACCTCTGTGCTACCCTCGTGCCATATTCTCGTGACTTCCACTGGCACACGTGCGTGGGCACCTCTGTGCTTCCCCGTGCAACAGGTACACCGAGCCGTGAGATCCGTGCCATACAACCCTCACGGGTTAGGGCAGATCGGTGTACATAGATCGTCTGTGACATTCCAGACGATCGCTAGCAGCAACCCGCTCATTCTTCACCCACCATAGCGGCGGTCCCTTACACCGCACAGTGGACCTTGACCGGTGGAAGCTGTCCATTTCCCATCTTGGCACGCTTCCCCGGGTCCCCCTCGTAACACAGCGGTATGGAACCTGGTGCATCTTCAGGCTCGTGAGGAGGTGTTTGAGGTACCTTCTTTTCTGGAGTGTGATGTGAGAGAGGTCCGGGAAAAGCAGGATCTCCTTGCCATTGAACACAGGTGCCTTGCGCCTAATTCTAGCCTTAGCCATGATCAGTTCTTTGGTGGAGAAGTCGTGATGCAACAATTGATGTCCCGGGGTTGGGTGGATAAATTCTTCAGCCGTAAAGCCCTGTGTGCTCTGTCCAGATTGATTATGTTAGACGGGGGAGCATCCAATACTTCATTAAAGATGGATTGTAGTATGGAACTTATGTCCTCGGGTCCATCTGACTCTGGGACCCCCCTCACCCTCTTTTGTCAAGATCCTCTATGTGAGACTGCATGTCCTCCATAATTTTTTGTTGAGATGTTGCCAGCTTGTGTAACTCTGATACATGGGATCTAGTGATGTCATGTTCTTCCTCCAGAGATTCAATTCTGCCAGACAATTGCTGCAAATCTCTCCTCACTTCAGCTATTTCTGACCTGCAAGTTGCATTGACCTCACGTATGAGGCATTGAAAGTCCTCTTTAGAAGGAAGTTTACTGATGATATCGTGAATGTCCTTATTGGAGGTGTCTGGCTCTTTAAATTGTGCTCCTGCAATGGAGCTTTAGTCTGGCGCTGGGGAAGCTGGGGAGGGTGATCTCCACACTGCGGCCCTGAGGGGGGAAGCAGGCTGCCCCATCCCATGGGATCTCCAGCTGCAGCTGCAGATCCTTCTTCATCTGGCTGGGGAGGGGGTTGTCCCCCGACCCCACCTTATCTCCCTCCGCCATTACATGCTCCTGGGCCTGTTGCTGCGGTGCCTGAGAATCCAATGCAGCGCAGGGCCGCCAGGCCAAGGCATCCCCCGGTGGAACCGCTGAAGCGTCTCCTCCTTTCCCCCCTGCGTCCCCGCTCACCATCTCCTCCTCCTCCTCCTGCTGCTGCTGCTTAGCGGGACGGGCCGTTACCTCCCTTTCACCTCCACGCTCCTGGCAAGATGGAGTCCGGCCCTCCCCTGGACCCTGTTCCAGGCCCAGGAAGGCATCCAGCGCCGTGATGTGCTGCGGGGGGTGGAGGGAGTTGGGGGGGCACCGGTGCCTGCTGCGTCAGTTTAATCCTCCGGGGTCCCATCCTAGGAGCTGGTGGGTGAGTTTATGCTTATGGAAAATGCTGATTTAGCTGCGGGTCAGCGGGAGCTCCTCTTCCCCACATCCTCTCAGCTCTGCATCCGGGACACGACCCCCTTTCTATTTCTTTTAAACATTACTGGCACTGCAAATGGTTTTCAGCTATTAAAGACCATCATTGCCAAGCAATGATGAGTGAATACAAACACATTACACACCAGAGCTGAATTAATTTAACATTTTCATGACTATCACCACATATTCTTCACAACAATTATTGATATCTTCCTAAACAAGTTGTTAATTTCAACAGGATCATTCATTGGATATTTTTTCCTCAATCAGAACATTCGAACTACATTTTTAACATAAAAATCTCAGGAGGTTGGGAGTATTTCAAATTATGGGCCTGACCTTGCCATCAATGACCATGACTTGTTCAGGTTGCTCAGTTTTCCCATTCACAATAAAAAATGATCACTTCCTTTTATGCTACACTCTGCGACCACAGGTCTAATTTCTGACCTAATTTCTCAATTGAAAAAGTGTTGGCATTTATAAATTGTCCATTCAGTGTTTAATACTGGTAGATAAATTAAGACTGAGCACAAGATCTTCACACCCGTCTACACATCATAGGAGAAATTTCATGACACCTTCTCTCCATCTACCTGATCATCCTCAGGAACATCGGGATATTCTTGTTTACAGTCCTGTGGAAGAAGAGGACGGGGACATCTCTCTGGTGTTGTCCTCTTACTGGATAGAACTGGAGGAAACACATACAGGGACTGAATTCATTCCTTACATACAGATAATTATAGGCCGTGTGTATTTAGTCCTGTCTATTACCTGGTGATGTGACGGGCTGGGGAACCTCCATCATGACGTCCTTGTACAGATCTTTGTGTCCTTCTAAATATTCCCACTCCTCCATGGAGAAATAGACGGCGACATCCTGACACCTTATAGGAACCTGACACATACAATAATACCGTCATCCCCCGATCCCTTCATAGCGTTACTGTATAATGTCCCAGCATTCCCAGCAGTGTCACCTCTCCAGTCAGCAGCTCAATCATCTTGTAGGTGAGTTCTAGGATCTTCTGGTCATTGATGTCCTCATGTATCAGGGGTTTAGGTGGAGGCCCCGTGATTGGGCTCAGGGGTCTTCCCCATCCCTCAGACACAGGGGCCTGACAGCGCTCACCAGAGGTCTTCTTCACTACTGTGTAATCCTGGTTATGGAGAGACACAGTAATAAATCTCACTACAGACATTTCCAGAGTCCTCACCTCTCCAGTTCTGTCCATCTGTTATTCCCATAGATAGGAATGATGTAATGTGACGTCATCAGAATCTCTCACCTCTCCAGTAAGCCGGAAGAGGATCTCTAGGGTGAGGTGTATTATCCTCTCCACCATCTTGACCCTCTCCTTATCCATCATTGATGAGTCAATCAGGAAAATTCTCTTATATAGAAGATCTGAGAGGATCCGATATTGTAGGGACCTGAATGGGGAGAAGATGACGATCAACCTAAACAAGGGAAGGGCACCACCCGGTGGGATCTCCTGGTATACAGGCACAATCAATTGTAAAAAAGGGAAAGGTATACCAAAAAGGGATCACAGCACCATCAAAATATGCAGAAAGAGACTTTATTACAAAGGAGTAAATCACATATCTCAACACTAGAAGTGAGGCACACAAGAAAACATAGTTTAAAAACACTTAAAAAGCCAGAGGCATAGTAAACCAGTCCCGCCAGGAATCAATGTGATTAATCCACAATATAAATATACAATACAAAAACCCTCCTACACACGGAGTAAATGTCTGGCCATACAGCTGATATGCTAGTGTACAGTACTTATAACAAGGCTATCAGCCACACAGTTTATGGACCAATGAAGGAATCTGGACTGACAATATTAGCAAAGCATTGTTAAAGTACATAATGGTCTATTGTAACATGTATGACACATGTATGTATGTCATACATGTTACAATAGACCATGTTTTCTTGTGTGCCTCACTTCTAGTGTTGAGATATGTGATTTACTCCTTTGTAAAAAAAAAAGTCTTCTGCATATTTTGATGGTGCTGTGATCCCTTTTTGGTATACCTTTCCCTTTTTTACAATTTAGGGAGAAGATGACGATAAAGATCCCATGTAAGGAATCTCCGGAGCTGTTACCGGCTTCACATGATCACTACATCCAGTCCTGGCCCCGTCCTGCCCCCGGTATAACACACAATCCACCTATAGTCACACACAGATTTATCACAGAATATCTCCAATACAGCACCAAAAACACAGAACAAATCTACAAGGAAAAAATCTAAAATATCTGAATCTTTATTAAATATTTCCTAAAAACAAGACACAAAATTATAAAATGCAGGAGCCTCCACAGAGAATGGGATGGGTAAATCCCAGTGCGCTAAAGTACCTGGTCCCTGTCGATGAGGATTTAGCCATATTCCCCGCTATCGCACAGCCCTTGATACCTCTTTACCTGTTACATCTTCTCCAGTTTCTTCTCTTAGGCTATGTGCGCACGTTGCGTACAGTCACTGCAGAAATTTCTGCAGCGACCTGAAGAGCACACGTGCGCTTTAAATCGCTGCAGAAATGTCCGTAGTGAAAAAAAAAAAAAGCCGATTCCATGCGCTCTGCCTGCAGCTCCTCCCTTAGACAGAGCAGGAGCTGCCGGCAAAGCGCACGGAAGAAGTGACATGTCACTTCTTTTTACGCAGCGCTTCGGCAGTAGCCGAAGCGCTGCGCTCTAAAACGCCACGTGCGCACGACCCCTGCACAATCTCCATAGACTGTGCAGGGGACGCAGGACGCATGCAGTTACGCTGCGCTACGAAGCGCAGCGTAACTGCATGTATTTACGCAACGTGCGCACATAGCCTTAGGCTGCTTTCACACCTCCGGTTTCTGCAATGCGGCACAATCCGGCACTTTGCAGGAAAATCGCAACCGTTTTTTTTTGCTGCCGGTTGCGTTTTTTTCTGCATAGACTTTAATTAGTGCCGCATGGCCTTGCGTTCCATCCGGTTTTTGCCGCATGCGGCAGATTTAGCCGATGCGGCGGCCGGATGGAACGTTGCCTGGCATGTTTTTTCGTGCGGCAAAAAAACCCGCATCGCGCCGCATTCGACCGATGCGGCGCATTTTTCAATGCAAGCCTATGGCGGCCGGATGCGGCAAAAAAGGCATCTGGCCGCCACATGCGGTTTTTGCCACTGCACATGCTCAGTAGCATACCGCAAGCGGCAAAAACCGGACGGGCCGCATGGGAAAAACTTATGCAAAGGATGCAGTGTTTTCACCGCATCCGTTGCATAGCTTGCACAGCCGGATTGAGCCGCAGAGCTCAAGCCGTATGTATGAAAGCAGCCTTACATGTGGTGCTTCCTGCAAACTCAAGTGACTCCACCTCCCCATGTGACTGATCACATGACTATGACATCATCACAGGTCCTGTAAGCACAGAGCAGCCATATATCTAGTGTGCGGCTCTGCAAGTGGAGGTATGTGGAGATTCCCCATTACTGGGCACAGGGGGAATTAATAATTTCATTACTGACATTTTGGTGCTTTTGTGTTGTTACATTCCATGTAATTATTATTATTATTTATTATTATAGCGCCATTTATTCCATGGCGCTTTACATGTGAAATGGGGTGTACATAATAAAAACAAGTACAATAATAATGAACAATACAAGCCATAGACTGTTACAGGAGGAGAGCGGACCCTACCTAGAATAGAAAGAGAGGCATGTAATGCGGGGCACGTAGTGTACAGAGTCAAATTTTGACCATGGCCCCTATAGTTACACCCATTTGCCATTTCTTTTTACCCTGGCAGGAGATGTTAGAGGGGCAGTGGCATTGAGGGACATTCAGCAGACGCCTGAGACTGAAGGGTGTAGACCCAACTATGGGACTATCCGCTGTATACGGGACAGTTGGGACTAGAGACAATCGGATTGATTCACGGGACTCCTGTTGAGGTCAGTGGTACCTGGCGGATTGATGGGAGGCCGTAAATTTCTTACCTTCCGGCATCCCTGGCAAAGCTTTTGGAATACTAGCATTATCGGGAACTGGAAGTTAGTGGGCGTGATCGGCTTAGTTGGTGGTGTGACATCCACCTTTGTGAGCGTGGCCTGCCACTTCCTTCTATGTTCTCTACCTAGTTAGTTAGTTCCCTTAAGCCAGTTATTTCCACTAACTGACTAAGCCCGGTCGCCACCGCGCTATCACCGTCCGTCCAACTCTGCTCCCCAACACTGCAAGCAAGCGTGCCACGACGAGCAGGCAGTCCACCATAGTTCAGGGGACTGGAACCGCCAGTCACACCTAGTCACTAAGCTGGCCATCACACCCTCTCACTCTGGACACTCTGGAAAGTATGCTCACGGACAGAGGTGACAAACCTGAGAAGTGGTGTACTGCAATTAGTCAATGGTGGCACGCAGGTTACAGATACAATAACCAATGATAAGCGGGCCGGTTCTGCAATAGAGCAAGTGCAAGGAAACATCGGGTCATATCCACTAACTAAGCCAATCATGCCTACTAACTTTTGGTCTCCAATACTGCAAGTATTCCCAGCTTTTGATCAATCAGGGTTGACGCAACATCATGTTGCACAGATGATATGGCAAATCAAGAGTGTGTAAGTGTGTGCAGGGCAGAGAGATGCTGGCCCATCCTCCGAAGGTGGAGGAGCTACGGAGCAATAAAGACAGCTTGAGCTCATTGTACTGGGTGAATGGAAGTCAACACATAGCCATGACATTCCAGGACAGTTGGACTCTTCACTCAAAACAGGACAGTCCTGTTGGATCTTGGATAAATGGGAGCTATTTATTTGTTCTGTGTTTTGGGTGCTGGATATGAGATATTATGTGATAAATCTCTGTCTGTAACTATAATTGGATTGTTTGTTTTACCTGGGACAGGACGGGGCCAGGACTGGACGTAGTGATCTTGTGAAGTCGGTAACAGATCCGTAGATTTCTTACATGGGATCTTTCTGATGTTACATCGTCGTCTTCTCCCCATTCAAGTCTCTACAATATCGGATCCTTTCAGATCTTCTATACAAGAAAATTCCAGATTGACCAGTCAAGGATGGATAGGGACAGGGACAAGATGGCGGAGAGGATATTACACCTCACCCTAGAGATCCTCTTCCGGCTTACTGGAGAGGTGAGAGATTCTGATGATGTCACATTACATCATTCTTATCTATGGGAATAACAGATGGACAGAACTGGAGAGGTGAGGACTCTGGAAATGTCTGTAGTGAGATTTATTAATGTGTTTCTCTATAACCAGGATTACACAGTAGTGAAGATCTCTAGTGAGCGCTGTCAGGACCCTACGCCTGAGGGATGGGGAAGACCCCTGAGCCCAATCACGGGACCTCCACCTCACCCCCTGATACATGAGGACATCAATGGCCAGAAGATCCTAGAACTCATCTACAAGATGATTGAGCTGCTGACTGGAGAGGTGACACTGCTGGGACATTATACAGTAACGCTATGAAGGGATCGGGAGGATAACGGTATCATTGTATGTGTCAGGTTCCTATAAGGTGTCAGGATGTCGCCATCTATTTCTCCATGGAGGAGTGGGAGTATTTAGAAGGGCACAAAGATCTGTACAAGGACGTCATGATGGAGGTTCTCCAGCCTCTGGCATCACCAGGTAATAGACAGGACTAGATACACATGGCCTATAATTATCTGTATGTAAAGAATGAATTCAGTCCCTGTATCTGTTTTCCTCCAGTTCTATCAAGTGAGAGGACAACACCCGAGAGATGTCCCCGTCCTCTTCTTCCACAGGACTGTAAGCAAGAATATCCCGATGTTCCTCAGGATCATCAGGTAGATGGAGAGAAGGTGTCATGAAATCTCCCCTAGGATGTGTAGACAACTGTGAAGGTCTTGTGTTCAGTCTTGTGTTATCCACCAGGGTTATACACAGGACAATTTTTAGAGATACTGGCTCTTTCCCAAATTGAAGCACAACATCCAATGAAAAGAGATCGTATAGATAGAAACAGCTCATTAAGAAATGTATCAAAAATCATTCTGAGGTACAGCTGGTGCAAAAACATGTAAATTTCAGCTGAGTGCAGCGCTGGTGTCCACCTATCCTGCCCAAATACAGTTGTCGTTCCTTAGCACATATGAGCTCTAATGTTAGGCTGCTTTCACACCTCCGGTTTCTGCAATGCGGCACAATCCGGCACTTTGCAGGAAAATCGCAACCGTTTTTTTTTGCTGCCGGTTGCGATTTTCCTGCATAGACTTTAATTAGTGCCGCATTGTGCCGCATGGCCTTGCGTTCCGTCCGTTTTTTGCCGCATGCGGCAGATTTAGCCGATGCGGCGGCCGGATGGAACGTTGCCTGGCACGTTTTTTCGTGCGGCAAAAAAAACCGCATCGCGCCGCATTCGGCCGATGCGGCGCATTTTTCAATGCATGCCTATGACGGCCGGATGCGGCGCGATGCGGCAATAACCGCATCCGGCCGCCGCATGCGGTTTTTGCCACTGCGCATGCTCAGTAGCATGCCGCAAGCGGCAAAAACCGGACTGGCCGCAAAGGAAAAACTTATGCAAAGGATGCGGTGTGTTCACCGCATCCGTTGCATAGCTTGCACAGCCGGATTGAGCCGCAGAGCTCAAGCCGGATGTGTGAAAGCAGCCTTAGATTACCAATTCCTGCAGGAAAACAGAAAGTAAAAACATTAGTGACTGAGTGAGCAAACCCAGTATATCACTGAACAATGAGAAGACATTTATTGGTCAGACGACTCGTTACATAGTAATGATGTGAGGGTGAAAATTTGATGCATGTAGCATGAATCCATGTAACTTTCATGTTCCGAGTCAAAACTTCAGGCTGAATTAGGTGGAGTAATGGTGTTTGAAATGTTTTCTGGAAACATCCTGGGTCCTCTGATACCTGTAGATGAATGTTTGGGCACTAGAGCTCACCTAACCATTCTGGATGACATATGGGAAAAAAACAATGCACCATGTGACAAAAGGGCATAAAGTCATGCATTTCTTCCATGAACATGGGTGAATTTTCCTTGCTTTTCTAGCATTCACAGTCCCCAGGGTACTTTGCACGCTGCGACATCGCTAGCCGATGCCAGCGATGCCGAGCGCGATAGTACCCGCCCCGTCGCACATGCGATATCTTGTGATAGCTGCCGTAGCGAACATTATCGCTATGGCTGCTTCACACACACTTACCTGCCCTGCGACGTCGTTCTGGCCGGCGACCCGCCTCCTTCCTAAGGGGGCGTGTCGTGCGGCGTCACAGCGACGTCACACAGGAGCCGTCCAATAGAAGCGGAGGGGCAGAAATGAGCGGGACGTAAACATCCTGCCCACCTCCTTCCTTCGCATAGCCGGTGGAGGCAGGTAAGGAGATGTTCCTCGCTCCTGCGGCTTCACACACAGCGATATGTGCTGCCGCAGGAACAAGGAACAACATCGTATCTCTTATTGGTGCGACATTATGAAAATGTCCGACACTACACAGATCACCGATTTACGACGCTTTTGCGATCGTTTATCGACGCATCTAGGCTTTATACGTTGCGACGTCGTTACCGACGCCGGATGTTCGTCACTTTCGATTTGACCCCGACGATATCGCAGTAGCGATGTCGCAACGTGCAAAGTACCCCTTAGTCCTATAGAGATTCTCTGGTACACCTACAGGTATACATGACCCAGTAAATTACTAAGGTTTTGAAGGCCAAAGGAGATCCAACGTGCTACTAAATGGGTGTCTAATAATGTGGGTGAAAACATCTAGACATTAGGTGTCTGGATCTTCTCAAAATTTTCTGTTTATGGAGACTGCTGGTTACAATTAGGAGCCAACCAGATGGATTTATACAGGAGACCTGCAGCTCTGTGATACAGTGGGAAAAATGTATTTAGTCAGCCACCAATTGTGCAAGTTCTCCCACTTAAAAAGCTGAGAGAGGCCTGTAATTGACATCATAGGTAGAGCACAACTATGAGAGACAAAAAGAAAACAAATCCAGAAAATCACCTTGTCCGATTTGGCAAGATTTTTTTTGCAAATTATGGTGGAAAATAAGTATTTAGTGATCTAAAAACATGCAAGATTTCTGGCTTTCACAGACCTGTAACGTCTTATTTAAGAAGCTCCCTTGTCCTCCACTCATTACCTGTAGTAATGACACTGTTTGAACTTGTTATCAGTATAAAAGACACCTGTCTACAACCTCAAATAGTCACACTCCAAACTCCACTATAGTGAAGACCAAAAAGCTGTCGAAGGACACCAGAAACAAAGTTGTAGTTGTGAAGCCCCGCTAGTATGTGTCGGTGCAGTACCTTCAGGGACTCCACGTGGATGGAACAGTCTGGTCACAGGTAGGGAACCTTCTTTTAGGATTGTCGTGACGCCACTCTCAGTATTGCGGTCAGCGGGGACCGCCACTGCAGATTAAGGGATGCCTGAGGCTGATGGTGGGTGCAGTCAGTATATTAGCCCCCTGAGAGTGAGGCAAGCCCCAGGCCCCGGTGTATGTGTGTGGGACCACAGGTCGCAGAATGACTCAAACACAGTCCAAGAAGTCTTTCAACGTGTTTACTCACTGTTTGGAGGTCACGGTGAGATGCCCGGGCGACACTGTGATAACCAGGTTGAACCAGGAATTCCAGGAGGCCGTTCTGAGGGTAGCTGTCCACTCGCCTTCCTTGCACTCTTTCTGTTTTAGGAGGATCCTTTGCTTGAAGCGTGGTAGGACTCCTCCAGGGAAGCTGTTACTAGCCTGCTCCCCTCTCTCTGGCTCGTCTGCCGGCAGCGTGGCCTTGGTGGGATGGCTTCTGGCCCTGTCCCCTTATGGGCCTGGTGATTGCTGCTTGGCTCAAGCTCTGTGTAGTCGTGGTGAGGGCATGAAGTACCCCCCCCACCTGTAGGTTAAGCAGCTCTGGATGATCTGCTGCCTGTACTGGGGACCTAGTTCCCCTTGTGTGCTCGGATACCGGGATCTCCGTACTCAGCCACCCTTCTCTCTGGATGGTTTTCAGGCCGACCCACGGTACTCCTTTCTCCCCCGCTTTCAGCTACTGCACTCCTCAGGACCTGTCTGACACGAGAGCTCCTCTGCTCCCTTCCACACACTTCAACTTCTTCCTCCAGACTCTCCTCTTCCTCTCTCTCTCTGCCCTGCTTCCTAGCAACCAGCCCCTGAACACACCCCCAGCTGGGAATTGAAAGTTAACCCCTTATGGCTACCCAAGGGTCCCCTCTGGTAATGTGGGAGGCCTGGTCACTATATGTTTGTGTGTGCACCTCATCCTGGCCTTTGGAGATTACCTGGAAGCATTGCTCCCGCATGGGTGCAATACTCTGTGGTGCCTGACCAGGTCAGGGGCGCCACATTCCCCCTTAGTTATCATCAGCACGTCCTCGGGCTGCAAAGACAAGAGAAAGAAAAAAGGTAATTACAAACTTTTCCCACACAGGGGCAATTATTTACATTTAAACATACCAGGTACCATTCCACCACCAACCACCCACATGTCCGAACCCCACCCAAAAACCTCCAGGAGGTAGGTCGCCGGTCCTTTTGGTGACCAGGGCTGGGCCATCACATTCCCCAGACCTTTCCTCCAATCTTCCTCTCCTGAGGAGAGTGGTGTAAGGTAGGCCCCATAAACAGGCGTACCCGCTTCCGAGTGTTGGAGGGCAGGCCCCATAAACAGGCGTGCCCCCTTGTTGGTGCAGAGCCATGCCCCTCAACAGGCAGACTCTGTGGTTGATACCAAGGAGGTAACTTTTTACAATGCAAAGTTTGTGGTTAAAGCCAGTTCATAACCAGTGGTCTAACATTTTAAGGAGGTCTCACAATAGTCCTTGTGGGCACATTTCGCTTAAACGTTACTTAACTATAAACAGGTTAAACATTACCTTTCATACAGTCACTTTGAACTAAACTGTACTTTCTCTATAGCGTAATGGGAGCTGACCAAAGTTGCTGCGGGTTGATCTACGCAGTACTATACTGTCATCTGTCTGAGGTTGTGTCCTCCCACCCGATGTATGTGTCTCAATGTGAATAATGGGTGTACTGGGTATTGATACCAGTGCATGGTCTTCTGCTTCAGCTACATTTGGCTCTTCCAGGTTCTGAACAGGTTCTTCTGGGTCTCTTACTTCTCCAGATTGAGGGAATGTAATAACCGGAATAACTACTGCTCCATTGTATTGAGGCCAACTTGCTGGGAAATCTCCAAGTACAGTATGGATCATCTTTTCTTTTGGTTCTTGAACTGGCAAAGGGTTGGGAATTTCTTCAGGGATTCTTAGTTGTTCAGGACATTTCTTTAAGCGATCTCTAGAAACGACAGCTGTTGTTTTTCCTCCATCTTTGCTGATAAGGCATGTCTTTTCATTGCTAAGCGTCGATGGTAACACAGTATAGGGTTCTTCTTCCCAGTGATTGTCAAGTTTATGACGTCTTCTCTTTCTTTTGAGAACTATATCTCCTGGCATCAAAGGAACAGTAGGTGCTTTTCGATTGTAGACCTTTTCTTGTTTCTCACGCTGCTGAGTCAGGCTTCGCTCCACACACTCTTGTACTTTCTTGTATTGGGCTTGGCGGTTGGAATCCCAATCAGCACCTTGTAGATGGTCTTCAGGGGTCTCAACTCCCATTTCCAGATCTACTGGCAATCTCCCTGGTCTGGCCCTCATCAGGTATGCCGGTGTGCAGTTCGTGGAACTCACAGGGATGTTGTTATACATGTCCACTAGATCGGGCAGTTTTTCCGGCCACTGACTTCGTTCTTCTAGTGGGAGCGTCTTCAGAAGGTCGAGAATGATGTGGTTCATCTTCTCACACATGCCATTGGTCTGAGGATGGTAAGGCGTAGTACGGATCTTCTGGCAGCCGTATAGGTTACAAAACTCCTTAAACACTTCAGCTTCAAAGGCTGGTCCTTGGTCAGTGAGCACTTGATCTGGATAGCCATGTGGTCGACAGAAGTGTGTCTGGAAAGCTTTGGCTGCAGTTTGACCTGTCAAGTCCTTGACTGGTACTACCACCAGGAATCTGGAGTAGTGGTCAACCATAGTGAGAGCGTAGTTGTAGCCTTGTCTGCTGGGTGCCAACTTTACATGGTCCAGGGCCACGATCTCCAGGGGCCGTTTAGTTTGGATTGGCTGGAGTGGTGCTCTCTGGCTGTGCTGGTCTTTTCTTCTAAGATTGCAGGGCCCGCAGTTTCGACACCACTTCTCTAGGGCAGATCTCATGCCCACCCAGTAGAATCTTACTTTAAGTAGGGCCTCCAGTTTCTTCCAACCAAAGTGGCCTGCACCATTGTGATAGGCTTCTAGCACCATCCTCGTATCCTTCTGTGGTACAATCACTTGCCACACCTTCTCATGCGTCCTCGGGTCAATGATGCTCCTGTAAAGTTTGTCTTGATAGATGAATAATCGACCCCTCTCCTTCCATAGGTACTGTGCCTCAGGTGGGGCTCCTTTGTCAAGGCTGGCGCCCGGCTGGCTGATCAGTTTCTTTACCAAGCCTACCGCTGGATCATTTTCCTGGGTCTCCTTCCAGTTGTAGTGAGGTAGTGGGTTCAGGGTCACCTCTTGGCGGTTGGCACGCGACTGCCGACACTGTTTTGCTCCATGGCGATGGAACGCTGGCAGCTCAATCTCTTCAAGATCATCTACATCTTCACCCTCGTCTGCTAGGTGAGGCATCCTGGACAGAGCATCTGCGTTGCCGTTCTTGCGGCCAGCTCGATACTTGACAGTAAAGTCATAATTCGCCAGTCGGGCTACCCAACGCTGCTCCATGGCACCCAATTTAGCAGTATCCAAGTGGGTCAGGGGGTTGTTGTCCGTGAAGACAGTGAATTTGGTGGCTGCCAGGTAGTGCTTGAACCGCTCTGTGATAGCCCATACCATGGCCAGGAACTCTAGCTTGAATGAGCTATAATTCTCCGGGTTTCTTTCAGTAGGCCTGAGCTTCCTGCTGGCGTAAGCAATCACACGCTCTTTGCCTCCCTGCACCTGTGAAAGCACTGCTCCCAGTCCCACATTACTGGCATCTGTGTACAGTACGAATGGCAGACCGTAGTCAGGGTAGGCTAGGATCTCTTCACCCGTCAAGGCCCCTTTCATTTGTCTGAAGGAGTGTTCTTCTGCTTCTCCCCAGTGAAATGGCGGGCCGGAGATCTTTCCTCTCTTCTTTGGGTGGCCTACCAGGAGCTCTTGCAAAGGCGCTGCCATTTTCGTGTAGCCCTTGATGAACCTTCTGTAGTAGCCTACCAAGCCAAGGAACTGACGTACCTCCCGGACGGTAGTAGGTGTGGGCCATTCCTGGATGACTGTGACCTTCTCTGGGTCCGGTGCTACTCCTTCTGCACTGACCACGTGACCTAGGTACTGGACCTTTGGCTTCAGTAAATGGCACTTGGATGGTTTCAGCTTCATTCCATATCGGGATAGCGCTTCAAAGACTTCAGCCAGGTGTTTCAGGTGGTCCTCGTAGGTCTTGGAGTACACGATGACATCATCCAGGTATAGCAGGACGGTTTCAAAGTTGAGGTGCCCTAGGCAGCATTCCATAAGCCTCTGGAAGGTCCCGGGGGCATTGCAGAGTCCAAATGGCATGCTGTTGAACTCACAGAGGCCCATTGGGGTGGTGAAGGCCGTCTTCTCCCGATCTTCTTCTGCTACAGATACTTGCCAGTAGCCACTAGTAAGATCTAGGGTAGAAAAGTAGTTAGAGGCTTTCAAGGCAGCGAGGGATTCCTCTATCCTTGGCAAAGGGTAGGCATCCTTGTGTGTTATCTGATTTATCCGTCTGTAATCCACACACATCCTCATCGTGCCATCCTTCTTTCTTACCAGGACCAGGGGAGCCGCCCAGGGGCTACAACTGTCCCTTATGACGCCTGCCTCCTTCATGTCCTTCAGCATGTCCTTTGTGCGCTGGTAATGGGCTGGTGGAATAGGCCTATGTCTTTCCTTAATGGGAGGATGACTGCCTGTGGGTATGTGATGTTGCACCCCTTTGATCCTACCAAAGTCTAGTGGGTTCTTACTAAAGACCTGCTCGTATTCCTGCACGACCCTGTAAACCCCATGTTTCTGGTAGTCGGGTGTAGAGTCAGTCCCCACGTGTAGTTTCTGGCACCAATCCTCTAACTGCTTTTGGGAGGTCTCGCCCTCTTTTGAGTCAGCTTGTGTCAGGGGACCTACAGGTGTTATGGCGTCATCTGAGCATGTAAACAGTTTGGCTATGGTAGCGTACCTTGGCAGTCTGGCTTCCTCCTCCCCACAGTTCAACACTCGTACAGGCACTCGTCCCTTGTGTACATCAACTACCCCCCTGGCTGTCAGAATCGTGGGCCAGTGGTCTGAATGAGTGGGCTCTAGTACAGCCTGGTAATCTTGTCCTCTGAGACCTACCGCTGCTCTACACCACATCATCATTTCACTCCGTGGGGGTATCACAATGGGGTTAGCATCCATCACCCGTACACTACCAATCTCACCGCCAGCCTGTTTTACCTGTTGCTTCCTCAGAATGATTCGGATCTCCTTTTGCAAGGCTCTTTGCGACCTGCCCTCAGCACCTTCAACAATCTGGTGAAGCAACAACAACACTTCCCCTAGGCAATTTTCTATGACATTAGTGCCTAAAATCATTTGCGGGTTCCTTTCTCTAATATCAGTGTCCACAACAATCAGTCCTTGTCCCTTCATTTCCTGCCTTCCCACCTTTATGGTTACCTCTTTGACCCCGATCTGGTCTATAGGTTGTCCGTTGGCAGCATAGATGGTGAGGGAGGGGTCCGGTGGTCGGAGATCGTCGTCCGACCAAAACCTACGATACAGGACATACGGGATCGTGGTTACCTGAGAGCCGGTGTCCAATAACGCCGGGGTAGGGATCCCGTCCAGGACGATGGACAGGACAGGACGTCCACCCACGTACTGATCACAGCAGCGACTTGGGCCTGATCTTCTTAATCCTGAGGACTGGCCCCCGGCCCCAGGTTTGGCTCGTTTAAAGGACAGGCCCTTGCATAGTGTCCTGCCTCCTGGCAACGACGACAGATGGGTTGTCCAGATGAGTCATAGCGATCACTGCTCCTGCCTCGGGTTGGGGGACCTCTTCTCCTCCGCATCCAAGGGACGTCCTCTGGGTTGTCAGCTAGCAGGATCCGATGAGGGACTTTGGTCTCTGAGGGCAACTGTATTGCTTTCAGGATTTGTGCGACGTCCTTAGTGAGCTGTTGCACCTGGGAGGATAGTGTATTTATGGTCTCTGCTGGCGTGTTGAGTCCTTTTGCAGTTACCAGGGCCTGCGAGGAGGATTCCGCTCCTGCAGCCGTGGAACTGGCAGGCCATGCTGGTGCGACGGGGTCTGTGTCCACAGGAGGTTGGAGTGCTTTCACTGCCCTGTCTTTCAGAATGGCAAAGTCCACGTCAGGGTGTTCCAGGGACCACAGCTTCATCTGCTTCCCATCCTCAGGAGAGCGCAGGCCCCGCAAGAATTGTTCCTTCATCATCCGGTTTCCTTCCTGATCACTGACAGGGTCCACCAGCTTGAGAGCCCGCAGTGCAGCCTGCAGCCTGAGGGCATAGGCTCTTATGCTATCTTGGGGCTTCTGCCGGCAGTTATAGAAGTCCGTCCTCAGCTCTCCCTCGGTGCGGTGTTCAAAAGCAGCTGCTAGTTTGGCAAAGATGGTCTCAACAGCGCTCCGGTCATCATTGGTCCAGGACTCAGCTTCCAATTCTGCTGCCTCAGTCAATTGTCCCAGCACCACAGCGGCCCTCTGCTTACCAGTCATCGCGTGCATGTCTAGCAGGGTGCTGATCTTCTTCTTAAACCCGGTCAGCGTGTCTATTTTACCGGCGTATTGGGGCAGCCATTGCGCTCCTGGGACATACAGCAAGGAAACTGGCATTATGGGGGAGATTTCAGCCGGCGCGGCTGCGACCGCGGCACCGGCACCAGGCGCTGCTGCGTCCAGCGCGACGGGGGCTGGCATCGCTTGGGCTGCGTCGCCCTGACCAGGGGCATTACCTCCTGCAGCGTCCATTTTTCTTCAAAAATCTGCGCGCCCCCTTTCCACTTCCTGGGTCAGAACGCTCTCCGAATTGTGGGGATTCTGGGGCGGCCACACCTCTTCGTGGGCGGTGCTCTTTTCCCTCGCGCGGGCTGCAGCGCGCGCTTTTGAAGATGGCAATATGGCGGCGGTTCAATTTTTGCGGTCGGACCTCTGAGGCACACGGTCACCTGTCTGAACAGGTCTAGTCCTTATCCTGTTCGTGACGCCAGAAGTTGTGAAGCCCCGCTAGTATGTGTCGGTGCAGTACCTTCAGGGACTCCACGTGGATGGAACAGTCTGGTCACAGGTAGGGAACCTTCTTTTAGGATTGTCGTGACGCCACTCTCAGTATTGCGGTCAGCGGGGACCGCCACTGCAGATTAAGGGATGCCTGGGGCTGATGGTGGGTGCAGTCAGTATATTAGCCCCCTGAGAGTGAGGCAAGCCCCAGGCCCCGGTGTATGTGTGTGGGACCACAGGTCGCAGAATGACTCAAACACAGTCCAAGAAGTCTTTCAACGTGTTTACTCACTGTTTGGAGGTCACGGTGAGATGCCCGGGCGACACTGTGATAACCAGGTTGAACCAGGAATTCCAGGAGGCCGTTCTGAGGGTAGCTGTCCACTCGCCTTCCTTGCACTCTTTCTGTTTTAGGAGGATCCTTTGCTTGAAGCGTGGTAGGACTCCTCCAGGGAAGCTGTTACTAGCCTGCTCCCCTCTCTCTGGCTCGTCTGCCGGCAGCGTGGCCTTGGTGGGATGGCTTCTGGCCCTGTCCCCTTATGGGCCTGGTGATTGCTGCTTGGCTCAAGCTCTGTGTAGTCGTGGTGAGGGCATGAAGTACCCCCCCCACCTGTAGGTTAAGCAGCTCTGGATGATCTGCTGCCTGTACTGGGGACCTAGTTCCCCTTGTGTGCTCGGATACCGGGATCTCCGTACTCAGCCACCCTTCTCTCTGGATGGTTTTCAGGCCGACCCACGGTACTCCTTTCTCCCCCGCTTTCAGCTACTGCACTCCTCAGGACCTGTCTGACACGAGAGCTCCTCTGCTCCCTTCCACACACTTCAACTTCTTCCTCCAGACTCTCCTCTTCCTCTCTCTCTCTGCCCTGCTTCCTAGCAACCAGCCCCTGAACACACCCCCAGCTGGGAATTGAAAGTTAACCCCTTATGGCTACCCAAGGGTCCCCTCTGGTAATGTGGGAGGCCTGGTCACTATATGTTTGTGTGTGCACCTCATCCTGGCCTTTGGAGATTACCTGGAAGCATTGCTCCCGCATGGGTGCAATACTCTGTGGTGCCTGACCAGGTCAGGGGCGCCACATAGTCATGCACCAGACTGGGAAAACTGAATCTGCAATAGGCAAGCAGCTTGGTATCATGAAATCCACTGTTGGAGCAATAATAAAAAAAAATAGAAGACATACAAGACCACTGATAATCTCAGTCGATCTGGGGCTCCACGCAAGATCTCACCTCGTGGGGTCAAAATGATCACAAGAACGGTGAGCAAAAATCTCAGAACCACATGGGGAGACCTAGTGAATGACCTGCATAGAGCTGGAAGCTCCATAAAAAAGGTTACCATCAGTAACACACTACGCCGCCAGTTCTCAGATCCTGCAGTGCCAGACGTGTTCCCCTGCTTAACCCCTTCAGCTCCCAGGGTTTTTGCGCTTTTCCGGTTGTTTTTTTCCTCTCTTTCTTCCGAGAGCCGTACCTTTTTTTATTTTTCCGTCAATCTTCCCATACGAGCTGTAGTTTTAAATGAAACCATACGTTTTACCATATAGTGTACTGAAAAACAGCAAAAAAATTCCAAATGTGGAAAAACTGCAAAAAAAGTGTGATCGCACAATAGTTTTTGCAATATTTTATTCACCATGTTCACCATATGGTAAAACTGATGTGTCGCTGTGATACCTGAGGTCAGTGCGAGTTTGGAGACACCAAACATAAATACGTTTACTCGTATCTAAGGGGTTAAAAAAATTCACAAGTTTGTCCAAAAATATGGCGCACATTTTGCGCCATTTTCCAAAACTCGTAGTGTTTTCATTTTTCGGGATCTATGGCTCAGTGGTGGCTTATTTTTTGCATCTTGAGCTGACGTTTTTAACGGTACCATTTCTGTGCAGATGCTTCGTTTTGATCGCCTCTTATTGCATTTTGCTCGAAATTTGCGGTGACCAAAAAATGTAATTTTGGGGTTTAGAATATTTTTGCCTCTACGTCATTTACTGATCAGATTTAATTGATTTTATATCTTGATAGATCAGGCATTTCTGAACGCGGTGATACCAAATATGTGTATTTTTATTTTTTTTTAACCCTTTCATTTTCAATGGGGCGAAAGGAGGTGATTTGAACTTAAGTTTTTTTATTTTTTAAAACATTTTTAAAACTTTTTTTTTTAATTTTACTAGGTCCCTTAGGGGACTATGACGATCAGCAATCTGATCACTCTTCCATACCTTCAGATCACAGCGACAGAGCTATGCAGATATACTGCTTTAGCCTCAATGCCGTCACTATGCCGGCATTGAGAGAAAGTGGCTCATGTTAGCTACAGGCGTCATCACATGACCCTGTGCTACCATGGCAACCACCGGAAGTCACATGATCACATCACGTGACTTCCGATGGGGGCGGGGTGAGTTATCCTAATGGCCACGCGCATCTCGCTGCCAGATTTTGGCAGCGAGATGTAAGGAGTTAATAGTCGCGGGTGGAATGCAATTCTACTTGCAACTAGCAGGCACACGTCAGCTGTTGAAATCAGCTATGTGCCCGGATCGCCGCAGACTGCCCACGGCAGCCCACGGCAATCATAGTGATACAATCCATGACGTACCCAGTATGTCATGGGTCGCTGAGGGGTTAGGCCAGTACATGTCCGGGCCCATCTGAAGTTTACTAGAGAGCATTTGGATTATCCAGAAGAGTATTGGGAGAATGTCACATGATCTTGTGAAACCAAAGTAGAACTGTTTGGTAGAAACACAATTCGTCATGTTTGGAGGAGACAGAACTCAGCTTACCTGCGTCCTGCAGCTCCCGGCTGGCTATGCGGAAGGAAGGAGGTGGGCGGGATGTTTACGTACCGCTCATCTCCGCCCCTCCGCTTCAATTGGCCGGCTGCTGCATGACGTCGATGTGATGCCGAACGTCCCTCCCACTCCAGGAAGTGGACGTTCGCAGCCCACATCGAGGTCGTATGGAAGGTAAGTACGTGTGACGGGGGTTAATCGTTTGTGCGGCACGTTCAACAAATTGAACGTGCCGCACATATGATGGGGGCGTTGCAAATCGCATACGATATTGTATGCGAAATTGCAACGTGTAAAGCAGGCTTTAGTGATTTTCTGGATTTGTTTTCTCATTTTATCTCTCACAGTTGTGGTCTACCTATGATGTAATTTACAGGCCTCTCATCTTTTTAAGTGGGAGAACTTGCACAATTGGTGGCTGACTATATACTTTTTTCCCCACTGTATCTACTGCTGTCCTTTTTGGGGATCGTTAATTTATGATTTTTTCTATTCTTCAAAATCATTTCACACGACTTCTTCATCTGTCTGTGACATGTGCATATTTCTTTCAGGGTGAAGATCTGACCCATATTAATACTACAGAGACATATGTGAGGGGTGATGAGCGGAGTAAAGAGGAGATTCCTACAGATAATCGCACAGGTGAGTAGTAGCCACTAAATGCAGAGAAGTCACAGATTCTGGACAGTTACTTATTGTAGAATTATGTGTTAATTAATTTACAGTGTGTTGTTAAATATACATTTGATGCAGATTTAATTGGCAAGAATATTTCATGTATTACTGGCAAAGTATCACATCACCAAACAGAAATTAGTCTTTTTTTTCCACAGAAAAAAATTCAGGATTTCATAGGAAATTATTACTTTTCCTATATACTGGAGTAATGTTATATTACAGTGTTTAGACTTAGTGAACAAGCGATCACATGCTCATGTCCCCTAAGGTAGCTAAAAAAAGTAGAAAAACATTTAAAACAAAATAAAAAAATCTATAAATTCATCAGTGATATCCCTTTTACCCGTTTAAAACTAAACAGAAGAAAAACTTTTGTATGGTCAAAATAATAAAAGTATGATTTACCTAATATATAGAGGTGTGTGTGTGTGTGTGTGTGTGTGTCCGGGATTGGCATCTGCATTTTTGCAGCTACAGCCACAAAAGTTTGCACACTCACACTTCTGGACCCCGAGAGCGTCATAGGCTATGTTGTGAGGCGAAATTTTAACCCCGCGCGTTCCAATTTACCAATCAATTTTGCACCTATCTACATAATGGGGAAAAAGTGAAACGAAAAGTGTATCTGCACCGTCACATTTACAATCACGAAATTTTGCACAGACACCTCATGTGACCCAGGGAACGTCGTAGACTATGTTTTGACAGGAAAATGTAACCCCGCTCTTTACAGTTACTCTCCAAAAAACATGGCTCCATTAAAGTAAATGGAGCCTAGAACTACATGTTATTAGTAGGAGCTGTGATTGGTTGCTATAGAAACAAAGGACATTCATAGTATAAAGCGGGCTTTACACGCTGCGACATCGCTAATGCGGAGTCGTTGGGGTCACGGATTTTGTGACACACATCCGGCCGCATTAGCGATGCCGTTGCGTGTGACACCGATAAGCGATTTTGCATCGTTGCAAAACCATGCAAAATCGCTAATCGGCGACACGGGGGTCCATTCTCAATTATCGTTACTGCAGCAGTAACGAAGTTGTTCCTCGTTCCTGCGGCAGCACACATCGCTGCGTGTGACGCCGCAGGAGCGAAGAAGCTCTCCCTACCTGCCTCCCGGCCGCTATGAGGAAGGAAGGAGGTGGGCGGGATGTTACGTCCCGCTCATCTCCGCCCCTCCGCTGCTATTGGGCGGCGGTTCAGTGACGCTTCAGTGACGTCGCTGTGACGCCGCACGGACCGCCCCCTTAGAAAGGAGGCGGTTCGCCCGTCACAGCGACGTCGCCGGACAGGTAAGTATGTGTGACGGCTCTGGGCGATGTTGTGCGGCACGGGCAGCGATTTGCCCGTGTCGCGCAACAGATGGGGGAGGGTACCCACACTAGCGATATCGGGACCGATATCGCAGTGTGTAAAGTAGCCTTAACAAGCTTATATGTGAGGTAATAAGATGTCGGTGGGGAGACGGATAGAGAGAGACAGACAGAGAGACAGACAGACAGAGACACAGACAGGGAAAGAGACAGACAGAGACAAACGGTGAAAGAGACAGACAGAGACAGATGGTGAAAGAGACAGACAGACGGTGAAAGAGACAGACAGACGGTGAGACAGACAGACCTGGAAAGAGACTGACCTGGAAAGAGACAGACCTGGAAAGAGACTGACCTGGAAAGAGACTGACCTGGAAAGAGACTGACCTGGAAAGAGACTGACCTGGAAAGAGACTGACCTGGAAAGAGACTGACCTGGAAAGAGACTGACCTGGAAAGAGACTGACCGGGAAAGAGACTGACCTGGAAAGAGACTGACCTGGAAAGAGACTGACCGGGAAAGAGACTGACCGGGAAAGAGACTGACCGGGAAAGAGACTGACCGGGAAAGAGATAGACAGACATGCAGACAGAAACAGAGACAGGCAGACAGGGAAAGAGGAGAAAACCAGAGAGACAGACAAAGATAGATGGGGAAAGACACAGACCTTGATAGGGACAGATGGGGAAAGAGAGACAGAGATAGGCAGAGAGGGAAAGAGACAGACAGGAAAAGACACAGACAAAGAGACAGGGAGACAGACGGGGAAAGAGACAGACCTGGGAAAGAGACAGACCTAGAAAGAGACAGATGGGGAAAGAAACAGAGAGATAGAGACAGACAAAAAAGAGACAGACAGAGACAGGCAGACGGGGAAAGGGACAGACGGGGAAAGGGACAGACGGGGAAAGGGACAGACGGGGAAAGGGACAGACGGGGAAAGGGACAGACCTGGAAAGAGACAGACGGAGCACATTACTTGGCCAATTTTGTTAAATCTGTGTGGAATATCTGTGGTGTTGAAATATATGTTGTGAAATGTTTCTATTAGCTTAGTGTTTCCCTTTTAATAATTACATTTCTATCTATTTGTTTTGTGGTTTTTGTGTGCAGAATAAATTTTTGTTAATACATTCTATTTTGTTAACAACAGTTATTAACCCGGGCGAAGCCGGGTAGTGCAGCTAGTAATAAATATTAAACACCTACGGTAAACACAGTAAAGCCGAAAAAAATTAAAAATGCCAGAATTGCCATTTTCAGCCCCGCAAAAGTGATCAAAACATCTTGACCCTGATTCATCATATCTTTTATGGTAAAAAAGTAGCATCAAAATTCTGAAAAGTCATAAAATTTTGCAACTCTCGGCCTTTTCAGATTTGCCACCACAGATTTACTAATTCATAACACGCTGTGGTGTTCCATGCTCCAAAAATCTTATTCCAGTATCTGAATGAAGAAATATTTCTGGAAAAGCACACCTTTTCATGAATCGGGGGCGTCTGACTCCACCTCGCCCCCTCATAAAGACCGGCAAGAAATTGATGAATCTGGACTCTTATTTTCTCCTAAATTGTACCAGTAAAATTATGTCAGCTTGCTAAGCAAAAAAGAAGCTGTCCATCCATATAATTGATATATGGAAAGTGATTGTGGACGACAGTTTTGAGGATTTTTGTGAAGTTGACCTTTAATAGTCTCCCCTGAATATTTCAATACATATAAATAAATCTAATATATAAAGCTGAGTATATGTGTGTGTGTGTGTGTGTGTGTGTGTGTGTGTGTGTGTGTGTGTGTGTGTGTGTGTGTATGTATGTCCGCTAAAGCAATCCGCACCGTCGCATTTACAATCACGAAATTTTGCACAGACACCTCATGTGACTCAGGGAACGTCATAGGCTATGTATGGGCAGGAAAATGTAACCCAAGCTTTACACGTACTCTTCAAAAATCCTGCTTCTATTAAACTGAATGGAGGTGGGAGCTACAGGCTATAAATAGCAACTGTCACTGGTTGCTATAGGAACAAAATAAACTGTTAGTATTAGGCCCGTTTCACACGTCAGTGAAAAACACTGACGTTTTTCACTGGCGTGTAAAACACGCAAATGTCCCTGCGTGTGCCGTGAATCACACGCTCCGTTCTCCGTGGCCCGTGATTGCACTTAGTAATCAACTCACCTGCGCCCGCTCCCGCTCTCCATGGTGCTGACCGCTCCCGCGGTGCAGCATCCGGCCGGCGCTGACCCCCGCAGCAGCTGCTTCCGGGTCGGCTGTGTCGCGCATCATGAATATGTGCAACAGTAATGAGCCGGCTCAGAAGCAGCAAGCTGCACGGGCTGCAGAGGACATCGCTGGACGCCGGGTGAGTTAAAATGTTTTTTATTTTAAAAGCACGTTTTTTTCTGGCACGTGTTTCACGGACCACACCACTGCGTGGTCCATGGGACATCAGTGATGCCAGAAGAAAATGGACATGTCTCCGTGCGGCAATCACGCACACGCAGGTACGCCGCACGGAGACGCGTGCAGTGAAAAATCACTGACGTGTGAGCAGACCCATTCATTATAATGGGTCTGCGTATGTCAGTGATTCTGGTACGTTTAAAAAAAAGCACAAACGTACCAGAATCACTGACGTGTAAAAGAGGCCTAAGAAGCTTATGTGTGAGATAATAAGATGCCGGTGGGGAGACGGATAGAGAGAAACAGAAAAAGACAGACAGAGACACAGACAGAGACAGACTGGGAAAGAGACAGAGAGATAGACTGCCAAGGAGAGACCTGGAAAGAGACAGCCCGGGCAAAGAGACAGCCCGGGCAAAGAGACAGCCCGGGCAAAGAGACAGCCCGGGCAAAGAGACAGATCTAGAAAGAGACAGCCCGGGCAAAGAGACAGACCTAGAAAGAGACAGACCTAGAAAGAGACAGACCTAGAAAGAGACAGACCGGACAAAGAGACAGACCGGACAAAGAGACAGCCCTGGAAAGAGACAGCCCTGGAAAGAGACAGCCCTGGAAAGAGACAGCCGGGCAAAGAGACAGCCGGGCAAAGAGACAGCCGAGCAAAGAGACAGAGGGGCAAAGAGACAGAGGGGCACAGAGACGGGGAAGGAGAAGAACAGACAGACACACACATATAGAGACAGACACAGAGAGAGAGACAGACAGACAAGGAAAGAGACAGACAGAGAGACAGACAGAGAGACATACAGACAGCGACACACAGACAGAGACTGGGAGAGAGACAGAAAGACAGTTACTATCCCAGGCAACACCGGGTACTACAGCTAGTATAATATATAAAGCTAAGTGTATGTATGTGTGTATGTATGTCCGCTGAAGGAATTTGCACCGTCGCATTTACAAATTTTGCACAGATGCCCCATGTGACCCAGGGAACATCATAAATTATGTTTTGATGGGAAAATTTAACCCCGCGCTTTATAGTTACTCTCCAAATTCCTGCCATTAAACTGAATGGAGGTGGGAGCTACAGGCTATTAATAGCAACTGTCAGTGGTTGCTATAGGAACAAAATAAACTGTTAGTATAAAAAGCTTATGTGTGAGGTAATAAGATGTCGGTGGGGAGACGATAGAGAGAGATAGAAAAAGACAGACAGACAGAGACACAGACAGCCCTGGAAAGAGACAGACGGTCAAAGAGAGTGATGGGCAAAGAGACAGAACTGGAAAGAAGCAGACCTGGAAAGAGACAGACCTGGAAAGAGACAGACCTGGAAAGAGACAGCCGGGCAAAGAGACAGCCTTGGAAAGAGACATATGGGGAAATAGACAGACGGGGAAAGAGAGAGACAGACAGACACACATAGAGACAGACACAGAGATAGAGAGAGACAGACAGACACAGAGATGGAGACAGATAGACTGATACAAATACAGACAGAGAGATAGAAACAGACAGACAGAGGCATAGACACAAACAGATAAACAGACAGCGACACACAGACAGAGACTGGGAGAGAGACAGAGAGACAGTTACTATCCTGGGCAACGCCCGGGTACTACAGCTAGTACTTAATATTTCACAAATGTTTTGGGATTGCCTCACTAAAATATGGACCTATGATGCATTTGGCTTTCGTAGCAAAATGAAAAGATAATAAATTCAATTATATTCTTCTTGGCAGATGACTTTACCAGAAGATCAGAGGGACATCTGATATTTTCAAATTTTAACGCAGATGATCATGGTACCACATCAGATATGCATGATGAGCATGCCATTGTGCCAGATTCAGCTCCAGTTTTTTCAAGCAAATATCTATCATCTGATCCTCTTCAACAGCTCCAATCTTCTGATTCATTACAGACTGTTAATCAAAATAGAAATATCAGAATTTATGATGAACATCAAAGCGCTCACACAAAAGTAAAGGGTTATTCATGTTCAGAATGTGGGAAATATTGTTCTATGAAATCTGATCTAGCTAAACATCAAAGAATTCACACAGGGACAAAGCCATTTTCATGTTCAGAATGTGAAAAATGTTTTACAGTGAAATCAACACTTGACAGACATCTGAGGATTCACACTGGGGAGAAGCCATTTTCATGTTCAGAATGTGGGGAAAGTTTTAGACAGAAATCAGCTCTTGTTAGACATCAGAAAATACACACAGGGGAGAAGCCATTTTCATGTATAGAATGTGGGAAATGTTTTATACAGAAAAAACATCTTGTGATACATGAGAGAATTCACACAGGAGAGAAGCCATTTTCATGCTCTGAATGTGGAAAATGTTTTATCGAGAAAGCAATTCTTATAGCACATCAGAGAATACACACAGGGGAGAAGCCATTTTCATGTTCTGATTGCGGAAAATGTTTTATGGAGAGATCAAGTCTTTTTAAACATAAAAAAAATCACACTGGGATTACATTATTTTCATGCTCAGAATGTGGAAAATGTTTTAGAGAGAAATCAAGGCTGGTTAGACATCAGAAAAAACACACAGGTGAGAAGCCAATTTCATGCTCAGAATGTGGAATAAGTTTTACAGAGAAATCAAGTCTTGTTAGACATCGGAAAAGACACACAGGGGATGAACTCTTCTCATGTTCAGATTGTAAGAAATGCTTCACAGAGAAATCACATCTTGTCACACATCAAAGGATTCACACAGGGGAGAAACCATTTTCATGTAATATATGTGGAAAATGTTTTACAGAGAAATCAAGTCTTGTTATACATCACAGAAATCACACAGGGGAGAAGCCGTTTTCATGTTCAGAATGTGGGAAACGTTTCACAAATAATTCAGCTTTTAATAAGCATCATAGAATTCACACAGCGAAAAAACCATACCCATGTTCAGAATGTGGGAAATCTTTTACAAGGAAATACCATCTTGTCAGACATCTTAAAAGTCATACAGATGAGGGGCTATTTCCATGTTCGGATCGGGGGAAATAATTTCCTTTATAAATTTAAATTGTCTTAAAAATTAAAGCATTCATACAAGGGACATCCTTTACTGACCAACTGTACAAGAAAAAAATGCAACAGTTACTGTCTGCAAGAGAAATGTAAAGCAGTTGTCATGCCTCAAATCGGTGATGTCTTGTTGTGTCGTCAGTTTCCTTCCCTGCCGAGCTTCAGCCTGGTTAGTATCTGTCCAACTGCTGATGGTTCTCATTGTTTTTATTCCCTTTCTTTGCTGTTAGTCAGGTGTTTCTTACTTTCCTATTTTGTCTCTATCCTAACACAGCTTGGGTGGGGCTATTTATACTCACCTTGCACCAGTCTTCTTTGCTGGCTATATTTCTAGATAACTAAGGGATTTTTCCCTCTAGGCAGAGACCAGTTGTATTTCTGCTCTGTTTGCTTATTTACCTTCCCAACACCTTTCCTAGGTCCTCAGTTATGTTGGTGGGAGGTTTCCTTTGCTTTCATTTATTATTATTCTTTTTTTCCTTTTGTGCACATGCCTTAAGTTTCCTCACCTTCTGTCTACAGTCCTTGTCTACCTCTGCACACTTAGTTGTGAGAAGCAGCCTCCTTACTGGTTCCTTAGGAGGAACAAGAAACAACTCGATGGCCTTTTTGGGAGCCAGGTCTGAGTTGTGGATTTTAGTTGTGTGGCTAGGGATACTCTTGTGAAGCCCCACAGGTGTCGTGTTGGTGCATTACCTTCAGTGACTCCACGTGGCAGGACGGTCTGGTCACAGGTAGGGAATCTTCTTTTAGGATTGTCGTGCCGCCATTCTCGGTATTGCGGTCAGTGGGGACCGCCACTGCAGATTAAGGGATGCCTGGGGCTGATGGTGGGTGCAGTCAGTTGTAGTGACCTCCCGAGAGTGAGGCAAGCCCCAGGGCCCTGTGTAGGTGTGTGGAACCACAAGGTGCAGAATGACTCAGGCACAGTCCAAACAGTCTTTCAGGGATTTTACTCACTGATGGTGGCAGGGTGAGTAACCCGGGCGTAGCTGGGATGAACCAGGCTGGAACCAGGCGTCCTTCAGGCTGACTTGTGAGGGTGGCTACTGACTCGCCTTCTCTAGCCCTTCTGTTGTTTGTGATGACCCCGACTTGCAATCCCTACGGGGGTCACCCAGGGAAGTTGCTGCTCCCCTCGTTTTGGCCCGTTTGCTTGTAGCCTGGACCAGGTAACTCCGGCTGCTTGCCTCCTGTGAACTATGGGCCCTCACTTTGCTACGTGGCTGCGGACTCTGTGGTGTTGTCTTGGGGGTTTGAAGTGCCCCCTCAGGCAGGTTTGGCAGAAGAAAGCTGGATCTATCTCTGCACTGGGACCTGTTACCCGTGCGGGCCTGGTACCTCCCTAACAGTCCCCTTACTTTGCCACCCCGTTGCTCTCTCTAGCCATGGGTGGATTTCGGGCGGCACTACCAGGTGAACGATCTCCCCCGTCAGTAGTCACTGCGCGTACGCTGTTAGATTGCAGCAGCTCCAGGGCCCTCTGTCTGCTCTCCCTGAGCTCCACACTAAACTGGCTCACTGCTCCTCCTCTCCTGTTCTTGCCTACGCAACCTAGCAACCAGGCTCTCTACCACACCCCTTGAGTGGACATGGAGGCCACGCCCCCTCCTGGAAGATCTCAGGAGTCCTCCAAAAGGTACATGTGTGAGACCTGATTACTATGCGCCTGTGTAGTCACACCTCGGTCAGCCTTCTGGATTACCTGTATTGTACTGCCCCCAGCATGGGTGCAGTACTCAGTGGTGCCTGACCAGGTCAGGGGCGCCACACTCTAGTCTCCACAGGAACCAGTGAGGCTGCAGTGTTGTAGGCTTTATTTCTCCCTTTACCCGTGTTTCAGTTGGTACGTGCATGACAGAAATTTAGAGCACTAAACTTATTATTATAAAATGTTTGCAATTACCAATAAACTTTTGTAATTGAAAAGCAAACAAATTCAAAATTTATCACCTACATCTCAAGTATGTGTACTAAGGGGATTAACTGGGACTTGGGGGAGGGGGCTTTGGTATTGGGCTTCTAAAATAGCAGCAAGTTGTTGCTAACTACATGCTGGCTCTGGTTTGCGACGCTGTCTTCAACCTCAGAGTGGTTCAGACTGCTCCTTCTGACAATTCCCCTGCTTCTAGTGACATCAAGTCAAAAAGGCAGTCCCTTCTTTTCCGCTTTGGTTTGTTGATGGGGCGTCTTTGCCAATTATAGGCAGAGTAACAGCCAGCATCCTACTGCCTAACTGTGGAGAGCTGGCTGTCAATTGGGATTATATTAAGTGATATCCCATTGACAGCAATGTTGAAGAGAAAGAGCTGTACTGTTGATGTGAGGTTAAATGAAGATGGAGAATCGCTGCCTGAGCCAAAACAGATTAGTGCAGGGCTGAACAGGTAGTAAGAAGCTATCTGCTGGTAAGGTTTTAGCCTAAAGGGGGCTTTACACGCAGCGACATCGTTAGCGATGTCGCTCGTGAAAGCACCCGCCCCCGTCGTTTGTGCGTCACGGGCAAATCGCTGCCCGTGGCGCACAATATCGCTAGTACCCATCACACGGACTTACCTGCCTAGCGACGTCGCTGTGGCCGGCGAACTGCCACTTTTCTAAGGGGGAGGTCCGTGCGGCGTCACAGCGACATCACACGGCAGCCGTCCAATTGAAGCAGAGGGGCGGAGAGCAACCGCATGAAAGTCCAGGGGTGTCAGATGTAGCGATGTGTGCTGCCTCAGGAACGACGAACAACCTGCGTCCAGCACCATCAATGATTTTTGGGATTTGAACGACGTGTCAACGATCAACGATTAGGTATTTGTGATCATTAGCAGTCGTTCGTACGTGTCACACGCAACGATGTCGCTAACGAGGCTGGATGTGCGTCACGAAATCAGTGACCCCAACAACATCTCGTTAGCGATGTCGTTGCGTGTAACGGGGCCTTGTTCCCACGGGAGCGCGCATCTGCGGATATATCCGCAGGTATGGCCGCAGGTTTCCCGCAGCAGCTCCCCGGAATCCGCAGCTATACATAGCTGTGGGATTCCAGCAAAATATCTGCGGAAAACCTGCGGACATTCATGAGACTTACCTGCAGAAGTCCCGGCCTCTATCTCCATAGTAGAGGGCTGGGAATTCCGCAGGAATAATTGACATGCAATTATGTGCGGCTGCGGGACATCCGCGGCAAATTCCGCAGCCACACATAGCGCAGCATGGACACAGACACTCCCCATATTCCATAAGCTAACATGGGGAGGGTCTGTACTTGCGGATTTATCTAGAAAATCCAGATAAATCCACACGTTTTCCGCAGCAAAATCCGCGGGTACAGAGTCCCGTGGGCACATAGCCTTACAGCCAAAAAACCCCAAAGATCGAATAACCCCTTTAAATAGCTTACATTTGTACATACACTTTGTCCACAATTATTAGGCTTTTTGAAGTGATGATTACATTTATTTTTGAACAACTATAGTGCTGTCTTTCAATCCAAAATGGTAATAATCTTGAAATTTGAATATTTATAAAAAATAAAAGTGAAGTTTTGTCTTTCAGAATATCTTTCTGTGAAGAAGTGTTAGCCAACAATTATTTAACTAATTGAAAAATATAAAATTATCCCTCTCAAGTGATTAATTTCACCTATTAGAGGGAAAATAACCAAACAACTCAATATGTTCAAAAATATATTTTTAACATATTTATAAAATTATAAGTGACCAATTTATCCTCTTCTTTTAAATAACAGTCATAAGCTTTCCATACAAGGAGTCTGTCACTTTTGTCATCTGTCAACAATTACATTTCTGTGCAATACCAACTGCAGCCTCCCAGACACTGTTCAGAGAGGTGATTGCTTTCCTTCACAGTAAATCTTCTGTTTAAGGGCCCACAAGTTCTCAATAGGTTTTAGGTCAGGTCAGGTGAGGCTAAGACCCAGATCAAGTTGCATACAAAACCCCAGCACTGTCATGCCCCGACCAGCGGGTCCAACCCCTACTAGGCAGGGGTGTCGGGAGCCAGAACGCAGCTCCGTACGGTCTGCCCATCCCATTGTCCTTCCATACAGGATACTCTCTTGGATCACAGTACTGTATCCTCCTCAAGCTCTCAGCCTAAGGCCTGCTCAATACGAAACGTGCGTGCACTGAACAGGACTTCCAGGATCTTCATTAGGCAACGCCTTCTGCATCCTGCTGTGATTTAAAGGGCCAGTACTCCTTAACCTGGAAGTGCTTCTCAGCCTATTGCAGAAAGGCAATCTATATATAAGGAATCCTCCCCTTCTGGGAGGTGCCTGAGCAATGTCTATCTGTCTTTTAGTGTGGCGTTGCTTCCCATCCCGGTTCCCGGTCTTCGTTGCTTAACCCTGCTCCTGTTCTTAAATCTCTGTACCTTGTCACTTCTCAGAGCTGGCCGTGCCTGTCTGCTGCTCCAGTCTTTATCTGGGTCCCTGCGCCCCACTGAGTCCATACCTGTCCGACCGTGATCACTGCGCTTCAGCTCGCTGGATCAGATCAAGCACAGACAGAGAAAGTCCTTATGTAGTTGTCTGTGTCACCATCCTTCCTACTACTGGATCTAGGCCTGGTTCGGTTCCACTTTGGAACGGATTTCGCTGGTGCTTAGGTCATACCTTCTGTGCATTGCTACTCTGCCATACCTACGGATATTAGGACTGTTCCTGTATTTGCTGTACTTGCACTCTGGACTTTACCCTTGGACCTTTTGTTGTTTGTCTCTGGTCGTGCTCTGATCATTAAATTCCTTTCCTTACCTCAAGCTTTGTCCTAGACCATCTCTAGGGTCAACTGCCACAGTCCTTTGTGGTCCTGTGGATTCACTACCGCGCTCCCCCGTGGGTAGCGCAACAGTTTGGTCAGGCCATGAATTCCACTGACCCAGCGTTCCCAGCCCAATGAGAACTCACCCATGTGCGTGAAGAACAACACCGACTCATGACCATTCTGTTCTGCAGGCTATGGACATTTGACTGAACTCTCTGCAGTTGGCAGATCCCACAACCACCAACACTCAACTCTCCAACCTCCAACAAGAACTTTCTTGCCAAGAAGGTACGCAAGGTCAGGTACTGGAGTATCTTGCTTCCCTGAACGAATGACTGACATCCCTGCAAAATGCGGCTTGCCAAGCTTCTACGCCATCAGTCATGTGGCCTTCACTTCCAGCGCCTGTGTCGTGGATTTCTCAATCAGTGCCTGTTGCAATTCCGTCTCCTGTCGAAGCAGTTTCCTACTGATGCCACCAAAGTGGCCTTTTTGGCTTCACACCTAGAGGCTGAGGCCCTGGACTGGGTCAATCTATATCAGGAGAGGCTTGATGCACTAGTCTCCGACCTGCCTCTCTTCCTGGAGAACTTCCGGAGGGTATTTGATGAACCTGGCAGCATTGCATCCACCACTGAAATATTGTTTGACTTGCAGCAAGGGGACCTCACCGTAGGTCAATACGCAATAAGATTCTGCACCCTATCTTCTGAGCTGCAGTGGTCTAATGAGCCATTGGTCGGAGCGTTCTGGGAAGGCCTATCTGGTAAGATCAAGAACCAGTTGGCTTGTCGCGCTTAACCTTCCTCTCTAGACGACCACATTAGCTTGGCTGTTCAGATTGACCTGCACTTTCAGGAACATAATGTGAGAGAATCCAAGAGAGGAGGCTGTCGTGCCCAGTATCTACTTTCCTGATGTCCTCGGTTCCTTATGCCAGTGTGTCCTCCATTCCAGCAATCTTGAAGCCAATGGAGGTGGACCGAATCAAGATAGCAAAGATCTGGCAGAGTGAAAGATTGGCCAAGAACTTGTGTATCTACTGTGGCAGTGAAACCCATCTCTTAGGTCAGGTAAGGGAGGCCTCTCTAGGTGAGAAAGATCCTTCCCTACACCTCACAGTGTCCGTCCAGATGTCTTGGGATAGTACTCGGCTATCAGAAGTGGCCTATCTCAACTCTGGTTCTGCGGGGAACTTCATCCAACTGGTAGTGGTCACTCGTCTCAGGATTCCCATCTTCCCACTTTAGCACTCTCGTTTCCTCACCTCCGTGGATGGGAGACTCCTCAAGGACTCCATGATCAGCATCACTGAAGAGGTGGAGATACAAATTGGTGCCCTTCATAAGGAAAAGATTGCCTTCTTCGCGCTGCCGTACCTCTGTCCCTCAGTACTGCTCGGCTTGCCTTGGTTACGGAAACATGAACCAGTGCTGGACTGGCGCGCCGGTGATGTACTCCATTGGGGACAGTCTTGAGAGGTGCGTAAAGTCTCCGCATCCTTAGGTTATCTGCAAAATACCTGCTGCCCTTTCTTGGTTGCCTGCAGTGTACTGGTCATACACCCCCTCGTAGACCATATGATTACCTTATTGACCTAATTCCGGGGTCTACTCCTCCCAGGGGCCGAATCTATCCTTCGTACAGTCTGCCCATCCCGCTGTCCTTCCTTCCATACTGGGTACTCACTCGGATCACAGTCCTAGATCCTCCTCCAGCACTCTACCTGTGGCCTGCTCGTCCAGAAACATGCGTGCACTAAACAGGTCTTCCAGGATCTTCCTTAGGCAATGCCTGCCGCATCCTGCTGTGATTTAAAGGATCAGTTCTCCTTAACCTGGAAGTGCTTCTCAGCCTACTGTAGAGAAGCAATTAATGTATAAGGCATCTTCCCCTTCTGAGAGGTGCCTGAGCAACCTATTCTGTCCCTTAGTGTGGTCGTGATCTGATCATTAAAGTCCTTTCCTTCCCTCAAGCTTTATCCGTCTCTGGGGTTAGCTGCCACTGTCATCTGGGGTCCTGTGGGTTCACTACCGCACTCCCACGTGGGTAGAGCAACAAGCATTCAGAACAGACTTAAAGTAGAGAAACCAACAAAGTTCAGCTTAGTCCCTCAGATCTCAAAAAAGGTGATTCTCCATAGTTAATCAGAGTCTATACCAGGGCACAGGTGAGAGTCTAGGAGGACCCTAACTAAGCCAAGAAAGTTCATGAAATGAAACATGCCAGGGCACCTGCAAAGTCTGTCATAGAGCAAGAGTGTTACAGTACTCCCACTCCCCCCTCAAAGACCCCCCAAAGAAAAAAAGAAGTCTGTTAGCTATAGCAACTGGGAAGATCTGCTTCGCCATTGGGATCCATGGCCATTGAATAATGGAACAGTGTGCAGCCCACACGGTGGCAGTGGATTCACTAAGCTTGCTGGTCTGTGTGGACAAACAGGCGCCACAAGCTGGGCTTACCCTGGAGTGGCACAGCTAAGTGATTACCTGGTCTTCACTAGAGCCTCTGATGGTGAGGGTAGGCTGGGCAGCAGATAATTGCCAGGTACCACTTGATTAAAGGGAACCTGTCACCAGCTTTTTACCTTATGAGCTGTGGCCACCACCAGTGAGCTCTTGACTACACCACTATACACTATAGAAGACACAAAGAGGACACTGGGGAAAAGTGCGTGAACTATTTATCCAGAGATGACTCAGGTAGAAGTTCAGCAAAGTTACAGCAACAACACCACAGCTGTGTGCAAGCTGCCTGCTTGCATCCAGAGCTTGAGTGAACTGAATATCACGAGCACAAGTCCAGGGAAAATTAGAGTATTTAAACCCAAGAGGAAATACGATTAAATATGATTAACAGCTGAAGGGAAGAGGAGCTCCACTTGGACTTAAAGGAAAAAGGTTGAAAATCCAGCAGAGAAGCTACCAAGTACACTGAATACTGACAGCAAAAACAGTAGAATGTCAGGGAGTATTTTGCACAGCCAAATGCTTTGACTGGACACTACAGTACTGTTTGTCACCTGCGACAATAGCCTTTTGTTTCACTGCTGTTGAAAACTCTGGATGAGCTGAAACATTCAGATGGTGAATAAAGAATTAAGCCAACAACGATATAGGTGTGTGCCGGGATTTTTCCTTGATTCTAAACTACTATTTACATGTGCAACATGATTACTAGGGTGGCGTGTCGGTCACCTGTTGGGTTTTTCATCAGCCAGTATCTAAGTGCAGTTACCACATCCCACTGGGTGCATGGAAGATGTGCAGACAGATGAATAAGAGGAAGCAGATTCTGCAAGGTTCTCAAAAGAATTCATTAGCTGCTTACTTTTTTTCCTGGATGTAAATTTCCCATCACATATTGCTCTAGTCTAAAGCTCTCCTGATGAGTGTAGCAAGGTGTCTACCAAATATGTGTTTTCCTGTTTTCGTAAGATGCAACCCATCTCTAGCAAGTCTATCATATAGGTAATTCACTCCATAGTCAAGAAATCAAAAATGTTGCATATGGCACCATTGATGCAGCCAGTTGTTCACCTGGAGAATCCTGTTCAATCTCCCTGTTTCATGTCCATCCATTGTGAGGATGGATGAGATGACCTGCAGTCCCAGTTCCTTCACTTTCTGGCCTAGGTCTTCAAAGTGTCTGCATATAGTTTCCATCTCCTTTTTTGTTGTGTCATTTGTTCCTATGTGTTTTAGGCTGGTTTCAGATGTCCGTGTTTCAGGTACGTGTGACATCCATTTTTAAAACGGATACCATACGTACCCAAGTTATTATTTGCTATTAATCATACATCCGTGTTTTCACACGGACCGTGTGACCTCTCATGACCCTGCACGCACACACGCAGGCATGTCCGTTTTTTCTCCGGCAGCATGGGTGTCACACGGATCACACACTGATGTGATCCATGTGACATCAGTGTGACACATACCGGAGAAAGCACAGGTCTTTTTAATAAAAAGATTTTATAGATTTACCTCTCTTCAGTGATGCTGCTCCCGCTTCTTATCGCCGCTCATTATACTCACTGAATATTCAGTGCCCTGTGGAGCTGGAAGCAGGAGCAGCGCCGGGGACTTCAGTGCCGGGGACCGCATCACTGGGTGAGTGTACAGCAGAGTGTGTACAGCAGAGTGTGTACAGCAGAGTGTGTACAGCAGAGTGTGTACAGCAGAGTGTGTGTGTGTGTTCAGTGAATACATGTATGTGCTTGGTGTATCATGTGTGTCTGCTATGTGTGTATACATATGTGTGTACATGTGCTCAATGTATACGTGTGTGTGTGTAGTGAGAACCTGGAAGCTGGAACATCATGGGGACAGCATCGGGGACTCATCACAGTTGCCAATGAACTCTGATGAAACCGTGAAGCTGTAGCACGAGTGTTGCGGGGGTCATCAGGATGTCATCAGAGTTCATTGGGAACTCCAATGACCTGGATTTCACTGTGCTTGCAGAATACTCACCTGTCCCTGCGATGCTGTCCTTAGCAGTGCTTTGCCCGGCGCTGTCCCCGCGATGCTCCGGCTTCAAGGTCCTGAGTGCTGTGAATAATCGATGAATATAATGAGCGGGGGTCAGGAGCGGGAGGCAGAAGAGCCAAAGATAACAGGTAAATATGGAAAATCCTTTTATTTCACAGGCACGTGTTTTCTCTGGTACCTGTCACACGTATGCAAACACGGATGTCACACGTGTGACCATAACCATGCGTGTGACTGGTACCTGATTAAACACGGACGTCTGAAACTGGTCTTATTAGAAGTGGGTAGTTGTCTGTAGCACTGAAAAGTCTTGATACTCATTCAGCCACATTTTTGATTTGACTGAATAGGATAACTGAAGTGAGCACTAATATATATAATATGAGTGCAAGCCAAAAATACATAGTACATAAGGATAAGGCTGCACATCAAACTTAGATAATAGTATAATGCCTCAAGCATATGGAAAAATATTGGAAAATACAATGAAAAATGCTACTTGCTAACTTGAACATGTGAATAATGAATTGCATACCTGCCATGAATATTAGGAAAAAGGAGATATTTAGCAATCGCATTGATCAATGTTACTGAGCCCCAAAACCTCGTCAAGGTATATCTCTATATTGGGGTCCCTAGCTCTGTGACCCTAACTGTGTGTCATCTCATTGCAATTAAAAACTGCTGTGGGTGGAGAGGGGTAACCAAGGACTGTCTTATATAGGAGATGGAAAAAAACATGGCCGAAAGGGGCGGAGCTGTGTTCACATTCAGAAAAAAAAATACATATAACTGAATAGGATAACTGAAGTGAGCACTAATCTATATATATTATGAGTGCAAGCCAAAAAATACATACTATATAAGGATAAGGCTGCACATCAAACTTAGATAATAGTATAATGCCTCAAGCATATGGAAAAATATTGGAAAATACAATGAAAAATGCTACTTGCTAATTTGAACATGTGAATAATGAATTGCATACCTGCCATGAATATTAGGAAAAAGGAGATATTTAGCAATCGCATTGATCAATGTAACTGAGCCCCAAAACCTCATCAAGGTATATCTCTATATTGGGGTCCCTAGCTCTGTGACCCTAACTGTGTGTCATCTCATTGCAATTAAAAACTGCTGTGGGTGGAGAGGGGTAACCAAGGGCTTTCTTATATAGGAGATGGAAAAAACATGATGCGCAGCCTTATCCTTATATAGTATACATTTTTTGGCTTGCACTCATAATAATAAATATATATATATATATATATATATATATGCATATGTATATATATATATATATATGTATATGCATATGTATATATATATATATAATATATTAGTGCTCACTTCAGTTATCCTATTCAGTTATATGTAGTTTTTTTTTTTAATGTGAACACAGCTCCGCCCCTTTCGGCCATGTTTTTTCCATCTCCTATATAAGAAAGTCCTTGGTTACCCCTCTCCACCCACAGCAGTTTTTGATTGCAATGAGATGACACACAGTTAGGGTCACAGAGCTAGGGACCCCAATATAGTGATATACCTTGACGAGGTTTTGGGGCTCAGTTACATTGATCAATGCAATTGCTAAATATCTCCTTTTTCCTAATATTCATGGCAGGTATGCAATTCATTATTCACATGTTCAAGTTAGCAAGTAGCATTTTTCATTGTATTTTCCAATATTTTTCCATATGCTTGAGGCATTATACATTTTTGATTTGGGCATCTGGAAGACAACACTGTTTTCGTCGTGAGATGATGTCCGGTCGGCAGATAGTGGCTACGGTTCCTCTCAGTCCGGAATCCCCCACAACCACTACTCTCCTTTTCCTCTTCTCCGCAGCGCTTTTTTCCCTCCTTTGAAGAGACTTCTGATTGCTTACTGGAGTGTTCTTTGTGGGCAAAGAACTTTTTTGATGTACATCTTCCTAGTTGTCCTGCCTGAAAGCCTGGTAGTGGTTCTTCAGTAGGTAGCATGGGTGCTGACTGCCTCCTCATCCTCCCGTTTCTTTTGGTCACATACTTCCATTTCTCTATTCGTCAGGTACATAAAGGTGCTTCTCTTCTAACATTCCGAAAAGCTTTTCATGTGACCTCTGACTCCTCCCCTCCATGTGACATCATCACAGGTCCTGTAAGCACAGATCAGCCATATAGCTATGATTGAGCCTAGAATGTATGGGCTCCTTCCAGTTTAGTGGGCGTGACAATGTTTCCTCCTGTCCACTATAATAATGCAAGGGGGGCTTCGCTCCCCCCTGCACCCTTTCCCACCTGGGGGGGGTCTTACCCCTACTTATATTATAAACAACTCCATGCCCACGTGGACTTAGAAAAAGAATGTGTCTGGAAACATCCGGGCTGCATTTTGAACACACCTCTATCACATGACAAATTACATTGTACCTGAAAGGAGGCCATACATTCTAGCATCTACCATATATCTAGTGTGCGGCTCTGCAGGTGGAGGTATGTGGAGAGTCCCCATTACTGGGCGCATTAACCCCTTCATTACTGAGATTATTATGGTGAGATATAATTACATTTTTAGATTATTAGTTCTGTGTCTTTGGTGCTGTATTGGAGATATTCTGTGATAAATCTCTGTGTGTGACTATAGGTGGATTGTGTGTTATACCGGGGACAGGACGGGGCCAGGACTGGATGTAGAGATCATGTGAAGCCGGTAACAGCTCCGGAGATTTCTTACATGGGATCTTTATGATGTTACATCATCACTTTCTCCCCATTCAGGTCCCTACAATATCGGATCCTCTCAGATCTTCTATATAAGAGAATTTTCCTGATTGACCCATCAAGGATGGATAGGGACAGGGACAAGATGGCGGAGAGGATATTACACCTCACCCTAGAGATCCTCTTCCGGCTTACTGGAGAGGTGAGAGATTCTGATGACGTCACATTACATCATTCTTATCTATGGGAATAACAGATGGACAGAACTGGAGAGGTGAGGACTCTGGAAATGTCTGTAGTGAGATTTATTAATGTGTCTCTCCATATCCAGGATTACACAGTGGTGAAGAAGACCTCTTGTGAGTGCTGTCAGGACCCTGTGTCTGAGGGATGGGGAAGACCTCTGAGCCCAATCACGGGGCCTCCACCTCACCCCCCAATACATGAGGACATCAATGACCCGAAGATCCTAGAACTCATCTACAAGATGATTGAGCTGCTGACTGGAGAGGTGACACTGCTGGGAATGCTGGGACATTATACAGTAACGCTATGAAGGGATCGGGGATGACGGTATCATTGTATGTGTCAGGTTCCTATAAGGTGTCAGGACGTCACCGTCTATTTCTCCATGGAGGAGTGGGAGTATTTAGAAGGACACAAAGATTTGTACAAGGACGTCATGATGGAGGTTCCCCAGCCCCTCACATCACCAGGTAATAGACAGGACTAAATACAGGCGGTCTATAACTATCTGTATGTAAAGAATGAATTCAATCCCTGTATGTGTTTCCTCCAGTTCTATCCAGTGAGAGGACAACACCAGAGAGATGTCCCCGTCCTCTTCTTCCACAGGACTGTAAACAAGAAAATCCCGATGTTCCCGAGGATCATCAGGTAGTTGGAGAGAAGGTGTCATGAAATCTCCCTATGATGTGTAGACGGCTGTGAAGGTCTTGTGCTCAGTCTTGTTTTATCCACCAGTATTATACACTGTGCGGCCAATTTATTAGAAAGACCGTCGCTTTCATAATTGGAGCTTTAACTTATGAAATTTAGATCCCTGACCTGAGAATGCAGCATAAAATCTATTGAGTACAATTTCCATGGATAAGTTTCAGTGTGATTTATAAATGAGGTGTAGCAGCCAGGGGGCAGGGGTTATCAGGCACGGTGGATCGTGTACCTGCGTTACTCGTCAATGGGCCGGTGTGGTGGTTTGGGATGTCGCAGTGGCCTGCCCGGCTTTGTGCCCCAAGGTGTACACCAATAAGGAAGGAAGATGATGGGGGTAGTAGTAGGGTGAATGTCGTGGCGCCACCTGCGGTATGCGGCCAGGGATTAGCCGCCACTGCTTTCGCTGTCCTCCGGGGCAGATGGTAGTAGCAGCCAGAGATGGTATCACTCCCCACAGGTGGAGCGGGCCCCGGGAAGGATGATAAGGGGAGTAGTGATGGCGTTTGGCACCAAGGCGCGGGGCGGTGGTGCCGGTAATAAAGAGTCCAAGTCTGCTGCTGCAGTTCCACGCGTCTTTACTCACTCTATAGTACTGCTTGCCCAGGTAGTACCATTCACTTGCTGTGATGTGTCCCGTTGACCTCGGATAAGTTAGGAGATGTCACCGGTGTTTAAAAGAAAAAGAAAGTCCTTTCTCAAAGTTGCCCTTCCTGCTGGTAGAAACCTAGGCTGGGCACTCCGCTCCAAGCCGCAGGCCCTGTGAAGAGAAGAAAGTGGTGCTGGTGTCATGTCCCAGAACTGATGTCTCAGGTAGACTGACTAGTGATTGTGTGAGTTTGCTCCTATTTCTACCCCAAGTGGAGCCCACCCCCCCAGGTGGTTGTCCTAGTGAACAGGGCAGTCCCAAGCTCTGTGTTGGCCACCCCCCCTGCCTACCCTAGTCCAGCTCCCCTGAGAGAAGGGTGCTAAGCTTTATGTAAAGTGTGAATGTGGAACACCGGTGATTAACCCCCTCCTTACCTCTAGGCGAATACCGCAGCTTAAATGAGCTAGAATACTCTGTGGCGACTGGAGCGTCAGGGGCGCCACAGAGGTAATCAATACCAAATTACTAGAACCAGTATTTCAAAAGCTGTCCATCAAGATATGAAGAATAATTCTAATGAATACTCTTGACACTGTCATGTAAAGTTCAGCTGATTACAATGCTGGTGAGTGATACTTGTTGATGGGAGTTTGGACATAATAGCTTCTCTTAGCATTGTGACCGTTGAAGTACATCCATTCATGTGTTCACCTTTTGGTCCTTTCTGGACATGAATGTTGTTTTCTTATTGTTTGCAAAATTTTGGGGCGATTGCATCGCTACGCAATTTTTAATTAATTGAATAAAGGTTATGTATTATTTTTCTATGTAGTTGCTGCTAATATACATCCATTCATGGGAGGTCGTGATGTTGATGTTTTGGCAGAAGAACAATGCACCATGTCATACGGGATCTGTAGTCATGGATTGCAAGGAGTTGTCTGCTTCTTCGGCCTTCACACTCCTGCGTTCTTAATCCTATGAAGCATTTCTTAGACAAGATAGAACGAGCTGTTCAGTACCTCCATCTAATCTGTGGCAACTGCATACAGCTATCCTGTCCACAAGGGAGAATATTCCTGCAGAACAATCTTAACATCTGATGCAAACTACTCAATGTCAAATTACTTTACCTCTAAAGACCAAAGCGGTTCACCATGTTACTACATGGGTGTCTCTAATAATGTGGAAATTCAGTGTATGGTTTATACTTGGTGGAGATGACAGGATAAAGCTGATCATAGACATTAGATGTTGTCTGGATCTTCTCACAATTTTCTGGTTATGGAGACTGCTGGTTACAATTAGGAGGCGACAGGTTGGATTATACAGGAGACCTGCAGCTCTGTGATATCTACTGCAGTTGTTTTAATTTGTGGTTGTCATGTTAATTTAATATCTTTTCTGGTATCCTAAATAATTTCATCCAACATCTGTCTGTGACTTCTACAATATTTGTTTCAGGGTGAAGATCTGACCCATATTAATACTACAGAGACATATGTGAGGGGTGATGAGCGGTGTAAAGAGAAGATTCCTACAGATAACTGCGCAGGTGAGTAGTGACCTCTAAATGCAGAGAAGTCATAGATTTTACTCAGTCACCGGCTGCTACTATTATTTGTTGACTCTTTTATTGTGTGTTACTCAATTATTTTTCTTATTTGGATTTTATTGGCTGAAAAATCTAAAAATGAATACATAAAAAGAATAAATTCTATTTACTTGGTTATTTTAGCAATATACAAACTTTAACACATAGAAATAAATGCAAATCAGATTTTTAACTCTTTCACCATCGAGGACGTAACGGTACGTCCTATGTCATGAAGGAGTAATCACTGCCGGCTTCTGTGATAAGCCGCAGCAGACTTGCTGATTTGTACAGTAGGCATGTGTGCCTCGCAGGTGCAGGTGGATCTGCGATCCACTCGCGCCTGTTAACCCCTTTAATTGTGCTGTCAACATATGACAGCACAATTTAAATACCCGCAGCAAGGATCGCGCCTTTCCCCACTGCCATCGGAGGCCCCGTGACACGATTACAGGGTCATGTGATGACTCCTGTCGCTATCATGTCGTAGTTCTTGTTACAGCCAGCAGAGCACTGGCTGTAAGAAGAACAGAGCATTTCTCCTGATCAGGGTGACGATGCTATGATAAGGAGAAATAAAGAGGCGATCAGTCTGCTTATCCTTATAGTCCCCCAGAAGGATTAGTAAAATAAAATTTAAAAAAAGTAAAAAAAAAAAAAAGTTTTAAAAAACTAAAAAATACTAAAAGTTCAAATCACCACCATTCGTCCCATTGAAAATTAAAGGGTTAAAAAATAAAAATTATACACACATTTTGAATCGCCGCGTTCAGAAACGCCCGATCAATCAAACTATATAAAATCAATTAATCTAATCAGTAAATGGTGTAGTAGCAAAAAATTTCCAAACAACACAATTATGTTTTTTGTTCGTTGCAAATTTTACGCAAATTGTAATAACAGGCTCAAAAATAATCAAAACGTAGCATATGCGCAGAAATGGTACCATTAAAAATGTCAGCTAGAGACGCAAAAAATAAGCCATCACTGAGCCCCTTATCCCGAAAAATGAAAATGCCATGGGTTGCGGAAAATGGCGCAAAAAGTGCGCTACTTTTATAGGACAAACTTCTGGATTTTCTTTAACCCCTTAGATCAGGGGTGGGGAACCTTTTTACTGCCGGGGGCCATTTGGAATTTTCTACCAACCTTCGGGGGCCGCACAAAATTATCAACTTGAAAAGGACCAGGCTATATTTGGTCAAACAATTAATGAACTCACCCCTAATGTGGTGGCCGGAGCGGCTGTGATATTTGGTGATATTGATCATTTTGTTTCTCACAACTGCTTTTCCAGGTTTGTCTTGGTCTGGAGAGGCTGGGGGCATACACATCACAGAACAAGCTGGGGCATATACATCCCAGGAGACACTATGGCATACACATCACAGGAGACACTGAGGCATACACATCATAGGAGACACTGAGGCATATACATCCCAGGAGACACTGAGGCATACACATCACAGGAGACACTGAGGCATATACATCACAGGAGACACTGAGGCATACACATCACAGGAGACACTGAGGCATACACATCACAGGAGACACTGAGGCATACACATCACAGGAGACACTGAGGCATACACATCACAGGAGACACTGAGGCATACACATCACAGGAGACACTGAGGCATACACATCACAGGAGACACTGAGGCATACACATCACAGGAGACACTGAGGCATACACATCACAGGAGACACTGAGGCATACACATCACAGGAGACACTGAGGCATACACATCACAGGAGACACTGAGGCATACACATCACAGGAGACACTGAGGCATACACATCACAGGAGACACTGAGGCATATACATCACAGGAGACACTGAGGCATATACATCAAAGAAAAGGCTGGGGCATATACATCACAGGAGAGGTTGGGGCGTATACATCACAGGAGGAGCGTATAGATCACAGGAGGGGTGTATACATCCCAGGAGATGCTGAGCATGGACAGCACTAGTGGCGGGCACAGACAGCACTAGGTGCAGCACGAACAGCACTAGGCGGCACAACGGACCGCACGAGGTGGCACAACGGGCAGCACTAGGTGGCACAACGGGCAGCACTAGGTGGCACAACGGACAGCACTAGGTGGCACAACGGACAGCACTAGCTGGCAGCACAGAGAGCACTAGCTGGCAGCACAGAGAGCGCTAGCTGGCAGCACAGAGGGCGCTAGTTGGCAGCACAGAGCGCTAGTTGGCAGCACAGACAGCGCTAGTTGGCAGCACAGACAGCGCTAGTTGGCAACACAGACAGCGCTAGTTGGCAGCACAGACAGCGCTAGTTGGCAGCACAGAGAGCACTAGCTGGCAGCACGGAGAGCACTAGTTGGCAGCACAGAGAGCACTAGCTGGCACAACGGACAGCACTAGTTGGCAGCACAGACAGCGCTAGGTGGCAGCACGGACAGCGCTAGGTGGCAGCACGGACAGCGCTAGGTGGCAGCACGGACAGCGCTAGGTGGCAGCACGGACAGCGCTAGGTGGCAGCACGGACAGCGCTAGCTGGCAGCACAGAGAGCACTAGTTAGCAGCACAGAGAGCACTAGCTGGCACAACGGACAGCACTAGGTGGCAGCACAGAGAGCACTAGCTGGCAGCACAGAGATCACCAGTTGGCAGCACAGAGGGCGCTAGTTGTCAGCACAGACAGCGCTAGTTGTCAGCACAGACAGCGCTAGTTGTCAGCACGGACAGCGCTAGTTGGCAGCACGGACAGCGCTAGTTGGCAGCACGGACAGCGCTAGTTGGCAGCACGGACAACGCTAGTTGGCAGCACGGACAGCGCTAACTGGCAGCACGGACAGCGCTAGCTGGCAGCACGGAGAGCACTAGTTAGCAGCACGGAGAGCACTAGCTGGCACAACGGACAGCACTAGGTGGCAGCACAGACAGCGCTAGTTGCTAGCACAGACAGCGCTAGTTGCTAGCACAGACAGCGCTAGTTGCTAGCACAGACAGCGCTAGTTGCTAGCACAGACAGCGCTAGTTGCTAGCACAGAGAGCATTAGTTGCTAGCACAGAGAGTGCTAGTTGGCAGCACAGAGGGCGCTAGTTGCTAGCACAGACAGCGCTAGTTGCTAGCACAGACAGCGCTAGTTGCTAGCACAGACAGCGCTAGTTGCTAGCACAGACAGCGCTAGTTGCTAGCACAGACAGCGCTAGTTGCTAGCACAAAGAGTGCTAGTTGTCAGCACAGAGCGCTAGTTGTCAGCACAGAGCGCGCTAGTTGTCAGCACAGACAGCGCTAGTTGGCAGCACAGACAGCGCTAGTTGGCAGCACAGACAGCGCTAGTTGGCAGCACAGACAGCGCTAGTTGGCAGCACAGACAGCGCTAGTTGCTAGCACAGACAGCGCTAGTTGCTAGCACAGACAGCGCTAGTTGCTAGCACAGACAGCGCTAGTTGCTAGCACAGACAGCGCTAGTTGCTAGCACAGACAGCGCTAGTTGCTAGCACAGACAGCGCTAGTTGCTAGCACAGAGAGCGCTAGTTGCTAGCACAGAGAGCGCTAGTTGCTAGCACAGAGAGCGCTAGTTGCTAGCACAGAGAGCGCTAGTTGCTAGCACAGAGAGCGCTAGTTGCTAGCACAGAGAGCGCTAGTTGCTAGCACAGAGAGCGCTAGTTGCTAGCACAGAGAGCGCTAGTTGCTAGCACAGAGAGCGCTAGTTGCTAGCACAGAGAGCGCTAGTTGCTAGCACAGAGAGCGCTAGTTGCTAGCACAGAGAGCGCTAGTTGCTAGCACAGAGAGCGCTAGTTGCTAGCACAGAGAGCGCTAGTTGCTAGCACAGAGAGCGCTAGTTGGCAGCACAGAGAGCGCTAGTTGGCAGCACAGAGAGCACTAGCTGGCACAACGGACAGCACTAGGTGGCAGCACAGAGAGCACTAGCTGGCAGCACAGAGATCACCAGTTGTCAGCACAGAGGGCGCCAGTTGTCAGCACAGAGCGCTAGTTGTCAGCACAGAGCGCTAGTTGTCAGCACAGACAGCGCTAGTTGTCAGCACAGACAGCGCTAGTTGTCAGCACAGACAGCGCTAGTTGTCAGCACAGACAGCGCTAGTTGGCAGCACGGAGAGCGCTAGGTGGCAGCACGGAGAGCACTAGGTGGAAGCCGGTGGGGGCACTAGGTGGCAGCACGGAGAGCACTAGGTGGCAGCTCGGAGAGCACTAGGTGGCAGCTCGGAGAGCACTAGGTGGCAGCCGGCTTGGGCACTAGGTGGCAGCACGGAGAGCACTAGGTGGCAGCACAAAGAGCACTAGGTGGCAGCACAAAGAGCACTAGGTGGCAGCACAAAGAGCACTGACAGTGACAGCATTAGAAGGCAACACGGAGAGCATTAAGTGACTACTTGGAGGCAGCAGGGAGAGGCACTATGTGGCAGCACTGACAGCACTAGGAGGCTGCACAGATTACACAGTATTGAGGGGTTACACACAGTACTAGGGGGTACACAGCACTTGGGGCTATACACAGTACTAGGGGGGGTACAGAGCGCTGGATGAGGGGCAGCGATGGGTTGTATACTCACAATACTAGGGGAGGAGGAGTCACACAGCACAGGTCCGGGAGGCATGTACAGCAGGGAGGCATCTGCTGCACCTCTTCTGCTGTGACAGGAGCACAGCGCGCTGCTTACCCCGCCCACAAGGTAAACTCTCAGCACTCGAGCACAGGCCCGGGTTCAGTCTAGAATGTACGGGCTGTAGTCAGGTCCCGAAAAGAGCACGTACATTCTAGTACGGGCTGCAATCAGGATCTGGAAAAAGCCTGTACATTCTAGCATCTACCCAGAACGCACTGGTATTTTAAAGGGCCGGCGGCCGGCAAAAGCACTAGGGTAGCCTGGAATGTGCCCGGGGGCCGCATTAAATGTCATCGCGGGCCGCATACGGCCCCCGGGCCGGAGGTTCCCCACCCCTGCCTTAGATAAAAGTAAACCTATACATGTTTGGTATAGAAAAACAATAGTAATCCAGCTCACCACATTTTTCCTGAAAGCTATATCCTGGGGGCAGTGCACAGACTCAATGGAGGCAATCCAGATAAGAAAAAAGCGTGGGTCCAGCATCAAAGTCTACAGAAAAATATCCAAGTAAAATCAAAGACTTTTATTAGTTCTATTAAAACGCAAAAAAAAAATCAATGTGTGAAAAATTACATGGCGAATGAAACAAGTAGATGTTTGGTGTCTACCAACTCATACCGACCTGAGGCATCACACTGACACTCTATGAATAAAATACCCCAAAAACAATCTTGCAATCGCACTTTTTTTGCAATTTTTCCACACTTGGAATTTTTTTGCCATTTTCCAGTACACTATATATGGTAAAAGTTATGGTTTCATTTAAAAGTACAACTCGTCCTGCAAAAAACAAGCCCTCATATGGCAAGATTGACAGAAAAATAAAAAAGTTACGGCTTTCGGAAGAAGGGGAGCAAAAAACAATAACGAAAAACAACAACAAAAAAAACCCGCCCGGTTACACATTTCATAACTAACTGTAGTTCTGATGTTTTTATCCTTTGAAAATTGACTGTACAGGTTAATTCATATTTTTGATAGGTTGAACTTTTACAGACTTGGTGATACTAAATCTGTTGATTTTATTTCTTCATTTTTTAGAAAGGTTTTGTTTTTTTACTTTAGTTTTTAGTCGGTTCTACCTTTGCGCATGCTCAGAAAGGCAGCGGTGATGCAGGGCTCAGCCAGCTGCAAAATTTGCAAAGCGCCAATAGGAACGTCACTTTTGCAAATCATGTAATTCATTCCCGTAGAGGCGTGGTTAAACAATGAAATGCAGGATAATTTGGGGAAATCAACCAATAGTTGTCTTTACTCCTTACAAGTTATTGATAACTTGGCAGATAACAAATTAAATCTACATCAACAATTCAGATTTTTTTTTTCTTGGTAGAGTAAGGCTATGTGTGCACTTTGCATTTTTTCATGCGTTTCCGCAGCGTTTTCAACTGCAGCGTTTTAATGCAAAAATGCATGCATTTTGATTTTCGCGCAAAGTCTATGGGAAATAGGGATTTCTTGTGCGCACAATGCTGTTAAAAACGATGCGTTTTTGATGCCGAAATTTTGTCAAAATACCTGCATTTAAAGAAGCAACATGTCAATTGTGTTTGCCATTTTGGCAGCGTTTTGCTAACATTAGAGTCAATGACATGTTTCAAAACGCATCCTTAATCACAATCCAAGCAATTCACATGCTTTTTTATGCAGAAAGCATGCTTTTTGATAATATAATGTCAAAAACGCATGCATTTATTTTAAGGGCAGGATATGTCCCTTTACACACACACATAGTCCGACAATTAAATTAATGAAAATTTAATTTTATACATAAATATTAGAACATAGTTATCATTTTAATAAAATTAGATATTTCGTGTATGATTTTATTCAAGATATTTATAATTTTTTTCCCTTTTTTTCCCCTTTTTTTTCATAGTGTTTGAATGTTTAAACTTTATTTAGTAGTGTATTTGTATTCAAAACGCATCTGACTTTAAGCAATGGAAAAGCAGGTGAAATGCGGTAAAAACGCGGCCAAAACGCGGTAAAAACTCAAGCGTATATTTAACGTTTTTGTGGACAAAACCAAATTTGACAAAGGCAATTTCTGCCAGAGGATACGTTTAGAACTGCAACTAACTCAACGCAAAGTGCGCACACAGCCTAAAAGGCTTTGTTAATTTTTTTTCCCAATCCAAGATCAACAGAAGTGTCCACTTCCCAGTAGAACAGCTGAAAGGGATCAGGTCAATGGAAAGGCAGCCGAGGAGGCACATTTTAACTATTCCCTGACTTGACAACTTTCTTTCTTATTGCTTTAATGGGACCATGAGAGATGATTTATAAATTAATATTAACAATTACCAGACACCCAAAAAAACAATGGATTTCCCATAGACCTTCCTGTGAACCAGAATCCTTTTTAAATAAGGTTTCAGAGGATATTTAAAATCAATCCTCTTCTTTAAGAGGTTGGCAATGACAGAATCCGCAATCTGTTCTGTGGTTGACGGCCTTTCCAGTGAACTAAGGGGTACTTTGCACACTACGACATTGCAAGCTGATGCTTGTGATGCCAAGCGCGATAGTACCCGCCCCCGTCGCAGCAGCGATATCTTGTGATCGCTGCTGTAGCGAACATTATCGCTACGGCAGCTTCACATGCACTTACCAGCCCTGCGACGTCGCTCTGGCCAGCGACCCGCCTCCTTCCTAAGGGGGCGGGTCATGCAGCGTCACAGCAACGTCACACGGTAGGCGGCCAATAGAAGCGGAGGGGCGGAGATGAGCGGGACGTAAACATCCCGCCCACCTCCGTCCTTCCGCATAGCCGGCGTGAGCCGCGGTGACGCAGGTAAGCTGATGTTCCTCGCTCCTGCGGCTTCTCACACAGCGATGTGTGCTGCCGCAGGGGAACGAGGAACAACATCGTACCGTCGCTCCCATGCAATTATGAAAATGACGGACACTACACCGATGATACGATTACGATGCTTTTGCGCTCGTTAATCGTATCAAAAACGTTTTACACACTACGATATCGACAGCGACGCCGGATGTGCGTCACTTTCGATTTGACCCCACCGACATCGCAGCTGCGATGTCGTAGTGTGCAAAGTAGGGTACCTTTTTTCTTTTCCAAAATCAATAATCTTTTAGATATCGAATTCCTGATGATAATCAACAATAACTGGAAGAGGAAAAGATGTAGTTGGATGCATAGAGGAGTAATCTAGTTGAAATAAGGAATTTTTGAATACTTTAGAAATCTTGAAAGGATCAGAAAGTTGGAGATGGATTAATAATTGTAATATTCTTATTTAGGGCTATAAAAATACGGTCAAGTCAGTAGAAAAGAACCTTTTTTGGTCTTATTTCCTATATTAAAGAGAGACCCATAGATCTCCTCCTGACAGTTGCTTTCATCAGTGTGTTACCAGTCTCTTACATTTCTCTGAATTTATTGCTAAATAGTATTCAAAAGATCAGATATAGTAGCAGAATCCTGAGTAGCAACCTTTTAGCGGAGAGAGGTTCAACCTTTGTTTTGTTATGAATCAGCTTTAAAGATTATTCTGGATAACATAGATATGAACTACAGACCTGACCCATCAGACATGATCACATTGAACAAACAAATCAATAAGTGGAGTCTGGTATATGATACTGTCATACAATGTTCGGCTCTGCACGCACCTAGTGGCACCGTGTCGTCAGACTCTGTTCACACCACAGAGTCTGACAGGCAACTTGAGGCTTCTGAATTGTTCAGCCAGAGCTGGGTGTCGGCTGATTCAGGTTCACTGGTCTACAGGCCTGTAGGAGTTAATTACAGACTGGTGAGCAGGAACGAGGAGCTCAAATTGCTAATTGCCATGTGCAGCTGTCTCTTTCCTATTTAAGGCACATCTTTTTTCCAGTATGCACCGATGAAAGTTTCAACATACGCTTCAGTGATCCCAGTTTTGGTGGTGACCCTGTTTATTGTGATCTGTGTTGCAATTTTTAGTGGCATGAACGTTTCCATGTTGTGCTTTACTTTCTTCCCATTTTCGTTGTTTCCCTGTACACATATTGTCTCTCCTATGTGTTTTGAGTGCAGTGTGTACGAATTTTTGTTCTCCCTTGTCCGTGTTGTTTTGTGGGGTTTTGTTATTGTGTTTTCCAGCCCGCCCCAAGTGGGAGTAAGATCAGGGCTCGGACAGGAGTTAGGGTCACTCTGGGGGATTGGACCTGGCTACCATCAAGCCTACCTTCAAGATAAGGGACAGCACAGGATCTCGAGTCTGAGGGCCAGCCTAGAGGCCCTAGAGGTCAATATATACACCGTGACAGATACATAGAGCCTGTACAAGGCAAATGCATTAATCTCTTCCACTACAAGTTGCACATGGTCCATATTATCTGCATTTTTCTGTTATACTGTTTTGATTTTGCCTATCAGGAAAGTGAGGCAAGCAGTCGGCGTGTGATAACCATAATATTATTAGTATTTACCAATAAACCTCTATGCAGAAATTTTAACACCCAGCTCACAATAGTTGCCATCTAAAAGTTTACAGCTGATGGGCAAGAGATAGTCAACGATGGAACTAGGTAACAAACAGAGGTCCGACAGATGGACGTCTAAAGAAGTGTAAGCATATCAGGAGCAAAGCCAAGGTCAATATCCATAAGCAGTTGAAGTTCCAGGAAGGCAGGCAATAGAAAAGTCAACAACAGTCTGGAGTTCAACAACAGACAGGAGAAAATCTTGTAGCATTATTCACAATCACAAAATAGAGCCAGGTTGTCTAACCAAATATCTGTAAAAAAGAGATTGTAACGCCCCTGGACTATCAGGTCATCACAGGGTATTGTGCAATCTGCCCTCCCATGCAATATCCACCTCCTTCTTGGTTATGGGTCCCCAACTATATGGTGTTGCCTACATCAGCTGATTAAAATCCTAGGTACAATCTGCACCACACCCACCAGACACACCAGTGGACGGCCTGAGTGGAATAGGGTCACCCACTTGGGGGGTTGGTTAGGGGAAGTCAGGAGTGTCAGGAGAAGGGAGAAGTAGTTTGGAAGTGAAGGAGAGAGGAGGTCAGGAGCAGGGCTCCTAGGAAGCCATCTAGGTAGCAGACGGTGTTCTGGGCCTAGAGAAGCTGGACCCCCCGGTCGCAGGGGATCGTGACAAGGGACACGCAACTGTCGAGGAGGACAGCCGGCGGCCTTGTACCATCACCGGGCTGGGATCAGGGCACGACTGGGTACGTGGACCCTAGGTCAGGGAGTAGCTTCAGGCAACCTGACAATTTACCCGACGAGAACGGAGCCTTCAAGATCCGCTCTCCACCCGCTCCAAAATCGCGGTACTAGCGCAACGAGGGGGATAGGACTTTCTACTCAAATGGTCCAGAAAATCCCAAGCGTGAACCCTGAGAGCAAGCTCCCACATTTAGCCATAGTGGGGAGCGGGACCCGGTAAGTTCCATACTACCGGGACCAACAGAGAAGTAAACTTAGTGCCAGGAGGCAGGTCACGGATCACCAGGCAGCACCATTGGGGACGGGACCTGAACTAGCTCCCCTCAGCGGCAGCGGTATCCAGAACTTTGGTTTATCAAGTTGTCGGTGTCAGCTTTATGGACTGAGTGAGTATGCAAGTGACCCCTTTCACTCCCCACGGCACTCCCCGAACACCATCACCGAGTATTGGGGCATCCCTCTACCTGTGGAGGGTTCCAACACCTGGCTGCCCCACTCCATCACCCCCGGGTACTCCCTACTGCAGCGGTGGTACTCCACATTACCACATACTTCGGGTGGCGTCACAAACTCTAACACAATACCCTGAACATACCCCCTTCATTTTAGTGGCCGCACTACCCGTGGGTCTGGACACCCCTCGAGCCACCGCGGATCGGGATCCGAGCAGCCCGGCTGCTGACACGGGGGCGGCACACCATCAACAATACGCATGGTTCAAACAGCATCCTTACTAGCCTGACAATGGATTGATTGTATTATGGTGGTTGGTGAGAAGTGACAGCAAAGAGGCAACATAAGAACAATACAGCGTAATCAGTAGCTGTATTCCAGTTATTATTGAAATACTGTTTCATATGATATTTTGAATGTGCTACTTTATGCAAAAAGATAAAACTTTGATGCAGAAATAGTCAAACGTTTCTGTTAGGAATATCGGTTTGAATTAGTTTAAGCCAGGTGACCTACCCAAGAACCAGGAAGTAGAAACCATAGTGTCACCGGAGTAACAGGAAAGGAGGGTGACTGGATGGGAGACCCTATGCTGACCCTCAGACTAAGCGTACCCCAGGCTTAAAGTTAGCGAGGTCTGGGCCTCCATCATCTCCCTGTGTCTTGTCATTGTGCCTGATGGTAAGTCCCCTTCCAAAACCCACACCCGAGGGAAGGAAAGTAACAAAACAAGCTACCTTCACACACACCAACACAACAGACAGCGGTAGTAGCAGCACAAAGCACCTCCTCACAGGTCCAGGCCTGGCTCCAGACTGAATTAAATAACCAGTACCCTTTGCTCGGAGCAGAGGGTTTTTGTCCAGGCCGGAGCTGGTCATCAGAGCAATCACCTGGGCAGAGTTAATGAGTTTCCAGCTAGCAAGGAAAACTGACATTAACTCTGCGACTACCAAATGAAAAGCATACGTTTAATGTGTGAGGCCTCAGATGATAAGAACCCCTGAGCCTGTCTCATACCTCACCAAGAGGTGACTGTGACAGTATCCCCCCCCCTTTACCAAGAGGCCTCAGTACTCTCAAGACCATACACCACCTGAAAATGCAAAAATGTGGTCCCAACCACTGGCACTCACCTGTCATGTGAACAGCGCCCAGCGGTTACTCGGAATTTATGCAGGAGCTGCAGAAAACTATGACAACTCAAAAATGCACCTGTGTACGACGTTGTGAGTGTTCAGCACTGGGTTTGCTCCAACCGAACGGCCTGAGCTCACATAATGTCCGCAACCAGGACCGAGGAGCCCAAAACCCCCGACATCATTCACACACAGGTCTGGACCTGGGCGTTTATTCCCATGCGTACATTTGATGGAACTGGGTAATTCCCCAGATGGACCTTCTACAGAGGTACAACTACTAGGATGTATCACGTTACACTCCGAAATCCTGGCCACTCTATTACAACTAACTTTCCAGGGGGACACCAAAGCCTAGGATTAACTAGAGGAGTGCGAAGATTATTCCTCCCATGTGCCACAGATGCTGTGGGTGGCACCGAGGGAAAAATAGAAGCAACTATAATGCCCTGGTCACCCTGCTCAAAGCGACTAGAAAAGCACTTATTACTAGGAGGTGGAACCTGTTTGGGGCGAGACGGGCATACCTCAATAAAATGACCCTCATGTCCACAGTAGAAACAGGTTCTTGTCCCACTGCGAACAGATACCGACTGACTGCGAGATGAGAGGCTCCCCCCAACTTGCATGGGCTCATCCTCCACTACATGTGGGACCTCCACCTCCAGCATGGCTATAGGGTCCCTGGTCTTGGTGGATCTTTCCATAAGGCATCTATCCACCCTGATGGTAAGAGACATGGCGGCCTCCAGTGACGTTGGTGTGGAGTACTGCAGTAAGGAGTCTCTGAGACGAACAGAGAACTCCTGAGCGAACTGACTGCTGAGAGCCGTATCGTTCCATAGGGTGTCCGTGGCCCACCTCCGGATCGCTGAACAATACTCTTCCACTGGCCGTGCCCCTTGCTGGAGGTTGCGGAGCTGGGCTTCCACTAGGGAGATTCCATCAGGCTCACCATAGACCAGGGCCAGAGCCACGAAGAAATCATCTATCGATTATATAGCCATAGAATTTGCCGGTAGACAGACAAAGCCCAGGATTGAGAATCACCCTGCAACAAAGACATAATGACACCCACACGCTGGGCCTCAGTCCCCTTAGAATGGGGACAACACCTAAAATGAAAACTTGTCAGGGAGGGCCACCTTAGGTTCAGGTGGAGATTGAGCTGCCACCAACAAGCCCACCACCTGCTGCAGCTGCTGCACCATCTCGGAGCGCAGACCCCTAACCTCGTCCGAGATCTTCTGCATCAGATTGGCCAAAGCTGCAGCCTGAGTCATACTGGCCGTAAAAAGGGAAAAAGGTTGGACTGGTTATTATGTCACTGGAGTGATGGGAAAGGGAGGGTGACTGGATGGGAGACCCTACACTGACTCTCAGACTAAGCATACCCTAAGCTTTCCCTTAACCCAGAAGTATCTTTAAAGGTAGCGAGGTGTGTCTCCCTGTCTCTTGTCCCTGATGGTAAAACCCCCTTCCACAACCCACCACCTGGGGGAAGAGCGAGGAAAAAGTAGAAAATCCCACTGACTAAACTGACGGGATAGAAACAAAACACCTAATACCAACAAAAGGGAACAACAAAAGGTGTACAGGGAGTGGAAACATAGAAAGGAGAAAGTAACAAAACAAGCTAGCTAGCTTCACACACATCAACACAACAGACGGTAACAGTAGCAGTAGTAGTAGCAGTAGTAGTAGCAGTAGCAGCAGCAGTAGCCACCGCAGAAAGTTCTGTGCCTTACTATACTCTTAGGTAAAGCTAATCTGTTACCCCCCCCTCCCCCCAGGGAAAGAAGGCGGATGAGTCTGATGGAAACACTGATGAGACAGACAGGGATAACAGAAATTCAGTCAAACAGCACACTCTCAAGAATAAACAGTAAGAAACTAAATGAAAAAGCAAAAGAAGTAATGCAGCAACAAAAGGATAACAGGGACTAACACCACAACCACACACAACAATAATATCACAACCACCAGAATGCCTGCATAAATCCACCTTTCCAGCCCAGGAATATAGCTGCCACTATAAGAACCATCCATCCAGCATTTATACGAGAGAGTGAATGTGACTGGCTTTCCCATAGCATGTGACCAAGGAGATTAACAAGCAGCCCAGCATAGATTAACTCTTGCTAGCCTGCCTATGAACTACAGGTCTGTGAGTTGATGCTCCAGTCACCCTGCACTGATCACACACATCAGGGAAGTCAGCAGGCAGAATGTATGAATGTGAAGTTTCCCCAGATCCTGATGCCATCATGACAGTCGGCTATGCTTGCAAAAACCTCATTGTGACACATATTGCTTCTCGTCTTTGCCCTGCTTGATGCTAGAAGACATGGAGCTGTGAGGTTGAGTATGAGACATTACACCACCTAATAACATGGACTTCCAATATACTTTAAGATTCACTGAACCTTTCACTATAAAACATTGTTGACAACAAATGAAGTGATTTTTTTGATTTTTATTTAGCCCAACTTCATGGTTTAACATCATAAATGTTTAGTTCTTTTGTCTACTTTTGCCATCAATCTTTTATTCAGTTGTTAATTTAATTTTACTGCAATTTTCATAGAAATAACAAAATATATTACATTTATCATTTCAAGGGAAAGTTATTAACAAATGATAAAATCAGTTTTATTCTTGGCAGATGATTGTACCTGCAGCTCCAAGAGACTTCTGATATTTTCAGATATTAAAGCAAATGATCATGACATCACTCCAGATACATGTGAAGTGCATGCCGCGGTACAAGACATAACTCGAACTCTATCACTTGGTCCTTTTCAACAATTCCTAACCATGGATACCTCACAGTCAGTTATGAAAAATAAAGCTAACAGAAGGGACTCGGAACATCAAATGGCTCATTCAACGAAGAAACGATTTTTATGCTCAGAGTGTGACAGATATTTTACAGCAAAATATTATCTTGATAAACATCAGAAAGTTCACACAGCCAAGAATGCATTTTCATGTTCAGACTGTGGGAAATGTTTTAGTGTTAAATCAAAACTTGTTATACATGAAAGAACACACACTGGGGAAAAGCCATTTTCATGTTCAGAATGTGGGAAATGTTTTAGCTATAAATCAGGCTTATTTAGACATCACAAAATTCACACAGGGGAGAAGCCATTTTTATGTGCAGAATGTGGGAAATGTTTTAGTGTTAAATCAAAACTTATTATACATCAAAGAACTCACACTGGGGAGAAGCCATATCCATGTTCAGAATGTGGGAAATGTTTTTCTCAGAAAGCTGATCTTGCTAAGCATCAGAGAATTCACACAGGGGAGAAGCCATTTTCATGTTCAGAATGTCAGAAATGCTTTAACCAGACATCAGAACTTGTTGCACATCTGAGAACTCACACAGGGGAGAAGCCATATTCATGCTCAGTATGTGGCAAGTCTTTTAACCGGACATCAGATTTTGCTAGACATAAGAGAATTCATGCAAGGAAAAAAACATTTTCATATTCAAAATATGGGAAAGATTTTAGCCACAGTTCAGATCTTGTAAAACATCAGGAAATTCATGCAGAAAAGAAGCCACTTTGATGCTGAGAATGTGGATATTGTAATAATGTGGATATGAATGTGAATATTATCTTAAGAAATCTTATTTTGTTGGACATCACAGTGTTTTCGAAGGGGAGAACCATTATCATATTTAAAATATGGAAAATGTTTCACTAGAAATCAGCTTTAGTTAGACATCAGAGACATCATCCAGGAGAGAAGCCATTTTCATGTAACGTACGTGGAAAGTATTTTGGTCAAAACTCACCTCTAATTGAAGATCAATGAACTCACAAAGGAAAAACATTTTCATGTTCAGGATGAGTTAAAATTTTAACTGCCAAATTACATATTCGTAAAAATTAAAGAAAAATCACACGACAGTAGACATTTTTTTCCAACAAAACCTAAAAATAAATTTCACTGTATATAGTCAGGTTGTTACATGTCACAAGAGAAGAGGAAAGCAGAAAATTTAGCACACTAATTGATGATAAAGAAATATATGCAAATACCAATAAACATTTGTTACTGAACATAAAATAACATACCTATTAAAGCACTTGAAATTGTTCCAGAGAAGGAAGCATTTTCCCAGAAACTTTGCAATTACACATGGTATAACATATGGTCACTAGATGGTCATGTCCTGTAGAAGTTGGGAGAAACGCACGTCGGGATGAAGGGACCTGCAAGATCACTACTGATGTTATTTGTCACTTGGGTCGTAATCTGATGTAATGCTACAACTGTTACATCGACTCAGTAAGGTTTTCTCCTTTACAGATCGTAGACGCTATCTAATGGCTATATATGTTATAATAGTTTATAACTGTAGTTACTACTTAGCCCCGTAGCTATATTGCGCTAGTAGTTACCTCTGTAATATTTCCCACTATTTGCACTTCATTTTATTTTTTTGTTATTTACTTGATACCATGTGATCTATCATACAATATCTACCTCATATAACTTGTATTTTTGCTTATATTATCTTAGGTCCTCATCGTATATTTATATACTGATATATTGTGCATGTTAGTGTAAGTAGCATTCTGTATACTTGGTGTACTTCTATTGCTATTTGTCAGGTCCCTCGTGTCTATTATCTGTATCATCCTCCTATTTTAATATTTATGTTTTAATATTATAAATAAAATTACAAATTTAACCTTGTGTTTTGATCACTTTCTTAGGGTTCTACTATGATTCCCTTTTGTTGTACCGTATTTTTCTGTTTATAAGACGCACTGGATTATAAGACGCATCCCAAATTTATTTACCAGCGTTATCAGATGGGAAGTTTTGCACTCATTGTTTGACTAGGGCATTCTGGTATTCTCTCTGCCATAGGAAGGAGAGATGGAAAGTTCTCCTTGTAACATGGATCAAGGAGGGTGAACAACCAGTAATCAGTGTTGACAAAAATGCGTGTAACGCAGGGGTCACAGGAAGGACAGGCAGGGGGTCACAGGAAGGACAGAGGGACATAAAGTTAGCCATGTGTCCCAGATTCCCAACAGGCAAAACTTCCCTATCCACACCAGGAGGATGACTGTGCATCTCCTACTCTCTCTTCTCCTGCTCTTCAGCCCACCCATGCTCATACCTCCCAAAATTTAAAGAAGAGAAAGAGGGACAAAGTCTGCGGCGTGCTACACGCGGCTAGGCAATTTTAGGACACGCCCCCCTAACCACACCCATTTTGCAATTTGCCACGCCCACATCCAATCCTTTTCAGCAATGCTGATCACATTGTTTAAGGCTGCGTGATCAGTGTTTGCAGCATTTTGGATGTAGCGTGTTTTTGCTGTGTCCAAAACGCTGCGTTGTACAGTACAAGCACAGTGGAGGGATTTCTAGAAATCCCTTGCCCACTGTGCTTGTTTATTCTGCAGCAAACACTGACCTGCGGAGCGTCTTTCCAGGCTGCAGCATATCAATTGTTTGCTGCAGTTGCATGCGTCCTCCGTAGGGAGAACACAGCAGGAGACCGTAGCACACTGAACCCTGATCATGGGCACAGGCAGCTGCATTCTCTTGCAGAGGAGACTTGCAGCCCCGCAGGTCAGGACCTGCTGCCTCCAGGACACAGCGAGTCCTGATCATGAGCACAGGCAGCTGCGGTCTCCTGCGGAGGAGACGTGCAGCCCCGCAGGTCAGGACCCGCTGCCTCCAGGACACAGTGAGTCCTAATCATGGGCACAGGCAGCTGCGGTCTCCTGCGGAGGAGACGTGCAGCCCCGCAGGTCAGGACCCGCTGCCTCCAGGACACAGTGAGTCCTGATCGTGGGTACAGGCATGCGCACATATACAGTACATATTTGAAGGCAAATTCCCTAAAATACATATAAACAGACAAATCTATACACAGTCATCTACACTGACATACATAGATATATACATCATACATATACACACATTGGAGGTAATAATATGGGGAAGCCAGCAGCAGCCGCACTCACATACCCCGCTTGTCTCTGTCCAGCTCCTCCTCGGCATGTGATCACTTGGCATCACTTTAACAGACCTAGCCATGCACAGTGTACACTGACACCGTTGTGTATGTATCACAAGGGAGGATTCGGTTTTTATATATATATATATATATCTATATATATATATATCTATATATACATACATACATACACATATACACTGTATATATACAGTATATATCACAGGAGGGGCTGGGGGCTACAGTATATACATCAGAGGAGGGGCTGGGGGCTACAGTATATACATCAGAGGAGGGGCTGGGGCTACAGGGATCATACATATTAGGCTTGTTTCAGATGTCAGTGATTCTGGTATGTATGTGCTAGTTTTCATATGTACCAGAATCACTGACCTATGCAGACCCATTATAATCAATGGGTCTACGCATCAGTGATTTTTCACTGACCGTGTCTCCATGCGGCATACATGCGTATCCGTGATTGCCGCACAGAAAAATGCCCATTTTTTTTCTGGCATCACTGATGTCCCACGTTCCACACTATGGTGAGATCCGTGAAACACGTACGAGAAAAACACGGACATTTAAAATAAAAAGCTTTTTCAACTCACCTTCTCCAGCGATGCTGAGTTCGGCAGCTGGTCTCTGCTTCTTCCTGCCTGGTTCATTATGGCACTCATATTCATTTATGCAGCCAGAGCCGACCTGGAAGTAGCTGGAGAGGTGAGAGAGAGGTGGCTGGATGCTGAATCGCGGGACTCTTCAGCACCACGGAGAGCAGGAGCGGGGACAGGTGAGTATATGTCCATGTGCAATCACGGAGTACGGATCACGTATCACGGATTGCACATGGACAACCACTGTGTGCCGTGAATCACGGAGTATGAAGGGACATATGCGTGTTTAACACGTCCGTAAAGAACGTCTGTGTTTTTCACTGAGGGGCATACACGCTACAAAGGGGTATACACATTACTGGGGGAAATACACTTTACTGTGGGGCATACAAATTACTGGTAGCATAGATATTACTAAGGGGCATATAGCTCTGGTGTTGGAGCTTATACAGCTCTGGGGGTACATACAGCTCCGATGGGGGGGGCTGGGGGCATACAGATCTGGTGGGAGGGGGCTGGGGGCATACAGATCTGGTGAGAGGGGGGGGGTTGCTGGAGGCATATAGCTCTGGTGAGGAGAGGGCTGGGGCATGCAGATCTGGTGAGGGGGCTGGGGGATACAGATCTGGTGAGGGGGGCTGGGGGATACAGATCTGGTGTGAGACGGCTGGAGGCATACAGAGCTGGGGGGTGCTGGGGGCATACAAATCTGGTGTGGGGGCTGGGGGGCATACAAATCTGGTGTAGGGGCTGGGGGGCATACAAATCTGGTGTGGGGCTGGGGGGCATACAAATCTGGTGTGGGGGCCATACAGATCTGGTGGGGGGGGTGACTGGAGGCATATAGCTCTGGTGAGGAGGGGGCTGGTGCATACAGCTCTTGGTAGGGGGGGTCACATACAGCGTTCCTTGGTGCTGCAGTTCCTTTCCCTCCAGTCTCTTCATCTGAGGACAGAGCTCAGCATGTTGCTCGGTAGCTCTGCCCACAGATGCACTTCCGTACACAAGCAGCCCAGCTGAGAGCAGTGCACTGGGCAGCAGGTGCCGGATTTAAAGTGCCGGCAGCCAGGAAAGTGCTGCCGCCCACCCATAACAGCGGCAGCACACAGAGCCAGAGCAGTGAAGTAGCGCTCGGCTCTGCTCATGTGGATAGGAGGGGGAGAAAGTCAGACGGGGAGAGAGTGGGTGGGCGGAGCCACGGGACACATGGCTCATGATCGTGACACCGGGACACCCGCTCAAATCCGGTACAGTCCAGCTGTATCAGGGCCGGTTGGGAGGTATGCCCATGCTGTACAGATGGTGTTGAGGAGAGCCATAAGATGAAATACTTAATTAACCTCTGGACATAGAGCATTGTGGGAAATATGTCGATTTGCCTTAGATAATTCAGCTCTCAGATCATACACATGACACAGATATAAAGATGGCCGCCATTTCCTGTTCTCCACACTTTGCTTGGAATGCAGGGAATGAAAGAAGATACCATATAAGGGAAGACCCCTGGTCAAGCTAGAAGACATCACAGACCAAACCATCAGCATGGATGCACCAGATGACGTCCCTCCCATCATCATGGTTTCATCCACTGAAGTCAGACGCACCCATCAACAGCAACACGGATCTCCCCATTGGCTAGCTCATGAACTGTCCCACTAAATGGGCATATCTGAACTTGTGTACGCCCCTAGCCTATATCAAGAGGACGCATGTTCCTTCTCTGTCTGTTTTTGGTGCCATCTTTACTGTGACCAAGAAGAGATTTCATATCCGACTGTGTCTGGTGTGAATTCTTTTATGCATGCACTTGGTATATACCAATTCGGCCAGGCAGTAGGCAACTAGTGATCTCTGGTTAAGAGTTCACCTTAACATTATTGGTTCCCAACGTGGAGCCAATAGACGGAGACACCTGAAATCCTGATGAACCGGCAACTGGAATGGCATGACGTGCTGGACACCCCAGGAAATTGATCACTTCCTAACAAGAGTACGGTAGGTCTGCTGATTTTTCATAATCTGTAGTCTTCCCGTGGTCTCGGTGGGGTGTGTGGCACTGATTGCCTGACTGTGTCTGGTTTGTTGGGGTATCTGTTGACGGGCAGACGGGTCTCACGGCTATTGGCCATATTAATCTCGGAAGAACCGTCACATATTCAGTTGCCTGCTGTCTGTTGTGTGTATTTGTGAAGAGGGGAAATTAAGAGAGCATGTGGGTTTGTGAGTTCTGTTAGTTGTCGCCTGTGATATGGTTTGTGGTTCTAGTGGAGACTTAAGTAGTTAATACGGTTTGGTACAAAACCTAGAGATATAGCACAGGTTTTAATTGGTCAGGTTAGGCACGTGTTTTTCACGGGCTCTCAAATTTGTTGATATGGTAAAGGATTTTGTCTGTGGTATAGTATACGGTTGTCGCCTGTGGTACAGTTTATGGCTCTGTAAGGAAATACGTGGGACTGCTGGTATGTGGTAATCTTGGGGCCTAGCGCAGTGTAGCGTGGAATGGCTGGTACGGATACCATTGGGGCATAGCGTTTAAGTTGCGCATTGTGGCTGGTACGTGGTAGTCTTGGGGCCTAACGCTGGACGTGAAATGGCTGGTACGGATACCATTGGGGCTTAGCGCAAGCTTGGGTGATATAATTGGTATGAGGTGTCTTGGGGTCTAGAAAAAGCGCTGGACGTGAATCGGCTGGTACGGGCACCTTGTAGCCAGGGTTACACCATTGGTGTCTTTATGAATTACGGACCATGTAGAAACTGGGCAGGGACACCGTGACAAGGCGCCTGCTGCAGACTTAACAAAAACTTTACTTAGTGTTCAAGTTGTGTGTCAGTTGTGAGTCATCTCCTCCTGTCTTTGTTTGTTGGTTTTGTTGGTGTTGTTTATCTTGAAAGAAAGATGGAAAAATTGATGAAGCGGTGTCTAGTTGTGCCGGAAAAATCCGAATGAGAGTGGACTTTGTTGGGATGTGGGGACTCTAGGCCGCAATCCTGTGATAAACCATGTGCTAGTCATGGAGGCAGACATTTTAGATCAGATTTTAAAATGGTGGATGAAGCACATGGCTGAGGCATGATTGAGACAAAGACAGAGAGTGAGTCGGGGGATGTGCAATGGATTGGATGGAGTACTATATACTTAGACAGAAACATGAGTGTTTTTAACTGTAGTTACATCAGGGCTGTAGATATCTGAATGTGTGTATATGATATATATAATTAGATTGACACTCCCTGACGAAGCGAACACCTCACCATCCGTGAAACGTACGTTGGAGTCTGTATTAGGGGTTCAAACCCCCTCCTGTCACCCCTGGTTGGCTGCACGATCTTCGGTCATTACAGGTTAGCAGTGGTGTTGTATTGGGTCCACGTGCATTTGGCTTTTCCCAGTTTTACTTTGCATATTGAACCTCTATGGGCCTCTTAACATACTGGGGACTACCCGATGCATGTGCTCCTTCAGTATATTCACTGCTTGCCTTCTCTTTATTCTCTACTCGGGTCTGTGTGTTCATCTAATAAATTCGGCTGTGCCTTTGATAAATGAGCCCACTGGGGCTTTCTTCTTGCTTTATTGGACACATATGGCCTGAGGGATAGAGATTTGATTCCTTTTTAGTCGTGCAGCCCCCCAGGTGCTATTGCCTTTTACATCACTGTCTCTCCTTGTGCCTGTTTTATATTTGATACTATATGTTCAATGATTTGTTAATAAACTTTTTGATATCTTTTGAAGCAAATTTACTCTGTTCTCCTGGTTTTGATGATATATATAATTGTATGGGTGGTGTGTATGAATAAAATCCAGACTATGGAATATAGGGGGAAATAGTTGAGAAAAAAAAAAGTTTACCTTCCCCTCCCCCCACATGATGCTGCAATCCCAACAAAGAGAAGGAAATCACGTGCTGTGGGGCCATTTTCTACAGGCCTCAGTGGAGCTGACAAAACTGCAGCCACTGAATAACATGAAGTGTTAGTAAATGTTTATAGCACTAAAAGATGGAATATTGAATGATTGGGTAGTTGTGGAAGACACTTAATATAGATCCAGTGTGCAGGTTGGATTGAGTCAGGACAGTCACAAGGAGCAATATCTTATTAATTAGTAAGCAATAAAAGAATAAGAGACAAACCTTAAAATAAACATACCTTAAAACAGATCTGATGAAAATAAATAAATATTCCAGTTATGGATCTGATAGATTGATCCTGAGAGTTGTATGTTTTAAAAATAAATAAATAAATATATAAAAAGATAAATATATCCATGCGAAGAGAGGTCGCAATGTTGAGTTGTCTTGCAGAAGGAAAAAAAAAAAAGAAACCCTGTTTTTGGCTACAGGGGGAGGAGGAAAAATACAGGCTTTTCCACTAGAGTATCAGGTTACTGGGGGGGGGGGTGGGTAGTTCTATCTATTTAAGTTTACACCTTAAAGAGCAGCCCAAGGGGAAAAAAAGAGCTTTCTGCATTTAATTCATTGCAAATTATACTGGAAAAAGGTATAATTTATTTTACTAATTTTATCCTAAAGGAATAAAACTTAATTGTGGAAATGTTTAGATTTATTGATAGATACAAGAGCATAGGAAGCTGTTTAATCAGATGGATTTCTATGGTAAATCAGCATTTTATAAAAACAGTAATAGTATTTATGGACAGAATTATCACAGAGATGCTGAAAATTTCCTGATAATTTCCTCAATTTTGCAAATATGAACGCCTCTATAGCCAGAGGTTGTGGTACGTTATTAATATTATTGTTGTTAATAATAATGATAAAAATAATAATTATTAATAATTTATTCATAATTACAATAATTTGGTTTAAAAGTATGTGGATGATTTATGGCATTCTGTGTTTTATATATAATGTATTGAATCATCTGTTTCCTTTTTATAGAAAGAAAGATTGTAATGCAGATTTCTGTGGTTCAAGCGAAGGTTAAAAAAGCCATTGAAATAGTTTTCTATTATAAGGTTATACATAACATAATATTTATTTTGTTCCCGATTAGGTACAATCTACACAATGTGACTTTTATGCCTAAATGTAGAGCTCCGGGGCCACACAGTTTTTGAATCTAATTATGCTTTGGATAATAGATTCAAAAAGGGGGGAAAGATGATGTGGAAAAATCACGTATTATTTAAGGTTTTAATTTGTTCATCGATTGGGTTTTTCTATTGTGTTCTTTATATTTTTTTCTGTAAGGAGGATACAGCAGACAGACATATCTCATGATTGCTCTGATGTAACAAGAATTGTCAGGTTTTGAACATGTCTCAGATGAGCCCATTGCTAATGCAGATTTTGAGTTTTTCCGTAGATGGATCCAGATACCAAGATGCTGGTTAATTCTGCACTGGATATGCTGAGGTTACGCAACATGAGGTAATAAAAATCAAACCACTCCCATAGGAGAACGAGTTGAAGATTTGCGATCACTGTGGTTTGTAGAGCGGAAAAGGGTAAGATAGTCAAAATGTGGATATAGGCAGCAGCCGGAGGAGATGCTCGCACAGGTGGACAACAAAGAAGAATGGGCCTAGAGTTGAGAGTCCAATGCAGACCAGTACCTCGGTGGCTCCTGTCACGTCGTCCGTGACATTGGTCACTCCTTGTGTTCTTAAATCCTTACAGGAACAAGCGATTCAACAAGGAACGGAGTGTGAGACGCAGGAAGCCAGCTGACTGAGGAAGGTCTGTGGATAAAGGGCGGTAAGCTTTCTCTGCCATGAGCGTTCTACTCAATAATGGCCCAGGTAACCCATGTGACAAAGGTGTTGGGGTGGACAAGATATGGGCGGCACCACTGCTTCAGTACCCAGGTGGCCAGACACCTCCAGTCTTGTAAGATGTGTGCCTATAAAGGTAGAAAAAACTGTAAAGACCTCGTAGAAACACCCCCCTCATCCGCTCTACTGCTCCGGTGATTGCAGATTAGTCATATACACCTACCATGAGTAGGTTTATATGAGTTTTGTGCGTGTTGTGTGAATTTCTTTTCAGGCCTGCTGTGAAACATATCCAGTGTGGAAAACATTACTGCTGAAAAACTCATGGTGCTGGTGGTATGTAAATATGGAGTTCCTAAAAAGCGGTAAAAGAACATATTCTGGGGGGGCGGAGCCGGACATGGCTGAGTGAGGACGCTATTTGCTAGAGCTCCTCTAAATAATCCCCCATAGAACCGGTTTATTAGCCACAATGGGCAAATCGGCAGTAAAAAAGAACAAGCCCGGTAAGCCCAGCACCTCAGGGAAGCCTCCTGCACCCCAGGGCACCATCAGGGCCTATTTAACACGCTCCCGGGAGCCTGAGACCGGCTCACAGCCACAGAAAGAGCTGCGGCCTACAGGGCCTGAAAGAAGCCCTGCCACAGCGCCAATGAGGGCAGAAATCCAGGGGACCCAGAGAAGGGGTGAGGAGATGGAGATCCCCCGTGGCCCGGGAGGACCCTCCAATAGTCCAACGGCAGGAGCTGATGTACCCCCCACAACTGGGACGGCATTACCTCCAGCGGCGCCATTCCAAGATGGCGGCCACGATCCTGGGACGCTAGCAGGCAGCCTAGGGCTGGAGGACGGGTCTCCCGCGGCTGCGGCCCTACCTGCATCACCCTCCGTTGTGCCTCCGCTGCGACCGGGCGGCTCCGGCGACCTGCTTGCAGCCGTACATCGTGAAGCTGGGAGTGCGGCGTGCGGGAGCGGGACGCATGGGTGCTCGGGCCCATGAGATGACTCACCGCTGCGAGCCCGAGCACTGAAGAAGCAGACGACACAGGGAGAAGCTGCAGCTCTGACACCACCGCTCCTGTCCACACAAGCAAGCGCAGGGACCAGAGGTGAGGAGGGAGCAGCAGCAAACCCTGCGGGCCGGCTGTACTACAGGAATCAGGTACAGGGCCCACAGGTGGACCTGGGGAGCGGGATGCACTCTAGTGGGGGGAACAACACCCCCAGTCACTCACCAAGAGCTACACAATCCTCAGGGGGAGCAGGCAATGGAGGAGGGCCACCTAGATCTCAGATGGCTGCCAATGAGCCCTGGGGGACACCTCAGAGAGAAGCACATTCACCAGATACCTGGTCCACTGGGTCCTCTTGGGTTGAGAGTCCGACAGCCACCGTCAGGGACCTAAATGGGGGCCCATTAATCCCCGTGAATGGGGGACCCAGAATACTGGGGGCACCCCCAATACGTCTCACATCTGCACCACAAGTATGGGACGGCATCAAAAAACCCCAGAACACGCAGACGCTGACATATGGACCGGCCCTTCAGGACTCTTTTTACGCATACCCAAATATGTTTCACGCGGCCGCCTCGATGGGCGACGAGCGCCCGGCATCTCTGGCAGACATACGATCCCTGCTACAAGCAATCCCCACCAAGAGTGACATTGCAGCTCTGGCTAATCAAGTAGTGGCGGAGTGCAAACAAGAATTTATCCAGCTGCGACAAGATCTCTCTTCACTTACTCACAGGGTAGATACCCTGACAGAGCAACAATCTGATTCTCAGGTGTCTATCCGATCTATCCAAGAAACTGCTGAAAACCAATCTAAGCAACTATTTGCCCTCCAGCAGCATGTGGATGACCTAGAGAACAGAAACAGACGAAACAATCTGCGGATTAGAGGTCTTCCGGAATCTATTGCCGCCCCTGATATCCCTGCTGCTCTTCGTTCCATCTTCAACAATTTGTTAAAGAGGCCACCAGGAGCTCCCCTTGAACTTGATAGAGCCCATAGAGCTCTACGCCCTCTGGATCCAGATGACTCCCGCCCAAGAGATATCGTATGCAGAGTACACTTTTTCGCTGTAAAAGAGGCCATTCTACAGGCAGCCAGGAGAAAACAGAACTTTTCATACAATGGCTCTACCTTTTGCATAATGCCTGATCTCTCACGACACACTCTGGACCAACGTGCGACTCTTAAACCCCTCCTTGATGTCTTAAAAGAGAGAGGTCTGCCATTCCGGTGGGGATTTCCGTTTTCCCTATCGGTACAGAAGGACTCCCGATGGATGACCCTGTGTTCTCCAGAGGACCTCCCGGCTTTTATCAAGAGTCTGAATCTGCCTGCAATGTCTATTGCAGCCTGGCCGACTACACTACTTCAGCCGTGGGTGCCCAGGGGACAGCCTACCTCCTCTAGACCACCTCCACCTCCTGAGTCCAGCAGGGGGTTGCCTCTGAGAGGAGAACGGGGTCGCAGGGCGGGCCGCCCGCATTAGCTGATGCTGAGGAAACCAAAGGCTGAAAACGCCTGTATGACTTATACCTCTTACAGTAATGAGGCTCACGTGGCTTCCACATGTTACTCTCCAGTCTATGCATAGCCCGTATCACATAAGAATGTATTACCTTTACCGGTGTCTATGGTTCTCCATAATGTTTTTTCTTTCTTAGTATATATGGAGCTCTGCTCAGATATGTCTGACTTCCTTTTCCCCCAAATAGGTTGGGATCCTCTGTCCTGCGTAGATGAGGCGGATATGTTCCCTAGGAACGTTTGTTCGGATTTAGTTAACTATGCTAGGCTATTTTTGCCTGTTATTCTTCTTGTTTTTTTCTCTATCTTCCTTTTTTTCCCACTACTTCTTAACTTTCCTCAAGTCTCCCCTTCTCCATATCTTCGGCGGCCGGGCTGAACGTGTCCGATTCTCTTTCTTAAATATCTCTAATGACTTATTCTCTTATAGATGGCGGACTTAACCATCGCTTCTTTCAATGCCAGGGGCCTCAATGTCCCGGAGAAAAGGACACAGATATTGTATCATCTTCATAAACAGAAGGTGAGAATAGCGTGTCTACAGGAGACACACTTCAAACAAGGACATGCCCCTATTCTTAAAAATAAATATTTGACTTCCGGATCAGGTCCTGGCTGAGGTGGTGGTGTAGAAGGGAAGCTCCTGCTACCCCCCGGAGAAAGCGTCAGATAGAAGCCCCCCCGAACGAGTGACCACGGTGAAAGTGAGGAAGCAGGGAACCGGAAGAGAGCGGCAATGGAACGGTACCTGCTGCGCAGTGCTGGAGGTGGAGAGGGAACCTGTAAGAGCGGCGACGCTGCGGGCCGGAGTGGAGTGGAGGACAGCAGCATGGTGCCGGAGAGCATGAGGGAGGAGGAGCCAGAAACACAGGCAGGAGATGCAGCTAAGCTGCGCCGGAGACAGAGAGAGGAGGAGGCAGCAAGCGGGGAAACAGAGGAAAGCGAAACTGGAGAGAAGTGTCAGCAGGGGACAGAAGAGGACGGTCAGCAATGGGAGGAGGAGGGGGACATGGAGGAAGAAGAAAGAAGGGAGGAGAAGAGCAGCAATGAAGGGGTGCATGAAGGAACAGGAGGGCTGGGAGAGAATATGGAGCCGCAGCACAGGGGAAATGGATCGGGGCAATCTCAACAAAAGATAAATACTGGTTTTATTACCCCTAATAAACGCTGCAAGAAGCACCCAGGCACAGTAGTGTCACAAAATTACGAGCAGCTAGAAGGAGGCAGAGGATCAGTGCAGGTGAGGAGAGCTAGAAAGACAGCACCACCTGCAGGACAACACAAGCAACCACAAGAATTTAATGTAGATTATAAAAAACTGGCAGATGAAGTGGCATCCCATCTGTCCAAAGAAATCAAAACAGCTATTGAAACCGCTATACAGACATCATTAGCGGCTATGCAAAAGGAAATAAATTATCAGGCAACCAGATTGATAGAAACAGAGCAGAGAATATCCGAGTCAGAGGAAGCAATACTGACCATTCAAGAGCAAATAGCAACCTTAATGAAGTCCAATGACTACCTGAGGGACAAGTCGGAAGATCTAGAAAACAGATCGAGACGCAACAACTTACGCATAGTGGGACTGCCAGAATCGGTATCAATGGGGCAGTTGGACAACATCTGTGAGCTGGAGCTACCACAGGCCCTAGGCATAAAGGCGAAATTTAGGGTGGAAAGGGCCCACAGAGTGGGTCCACTGAGGCAAAAGGAGGCAAATAAAGCTGAAGGACAAAATTCAAATAAATTTTCACCAAGAGCCAGACAGGTTATAGTCAAGTACCTCGATTATAAACACAAAGAGGAAATTCTGAAGGCTTTCAGAGATCGGAAGCGACCACTACAATACCAAGGCAATAGACTGCTAATCTTTGGGGACTATTCTGTAGATGTCTCCAAAAGGAGAAAGGAGTTCAGTAAAATCTGTACATTTTTGTACAACAAAAAGATAAAATGCCAGTTGCTGTACCCAGCTATATTGAAAGTTAGAAATCCCAATGGCTCATTTGCATATTATAAAGACTATAAGGAAGCTGAAAACATCCTCATGTCAGAACAAGATAAGAGTCGGATGGAAAGACAAGAGAGAGGACCTAGTGTAGGAGACACCGGTGGAAGAGGATCCCCTACAGGCCTAGGGAGAGATGCAGGACAATCCAAGGGGCGAATATCAGAGGAGGCCAGAGGTGACAGGTGTCGGAGTCCAGCTCAGCGACACAGCCCCAGGACAGGCCACGGGGACTAGCACTCTGAGAGGATAGAAGGCTTTTGACTTTTGAGCTGATCTGTTTTGGTGTTCCTGGTGTGGTTTTTTTTTTTGTTTTTTTTTATATATATTTTTTTTTTTTTGTTTGTTTTTTTTTTCTCTACTTCTCTTCCTTGTTTTCTCCCAGGAATAACCGTCGGATACAGGCCCAGCGGATCTGATTTACTCGGAGTGAGGGTCCCTCAATATCAGGACTAAATCGGATGCTTGGCTATTAGTAAGGTTCTGGCATATCTAAAGTTTGTGACATATTGTACTAAGTCTGGTATAATGCTCAAGGATGTTTCATGTTCTTCGGGGGAAAGATTAGAATATATACTGTATGGGGGGGGGACCAGGGAGCTCAATGTTTTGGCTAGGAAAAGGGGAAGTCACCAACATGGCGGTAAGCGCCGGAAAGTCTTTGACAGGGAAGACATGTTCTATTGTTATATGTTTTTTGTTTTTGCTATGCTGTTCTATGTTACATTCACAAAAGGAAGGAAGGGAATGTCATTCTAATGGAATTATGCGTGAACGTAGGATAGGTCGTCTCGTTTCCCCCAATGGTGGGGCTCTAAGGGGTGGACATGGCAAGACCAGGTCATTTAGGCAATCATGGTACAATTAACAACATGGAACGTTAAAGGCTTGAGATCACCCAACAAAAGGGTGATGATACTAAGACACCTGAAGCGGTTAAAAACAGATATTGCCCTACTGCAAGAAACACACTTGGGGAGGGAGGACTTTTTCCGCATGAAGAAACACTGGGTGGGCTCAGTCTATGGGGCAGCAGCGCAAGGCAGGAAAGCGGGCACCATGATTTTAATAAATAAGCAACTAAGTCATGAAGTAGTGACACATGAGGAGGATGATCAGGGGAGGTGGCAGCACTTAACAATTATTAGCCCAGCTGGCAGACTCAGTATCTATAATGTGTATGGACCGAACTCGCAACAGATCGCGTTCCATGATAATATAAAGACCATCATATTATCTGATGAGGAGCCCAACATCATAGTGGCGGGAGACTTCAACACAGTTCCAGACTCGGCTGAAGACAGAGGGAGGAAGGAGGGGGAGACTAGTGCAGGGGACAGGAGTTCAGTCAACAGGGACGTAACATTGGAGGATGTAGGTCTGAAAGATATATGGAGACTAACTCATCCGCACGACAGAGAGTTCACACACTTCTCCCATCCGCATGATAGCTGGTCACGCATAGATCAGATATGGATGTCTCAGGATCTTGTGAAGAGTACAAAAGTGTATGATTGAAAACATGGTGATCTCTGACCATAGCCCGGTGAGAGTGGACATCAGAGAAATGTTTAGGAGAGGGTCAGACATTATCTGGTGATTCCCGTCGTTCCTCCTCAGACAAGATAATTTTCATAAGATACTAAAAGAGTGGTGGGAGGAATTCGCAGAGGATAACAAGGAACACAGGGTGACCCCAGTGCTATACTGGGAAACGGCAAAAGCGGTCCTGCGGGGACGCTTGGTGGGGTATGCGGCAATGATTAAAAGGAAGACCAACGAGAATTACAACTATCACAGCGAGGTAGTGCGGATAGCGTATTCAAAGTACTTGGCAGATAGGTCTAGCACGCTAAAAGACAAATGGTTGGAGGCAAAGAGAGGCTTTGATGAGTGGGCCAAAAAAAAAGAACAATTATACTGGTCACACAAGGAAGCCGATCTTCATAGATTCGGTAATAAGGCGGGAAGGATGCTGGCAAATCTGGCAAGAGGTAGTAGAAAAGTAACGGTGATCTCTAAACTGAAAACAAAGGAGGGAGAGGTAACCACAGACCCTAAGGTTATCAACAAGTTGCTGGGGGACTACTATAGAAAGTTATACGGGACAGGAAATAATCACACACCTAATGAGGAAGAATGGTTAAGACAAGCCCAAATGCCTAGCTTGACAGAGGAAGACAGGGGAGCCTTAAATGAAGACATAACAGTGGAGGAGGTGACAAGAGCAATCAGGAAGCTCAACGTCAATAAGGCACCAGGACCCGACGGTTTTAATAGCGAATTTTATAAGGTATTGAAGGAGCAGATCTCACCGGATCTAACTGCAGTTTTTAACGCAATCCTGGGAGGAGCAGAAATTCCTAGAAATGCCAACATAGCATATATCAAATTACTCCCTAAGGGAACCAAAGATCTGGATGACCCCTCCAGTTACAGACCCATATCGCTCATCAATCAAGATCTGCAACTAATGTCTAAAATCATGGCTGACAGACTGGCCATTATTTTACCCAGGATAATATCAGACCAACAGGTAGGGTTTATCAAAGGGAGAAATGCAGTAACTAACATTAGAAAGACGATCCTAGTGGTAGACGCGGTTAGATTGGGACGCACGGAGGGAGGGGCAAGACCTGCTCTAGTCACACTCGATGCTGAGAAAGCATTCGACAATGTCAATTGGAGATGGCTGGACAAGGTGATGGAGGCCACAGGGATTGAAGGCAGAATGAGACTCTACATCAGGGGCTTATACGCCAATTCAAGAGCTAGGGTTCATACCCCAGGCTTCCTGTCGGATGTGTTCCCCCTGATGAGGGGGACGAGACAGGGTTGCCCGTTATCACCCCTGTTATTTAATTTGGCAATCGAGCCACTATCAAGAGTACTACAAGGACAAAACAGTTTCAAAGGGATTAGGATAAGAGGAACAGAAATAAAAACAACACTTTTTGCTGATGATGTGATATTATATATGGGGGATCCTAACGCGGATTTGCCACAGACTCTTGCCATGATTGAAAAATTTGGTTCACTTTCAGGCTTTAAGTTAAACAAAAAAAAGTGTGAGATCTTGTTTTTAAGGGGATCTCAAGGGATAACAGGTAGAAGCTTGAGAGATGGTTGTCTATGTGGGATACCTATAGCACAGACATCAATCAAGTACTTGGGAGTGCATATAGGAAGATCGGTGGAAGCAATTTATAAATTGAACTATGACCCGCTGATTAAAAAAATCATAACCCAACTAAGGGGGTGGAGGGGTCTGCCCTTACCACTTCTAGCAAGATGCCACCTAGTAAAAATGATGAGCTTTCCTAGGTTGTTGTATCCCTTCCAGACGATTCCGCTATTGTTGAAACTAAAAGAAGTCAACAGACTCAACTCAGCGTATGCAGATTTTATATGGAGAGGGAAGAAACCTAGAATAAAGCTACGTACGCTGATGAAGTCAGTGGAGGAGGGAGGACTCAGTTTCCCAGATGTTAGGGGTTACAACCTCGTGTGCATTATGAGACATGTGATTGATTGGCTAAGAGGAACAAGTAGACACTCAGATTATGGTTTGGAAAATAAATACGCAGCACCATGGGATCTGACGTCTATTCTCCACTCCTCATTGTCTGGGGTTGAAGGCCATATAAAAAATTCAATGATATTTCGGGATACCATGTTGACCTGGAAACTGGTAAGAAGGAAGTTGGGACTTGCGTGGAAGGTGTCTAAATATTTAAATCCCTGGGCAGCCCCAAGCTTCCCCCAGGGGCGAGATAACAAGCTATTTATTAGTTGGAAAGAGAAGGGTATCCAGAGAATGAAGGATGTTATGAATGTGGAAGAGAGAAGGTGGATGACAGGTCGAGAAGTACTCGACAAATACGACCTCAATAACTTTCATATCATTCAGTACGAGCAATTAAAGCATGGAGTGATTGGGGATCTTGGAGAGGTTGGAAGAGAATTGAACAAAAGCCTGATTGATGAGCTCCTGGAATTTGATGCAACAAATGTAAATGTCTCCCAAATTTATCGAACATTTAGGGGAGTGCTCATATCTCGGGAGGATAGTCGCACCCTTACAGCGTGGGGAAAACAACTGAAAGGACAAGAAGTGACAGGAAGCATATTGAAAGGATGGGTTCAAATGCGAAAGCATGTCATCAACGAGGGATGGAGAGACACTCAGTTCAGGATATTACATAGGGCCATTGTGGCCCATAACATTCCGGGAAGAGAGGCGCGGTGTCCCAAATGTCAAAAAGAGAAAACAGACATGTTACATGGGTTATGGGAATCTAAGGTAATTCAAAGGTTCTGGAATCAAGTCAGAATTTTGGCCCAATCAACATGGGGAATATTTTGTAAATTAGAGGTAATGGTGTGGATTTTTCATGTCTTTGAAGGAGGAGTTAGAGGGGGGCCAAATATCCAGGACAAAAGGACATTTGCAATCATTCATGACCTAGCCATGATAGCTAAACGGTGCATCTTAAGACATTGGATACGTAGGGAGACTCCATCTACAAAGGAGGTTATCGACGACTTACACAACCTTCTGAGATTGGAGAAACTAGAGGCGGAAAGGGATAAGGACAAGAAAACAGACAATTTTTTTGGGAGGTGGACAAACTTTATAGAAATCCATTTCACGCGGGGAGAAATAAATGCTTTGGTGACACCTTTCATGCAAACCGAGTGGTACCTTCTGAATGAAATCCAGGATAGCTTGGGGATATTGAGGTTCACCTAGTGGAGACCCAGGAGGGAGGGGGAGATGAGACGTTAAGGAAGACTTAAGATACGACATTGGCACTCAAAATACTAAAGAATGACAAAGGGTTTTAAGGTTTTGTGTTACAAGTGTTTTAGGTAGAATCTTTTGCTCTAATTTGCTATGCATCATTTTCAACTGAAGAACTTTAGGGACTCCCAAGCTGGAATATTACTCTTTTCTATGTCATAACTTGTCAGTTGAATGAACCCATTTTGTAATCATAATTATTTTGTAACGGTTTTATATAATTGAAAATCAATAAAAAAGGTTTGGAAAACAAATAAATAAATATTACCGGACATGGGTATCCTCGGATAACCCTGACTCCCGCTCTAAAGGTGTGGCAATAGCCATCCATAAATCCCTCCCACATCAAATCATAAAGTGCACGACAGATAGTCTTGGCAGATACATTATTCTCTCACTGAGGGTGGGGACCCACATCTTCACGATAATTAACGCGTACACCCCAAATCAAAAACAGGATAGTTTTATTTCCCGCCTGATCAATACCGCGATCCCCCTGATACAAGGTACGGTGATTTTATGTGGGGACCTTAATATCACCCTGGACCCTACTTTAGACAACTCGAAAGGGAAATCCAGTATCCACCACTATCAAACGAATTAAAAAAGCTTTACTACGCATGCAGCTGTTCGACACCTGGAGAATACAACACCCATCGGACAGAGACTACAGTTTCTATTCCCACACCCAGGATTCATATAGCCGTCTTGATTACATACTGGTACAACATAGCGTGCTCCCTTGGGTCCAACACACGAGAATGGATAACATATTATGGTCAGACCATGCGTCGGTATATTGCACGATTGAGATCCCCTCCCTTACGGCTCCTAGCGGGTTGTGGCGTCTGAACGAGTCATTGCTAATGGATGAGCTTTGCGTTTCGGATATCCAGACCTCCATTGCAAGATTCATGGAGGACCACTCAGTAGATGACACAGCCCCCACTTATAAGTGGGAGGCACTGAAATGTGTCCTACGTGGCATTTTTATTAAGCATGGGTCTCGAATCAAGAAAGAGAAAGCCCAAGACATAGTAAAAGCTCTCCATAGGGTATCTGAACTGGAGCTCATCCACAAGCAAGCTTTATCGGCCACGAACTTACGGGCACTCCTACAGGCTAGGTTCGAGGTTAAGAAACTGCTTGATTGCTCATATCAGCGTCTGATACAGGTAGGGAAGGGGAAGTTTTATGATTTTGGGGATAAACCCGGCAGGCTGTTAGCAAACGCGTTGAGGGAGGACAGAGCTCACACCCTCATTCCCTGCATCAAGAACTCACGCGACAAATTACTTTACGCCACCCCAGACATCTCAAATACCTTTCATGACTATTATTCCAAGTTGTATAATCTACCTGTCGAGCCCCTCAGACCGAGTGATGGAAATCCCTCAATGCCCTCACCTTTTAGATGTCCCGACAGTTCTATAATAGACAACCTGGAAAGTCCATTTTTACTGGAAGATTTATTGGCAGTGATTCGCGATACCCCGGGCAATAAGTGTCCTGGCCCTGACGGGTTCCCCACCAAATTTTATAAATCCTTCTCGGAACAATTAGCGCCCCTAATGCTCCTTTCCTTCAATTCAATCTCGGACTCAGTCCCCTTTCCGCCCCACTCCACCACGGCTCATATTTCACTAATTCAAAAGACCGGAAAAGATCCCATGACGTGTAGCAGTTATAGACCAATATCACTCCTTAACGTAGATTTAAAAATTTATGCCAAGCTTTTGGCAAACAGACTTAGCCCCTTGCTCCCTAACTTGATCCACCTTGATCAGGTCGGATTTGTCCCAGGTAGAGAGGCAAGGGACAATACCATAAAAACCCTGGATTTAATCCAACACGCACACAATAAGCTGCCCATGATGTTACTGTCTTTGGATGCTGAGAAAGCTTTCGACAGAGTCTCCTGGCAGTCGTTATCACAGACCCTAGACCATATAGGCCTGGGGCCAGTTTTCTCGTCTAAAATTATGGCGCTATATCACTCCCCGACTGCTCTCCTTAAGATTAATGGCACTCTGACGAAACCCTTCTCCATCCGAAACGGGACACGACAGGGTTGCCCCTTGTCACCGTTACTATATGTATTAGTCATGGAACACTTGTTGTCAGCCATCCGGGCTAACCCAGACATACGGGGAATTAGGATTGCCAATCGGGAGCATAAACGATCTTCTGGTATATTTAAGTAGCCCCACCACATCCCTCCCGTCCTTAATGTTGGAACTAAACCGGTTTAGTAAATGGTCCAATTTTAAAATTAATTTTGATAAATCAGAGGCCCTAAATATCTCCTTGCCCCAATCGACTGTAAATGTTATAAAACCAAACTTCCCCTTTAGATGGCCACCCCATGGTAGCATCGGATACTTAGGCATCAAGATTCCATCTGACCTATCCAGACTCTTTCAATTAAACTACCAGAGTTTTCTGTCACAGCTCGAGGGAGATCTGACTCGGTGGCATAGGGGCACTCTTTCATGGTTTGGCAGGATCAGTGCACACAGGATGACGGCCCTCCCTAGATTGCTATATTTGCTGCAGACGGCCCCGGTCTATGTACCGGCAACCTATTGGGCCAAGATGCAGCGCATGTTCGGTAGATTTGTCTGGTCTGGAAGACGCCCTCGTATAGGAAGTGGCGTCTTGACTAGGACCAAAGGTGCAGGAGGAACGGGGCTGCCCGATTGTAGGCGATACTACTTGGCGGCCGCTCATGCCAGGGTTTTGGATCTTCTACATAATTCTAGTTCTAAACTGTGGGTTAGCCTGGCACAAAAAATATGCCCCTTATCAATACCGACCCTGCCGTGGACCTGGCCACTCCTCACCAAACATAAGATTGAGATGTCTTATAGCACCAAACAGACTCTGAAAACGGTGCACTCTGGGCCGTCACGTAATCTCCTGATCCAACCTAGAGGGCCCCTTATGCCACTGACGGACAACCCGGAGTTTCTGCCGGGGGCATCATCCAAAAATTTTCTAGGAAGCACGAAATTGAACCCCTTGAGGCTAAATCGAGTGATTCCGAGGGGGTCCATTATCCCACTTCAGGAGATAGTAGAGAGTTGTAATTTTAAACTACGTTTCCATTTTGAATATGCCCAACTCAAGCACTTCTTGACTTCCCAAGATACTATCATGACTCACCCCTCACCCCAAACCCCTTTTGAAAATCTATGCACTGGTTCCTCTAATACGCGCCATGCTATATCAAGGGTGTACAAGCTTCTGACGAGTACAGTAGAGGCGTCGCCTCCTCGTTTCTGTAAAGCTTGGGAGTTAGAGCTCAACCAACCGATTACCGGGAGCCAATGGGAACGTTGTTATCGCCTGACCCACAGGTCCGTGATTGCCACTAAGATGCAAGAAACTAGCTTTAAAATACTTTCCAGGTGGTACAGGGTACCGGCGTCTCTACACGCGTGGGGCCCCGAAATACCTGACTCTTGCTGGCGATGTGGAGCCTCGGGAGGCACCATGTCCCACATCTGGTGGCACTGCCCGAGCCTGTCGGTCTTTTGGAGCAAGGTAATGGCAGCCATACGGGGGGCCACAGGAATTGTAGTCCCCAGTCGCCCGGAGGCAGTTTTGCTGTATATCTTTGACGTATCAGAAAAGGTTTTTAGGAAATCGATCCTAGGCAACCTTCTCCAGGCCGCCAAGTCAGTGATCCCTCGGCGGTGGAAAGATCCTAACCCCCCGACGGTAGATGAGTGGATAACAGAGGTTAATGTTATTCACCGCATGGAAATGGTGATGGCCCAATCTCGAGGGCAGACGGTGGAAACGGCCTCCAAGTGGTTCCAATGGGACTCCTTCTTGTCTAGTAAAACACTTCTTGAACTAATTTAACCTCCGGATGGGGGGCAATCTGGCCTTTTCTCTTCCAGATAGTTCACACCGCACTCTTGACAAATTTTCAGCTCAACGGACATTGCATCAGTCCCGGCCGCCTCACTCTGCTTTCTATCCTCTCCCTTCTCTGCACTACCCCTATTTCTCTAGACTCTGTGACTTCCTCTTGTTTGAATATCTTCTCCTTGATTTATCGTTTTATTGTTTTTTTAAGTGATTATCTATGTTCCACTTCTACCATCCATAGAATGTTGCGAAGCCGGCGAAGGCTTGGTCTAGCATTAACTTCTGATCTGTTTCATTTGCAATAGTATGGATGTATGTTCTAATTTTGTATTTCCTGGAAAAATTAATAAAATCTTAAATTGGAAAAAGAACATATTCTATAGCAGAGGTCACTATAGAGATCAGTACCTGATGAACCCATCTGCCATTGTGAAGAAGGGAGAAACGCGTTGGGCTTCTTTCAAGCTAAATGTCTGACAAATATGCGTTTATTCTATTAGCCTGAGTGTGAATTGGACAGTGGAGGGTCTGTGATCGGACAAGATCTCCTCATGACTTTACCTGGCCTTATTATTATATTGATACAGTGGGTACATGTTATACATGTGAGATATTTAATTTATTTTAGGGTTTGGTTCTTGAATTTGCTGTATCATATTGATTTAAGCTACCAAACAGCTATGTAAAATACAGAGTGTGAATATTTAATCTTTGGGAATGAATTGGATATATATATATAATTGCATATTGACGCCTCTTTATCCCCGGTATCTCACGGTTTCTATATTCCCTCACTGACATTAGCAGCACGTATTAGCTTAGCAGTGTAGGGATAGGGAGGGTGAGCCGTCGGTGAGCGGGGGCGACAATTCGCCTTATAGGGTGCCGACCTCCGCTGCGAGGTAGGGAGAGTTTAGGGCTATTGCCCCAATCCCTGCCCCCTCCTTTATTGGAATATTTAATTGTGTCTATAGTCACATGGGTGTATGTTGTTTGGAATTTTAATGATTATAACATAAACATGTAAGGATCCACAAGATAATGGTGAACGCTGCAAATCATGTAACAAATGTTCGTTTTCCTTTAATAATTAGATCTTTACATAAGGTATTTTTGGTTTAGTACCTAGAACGTGATTATATTTCTCACAGATACTGCAGATACAGTGTGATGTCCTGACCAGTGATGTATGAGCCGTATACAACTGCCTATATAGTGTGTTAAACATTGTATCCTCCAATTCCAGATCCTAAATCAGTGTCAGGGGCATGTGGTCTCCAGCCAGGAGACTGGGTGATCCTAAAAAGACAAGTCAGAATGAGCCATGAGTCAGAATCAGGTGAACCGATCCAGCTTATCCCAACCACAGCAACTTCCATGAAGCTTGAGGGAAAACCCAGACAACAGCGGCTGTAAAGAGTCCATCGTACCAGCAGAATGAGGGTCACATAGTGCTGGATTATCTCACATAGAACCTTATGGAGAATTTCTAGATTGGGGATGATACATGGGAAATAACCATAAGGGAACAATGGGTACAGGAACATTACACAAATAAGGGCTCATGGTGGGAAAAACATTATCTGACCTGAACCAATCAATTATTTTAAGGGTTTAAGTGACTTTTTAAGGATAACATACACTTGTAGGTAACTGGTATTGTTTTATTTGTTGGTATTTGAAGCCGTAAAAGTGCTACTCTGTGTTACTGAAGGTAATCGGATCCATGTGTAAGGGAAATCTTGTTAAAGGCCTCCTGGTGGTAGATTATAGACCAGAGACAAGAAGAGATCCATTAGTGTTGTGATACAATATTCGGGTAGAAAAGTCTCGAAGACGCGGACAGCACTCGGATATTGACTGAGAATCAGTCTTTCAGAAACAGTAATGCTAAAAGCTGCAGCATAACAGTAAGAAGCTTATTCTTACAATTGCCTTACTCTTTCTAATCGATTAATCTCAAATTCTGAGTAAGCTCTTCGGCATTAAATAGTCTGTTCTAGTTACCTATACCTCTGTGAACTGTGTGTGCGGGATGTGATCAACTCTCTGATCAGCAGTCTGTATCAGTGGGGGCAAAAGCTTAGCATTGCTTGTATAGCAGATAGAAAAATGAAAAAAGGTTGCAGTTAAAGCATTAGAGCTGATGTGTTAGAGGACCACGGTAGGGTCAGAAGGTTAATAAAGTATTTAGGGGGGACTGTTGAGGAGAGCCATAAGATGAAATAATTAACCTCTGGACATAGAGCATTGTGGGAAATATGTCGATTTGCCTTACATAACTCAGCTCTCATCATACACATGACACAGATATAAAGATGGCCGCCATTTCCTGTTCTCCACACCTTGCTTGGAATGCAGGGAATGAAAGAAGATACCATATAAGGGAAGACCCCTGGTCAAGCTAGAAGACATCACAGACCAAACCATCAGCATGGATGCACCAGATGACGTCCCTCCCATTATCATGGTTTCATCCACTGAAGTCAGACGCACCCATCAACAGCAACACGGATCTCCCCATTGGCTAGCTCATGAACTGTCCCACTAAATGGGCATATCTGAACTTGTGTACGCCCCTAGCCTATATCAAGAGGACGCATGTTCCTTCTCTGTCTGTTTTTGGTGCCATCTTTACTGTGACCAAGAAGAGATTTCATATCCGACTGTGTCTGGTGTGAATTCTTTTATGCATGCACTTGGTATATACCAATTCGGCCAGGCAGTAGGCAACTAGTGATCTCTGGTTAAGAGTTCACCTTAACAATGGGATGAAGCTGATATTGACAGTACCCTCTGTAGTGCAGGCAACCACCTCCTGTTCCTTCTCAGTGTCCTCCTCCTCCTCATTACCACTCAATATGAGCTGAGAAGATAAGATCAGATGAGGATGGGTTGCATAGTATCATCCTGTGTACTTTCTCCTCCATCTCCACCTGGTCCATATGCAAATCTTCCTCTTTAACTGTGAGCAGCAAACGTTTGAGCAGACACAGAAGTGGGAAGGGTAAGCTGATTATGGCATTATTGCCGCTCGGCACCTTGGTTGATTCCTCAAAGTTTTGTACAACCTTACAGATGTCAGACATCCATGCCCAGTTCTTATGAAAAGGCTGGCAGGAATGCTGACAGGCATGTTGTAACTGGTATTCAACAACCGCCCACTGTTGCTCACAAAGCCTTGACAACATGTGTAACGTGAAGTTCCAGTGCATGGGCAGGTCGCAGACCAATCGGTAAGCTGGCACTTACAAGCGCTGCTGCAGCACTGCCAGACTGGCGGCAGCTGTAGCTGACTTGCGGAAATAGGTGCACACGTTCTGTGCCTTCATAAGGAGCTCAGGCAAATCTGGGTAGGTTTTCGGAAACCGCTGAACCACTATATTGAGCATGTGGGCCAGACATTGTATATATGCAAGCTTGCCAAGCCTAAGAGCTGCCACCAGATCATGGCCATTATCACACATAACCATGCCTGGTTGTAAGTTCAGCGGCAAGAGCCACAAATCTTTCTGGTCTGTTATAGATTTCCACAACTCTGCGGCGGTGTGCTGTTTGTCACCTAAACAAATTAGATTTAGCAGAGCCTATTGCTGTTTCAGTGAGGCAGTGCTGCAGTGAGTGCTTCCAGCTGAGACTGATATGGACGATATGCTGTGAAATGTCAATTCAGAGATGGAGGAAGATGTTCAGGAACTGGTGTAGGAAGAGAAGGAAACCCTGATAGAAATAGGGACCACAATCTTCAGCGTTAGTCGGACGTGTGCCATCCCAGGGTCCGACTCTGTTCCAGTCTTCACAAGGTTCACCCAGTGTGCCATCAGGAAAAAGTAGCGACCTAGGCCACAAGTACTTCTCCATGTGTCGATCATTAAAGTTAATCTGCCAGCACGTTTTTGCTACGTCATCTGATAGCAACATAATGTAGGTAAAGAGACTATGAATCCAAAGATGTATTGTTTAGATTATTGGCTGCAGCTGTTCTGACATAATCAGTGCTATTAGATTTAGCAAAGATTTAGTAGAGCTGAGAATGCTGACTTCACCTACAATAGGCTCTCTATAGTGATTGTTTATTGACAGTGAGGTGTCAATCAGAGAAAGAGGCATGCCACACTGCCAGGAGCATGATATTGTAGTTCAGCAAAAATGATAATCACTAGGTGATAAAGCCTTTAGTTTAAGTAAATAACAGCACACAGTCTCTAAGAGAGGCATAGTTTATTTTTGTTTTTTTTAACCCCTACAGCATGCTGTCCTCAGATTACATAGCAAACCTGCTGACAGATTCCCTTTAAGTGGACATTCCAGTTACAGCCTTTGTCAGGATATGGGTGATGCTATGTTACACGTGCTGGTGTAAGCCAGGAAAAATAGTGGCCTCTGGGGACCGAGTACTGAGGGGCAGCCGCTGCCATGAAGTTGGGGAAAGCCTCAGTGTCCACAAGCCTAAAATGCAGCATTTCCAGGGCAACCAGTCTGGAAATATGTCAGTTTCATGTTTGGGTCTGTGATTGGGTGGCCTGGTATTTACGTTTGTGTTCCAGACCTAAAATGGGGGCAGCCGAAGCCTGGGCTGGGAGAAAGAATTGGATGTTGATGATGTTTGGGAATATGCAACGACAGGTGCAAGGCGAAATGCATCAACATCTTCATCCTGGACAGTGGATTGGCAAGCACTTAGCATAGGGGAAGAGTCAGTGGTGTCACCCGCAAACACTGATTGTGGACCAAGGCCTTTGGCCTACCTAGTCAGGTGCTCTGATGACATGTGCCTGAGCATGCTGGTGGCGGTCAAGCTGGTAGTAGTCAGGCCCTTGCTGATCTTGGTACGACACAGGTTGCAAATGACCGTTCTTTTATCGTCCATACTTTCATACTTTCTTTAAAAAAGCGTCAGACTGGAGAACACCTAACCCTTAGCCTGGGAACTTGCGTTGTGTGGGTGCTATGGGGAATAGTTGCCCACCTTCTCCTATTGGCCACCACACTACCTCTTCCTGTCTTTTGCGGTGCTGAAGATTCTCCCATCTGTTGTGTTGTCTGCTGTGTCTCATCATCTACCACTTGAGAAACTAATTGCCTTTCCCCACCATCATCATCTTCTGACCGTGGCTGCTCATATATTTGGGCATAACTACACATTATCTTCTCATGTCCTTCTCAAAACATGCAGGGCAAGAGGCCAGAATAAATGGAAATGTAAAAGTGAGATCACTTGTTTCCTGTGACTCATGATGGGAGGAAGCAGGATCAGGGTGAGTATCAGGGTCGGACTGGCTCCTCGGTCCCCCAGGGGATCAGTGTGCCCCCCTGTGCTTCATATAGGGCTAGTTAACCACAGGCTGGTAATTGCAGGCTGGTCTAGAGCAGGGAGCTTCGGGTGGCTCCACTAGCAGTTGTGCCAGGGCCACCTGTCTCTATGTCAGCAGGGGCTGCACTGCGCCTTCAATTATTGATGTGCCACCCCAGCCACTTCACAGATAACAGATGTGGCACTGCTACTTCCTAACGAAGAAGATCTTCAATGCAGCTTGTGAGAAAGGAGACAAGACAGAGGAAGGTAAAAACTCCCCTAACATGTGTGGATGTTTGTGTATATTATGTTTGCTTATCTGACTTTTTTTTATAAATGCATATATATTTGTACTTGTGTGTATGTATGTCTGTACATTAGTATGTGAGCCTTTCTGCATTTTTTTGCATGTATGTGTGCATGTGCCTGTCTTTATTCTTGTGCATGCGTCTGGCTGTGTATCTATGTATTTGTGCTTGTGTCTGTGCATGTGTCTGAGTTCTTGTGTGTGAATGTATGTGTCTGTGTGTCTACTTGTGTGTACATGTATGGGCCTTTGTCTCCATATATGTGTGTATGCTTGTGCCTGTGTGTCTACGTATGTGTGTGTCTGTGCATGAGTGGGTGCATGTGCCTTTATCTATGTATGTGTGCATACATGTACCTTTGTATCTCGATATGTGGGTATGTCTGTGCATGTGTGCATTCTTGTGCATGTATTTGCCTGTCTGCATGTCTACATTGGTGTGTATCTGTTTGCATGCATGTTCCTGGCTGTGTTCTTGGCAGGTATGTGTGCGTACGTCTGTTTGCGTGGTTACGTATGTGCATGTCTGCGTTCATGTGCGTGTCTGTAACAAGTTTAAACAACAAATATGGGAGGGCACCAGGAATAAATAGCATATACGGATCAAGAAGGGATCATAACCACTAGCACATTTTTAAGAACCTTGTACATTGGAGAGAAAAAGAAAATGTGCAAAAAGTGGGATCACCAATTGTAACAAAAAATATATTTATTTCATTAGAAACACCAAAACACGGACATAGATTAAAAACAATTAAAAAAGCATAAGCTTACAAAAATACGCACATTTGGTATCAATGGTATATGACACCAAAAACACCCCACACCCTCAGCAGTCCAAAAAACCCCAAACAGACAGAAAACACAATACAGTATATTAAAAGGCAAAGCCAAAAGATGTTCAATCTTTTAGAATGAGCCAAATGTCCAAAGGCAAATTAGCATATCAAAATACAAAGTACCCAGAGTTTAGGTGAAATAGATATGTGGCTGAGAATACATCAACATACATCAAAATGAGCTAAAGCAAAATACCACCTGACTCAAGAGAAATGTGTTAAGCCAAATATAGGGAGATGCAGTTGCCTATGGATGGACATAGGCAAGGGTTTAAGGCAGAAAAAGTGCATACGAGGGGGTGGGGTGGTGACCCCACGCGTATCGCTACAGCAAAGTGTAGCTTCCTCAGGGGAAAAGTGTGTAATACCATGGTTGGTGTGTCTTAAATACAGAAAATTAACAGATTGCCTACCAGCGTGGAAGTGGTGGGCGGAGAGGAGACACCATGCAGCCAGAGAACGCCGGTGACAGCCGCCATGTTTGCCACGTGACCTAGTCATGTGAATTCATGACGTGGATGCATATGCTATCAAGTGCGCATGCGCTGGGATAGTGACGCTGTGTATGATAGGAAATCTAATGGGTCAACGCGGTAACGTAATGCACAGAGAGCACGCATGTGCAGAGGCAGCAAACGACGCTGCAAGCAATAGGAGATCACGTGACCTGATCATGTGAGTTCATGACGTATATGACGTATATGCATATGCCAATAGCTGATGACGCGGTGCCTATACTCTGAGACTTCCGGTACTGCGTCATCATGGGGGCGGAGCTTAAATCGGCGCCTCTGGCTATTCACCAATGATAGATACTATGAAAGGGGAGTTTGGGGGATTCCTATTGAATGGGCCTTTTTGATTGGTCTGGACTTACATGGTTTATGAGTGGACGGTTTTTATTTATAAGGACGTTCCTTTTACTCTGAGACCACCCCCGGAAGAAGGATTATCGAAACCTATAGGTCGGGTTCTGGACTCTCACACCACGCTCTAGGTATGGTAGAGTTATGTGACCAGGTATTCCGTGCTTGTATTTGCATTTACACTAAGCAAGAATATTGGTGATATTATATCACAGCTCTAGTACGGACCATGCTTGCCAGTCAGTGGATTCTATTATGATGCCATTTGTCTTTTTCTATTTTGACCTCTTGGTTACTGACTGTTTTGCTATATCTACCCTTGTACCAGTGTGCTGTGAGGGCGCCATCTAGTGGTACTCATCACCTGTCTCTACATTTTTTAATGTGTAATGCTATATGTATTTTTCACTCAATAAAATTTATACACTTCTACTAAGCCTTTGTACAGATTTCTTCCCTTAATTGTTACAATCATTTTCTGTATATGGCTTTTTCCATATGCTGATTATGGCACGAATATTCTCGTGTTTTATGGTATTGGTTGTTTATTTGTGCATATGCCAATAGGCGCGCATCCGCTGAAATAGTAACGCTGAATATAACAGAAAGTCTAATGGATCATCACGGTAACATAATACACAGAGAACATGCATGCGCAGAGGCAGCAGACACCGCTGCAAGCAATAGAACGTCACACTGGATAGCATCACATACAAAAACCATTGAGTGCGCATGCACAAATGCATCCACGTTGAACATCTTTGGGCTTTGCCTTTTAATATACTGTATTGTGTTTTCTGTCTGAATGTTTTTTTTTGGCCTGCTGAGGGTGTGGGGTGTTTTTGGTGTCATATACCATTGATACCAAATGTGCGTATTTTTGTAAGCTTATGCTTTTTTAATTGTTTTTAATCTATGTCCGTGTTTTGGTGTTTCTAATGAAATAAATATATTTTTTGTTACAATTGGTGATCCCACTTTTTGCACATTTTCTTTCTACAATGTACATGTGCGTGTCTGTGTATCTTTGTGCATGTGTGTACATTTGCCTGTGTGTGTGTGCATGTCTATGTGTATGTCTGCCTGTCTGTGTGTGTCAGCATGTCTGTGTGTGTACATTTGTGTGTCTACGTATGTATGTGTGCAATGTGTGTGGTTGTGTATGTGCACATTTCTGTTTCCACATACAGTGCCTACAAGTAGTATTCAACCCCCTGCAGATTTAGCAGGTTTGATAAGATGCAAATAAGTTAGAGCCTGCAAACTTCAAACAAGAGCAGGATTTATTAACATATGCATAAATCTTACAAACCAACAAGTTATGTTGCTCAGTTAAATTTTAATAAATTTTCAACATAAAAGTGTGGGTCAATTATTATTCAACCCGTAGGTTTAATATTTTGTGGAATAACCCTTGTTTGCAATTACAGCTAATAATCGTCTTTTATAAGACCTGATCAGGCCGGCACAGGTCTCTGGAGTTATCTTGGCCCACTCCTCCATGCAGATCTTCTCCAAGTTATCTAGGTTCTTTGGGTGTCTCATGTGGACTTTAATCTTGAGCTCCTTCCACAAGTTTTCAATTGGGTTAAGGTCAGGAGACTGACTAGGCCACTGCAACACCTTGATTTTTTTCCCTCTTGAATCAGGCCTTGGTTTTCTTGGCTGTGTGCTTTGGGTCGTTGTCTTGTTGGAAGATGAAATGACGACCCATCTTAAGATCCTTGATGGAGGAGTGGAGGTTCTTGGCCAAAATCTCCAGGTAGGCCGTGCTATCCATCTTCCCATGGATGCGGACCAGATGGCCAGGCCCCTTGGCTGAGAAACAGCCCCACAGCATGATGCTGCCACCACCATGCTTGACTGTAGGGATGGTATTCTTGGGGTCGTATGCAGTGCCATCCAATCTCCAAACGTCACATGTGTGGTTGGCACCAAAGATCTCGATCTTGGTCTCATCAGACCAGAGAACCTTGAACCAGTCTGTCTCAGAGTCCTCCAAGTGATCATGAGCAAACTGTAGACGAGCCTTGACATGACGCTTTGAAAGTAAAGGTACCTTACGGGCTCGTCTGGAACGGAGACCATTGCGGTGGAGTACGTTACTTATGGTATTGACTGAAACCAATGTCCCCACTGCCATGAGATCTTCCCGGAGCTCCTTCCTTGTTGTCCTTGGGTTAGCCTTGACTCTTCGGACAAGCCTGGCCTCGGCACAGGAGGAAACTTTCAAAGGCTGTCCAGGCCGTGGAAGGCTAACAGTAGTTCCATAAGCCTTCCACTTCCGGATGATGCTCCCTACAGTGGAGACAGGTAGGCCCAACTCCTTGGAAAGGGTTTTGTACCCCTTGCCAGCCTTGTGACCCTCCACGATCTTGTCTCTGTTGGCCTTGGAATGCTCCTTTGTCTTTCCCATGTTGACCATGTATGAGTGCTGTTCACAAGTTTGGGGAGGGTCTAAATTAGTCAGAAAAGGCTGGAAAAATAGATAATTAATCCAAACATGTGAAGCTCATTGTTCTTTGTGCCTGAAATACTTCTTAATACTTTAGGGGAACCAAACAGAATTCTGGTGGTGTGAGGGGTTGAATAATAAATGATCCTCTGAATAAACTTTTCACAATTTAAAAAAATAAAAATAAAAAAGAAATAACATTCTTTTTTGCTGCAGTGCATTTCACACTTCCAGGCTGATCTACAGTCCAAATGTCACAATGCCAAGTTAATTCCGAATGTGTAAACCTGCTAAATCTGCAGGTGGTTGAATACTACTTGTAGGCTTTGTATGTGTGCCTGTCTTCATGTGTGTTCATGCTTGTGTCTACATATGTATGCGTGTTTTTTTTGTATTCAGTACAAATAGGGTGTGTCCCTCGCTCTTAGGCTATGTGCGCACTTTGCTTTTTACCTGCTTTTTACCTGCTTTTTAGCTGCTTTTTCAACTGCAGCGTTTAATGCCAAAATGGTTGTGTTCTGCTTTTCAAGCAAAGTCTATGGGAATTTGGGTTTCTTGTCCGCACTATGCAGTTCAAACTGCAGCCTTTTTGTTGCAGAACTTTGGTCAAAAACTCAGCTTTGCAGTGCAAAACCCAAATGGCAAAAACAATTGACATGTGAATTGTTTTTGCCATTTGGGTTTTGCACTGCAAAGCTGAGTTTTTACCAAAGTTCTGCAACAAAAAGGCTGCAGTTTGAACTGCATAGTGCGGACAAAAAACCCAAATTCCCATAGACTTTGCTTGAAAAGGAGAACAAAACCATTTTGGCATTAAACGCTGCAGTTGAAAAAGCAGCAAAAAAGCAGGTAAAAAGCAACGTGCGGACATAGCCTAAGCCCTTAGCCACATTGAGGCCTATTTTAGACCCATGGTAAGGTTTTAATATTAGAGAGTGTAGGAACTGTCCCGACTCGGTACACCTTGTCGTTGGTGGGATGGCTTTATGCTTTTTTTTTAATCAAAAACAGTGTTTACTAAGTGCCCTATGTTTATATGCACTATGCTTTTATTAGTTACAGCAGGGTATAGTTTCACAATTTTTCCCTTGGTTTCTCTTTGTCATATGACCAGTGTGAACATGAGCTCAGAAGCTCCATGTATACCATAGTCCGGCTCACTTTTTTGTTTTTATGTTGTTTATATGTATGCGTGGGTGTGCTTGTCTGCATGGGTGTGCATGCATTTGTGATTTGTTTGCATATGTCTGTATGCATTTGTCTGCATATGTCTGTGTGCCTGTCTGCATGCATTTGTCTGACTGTCTGCATGTCTACACATGTGTGATTGCGTGAGTGTGCATGTACGTGTGTCTACATATGCGTGCATGTCAGTCCATCTGTATATGTGTGCATATGCTCTTCTACGTGAATGTGTGCATATGTGTCTGTTTGCATGTGTGTGCATGTCTGTGTGCCTATATCAGTTCATTTAACATCACTGCTATGCGCCATGCTCTGACGTCAGCATGCGGCCTCTGATGGGTGGGGTGGCCATTTGACGTCTGCAAGAGGATGTCGGGGGAGTGCAGGAAGGTGTGAATGGACAGGATAGTGGATATAGGAGCCCAGGATGGAGCAGTTTAAGGGGCCAGGATAGGGAGGTTAATGTGCCCAGATGGGGTCAATACTGTGGCCTAGAATGGAGGGATGGAGGAACATAGGTGCCCAGGATGGGGGAACATAGGGGCCTAGGATGGAAAAAGTGTGGAATGTGCTCTGGAAGCGATCAGCTATAGGTGACTGTGTGTTATTTTCTGTACAGTTGAGTCATTGCAGGAAGAAGTGATGGCGGTCAGCGTCAGATGAAAAGGAAAAGTGAAGATGAATAACTTCAACTAGAGAGTTCACTGGTAAATCAGTGTGTATTACATGTACACACACACACACACACACACACACTCACACACACTATACACGCAGAGCTCCTGTGTATAATATCACTGGCAGTTCAAAATTCACCATTACACACTGTATTTCTGATGCAAAGTGAAGTCTTTAGCCTTTATTTTTAAAGTGATCACTCTCACTTCGTTAAAAATCATAGTTTCAGCAACATAGACCACACCATGGATGAAGTCACCTGCAGCGACTCTTTGTGAATTATACCACAATTGCCAAAACCTTAAAAACTCTAATTGTTTTTCGTCTATTTTATATCTGCATCCATTAAAAGACGTCACTATGCATCAGAAATAGAGTGTGCAGTGGTGAATTTTTAACTGTCATAAGGGCTAAACTACAACCCGTCCAAAAGCACCTCGTATTCATTCCAGTGTGCAGACCAAATTCTGCTCTATTTAATGTCACTGGTGATCACTGTATTACCTATATACAGATCTCCTGTCTATAAAGTCACTGGTGATCACTGCATTAACTGTACATTATATACTGAATTCCTGTGTATAATGTCACTGGTGATCAGTGTATTACCTGTACACTGACACTATATATAAAGCTCCTGTGTATAATAGCTCTGATGGTAATATTAGTGTTATTAGTATTGTGGTTTTTATTCATGATCATTATTGTAGTATTATTCCGTCACTATGTGGTCTGGTAATGGGGTGTTGGTATTTGACCCTTGTATGTGGATACATTCGGATGTATTCACTATGTAGAGGTAATATGTGGTCTACTCACGGTGTGGTGGTATTTCTCTCTTGTATGTAGTATAATTTGGTCACTATGTGGTCTGGTCATAGTGTTGCAGTATTTCTCCCTTGTATGTGGTATTATTTGGTCACTGTGTGGTCTGGTCATGGGGTGGCGATATTTCTCTTTTGCATGTGGTTGTATTCGGTCACTATGTGGTGGTAATATGTTGTCTGGCCACGGTGTGGCGGTATTTCTCCCTTGTATGTAGTATTATTGGTCTTGGTATAGTGGATTGTGTTGTGTATAGAGGCTACTTTTTCTCTCTGATATTAATATGGGGAAGATTCTTTATTTACAACAAAGATTAACCCCTTCACCCCCGGCCACTAAAACACCCTAATGACCAGGCCATTTTTTGCAATTCTGACCAGTGTCACTTTGACAGGTTATAACTGTGGAACACTTCATTGGATCCTGGCGATTCTGAGATTGTTTTTTCGTGACATATTGTACTTCATGTCAGTGGTAAATTTAGGCCGATATTTTTTGCGTTTATTTGTGAAAATTTAGGAAATTTTGCGAAATTTTGAAAATTTCGCAATTTTCAAACTTTGAAAATTTATGCCCATAAATCTGAGAGATATGTCACACAAAATAGTTACTAAATAAAATTTCCCACATGTCTACTTTACATCAGCGCAATTTTCGAAACAATTTTTTTTTTTCGTTAGGAAGTTAGAAGGGGTCAAAGTTCATCAGCAATTTCTCATTTTTCCAACAAAATTTCCAAAATAATTTTTTTCAGGGACCACATCACATTTGAAGTGACTTTGAGAGGCCGAGGTGACAGAAAATACCCAAAAGTGACCCCATTCTAAAAATTGCACCCCTCACAGTGCTCAAAACCACATCCAAGAAGTTTATTAACCCTTTAGGTGCTTCACAGGAACCAAAGCACTGTGGAAGGAAAAAATGAAAATTTTACTTTTTAACACAAAAATGTTACTTTAGCCATAAAATTTTCATTTTCACAAGGGAGAAAAGAGAAAGTACACCATATAATTTATTGTGCATTTTCTCCTGAGTACGTTGATACCCCATATGTGGTAAAAATCAATTGTTTGGGCGCACGGCAGAGCTCGGAAGGGAAGCAGCACCATTTGAATTTTTGAACGCAAAATTAGCTGGACTCATTAGCGGACGTCATGTGGGGTTTGAAGACCCCCTGAGGTGCCTAAACAATGGAGCTCCCCCACAAGTGACCCCATTTTGGAAACTAGAGCCCTCAAATATTTTTTCTATATGTTTGGTGAGCACTTTGAACCTCTGGGGGCTTCACAGAAGTTTATAACGTTGAGCCGTGAAAAGAAAAAAAAATTTTTTTACCACAAAACTGTAGCTTAAACTAGGTAGCTTTTTTTTCACAAGGGTATCTGGAAAAAATGCACCATAAAATGTATTGTGCATTTTCTCCTGAGTATGCAGATACCTCATATGTGGTGGAAATCAAATGTTTGGGCACACGGCAGGGCTCGGAAGGCAAGGAGCGCCATTTGAATTTTTGAGTGCAAAATTAGCTGGACTCATTGGCGGACGCCATGTCGGGTTTGAAGACCCCCTGTGGTGCCTAAACAATGGAGCTCCCCCACAAGTGACCCCATTTTGGAAACTAGAGCCCTCAAATAATTTTTCTAGATGTTTGGTGAGCACTTTGAACACCTAGGGACTTCACAGAAGTTTATAATGTTGAGCCGTGAAAAGAAAAAAAAAATGTCACCACAAAACTGTTGCTTCAACTAGGTAGCTTTTTTTTCACAAGGGTATCAGGAAAAAATGCACCATGAAATTTATAGTGCATTTTCTCCTGAGTACGCAGATACCTCACATGTGGTGTAAAGTAATTGTTTGGGCGCATGGCGGGGCTCAGAAGAGAAGGAGCATCATTTGACAGCAAAATTGGTTGGAATCATTAGCGGACGCCATGTCACGTTTGGAGACCCCCTATGGTGCCTAAACAGTGGAGCTCCCCCACAAATAACCCCATTTTGGAACTAGACACCTCAAGGAATTTATCGAGATGTTTAGCAAGCCCCAAGGGGCTCCACAAAAGTTGATAATGTTGAGCAATGAATACATTTTTTTTTTTTTCACCACAAACCTGTTACTTGAACCAGATAGCTTTTTTTCACAAGGGTATCAGGAAAAAAAATGCACCATAAAACGTATTGTGCAATTTCTCCTGAGTACGCAGATACCTCACATGTGGTGGAAAGTAATTGTTTGGGCACATGGCGGGGCTCAGAAGAGAAGGAGCACCATTTGACAGCAAAATTGGTTGGAATCATTAGCGGACGCCATGTCACATTTGGAGACCCCCTATGGTGCCTAAACAGTGGAGCTCCCCCACATATAACCCCATTTGGAAACTAGACCCCTCAAGGAATTTATCTAGATGTTTGGTGAGCCCCTTGTACCCCCAGGGGATCCACAGAAGTTGATAACGTTGAACCGTGAAAATATTTTTATTTTTTTTTAACCACAAAATTATTGCATCAATCAGGTAGCTTTTTTTTTTACAATGGTATCAGGAAAAACTGCACCATAAAACGTATTGTGCAATTTCTCCTGAGTACGCAGATACCTCATATGTGGTTGAAATCAATTGTTTGTGTGCATGGCGGGGCTCAGAAGAGAAGGAACGCCATTTGACTTTTCAAACGCACAGACGCGGTGCACTGATCGGCCGCTGCAGGACGCACGGTCGGATGAGATACAAAAAACATTGGGGATACGGGAAAAAAAAACAGTCACGCCAAAAATTGAGCAGGGATGCCGATCCGTTATGTGCATCCCTGATCAGCGCTCGGCGGAACGCACGGACAGATGCGATACAAAAAGCGTTGCGGATACGGAAAAAAAGTCATGCCAAAAATTGACCATGGATGCAGATACGTTATGTGCATCCCTGATCAGCGCTTGGCGGGACGAACGGACGGATGCGATACAAAAAGCGTTTGGGATACGGAAAAAAAGTCACGCCAAAAATTGAGCAGGGATGCAGATACGTTATGTGCATCCCTGATCAGCGCTTGGCGGGACGCACGGACTGATGCGATACAAAAAGCGTTGGGGATACGGAAAAAAAGTCACGCCAAAAATTGACCATGGATGCAGATACATTATGCGCATCCCTGATCAGCACTTGGCGGGACGCACGGACGGATGCGATACAAACAGCGTCGGGGATACGGGAAAAAAGTCACGCCAAAAATTGAGCAGGGATGCAGATACGTTATGTGCATCCCTGATCAGCGCTTGGCGGGACGCACGGACTGATGCGATACAAAAAGCGTTGGGGATACGGAAAAAAAGTCACGCCAAAAATTGACCATGGATGCAGATACATTATGCGCATCCCTGATCAGCACTTGGCGGGACGCACGGACGGATGCGATACAAACAGCGTCGGGGATACGGGAAAAAAGTCACGCCAAAAATTGAGCAGGGATGCAGATACGTTATGTGCATCCCTGATCAGCGCTCGGCGGGACGCACGGACTGATGCGATACAAAAAGCGCCAGGGATACGGAAAAAAAAAAGTCCCGCCGAAAACAGACCACGGATGCAGATACATTATCTGCATCCCTGATTAGCGCTCGGCGGGACGCACGGACGGATGAGGTGTAAAAATGGACAGGGGATACAGAAAGAAAAAAAAAAAGTTAGACTCACAGTACCCAGAGGATTTGCAGAGGAGGATCACTGACCAGAAGAACTACAGGAGGAACAGAAGGCAAGCGAGATGGAAAGCTTTACAGGAGCAGCGGGCAGGACGTTGGACAGCTCTACAGAATACCCAGGAAGGACCCAGCGATGGAGGCAGATGTGATCGGGCCAGTGAAGACCACGGACAACCCGGTGAAGGCAGGTAAGAGGACGTCGGGGGGACAGCAGAGGGGAAGGGGGAGAGCAGAGTGGGATACCAGAGAAGCAAAGAAGGAAGGAAGCAGAATAGAGATCACAGAGGAGGCAGGCAGATCGCGGGGGGAGCAGATCGGGATGTCGGGGGGCAGATCGGGGCGTGGGGGGGCAGATCGCAGGGGGGCACAGGCAGGGGCCATAATGGGAGCGCGCAGGGGGCCATAACGGGAGCGCGCACGGGCTGCAAGGTGAGCACAGTACTCACGTGGAGCAGCAGCAGTCAGATCAGCGGCGGCGGCAGCAGCAGCAGCGGTGGCGTGGTACCACAAGTACCAGCCAGTCCACGCTGCAGACATGTTGGGGGAGGCTCCCCAGACCAGCACAGGCCTGGGGAGGGCGGCCACCTGCAGATCAGACCGCCCCACTGCACGCTGATTGGAGCGATTGCGCATCATAGCACAATCGCTCCAATCAGTGCTGCAGGGGCTGGGGGCGACATGTTTGCGGTCCACCTATGATATGCTGCAGCTGCTACAGCAGGTCATAGCCGGATCTCCCAGTATCGCACTAATTCGGGCATTATTTTTGCCGAAATTAGTGCGAACGATGTGGTTGGCGGTTCAGATTTGAACAGCCAATCACATCGATCGTCGATGGGGAGTGGCGATGCCGCCCCCCCTGGGGTCAAGCAAAGGTCCCCTACTGTAAGAAACAGCAGCGGACATCATTTGAAAGCCGTTGCTATGGCCACGGCAATCAAATGAACTTTAGGCAGTAAAGTTACGTCCCTGGTCGTTAAGTCACGTTAAAATAGGATGTAATTTTACTGCCCGTGGTCGTGAAGGGGTTAAATACGTGAACATTTAACCCCTCCCTGTCCCGTGGCTTGTGAATATGGCCTAAGGATAAGTGATATCATACCTCCAAACTTTTGAAGAACAAAAAGAGGGACAAACTCTGCTCAGTGCTCTGCTGCAAATTTTGGCCACACCTATTTGGCAGTAAGGCACGTCCAGCAGATGCCCCGGACTGTTCATTCATTCATTCATTCATTCATTCATTCATTTATAGCATCCAGAACTTTCTCATATTTATATAAGCTTGACTATATGACATATTGCTTTTTTGTGTCTATAAGGCCATGTTCACACGTTGCAGAAATCCTGTGTTTTGTTTTCTGCAGGTGTCTGCACGAAATTATACAATAACAATCTTCTCTGATTATTGGATTTTTGCTGCATTTTTTTATACATTTTCCCCATTATTTCATGCGTTTTTTTGGTGATGTGAATCTATGTTTTTTATAGTATAAAAAGGTTTTGATTCTGCACTTAAAAAAAGTAAGGCTGCACGCCCACAATCAGTGTTTGCAGCGTTTTAGATGCAGCGTGTTTTCGCTGCGTCCAAAATGTTGCGTTGTACAGTACAAGCACAGTGGATGGTATTTATAGAAATTCCATGCCCACTGTCCATGTACTGCCCTCATCGAAAACTGACCTGTGGTGCGGCTTTCCGAGCCGCAAGCATGTAAATTCTTTGCTGCGGAGCCACAAGCATTCTCCGTAGAAAGAACACAAGCGAGAGACTGCAGTGCCCTGAACCCTGATTGTGGGAACGGGCAGCTGCGGTCTCCTGCATTCTACTGTGGAGGAGACTCACGGCCCCGCAGGTCAGGACCTGCTGCATCCAGGACAGAGCGGGTCCTGATCGTGTACACATACCCTAACTACAGTTTTTTCCATGTGTTTTATAAGCTCCATATAGAAAAAAGAGATCCATTGTATAGAGGAGCATCTCTATATCCAATGTAATCTGCTGTGAAATCAGAGGCAGTAATGCAGGTTCAACTATACAAAATCCTTCCTCTGACATCATTAGTGCTTGTGGCTCAACAGCTAGGGTTGCTGGACACATGTTTCAAAGTTGTTGGTTTGATTCCAAGGTGGACTGAAAATAAAGGGTTTTTTTTATATTTTTTTTCTTTTCTCTATAGTAGTTTTATAGGAACAAAAGAATCTCATTTTTTGCTTAAGCTACACAGGGATACAATATACATCTATCTATATCTCTATTAAGCTGAATAATTTACTTCTGGTTTCTCTGCCTGCAATACAGGTCAAGATTACCAAATCCTCCTATGCCTCTCAGTACAGGCAGTGGTTCAATGGTCGAACTGCTGCCTATGGACATATGTCACAAACTCATAAGTTATAGTCCCATCCTGGGAAATCAGAGCAGATGAGAATTTAATTTATGCAATGATCTGAGTTAATTTATTCACTGCACTGAGAGGAGGAGCTAGGACAAAAGCAGTGAACACTGGGACTGCGGGAGAGAGCCCTCAAATTGGGACAGTCCTGCTGAATCTGGGACTGTTGGGAGGTATGTTGATAACTTGGTATGTTGATAACTTATTCATGAGTGGGGGCCCGATTCCTGGGACCTGCACTGATCAGCAAAATGTGCAACTTTATTCCCCATTACACTGGAGCTCATGTACGATTCGACCCCTGATCGATTAATTCCCTTAGTGGCTGCCGCCTGCTGTTGTTTGCTTTTTCTGACTGCCCCAAAGAGGATAAATGGAGCTGCCACACATCAGACATGCCATTGTATTTTATAATTGGGATAAAAGTGCCCTGTCAGGAATAAAAGTTCTACATTCTTCCGATCGGTGCAGTTTCCATTGGTCGATTCCTCCAATCAATAAGTTATCACCTACCAAACCTGTGGATTTGTGTTAACTTATTTTCACCAAAGAACCCCTTTACTGTAAACAACCATAATTATACATTCCAATAATTGTGTGCGCACAGTAGATGTGCAGGAACCGCTTGTGTTTTACAGTCAATGCTCCACTATAACAGGGATAACGTCAAACAGGTATTTGCATATAGCTGTAGAGTGGGCCCCTAGAGTCAATTCCGCCTGTGGGCCCCAGACACCCCAGGCCGACCCTGGTGAGGATTCACACTCTTGGCTAGTGAGACTGGACTATATAAAAGACATGTGGTGCTGTGAAAAATACTGGAAGCATTACCTGACATCCAACCAACCACCTGTTCACACTGTTCTGCCTTCAAGAGTAATGTACTGTGCCCACCTGCAAAACAGGACAATAAGCTAGGTTTTGTGGATGAGTGTGTTTGTTGTGCTCTGCCTCTGCGTACACCATCAGCAGCACATCTACTTCCCCATCCCTTAATGCATGCCTTGTCCATTTTTACCCCTTCATGACCTTGGACGTATCAGTAACTCCAAGGTCATGTCGTTCCCTTTGATGCTGACTCACACACTGAGCCTATACTTTTCTCTGTACATGTTGGCTGATCTAATCACCCAATATGTGTATCTAAAGGTCCAGTCACACTAAACAACTTACCAGCGATCCCAACAACGATAGGGATCGCTGGTAAGTTGCTAGGAGGTTGCTGGTGAGATGTCACACTGCGACGCTCCAGCGATCCCACCAGCAACCTGACCTGGCAGGGATCACTGGAGCGTCGCTACACGAGTTGCTGGTGAGCTCACCAGCAACCAGTGACCAGCCCCCAGCGCCGCGTGGAAGATGCTGCGCTTGGTAACTAAGGTAAATATTGGGTAACCAACCCGATATTTACCTTGGTTACCAGCTCACGCAGCTACACGTGCAGAGAGCAGGGAGCAGCGCACACTGAGCGCTGGCTCCCTGCTCTCCTAGTACAGCACACATCGGGTTAATTACCCGATGTGTGCTGCAGCTAAATGTGCACAGAGCAGGGAGCAGCGCACACCGCTTAGCGCTGGCTCCCTGCTCTCCTAGCTACAGCACACATGGGGTTAATTACCCGATGTGTGCTGCAGCTAAATGTGCACAGAGCAGGGAGCAGCGCACACTGCTTAGCACTGGCTCCCTGCTCTCCTAGCTACAGCACACATCGGGTTAATTAACCCGATGTGTCCTGCAGCTACATGTGCACAGAGCAGGAGCCGGCACTGACAGTGAGAGCGGCGGAGGCTGGTAACAAAGGTAAATATCGGGTAACCAAGGACAGGGCTTCTTGGTTACCCGATGTTTACTGTGGTTACCAGCCTCCGCAGAAGCCGGCTCCTGCTGCCTGCACATTTAGTTGTTGCTGTCTCGCTGTCACACACAGCGATCTGTGCTTCACAGCGGGACAGCAACAACTAAAAAATGGCCCAGGACATTCAGCAACAACCAACGACCTCACAGCAGGGGCCAGGTTGTTGCTGGATGTCACACACAGCAACATCGCTAGCAACGTCACAAAAGTTGTTCGTTAGCAGCGATGTTGCTAGCGATGTTGCTTAGGCTACTTTCACACATCCGGCTTGAGCCCTGCGGCTCAATCCGGCTGTGCAAGCTATGCAACGGATGCGGTGAAAACACCGCATCCTTTGCATAAGTTTTTCCCCATGCGGCCCGCCCGGTTTTTGCCGCTTACGGCATGCTACTGAGCATGCGCAGTGGCAAAAACCGCATGCGGCGGCCGAATGCGGTATTTGCCGCATCGCGCCGCATCCGGCCGCCATAGGCATGCATTGAGAAATGCGCCGCATCGGCCGAATGCGGCGCGATGCGTTTTTTTTTTGCCGCACGAAAAAACGTGCCAGGCAACGTTCCATCCGGCCGCCGCATCGGCTAAATCTGCCGCATGCGGCAAAAACCGGATGGAACGCAAGGCCATGCGGCACAATGCGGCACTAATTAAAGTCTATGCAGGAAAATCGCAACCGGCAGCAAAAAAAACCGGTTGCGATTTTCCTGCAAAGTGCCAGATTGTGCCGCAGAAGAAAAACCGGAGGTGTGAAAGTACCCTTAGTGTGACGGGGCCTTAACAGTGGTGGGCAGATCGGAGATCTGTTTTTCTGAAGGTAACAACAGTCACCAATCAGTAGGAAGGCCTTTGGTTTGAATGACTTCAGCACATCTGTGGCCACAGGACATCACTAGTCTCACACACTGCTCTGGTGTGATTTTTGGTCCACTCTTCTTCCAGTCTCTTCCACAGTTCTTTGACTGTTGTGCGTTTCTTGGCCATAACTTTATTACCAAGGATTTTCCAGAGGTTTTCTATTGGGTTTAGATCATGACTTTGAGCTCACGATTTGATTGTTTCAATGTTTTTTGTTTCAAGTAGCTGCTTTACCCATTTTGCAGTGTGACAGGGGACATTGTCCTGCATGAAAAATGCTGGCTGACTGAGTGATGAACACAAGTCAGGAACCACGTATTATTGAAGAAGGTTCTAATGCACACTTGTATTCACTCATGTTGCTATATGAGAGATCCAACTCTTGCTGCAGAAAACATTCCCCAAACCATGTTGTAACTATGCAAAAAAGGAGGGGAGCCAGCACTGCTTATGAGTGGCATGCAACAATGACAAAATAAAAAGTGTAATATTCACAAATTCATTCCTACTGTAACAATTCAATGAGATTTTTGGCAAATAATTGATCAATGATTTGAGCCCCCCTGCCCCGTCACGGCAAATCTCTATAAGGGGGGTCCCTACACTATATTTATAATTTATATACGTACCATAAGGTCTCGTGTAATGCGCAGGACCATATAAGAACACCACCTACTTGAGAAGTGTCAGAACCGCTCCCATGCTGCAAGGCTGACAACTGCGAGTAAAAGGGCAGCTCAGGTGCCAGTGTGTGTGGCAGAACCACACACACCAGCACAATGTCAGAACTGGCCCCCACAGTGCCAGACCAGCAAACATGGATGAAGGGCGGAACAGCCCCAGCAGGTGGTGCTTAAGTAATAATGCCTATGAAACAGGGGGCGGTGGCTGTATGTGAACAGGCACCAACATAAGTTTTGATAGCATCAGAAGGAATTTGCAAACCACACTGGGCGTGCACGGCAAGGTGGCGGTCAACCACCGACCAGCTAAACGCAAAAAAGGAGGGGAGCCAGCACTGCTTATGAGTGGCATGCAACAATGACAAAATAAAAAGTGTAATATTCACAAATTGTAACTATGTGTTCATCTTTCTGCTGTATACCGGATACTTTTTAACGTGGATACTAATAAATTTGGATTTTTTTAATATCATGAGGATTGTGCTTGAACTTTCTCTATGTTTCCCATGACACTACCTCCGCCACCTTCCACTGATTTCTTAACACACTTTGAGTTCAGTCTTTCCCAATTTGTCGATGAACATAATGTTTCCTATTAGACCCAAATAAAATAAACCTGCTTTGATCACTAAAATGAACTGTAGACCACTTCTCCTCTGCCCACACAACATGTTCCTCACAAAAGGTGAGTCTGAGTCTACCCTTTTGATTCTTTCTGCTAATGAGAGGTTTGGTCACTGCAGAGTGGGCTTTCAGTCCAAATGCTCTTAAACATCGTGACACTATATAACGAGACAGATCCTTACCCTGTTCAGTGCTGAACTGGCGGGGAATTCCAGTTGCTGTAGGAAATGATTACCCATGCAGATCCTACGCATTACCATGTCTTCTCTTGCATTTGTCTTTCGAGAGTGCCCAGTCTTCTTGGGAAAAGTTTGTGATGTTTTAAAGAGGAGAGACCCACTTCTCTTGCTATGGCTGATAGAGTCACCCCTTTGGCCTTCATCTGGACAACCTGCTGCCAGAGGGTTTCAGTCATTTTTGAACAGCACACCATTTTTGCAGTCAGTGCAATCTGGAAAGTTAGGCTGCCAGTTAAACAGGGTATCTCAGATAATTAAGGAAATTAGCACCAGGTGCCAGATTAACACCAATAACTTACAGGTATCTGAAAGTGTTATCTAATTTTGATCAGTGTTCTTTTTCATTTACTGTATCTCATTTACATTTTTATTATTTGCTATTGAAATAAGCTTAAAATACTGTGGGTTTACTCATGTTAGGATATAATCACATACACAATGACCTTAACATTTAGGGAATTGTGTGTTGTTCTCTAATTTTGATCTCCAGTGGATCTAGAGCAACAATTATTTTTCAGATCCTCAGAGAATTCTTTACCATGAGGAGTCATGTAGATCTTCCAGTGACTAGTATGAGAGAGTGTGTGAGCGATAATACCAACTTTACCACACCTGCTTACCATTTACACTGAGACCTTGTAACAATAATGAGTCGCATGACACTGGGAAGGTAAAATAGATAATTGAGCAGAATTTGTCCATTTTCACTTAGGGGTGTACTCACACTTTTGTTGCCATTGTTTTTTGACGTTAATGGAGGCATATACTTACGCTTTTGGTGCAGAATATACAGTATATATTAAGCAAGTGTAAAAAAGACCTGATAAAAATATACTTTTTAACACTGTGATAATATAAAGTAGGAATGGCTATTAGTGATGAGCGAGTATGCTTGTTACTACTCGGTACTCGCACGAGTATCACTGTACTCGGGCTACTCGGCGGGTACCGAGTAATTTTGCAATACTCGTGCTTTACTCGTGGTCTTCATCCCTGCATGTTGGCGCTCTTTTGAGAGCCAGCCCTCATGCAGGGATTGGCTGGCAGACCACTGCAATGCCACAGCCCTGTTAGTTGTGGAATTGCAGTGATTGGCCGGCCCGCACAGCGTGACCGAGCCTTTATACCGGCGGGCGCGCTGTGCTCTGTACACAGCCATCTCATATTCCCTGCTTTCCACGCCCACAGGCGCCTATGATTGGTTGCAGTGAGACACGCCCCCATGCTGAGTGACAGGTGTCACACTGCACCCAATCACAGCAGCCGGTGGGTGGGTCTATACTGTGCAGTAAAATAAATAAATAAATAATTAAAAAAAACGGCGTGCGGTCCCCCCAATTTTAATACCAGCCAGATAAAGCCATACAGCTGAAGGCTGGTATTCTCAGGATGGGGAGCTCCACGTTATGGGGAGCCCCCCACCCTAACAATATCAGTCAGCAGCTGCCCAGAATTGCCGCATACATTATATGCGACAGTTCTGGGGCTGTACCCGGCTCTTCCCGATTTACCCTAGTGCGTTGGCAAATCGGGGTAATAAGGAGTTAATGGCAGCCCATAGCTGCCACTAAATCCTAGATTAATCATGTCAGGCGTCTCCCCGAGATTCCTTCCATGATTAATCTGTAAATTACAGTTAAAAAACACACACACCCGAAAAATCCTTTATTAGAAATAAAAAACACTAACAAAGTCCCTCATTACCAATTTATTAACCCCGACAAACCCTCCATGTCCGGCGTACTCCACGGACTCCGGCGTCGCGTCCAGCTCTGCTGCATGGAAGTGACAGGAGCTGCAGAAGACACCGCCGCTCCGGTCACCTCCACGCAGCTAATGAAGGGAATAGCGCGATCAGCTGCTGTCAGTCAGGTAACTCCCGGCCACCGCTGGATCCAGCGGTGGCCGCGATTAACCTCAGTGACAGCAGCTGATCGCTATACTCACCTCAGTTGGTGCATGGAGCTGACTGGAGCGGCGGTGAGTAGCGCGATCAGCTGAGCTGTCACTGAGGTTACCCGCGGCCACCGCTGCATCCACCGCTGGATCCAGGTAACCTCAGTGACAGCTCAGCTGATCGCTATACTCATCTCATTAGCTGCGTGGAGGTGACCGGAGCGGCGGTGTATTCTGCAGCTCCTGTCACTTCCATGCAGCAGAGCTGGATGCGACGCTGGAGGACTGTGGAGTACGCCGGACATGGAGGGTTTGTCGGGGTTAATAAATTGGTAATGAGGGACTTTGTTAGTGTTTTTTATTTCTAATAAAGGATTTTTCGGGTGTGTGTGTTTTTTAACTGTAATTTACAGATTAATCATGGAAGGAATCTCGGGGAGACACCTGACATGATTAATCTAGGATTTAGTGGCAGCTATGGGCTGCCATTAACTCCTTATTACCCCGATTTGCCAACGCACTAGGGTAAATCGGGAAGAGCCGGGTACAGTCCCAGAACTGTCGCATATAATGTATGCGGCAATTCTGGGCGGCTGCTGACTGATATTGTTAGGGTGGGGGGCTCCCCATAACGTGGAGCTCCCCATCCTGAGAATACCAGCCTTCAGCCGTATGGCTTTATCTGGCTGGTATTAAAATTGGGGGGACCGCACGCCGTTTTTTTTAATTATTTAATTATTTATTTCACTGCACAGTATACACACACCGGCTGCTGTGATTGGGTGCAGTGAGACAGCTGTCACTCAGTGTGGGAGCATGTCTCACTGCAACCAATCATAGGCGCCGAAAAGCAGGAAAGCAGAGAATACGAGATTGATTAATGAGCGGCCGGCTTTTTCAAAAGAGGAAAAGCCACCGGAGTTTGAACAGCTGTGCAGCGCCGCGGCAGTGATCGGGGAACGGTAAGTAAGAGAGAGGGGGGGGAACTGACCGACAGACTGTGAGAGGGGGACAGACAAGACAGAGAGAGACCGACCGACGGGAGATAGAATGAAAAAAAAAATGACCGACATCGTTAGTAAAAAGCACAAAACGTGCGTTTTGGACATCGGAGTGCCACACAAGGTTTTCACGTAAAATCTTTCATGTATTAATCTCAAAAAGTAACATACACCAGCTCTATCTCACTATTGTATATGTGCCCTTAACATTTCCGCCATGAAAATTCATTTTGGTGTCATTTTGGAAGGTTTTCTGGTGAGTCCGTAAAAATGGCGTAAAACTCGGACAAAATTGTTCACAGCTGTGACTTTTGAGTGATAAATGCTTCAAGGGGTCTTCCCCATGCTGATGCCATGTCATTTGAGCACTCTTCTGAGACTTTTGTGACATTTTTAGGGTTTCTACATGCTGCCGGGGGGTCATTTCACAAAAATACTCGGGTCTCCCATAGGATAACATTGGGCTCGGTGCTCGGGCCGAGTACACGAGTATCTTGGGAGGCTCGGCCCGAGCTTCGAGCACCCGAGCTTTTTAGTACTCGCTCATCACTAATGGCTATACAAAGGCCATTTTGTCATCTATGGTGAAAAGAGCAGATGGATCCTTTATGTTTGTAGTTGGATAAATCTTATCTAATACAAGTAAGATCTTTCTAATATGTAGTGTGGCTAAAGGCCCCTTTACACACTGAGACTTTCTAGCGATCCCACCAGCGATCCCAACCTGGCCGGGATCGCTACAAAGTCTCTGGTGAGCTGTCAAACAGGCAAACCTGGCCAACGACGCAACAGCGATCCGGACCTGCAGAACGACCTAGCTAGTCATTGGGGACGTTGTAAAGCAGCTTTTTGAAAGGGAAGTCGCTAACGAAGTCGCTGTAAAGTCCCCTTTACACACTGAGACCATGCTGCACAGCGGGAAACAAAGGACCAAAGAATGGTCCTGAACGATTTGTAGCGATCAGCAACTTCACAGCAGGGGCCAGGTCGCTGATGTGTTTCACACACTGCAATGTCGCTGGGGAGGTCGCTAATACGTCACAAAACCGGTGACATTACAGCGATGTCGTTTGCGATGTTGCAGTGTGTAAAGCCACCTTAAACAGCCTTTTATAAAACCAGACTGAGCTGGTGATATAAGCTTGGGGAGAATGGAAGCCTATCTCTCCGACATAATCTCGAAGGTTTTTTAGACATCTGAGTTAATAAAGGCAATCAGTTGGGGGGTAAATTATATTTCCATGATTTTGGCAGCATTTTAATATAGGTCGTATTTGAAGATGGAAAAAGAGGGTTTCCATTTAATACTGTATTAAAGAGAGATTCTAAAAGTGGTGAGATATTAGCAGCAATTAATTTATAGAACTCATTAGTGTTCATCTAGGCTGGGGTTTAGTTTGCAAGGTTTTTTTTATGGTATTTGTGACTTGTTCAAAGTGATAGCTTTATGTTCCTCTGTAAATGTGGATAGATTCATTTTGTCCAAAAAAGTGTGACTTTATGATTTTAATTAAGGTTATCATTGAAGGAACCTAAAATATCGTTAATAACTCGGGGGTTGTTTCGAGTCAATCACCTGAATTCTTATAGTTGGAAGATCCCTTGAGATTTTCTCGAGCCCTTTGCTAAATTTTCCACCAGCCTTTTTACCCTATCTATTTAGATTTTTGTTTCGTCAATAATTTTTTTGTTTGGTCATATTAAAATGTAGTGTAGGCGGGGGGCGTGGCCTAGCTCAGGATGTGAGTGGAAGCAGATCCTGTAGCTCCTGCCAAGCATCTAGGAAATCCCTAGGGAAGAAGCCCGAAAACACTCTCTCAGAAGTCACAGGCTGCAGCTGGACGACCCTCTGACCCCCCTGACCTGATTGCAGTGCTTACTGGCACCGATATGACAAGGAGGGGGCCGAAAAAGCCGGTGGGAGAAGTGGAGGAGCAGAATCAAGATGGTGCCGTGGGCAGCATGGAGCAGAGAAAAGATAATGGTGCAGATGCTGAGGAGATCAGAAGACAGGCTGCAACACGGCTGGAGCGTTTTGCCAGGCAGGAGAACGGTGGCCATCACGGAGAGACAGTGAGAGGTGAGCTGCAGATGAATCCGGGACTTGCAGAAAGCATGGTGCTGAGTGAAGGAGGGGGGAGGGGTGAGAGCAGCGAGGGAGTTGAAGGAGCTCAAGCCTGCATGGGAGAGACAGATCCCAGATCTCAGGCTGCACAGCTAGGGGAGCTGACAGGCACACAGAATATCCCGGAAGAGCCCACACTGATAGACATCCTCACAGCACTAATGCTATGCAGAGCATCTATTACTGAGGTGACCCAGCAGCTGGGGAGCCTCAGAGAAGACATGGCATCCATGCAGCACAAGCTTCATGAAGTGAAAGAGAGAACAGGAGACGTTGAGCAGAGAGTCAGTATCATGGAGGACCGCATAGCAGGATCTGACAGAGACGAGCAGCGTGCAGCACAGCAAATAGCAGCACTCCTAGCAAAAACGGATGACCTGGAAAATAGATCGAGACGTAATAACCTGAGATTAATTGGCGTTCCAGAGAAAGTGGAAGGTACATCCCCAACTGGATTTTTTGAGGAATGACTGAAAAGTAAAATTGGATCTGAGCATCTCACCCCTCTATATGCGGTGGAAAGAGCCCATAGGGTTCCCACCCGCCCCCTGCCTCCTGGACACCCACCGCGACCTGTCCTGGCCAGAATACTGCACTACAAAGACAGGGATAATATCCTGAAGCATGCCAGAGGACACCCGGACTTGATCATCAATGGCTCCAAGATATCCATTTTTCCAGACTACTCCATAGAAGTGCAAAAGCAAAGAGCCAAGTTCATTGACATCAAGAGAAGGCTGAGACAACTAAATCTGGTATACTCCATGATGTACCCAGTGAAACTCAGAGTGGTAGCGGGAGGAACAGTGCACTTTTTCCTGGATCCTAAGGAAGCGCTAAGATGGCTGGATGGCAATGAACAACGCTTGCAGCGGGAAGGTCGTGAAGGGGAAGCTGGAGACTGACTTTGGGGACACCCTACCTCTCATCGCATGCAGTGGTGTAGAGGAAGAATACAAGGAGCGATCCAAAAGTAATGATAATCAATAATAAACACAATGAATATATTAAAAAAAAATATATATTTTTCTACATAGTCTCCTAACAAGTCTATACATTTAGTCCATCTCTTTTCTAAACTTAGACTTCCCTTCGAAAAAAATTCTTGATCTTGACCCTCAAAAATATCCCCAACAGCGGTTATCACGTCGCTATTGTCGTCAAATTTCTTGCCCCGGAGGTGTTCCTTGAGGTGAGGAAAGAGAAAGAAGTCTGGCAAATAGGGGGGTGTTCCACCAGTTCAAAGCCCGCTTCTTGAATGGTTGCCATGGCAACTGCAGCTTTGTGAGCCGTCGTGTTATCTTGGTGAAACAGCACTCCCGCCCGCAGTTTGCCGAGCCTTTTCTCCTTGATAGCCTCCCGCAATCTTCTTATTTGTTCTGCGTAGTAGGAGCCCGTAATAGTGGCTCCCTTCTCCAAATAGTCCACCATAATAATTGCTTCAGCATCCCAAAAAACGGACGCCATAACCTTCCCTGCTGAGCTTGACACATTGAATTTCTTCGGCGTCGGTTTGTCGGCTCGTTTCCATGTCATCGATTGTTGCTTAGTTTCGGGATCAAAGTGGTGGATCCAGGTCTCGTCCATGGTCAAAAAACGTGACAAAAAATCCTCCTTGTCTGCTTGGAACTTTTCGAGATTTGCTATTGAAATGTCAACTCGTTTCTTCTTTTGCTTGTCAGTTAACATTTTTGGCACCCAACACGCGGAGACCTTTCTCATATGCAATTCTTTTGCAAGGATTCTTTGAATACTGCCATATGAGATCCCTGTGACCTCAGCTACATGCCTGATAGTCACTCTTCGATCTGCCAATACAACTTCTTCAACTTTTTTCACGTTTTCTTCATTGAGGGACGTGGATGGGCATCCTTCACGATGTTCACCTTCCGTCGATGTTCTTCCCAGCTTAAATTCCTTGGCCCAGCGTGCAACTGTGGAATATGGAGGAGAAGAGTCCCCCAATGTTTCCACCAAGTCGCTGTGGATGTCTTTGGTAGTAATGTTTTTCTTTTTTTTTTTAAAACCATACCTTTTTTTAGTAATTAATGTCAGATGTTACATTATACATCATATTGTGATCACATTATCAAAAAAAATCACAATAATATGGGTATTAGAAAGGAAAATAAACAAGGGAGAGGGGGGGAGGGGAAAAAGGGGTTGGGGGGAATGGTGATATCACATCAATTTCCGGGTCACATTCTCCATATATACATCTGTAGATTTATTTGATAACAGTATTTAAACAGAAAGATAACCAGTTGTTCCATTTCTTATAGAATAGCGCTATGTTATTGTTAGATGAAGCGAGTATCTTCTCTGATAGGCAGTTCTCATTGATCAGTGAGATGACTTCGGTTAATGCGAGGCATTGGGGGTTTTTCCAGTAACTTGTGATTTTGAGTCTTTTTGCCAGAATGATATGTACAATCACTGTGCGGATCTCGTAGGGGAGTGAGTCCAGATCGATGGCGAGCAGCGCCTGCTGTGCGGATAGCGTTATTCGTACACCACAAATCTGAGATATTAAATGATTTATTGCTTCCCACAGACGTCTGACATTACTACATTTCCACCATTTGTGTAATATGTCTGCGCTGGGGTCTCCACATCTCCAGCACGTGTCCGGGGAATTGCGGAACATCTTAGATATGTCTATGGGGGGTGAGATACCACCTATATAATAGTTTCCTTGCGTTTTCTATGTGGTTAGTGCATTTAGATTGGCTTCCAATAATTAAGAAGGATGCTCGCCATTGATCCGGTGTGAAGGTACAGTTTAAGTCTCTTTCCGATTTTTGTAGGTATGTGGTTAGCGAGGGCAGGGTATTCTCTAGCATACAATCATAGCTTATAGACAATGCTTTAATCTGTGAGGTCGGGTTCAGTAACATAGAGTACAGCTTAGATGGCGGTGCAGTCATCTGCTCCTTCCTTCCATATAGGAAATGTCGGATCTGCAGATATTTGTAGAAGTCCCTTTGTGGTATATTGTATCTATCTCGCAATGATGAGAAGGTGATTAATTCCTCCCACCTGTGATTTGGCATAGTTTCCAGTTTTTAAGCTTTAGGTCAGGGATACAATGCTCCAGTGTCTCTATGGGGGCCTTAAGGAGTGCGATTTGTATAAGGCCTAATTTATTAGTTAACATCTTCCATAGCTCCAGGATCGCGTCTATGGTTGGGGATATGTTAAAATTCCTACCAGGGATTAAGGTGTGGTGTGCATGGAAAAAGGCTGAGACACTGGTGGCTCCAATCAGATATTTCTCAATGGTTATTGTTGTAGCTATTCTGTTTCAAAAGTCAGCTTATGGGATCACCAGTGAGGTCCTCTGAATTAGGCCTCTTCAGGCCTAATCAAGATCGAGCGCTCGGAGAAAAGACCTGCATTCATGTGAGCATGATCAGTTTTCTGTTTATTCAGCCAAGGTACAGTTTATTTATACCATTTACAGATCAATGTGATATTGCAAAAAAAGTCTTCTAGCTGGACTTTACAAGTTGTCATATGACCTTTAAGTTTTAGCAAAACAAAAATGTAGAGTCATGCATATGAGATAAGAAGAACATTTAGCAGACAATAATAATCCTTGAGCCTGTTTCTCATTCCGAAGGCTCCATAATGACTATGAACTACCACCAGATATACTTACTAATGGAACAATAAAATATCTTTAACAAAGAAATAGAGAAACTATTAACCCTTCTATATCAGTTATCCAGTGTCGGTCATCGTCATTGTTCCACATGAAACGTAGCTGCTGGAATAATGCGGCTCTGTAGTAGCAGACCACTGAGGGGTATCCCAGGCCTCCCTTACTTATAGGGGTGTAGAGTGTGGGTAGTAATTTTTTTCAAGCAGAGGTATTTGATGACAGCTCTGAGCTCGTTTTTTTCCATTTTGATGTTCACTCCTCGGCAGTTCATAGTCAAATGAATGTAGCTCCCGGGAATCGTGGCCTATTTAAGTGATTTTTTTTTTCCTTGACTAGTGGGTACCTAAGAGAGAAGAAAACATTTTATTTTAATTTCTGTGTGCAATAGAAATAACCGATTATCATTACTTTTGGATCGCCCCTCGTAATATGTTATGGTTGCCAGGGAGGAGTTCCTGTTTGAAAATTTATAAAGGAAAAAAAAATATTTTTTTTGTTTACCTCGGCAATTTAAATTTAAATCTACATTTAATGGACTCTAGAGGAAAGGGTTCTGCAAACACCACTGACGATGGGAGGAAATGGAATCCTGGCTATGGAAAGGGACTTTCCAACTCATACTGGACTCGCAATGCATAAATACTGAATTAATTTTTATTCCCCCCCCCCTTTTTTTTTTGCGGTTTTAATTTTTCTCCCCTCTCTCTTCTCTTATTCTACCTTCTTTCTTCTTCTTATACTACTTTTATCTTCTTTGTTTACCCACTTCCCCTCCCCCTTTCCCTTTTTTTTTCCTTCTTTCCCATAACTTGCTTTCGTTCTTTCCCCCTTAATATTAAAAAAAATTGCAAGAATATGGCAGGACTGCAGTACTGATCAGATGGACAGCCGGATACCGTGCACGACAAACAGGCGGGTACCGCCCCTCCTTCTGGAGGTCCTGGTTCTGGTGTTATTGATGGTTGATTGGGCCCTGTCCGTCGTAAAAGAGGAAACGCGACAAAAGATGCACACGGTATCTGGCAGACTTTCCAAGGCAAACATATGCCCTCCGTCCCTGATACAAAGGGGACTGGTGGCAACAATGTGTTACTATGTTTATTGTTGGAGGGGGTGTTTATATTGGGGGGGGTAGGGGGAGGGTGGGCCTGTCGACAGTCTCATTTGGCCTATTAAGGAGCTCTGGGAGAGCGAGAATTTTTCAGTTAATCATATGGCGGGACGCATTAAGCTAATTAGTTGGAATGTTAGGGGCTTAGCCTCTACCATCAAATGGCAGGCTGTATTTCAATTTTTACGCACAGAAAAACCTGACCTAATTTGCTTGCAGGAAACACACATGACACCGGAGAAGCTGCATCTACTGGATAGAAGGTGCTCAAGGTGGGGTATCATTCTCCATATTTTGCATAGTCCAGAGGGGCCAGTATACTAGTCCGCTCAGGCGCACGGTTTGAATTTCTAAAGGTCATTGTGGATAAAGATGGGCGGTATGCATGTCTTTCCTGTAGGCTGGGGACAAGAGCCGTAGTAATTATATCCCTATACATACCATATTGCAGCAAACTACTTCACAGTCTGATAAATTTATTGGCAGACTTTCCGGGGGTTCCCTTTATGATAATGGGAGATTTTAATAATTTTCCGAATTCACATTGGGACAAAGGGAGACATGAGGTATGAAAAATGGGGGTAACTGTACATCATTCGGTAATTTGCTTAAAGAAACGGCGCTAATTGACCTGTGGAGGACTCGGCATCCGGAAGTGTATCAATACTCCTGTTATTCGGCAACGTTCTCATCCCTTTCGCGCATTGATCTGGCCTTGGGCAATGAAGCAATGCAAGGTTTGGTAGTGGGTACTAAATACTTCCCCAGGACGGTATCAGATCATTCGCCCCTATGTGTAGAAATAGACCTGGGGGAACAACAAAACCAAAATAGACCCTTATGGAAATTAAATCCCTTTTGGTTACAATTAGTGGAAGAAGGGGGGGGGGTATTAGTGATAGTTTAAGGGAATACCTTAGGTTCAATGAAGGATCAGCGTCTATTGGAATGGTTTGGGAGGCAATGAAAGCGTACTTGAGGGGATTGTATATATGGGGTATATCTAAGGTAAAGTCGGAGGCAAGAAGGCAGAATCAGCTTGCGTTTCAGGAATTGGGGGAGGCGGAAGAAGCTTTAATATCAAACCCCATGCCGGCGGCAAAACCTAGGATGAAGGCAGCTCAAAAGATGGTTAATAGATTGACCATACAGGCAGTGGAGAGAAAGAATATGTTCCAGACCATGCAGTCCTTTGAGAATGGAGAACGGGCAGGTCACGTATTATCAGTGATAGCTGCGGCACAGAGGGAATCGACATATATTGTACGGTTACAGTCAGCAGATGGGGCAGTTGTCACGGACACCTCGGGGATCCTAAAAGTACTAGAAATATTCTATTCTGATCTATACTCAGTCAAGGTGCACCCGGAGGCGGGGGAGGTGGATGAATTTCTAGGCAGAGCTCAGGTGCCAGTCCTCTCAAGGGAATCTAGAGAGTTACTAGATGAGCCATTTGACTTAGAGGAGTTAGAGTGAGCTCTAAGTGATATGGCGAATGATAAGGCGCCGGGGGTAGATGGGTTTCCAGCTGAAGTATATAAGCAACATAGGGAGGTTTTACTGCCGATGCTGCTTAAGGTATATAATTCATGTCTGGAAAGAGGAGAGCTTATGCCGTCTATGCAGGAGGCAATAATTGTGGTACTCCCTAAAGAAGGCAAAGACCCGGGTTTGCCAGCCTCTTACAGACCGATTTCACTATTGACGGTAGATGTAAAGCTCCTGGCTAAGGGGCACTTTGCACACTGCGACATCGCAGGTGCGATGTCGGTGGGGTCAAATTGAAAATGACGCACTTCCGGCATCGCATGCGACATCGCAGTGTGTAAAGGCTGGATGATACGATTAACGAGCGCAAAAGCGTCGTAATCGTATCATCGGTATAGCGTCGGCGTAATTCATAAGTACGCTGACGCAATGGTCCGATGTTGTTCCTCGCTCCTGCGGCAGCACACATCGCTGTGTGTGAAGTCGCAGGAGCGAGGAACGTCTCCTACCGGCCTCACTGCGGCTTCCGTAGGATATGCGGAAGGAAGGAGGTGGGCAGGATGTTTACATCCTGCTCATCTCCGCCCCTCCGCTCTGATTGGCCGCCTGCCGTGTGACGTCGCAGTGACGCCGCACGACCCGCCCCCTTAATAAGGAGGCGGGTCGCCGGCCACAGGGACGTCGCACGGCAGGTGAGTGTGTGTGTGAAGCTGGCGTAGCGATAACTTTCGCTACGCCAGCTATCACCACATATCGCTGCTGCGACGGGGGCGGGCACTATCGCACTCGGCATCGCAGCATCGGCCTGCGATGTCGTAGTGTGCAAAGCCCGCCTAAGATGCTTGCAAATAGGCTCACCAAAGTCATTACATCCCTAATACACCCAGATCAAGCAGGGTTTATGCCCAACAAATCCACGGCAACTAACCTTAGGAGACTGTACCTGAATATGTAGATACTGGCGGAAAATAAGGGGCGGCGGGTTATTCTCTCCTTAGACGCGGCCAAAGCTTTTGACAGCGTAGTGTGGGGGTACCTATGGGCTACGATGCGATCAATGGGGTTTGGGGAAGTATATATTAGGTGGGTGCAGCTGCTGTACTCTGCTCCTACGGCAAGAATTAGGGCGAATGGCAGCAATTCAGATAGATTTTCTCTCTATAGGGGCACAAGGCAGGGGTGCCCACTGTCACCCCTGTTGTTTGCTATCGCTATCGAACCACTGGTGGCGGTGATGCGGCGGGATCCTGGTGTAGTGGGTTACCGATATGGGAGTGTGGAGGAGAAAGTGGCCTTATATGCGGACGATTTATTATTGTTTCTGGGAGATGCAGGGAGTTCCTTGGAGGCGGTAATGAGGGTCATATCTAACTTTGGAAGAATATCAGGTCAGGGCTCACGATAAATTGGGACAAATCTGTTTTGATGCCATTAGATGAAACGCCCTCCAATGTGGTGGTGACTAGTGCTCTGGTTCAGGTGGTGTCAGAGTTTAAATATCTGGGAATTATGATATCCAATAAACTGACTGAGTATGAATGTCTTAATCTTGCCCCCCTTTTACTTAAGTTCAAACAAAAGTTTCTGGCCTGGTCCAAACTGTGTCTTACGGTGGTGGGGAGAGTCAACTTAGCTAAAATTATACTAATGCCCCAACTACTCTATGTGCTCCATAACGCCCCGGTGTGGCTACCACAGAATAGGTTTCATAAAATAAATTCTATTTTCCGAGGCTTAATCTGGGGAAGGAAGTGCCCACGGATGAGGTTAGAATATTTACAGAGACTGAAAGACGAAGGGGGACTGGCTCTACCTTAGCCTTGGTGCTATTACTTAGCTGCCCAGAGTCAGCACATGGTGGGATGGGGTGTGACAGGTTTGGAGACCTCGGCAGGGAAAATACTACAGTATGTGATCGGAAAAGGTCCTCTGCTGGCAAGTCTGGAGGCGGGAAAGTTTCGTCCACACTGCATCATATCCTACTATACAGTTGATAGATAAAGTATGGGGTAAGCTCAAACAGATGAGACAGGTAACCGGGTTCACTAGATATACCCCCATGTGGGACAACCCCAACATTCCGGAATTTTTATCCCTTAAAGAATTTGGGCAATGGAGGAGAATTGGTATCTGGTACCTCTCCCAAGTGATGGATGGAAACATATTTAAGACTTTTGAAGTACTGCTAAAAGACTTCCCACTGGGACATAGTATGTTTTATAAATACCTGCAGCTACGTCACGCATTTGAATCGCAGAACAGAATAACACCAATTGTTATACAATCAGATAGTGTAATTAATATATTAGGGACGCAGAGAGGGACGGCAGGATGAATATCGATGGTCTACGGGGGACTTCTGTCCATGTCGGTTGGGAGGCAACAAATTGGGGCATATGCAAGGTGGGTGGAAGATTTGGGAGAAATTCTGGAGGAGAAATGGGAGTCTATTTTGCAATATGTCATCAAAATATCTCTGAGCGAGGCGAAACGGCTATCGCAATTATATGTTATATACAGAGTATATAGAACCCCCGTGTGGATGAGGAAAGTGGGAGTGAGAACGGATTCCAAATGTCGAAAATGTACTGTGGAAGAAGCAGGGATCATGCACATGTTGTGGGAATGCCCGTGTTTACAAGGGTTCTGGATCACAGTGTTAAATTTAATTCAATTAGTGATGTGTGGCGCCCCTGACCTGGTCAGGCACCACTGAGTACTGCACCCATGCTGGGGACAGTACAATACAGGTAATCCAGAAGGCTGACCGGGGTGTGGTACACAGGCGCATAGTGATCAGGTCTCACACATGTACCTTTGAGAGGACCCCTGGGGATCCCAGGAGGGGGCAAAGCCTACACCTTCACTGGAATAGTGGAGGGGGCCAAAAGCCTCCATCTCCTCTCAAGGGGTGTGGTAAGAGAGTCTGGTTGCTAGGTGGCGTAGGCAGGCACAAAAGGGAAAAGAGAAGGAGGAGTAAACAGTCTAGAGTCTGCAGCAGAGTGTGGAGGAGTGAGGAGCAGGAAAGTGAAGCTCAGACAGGAGCAGCAGTGAAGGTCCCAGATGTGAGCCAGTTAGAGGAGAACTCCAGAGGGCTCAGTGAGGAGCAGACCTGTGGGGTTGATGCTGTCTAACAGCGCCCGCGCAGTGGCTACCGACGGGGGAGAACGGTCAACTAGGAGTGCTACCTGAAAGCCAGCTTCAGCTAGAGAGAAAGCACGGAGTGGGAAGTAAGGAGACTGCTAGAGAGCACCAGGCCCAACCGGGCGGCAGATCCCGAAGCGAAGATAGATCCAGCCTTCTTCTGCTAAACCTGCCGGTGTGGGGCTCTCAAAGCCCACACCACAACACCACAAAAGCCGCAGCCACGTAACCGCAGTGAGGGCCCATAGGTCACAGGAGGCAAGCAGCTGGAGTGGCCTGGTCCGGGGAACAAGCAAACGGCAACCAAAAGGGGGAGAGAGGCTGCAGCATCTTCCCTGGGCGACCCCCATAGGGACTCAAAGTCGGGGTCACCCCAAACCACCAAGGGCTAAGGAAGGCGAGTCAGTAGTCACCCTCATAAAGTCAGCCTGAAGGATACCTGGTTCCCATCTGGTTCATCCCAGCTACGCCCGGGTTACTCACCCTGCCATCAAATGTGAGTAAAAACCCTAAAAGACATCCTGCCTGTGTGGTCATTCTGCGACTTGTGGTACTACAAACCTACACAGGGCCCTGGGGCTTGCCTCACTCTCAGGAGGCTACTACATCCGACTGCACCCACCATCAGCCCCAGGCGTCCCCTAACCTGCAGTGGCGGTCCCCACTGACCGCAATACTGAGAGTGGCGTCACGATCAAAACCGAAGATTCCCTACCTGTGACCAGATCCAGCAACGTGGAGTCCCTGAAGGTAATGCACCGACACTGACACTACACCTGTGGGGCTTCACATCTGGCGTCACGAACAGGATAAGGACTAGACCTGTTCAGACAGGTGACCATGTGCCTAGGCGGTCCGCTTGAAAAATTGGAAGCGCCGCCATATTGCCACCATGGAAAGCGCGCTGAAAAACAACAGCAGCCCGCGCTGGAAGAAGTTACCGCCCACGAAGAGGTGTGGCTACCCAGAGATCCCCTGCAGAGTTCTGACCTTGCCAGCTATGAGAGCGGAAGCGTCCAGAGACGGCGGGAAGGAAAGAGAGCCACAAGCCTGCTGCTGGGAGAGGAGCTGCTGAAAGAGGCAGAGCAGAAACTGAACAGCTTGCTATCAGAGGCAACGGCGAGTCCACAGCTGGAGAGTCGTGCAGAAGAGGGCGCAGAAGAAATGGCGTCTGACCGCAGAAATCCAGAACCGGGCTCCGCTGCCTGGTGGTACCGGGAGCTGGCCCAGTTCTGCGACCGACTGGAGACCCGGGTTGTGGAGCAGATCCGGGAAGAACGAATGGAAATGCTGGACATGACCGCGGCGGTTCGGGCCTATGAAAGGAGAGCCGCGCGCCGAGTGCCAGACAGGACGGCGACGACGCAGACCCCGATGCTGCCACCGGTGGGTGAGTCAAGTGATGCCCCGGCCAGCGCAAGTGCCCCGACCCCTGCTGCCACGCCCGCGGTCCCCGAAGAGGCGTCCGGTGCGGCGACGCTGAAGCAGGCCGCAGCCACGCCAGGTGCGGCCTTCCAAGCCCCAGCGGCCGCAGCGATGCCCTGCTCGGCCCACCAAGACCCGGTCCCTGCAGCAACGCCCAGTCCGGCCCGCAAAGAACCGGCTGCCACCGCGACCCTCATCCGCGCCGCAGGTGTGACGCTGACCCAGGCCGCCGCCCTGCTAGGCCCGGCCCGCCGAGACCCCACCGCCGCAGCAACGCTCGTCCGCGCCGCAAGTGAGGTGCTGAACCAGGCCGCAGCCACGCCAGGCGCGGCCCGCCAAGCCCAGACTGCTGCAGCGACGTCCAGCCCAGCCTGCACAGAGCCCCCTGCAACAGCGACACTGATCCAGGCCGCCGCCATGCCAGGCGCGGCCCGCCAAGACCAGGCCGCCGCCATGCCAGGCGCGGCCCGCCAAGACCAGGCCGCCGCCATGCCAGGCGCGGCCCGCCAAGACCAGGCCGCCGCCATGCCAGGCGCGGCCCGCCAAGACCAGGCCGCCGCCATGCCAGGCCCGGCCCGCCAAGACCAGGCCGCCGCCATGCCAGGCGCGGCCCGCCAAGAAGAGATTACCTCATCATTTACCCCGGCCTGCAAGGCCAGAGCAGACACTGCTCCCCAGTCCACGGAGGTCCCTGATAGGAAGCCCCCGCTGGGAGAGAACTCCACATACTGGCAGCTGAAGGCCGACATGGAGGCCAAGTTTCCGCAGTGGTTGGTGGATCAGTACCTGCGCCCTCCGCGCACCCCCAAGGAGATTCAGGCAACCCCTGCAGCCGCGCCAGAGAGTCCACCGCCCGAACCAGCTGAGGACCACTCATCCCCAGCGCTGCCACAACCAGAGTGCAGCGAAGAACTAAGGGGGAGAGAAGGCCAGGAAGCTGAGAAGCTGACTCCGGAGCCACCAGCAGTGGATCTATACTCAGAGCCGGAGATGTTACCCTATTCACGTTGGGATGAGGAGGACTTGACACCGTCTGCTGACGAAGATCAGCCCAGAAACCTCACCTGGGGCCCTGCGGGCATTGAAGTAACAGCCCGGCAAAACCCAGCCCGCAAGACAAGGCGTCGCAGCAGAAACCAGTTGTCCCCTGCACCACAGTCTCCAGAGCAGAGAGAAGTCACCGCCAGAGACCTGCAAGAAAAACGAGCCCTGAGAAGGTCCAAAGCCCAGGTCAGAGGACCCCTTTTCAGAGGAGTAGTAGAGGATTTTAATCTGAGAAGTGGATATGGATTCATTGTAGCACCATGTCCCAAAGAAGAAAGAAAAGACAGAGATAGAGAAACAGATACAGGAAAGGAAACAGATGAAGATCAAGAAAGGAAAGACAAAGAACCTACGGATGAGACGACCACAGACGACGACAGAGAGCAAGAAAGCAACAGGTGCCGCAGCCATACAGGCTCAAGCCCTGGTAAAGAGGAGGAATCTGCATAAAGTCCATGTAAAGTACAGAAGTTACCAGTTGAAGTTTTGAAAAGTTTTGGTTTGCAACGTTCTCAAGTTTAAGTAATGTGCCCACAAAAACTATTGTGAGAAATAAACCTTAAGGCTATGAACTGGCTATAGCCACAAACTCTCGCAGTGTAAATAGTTACACCAGAGGGCACCACCACCACCGGAGTCAGCCTGTTTAGGGGCTTGGCTCGTCTGCAACCAGGAGGAGCCCGTCCGTATATAGGGCCTTGGCTCACCTGCGACCAGAGAGCATGCCTGTTTATGGGGCCTGGCTCTCCACCACAAAGAGGGTACCTGGTCAGCACCAACTGTGGAGGCCGCCTCTACATCCTGCCAGAAGAGGCTGAAGGCGCGGATCCACCAGGCCAGGTATACCCTGAAACCACCAGCCCATGAAAGCCGCCTCTACATCCTGCCAGACGTGGCTGAAGCCGCGGCCAACGTGAAAGGGTTGTGGGTGGGTTAACGGACTTGTGGGTGGAGGGTGGTGATGTATGGTACCTGGTGCTTTTAAAATGTTTTACATGTTTTAATGTTTTATGCATTTTTAAAATGTTGTCTTGCAGCCCGAGGACGTGCTGGTGATAACTAAGGGGGAATGTGGCGCCCCTGACCTGGTCAGGCACCACTGAGTACTGCACCCATGCTGGGGACAGTACAATACAGGTAATCCAGAAGGCTGACCGGGGTGTGGTACACAGGCGCATAGTGATCAGGTCTCACACATGTACCTTTGAGAGGACCCCTGGGGATCCCAGGAGGGGGCAAAGCCTACACCTTCACTGGAATAGTGGAGGGGGCCAAAAGCCTCCATCTCCTCTCAAGGGGTGTGGTAAGAGAGTCTGGTTGCTAGGTGGCGTAGGCAGGCACAAAAGGGAAAAGAGAAGGAGGAGTAAACAGTCTAGAGTCTGCAGCAGAGTGTGGAGGAGTGAGGAGCAGGAAAGTGAAGCTCAGACAGGAGCAGCAGTGAAGGTCCCAGATGTGAGCCAGTTAGAGGAGAACTCCAGAGGGCTCAGTGAGGAGCAGACCTGTGGGGTTGATGCTGTCTAACAGCGCCCGCGCAGTGGCTACCGACGGGGGAGAACGGTCAACTAGGAGTGCTACCTGAAAGCCAGCTTCAGCTAGAGAGAAAGCACGGAGTGGGAAGTAAGGAGACTGCTAGAGAGCACCAGGCCCAACCGGGCGGCAGATCCCGAAGCGAAGATAGATCCAGCTTTCTTCTGCTAAACCTGCCGGTGTGGGGCTCTCAAAGCCCACACCACAACACCACAAAAGCCGCAGCCACGTAACCGCAGTGAGGGCCCATAGGTCACAGGAGGCAAGCAGCTGGAGTGGCCTGGTCCGGGGAACAAGCAAACGGCAACCAAAAGGGGGAGAGAGGCTGCAGCATCTTCCCTGGGCGACCCCCATAGGGACTCAAAGTCGGGGTCACCCCAAACCACCAAGGGCTAAGGAAGGCGAGTCAGTAGTCACCCTCATAAAGTCAGCCTGAAGGATACCTGGTTCCCATCTGGTTCATCCCAGCTACGCCCGGGTTACTCACCCTGCCATCAAATGTGAGTAAAAACCCTAAAAGACATCCTGCCTGTGTGGTCATTCTGCGACTTGTGGTACTACAAACCTACACAGGGCCCTGGGGCTTGCCTCACTCTCAGGAGGCTACTACATCCGACTGCACCCACCATCAGCCCCAGGCGTCCCCTAACCTGCAGTGGCGGTCCCCACTGACCGCAATACTGAGAGTGGCGTCACGATCAAAACCGAAGATTCCCTACCTGTGACCAGATCCAGCAACGTGGAGTCCCTGAAGGTAATGCACCGACACTGACACTACACCTGTGGGGCTTCACAGATGCAAGTGAACCTACCCAGAAACCTGCTGGTGTGTGTGCTGGGCTATGTGGATGAAGTGGGGACGGATGAACAAGAGAAACTGGCAGTGGCACGATTGTTGTATGCAGCAAGGAAACTAATTGCCTTGTATTGGCTATCTGAAAAAGCACCGACACGTAAGGAATTTGTTGAAAAAGTGAATTATATTATTTATATGGAGAAAAATGTTTATATTAAAAGGGGAAGGAGAACTCAATATAAGATCTGGAGCAAGTGGCTGGACTTTCCAGGATTAGCGTCATTTGATCTAGTGAAAGATAGGATATTTAGATTATAGGTAGGAAAGGAAAGATCGCAGTGGCTGAGAAATATGGAGGGCAGGTCATTATGTGAATAAAGAGGGATGCAGAGAGTGGAGGGGTGAGACTGTCGACCGGAAGAGGGTGGGGGGGAGGGGGAGGGAGGGGAGGGGGTATGTGTGAGGACTACCCTCACAATTTGTTGTTATTTTTATGAAAGTTTTAAAATGCAATAAAAATTTATCTGATTTAAAAAAAAAAAAAAAAAATGTAGTGTAGGCTTTTTAAGTTCCATGGATGATTTACTAAATTGCTAAGAGATTTTTTTATTTACGGGAGAAGATATGTGACAAAATTTTCCCACGTAATATTTCTTTTGCCATTCCTGATAATAGATAAGGGTTGTCATAACGTGCTTTATTGTTTTTATTTTCAGCCACAAACTCGCAAAATATTCTTCTCTAGATTCTGTGATGGGGGATTGATCCTGGGAACTAGTCTGATTGCCGTATGTAGAGTCGGGGAGGAATTTTTTCCCCTCATATGGCGCTTACTGTCTGCCCCATGGGGTTTTCTGCCTTCCTCTGGATCAACATGTTAGGCTAGGTCATGGGGTGAACTCGATGGACTTAAGTCTTCCTTCAACTTTAAACACTATGCAACTATTTACACATATAGTGGGGAAACTTCCACAAAAAATCAGGTCCCTTAGGCCGGGGCTACACGGGGCACTACTGCGGTGCTCGCATGACACTTGGCTCATGGTGGCAGCACAGCAGGAGACGAGTGTCATGCTAGTATCCTTGCGACTGAGGTCCGACTGTGCGTGCGGACCTCAGCTGCGGGGGGCGGGCCGGCTGTGCAGAGGGGCGGGTTGGCACTGAGGAGGGGAGGGAGGGATTTCTCTTCCTCTCTTCTCCGTTGCCAGCTATTGTGATTCTCGCTCTGCACGCACGGTACACCGGTCTACCGCGAGTGCAGTGCGATTTTTCTCTCGCCCCATTCACTTGAATGGGTGCGAGAGAAAAGAGACTCTCATTACAATCGCAGCATGCTGCCATTGTTTTCTCGGTCCGATTAGGGCTGAGAAAATAATCGCTCATGTGCGCTGACACACAGGCTAGAATTGGTCCGAGGGGAATGCGATGTTTTATCGCACTCCACTGGCACCGATTTTCTCGCCGTGTGGCTTAGGCCTTAAGATGAGAATTTGTTAATTCAAGAACTACCGGGGTATGACCCGAAATGACTATGTTGTCAATGACCACAGTGACTACTTTAGCTAGGAGGGACCTAGAGTTCATTATATATTATAGAATATATATTCTAATCGATGCGAAACCATGAATTTTTAGTGTAGGAATACTGGGTGAATTCACGGTCGCTAAGGTCAAGATATCTTCAGTCTACCAGTTAGCAAGTGGATAATAACAACCACCACACACTGAGGAGCTGATCATGTGACCCCTGACTCCTCCCCTCCATGTGACATCATCACAGGTCCTGTAAGCACAGAGCAGCCATATATCTAGTGTGCGGCTCTGCAGGAGGAGGTATGTGGAGATTCCCCATTACTGGGCGCAGGGGGCATTAACCCCTCCGTGCTGGTGACATTTCTCTTCTCGTTCCCATAAAACTCACTCATAAACGTTTCATCTCTTTCTCTGGAGCTTCTGTTATTTCCGCTGATGTCGCCGTCTGTGGGATATTTATGGGTCGTATTTAATAAGAGGTTCTAGGAACATATAAATTATTAATGAGATTTCCTTCACATTGCTTTATAAGTCCCCTCCTCCATTGTCACCCATTAGAGCCGTGCTCGGTTCTCCACTGCCCCTTAGATGATGAATAGAGAGAAGCGACACGTCTCTGGGGGAATCCACTCTGTAGTTGTATATACCGTCTCATCAAAACATATATATATATTGATAATATAGTTGTATATACCGGACTGGTTTCTGTTGCAGTTTCTTCAGGCCTTTATAATTCTTACCATTCAGGTCCCTACAATATCGGATGCTCTCAGTGGAGATCTTCTATATAAGAGAATTCTCCTGATTGACCCATCAAGGATGGATAGAGACAGGGACAAGATGGTGGAGAGGATATTACACCTCACCCTAGAGATCCTCTTCCGGCTTACTGGAGAGGTGAGAGATTCTGATGACGTCACATTACATCATTCTTATCTATGGGAATAACAGATGGACAGAACTGGAGAGGTGAGGACTCTGGAAATGTCTGTAGTGAGATTTATTAATGTGTCTCTCCATAACCAGGATTACACAGTAGTGAAGAAGACCTCTAGTGAGCGCTGCCAGGCTCCTGTGTCTGAGGGATGGGGAAGACCCCTGAGCCCAATCACAGGGCCTCCACCTCACCCCCTGATACATGAGGACATCAATGACCAGAAGATCCTAGAACTCACCCACAAGATGATTGAGCTGCTGACTGGAGAGGTGACACTGCTGGGAATGCTGGGACATTATACAGTTACGCTATGAAGGGATCGGGGGGATGATGATATCATTGTATGTGTCAGGTTCCTATAAGGTGTCAGGATGTCACCGTCTATTTCTCCATGGAGGAGTGGGAGTACTTGGAAGGACACAAAGATCTGTACAAGGACGTCATGATGGAGGATCTCCAGCCCCTCACATCACCAGGTAATAGACAGGACTAAATACACACGGCCTATAATTATCTGTATGTAAAGAATGAATTCAGTCCCTGTATGTGTTTCCTCCAGTTCTATCCAGTAAGAGGACAACACCAGAGAGCTGTCCCCGTCCTCTTCTTCCAGAGGACTGTAAACAAGAAGATCCCGATGTTCCTCTAGATCATCAGGTAGAGGTGGAAAAAAAGGCATTATGAATTCTCCCCTATGATGTGCAGGCGGCTGTGAAGGTCTTGTTCTGTCCAGTATTATATGTTTTATACTTGTGTAATGAAAACGGTGGAGGTGGCAGGATTAGAGGATCATAGATGTATCCCAAAAACTACAGCTGCACTCTGAAATGCTATAATATGTAAACACTGAATATATGAAATTGGAATTGCATTACTGCTATACAAACTATGTCGAAAAAATTAGGTACTGCGCACACAAATTGGCCAATTCATGAGAACCCAAAAGTCAGTGATAAGGCTTCTTTGTTATTACCGTAACCTTATTTGACTGTCCTGGGCTCAAAGCCTACAAATTGAAGAGCTGGTAGATTCCAACTCTAAAGGGGGCTTTACACGCTACGATATCGTTAATGTTTTATCGTCGGGATCACGTCGTTAGTGACGCACATCCGGCGTCATTAACGGTATCGCAGCATGTAACACTTACCAGCAACCTTAAACGTCCTCCAAAGTGGTGAAAATCGTTCACCATGGAGAGGTCGTCCTAAAACAAAAAATTGTTAATGGTTGTTTAAAGATGTTGTTCCTCGTTCCTGTGGCAGCACACATCGTTGTGTGTGTGACACCGCAGGAGCGAGGAACCTTACCTTACATGCGTCCACCGACAATGTGGAAGGAAGGAGGTGGGCGTGATGTTCGTCCCGCTCATCTCCGCCCCTCCGCTTTGATTGGCCAGCCGCTTAGTGACGTCGCTGTGATGTCGCGGTGACGCGGAACGCACCTCCCCCTTGAGGGAGGGATTGTTCGGCAGTCACAGCGACGCCGCCGACCAGGTAAGTGAGTGTGACGCTGCCGTAGCGATAATGTTCGCTGCGGCAGCGATCACACAATATCGCATGCACGACAGGGGCGGGTGCTTTTGCGTACGATATCGCTAGCAATTGCTAGAAATATCGTAGCGTGTAAAGCCCGCTTAATTAAAAGCACCCTAAGTTGATGGGAGGAGTGCTCAGTCAGAAAGGAGTATACTCCAAATATCAAGTTGTCCTGGCTTGCACCTATTCACACTTTTCACACAATTGTTGGTGGTGCTGGTTAGTTTTTTATATATCATCATAGATGTGGCTTATCCAGTTGTCTGTGACTTTTGCCATCTTTGTTTCAGGGTGAAGATCTGACCCATATTAATACTACACAAACATATGTGAGGGATGATGAGTGGAGTAACGAGGAGATTTCTACAGATAACTGCACAGGTAATAATGCTACAATTTACTCCTTTACTGTTAGGTAAAATTTTCTGTTTTATACTGCAGAAATTGACATGGATTTTTTTTGCCATTTTTTTTCTGTAAACCATGTAATAAAACCCCAAAATTTTCCCAGCTTTTTTTTTTTAACTCCTTCCCAAAGTAGGACATTATTGTAAATACTGTTAGGCTCCTCTTATATAGTGGGATCAGGAGCTGAGCACACTAAATAGGCAGCAGCATCTGCCTGTAAAGCCTGCTTTATACGTTACGATTAAGCATACGATATCGTATGCGATCGTAACCGCCCCCATCGTATGTGTGGCACGTTCAATTTGCTGAGCGTATTGCACAAACGATTATTTGCTGTCACACGTACTTACCCTTCCATACGACCTCGATATGGGCGGCGAACGTCCACTTCCTGGAGTGGGAGGGACGTTCGGCGTCACATCGTCACGCGGCAGCCGGCCAATAGAAGCGGAGGGGTGGAGCTGAGCGGGATGTAAACATCCCGCCCACCTCCTTCTTTCTGCATTGCTGGTGGGAGCCGCGGGACGCAGGTAAGATGTGTTCATCGTTCCCGGGGTGTCACACACTGCGATGTGTGCTACCTCGGGAACATTGAACAACCTCACGTTCAATTTTTAGCAATTGAACGACGTGCATGCGATGAACGTTTTAACGTTCAATCGCAATTGCACGTAGCTGTCACACGCTACAATATAACTTACGATGCCGGATGTGCGCCACTTACGACGTGACCCGGCCGACACATCGTAAGATATATTGTAGCGTGTAAAGCCCGCTTAATTGTAACAACCAGAGCTAGAGCTGATCTCTGCTGTTTAACCATTTAAATGCCACTATCACAGATTGCCAACATGCATTCCTGAAGGCCTCAATAGCTGACATTTTACCCTTCATGTGAAGTCCAGCCTCTGGTTTTCATAGGAGACCATTATTTTCTCAATATGCTGCAAAAAGGTACTATTGCAGTATGTAGAGTAATTGATCAATCTATTACAAGTTCAAGTTCCATAAGTGGACTACAAAATAAAGAAATAAAATCAATATCTTAGGAACAAAATGTAAAAATTTGATTCACTCCTCCTTTCTCTTGTTAAAAGGAATCTGTCAGGTCCCCTGTGCACCCAGAACCACAAGTAGTTCTGTTCACATATTTCTAATCCCTCCTAACAGTCCCTTCATGTAGTAGCATACATAAACAGATCTTTAGAAAAAGTATTTCTAAAGACCGTTTATGAGATGATAATTAGGCCTGTAACTAGTTGTAAGGGTGTTAGTTCCCAGACTAAGGTTGACTTTGCACACTACAAAATCGCAGCTGCAATGTCGGTGGGGTCAAATCGAAAGTGACGCACATCCGGCGTCGCAGTCGATATCGTAGTGTGTAAATCCTTTTTAATACGATTAACGAGCGCAAAAACATCCAAATCGTATCATCGTTGTAGCGTCGGTCATTTCCATAATTTCGGAAAGACCGATGTTACGATGTTGTTCCTCGTTCCTGTGGCAGCACACATCGCTGTGTGTGAAGCCGCAGGAGTGAGGAACATCAGCTTACCTGCGGCTATGCGGAAGGACGGAGGTGGGCGGGATGTTTACGTCCCGCTCATCTCAGCCCCTCCGCTTCTATTAGCCGCCTGCCATGTGACGTCGCTATGACGCCGCACAACCCGCCCCCTTAATAAGGAGGCGGTTCGCCGGCCAGAGCGACGTCGCAGGGCAGTGAGTGCATGTGAAGATGCCGTAGCAATAATGTTCGCTACGGCAGCTATCACCATGATATCGCAGCTGCGACGGGGGCGGGGACTATCGTGCTCGGCATCGCAGCATCAGCTTGCAATGTCGTAGTGTGCAAAGTGCCCCTAAGCGTCATTTGCAGCGCAATACTAAGCCACGTGTGCGCACAGCTTTGTACCGCTTAGTATTGAGCTTTTTTGACACTAGGTGTATGCATTCCGGCTTCAGAGAGGCTCACTGTGCATGATTGTAAGTTTGTCCGTACTTTCGGTCATGTGCACTATGAAGCCGGGCGTATGTATCTTGGCTTTTGTGTCCTAGTGCAGATGACTTCAGATTATACACAGTGAACCTCTCTGAAGCCGGAATGCATACACCCAGTGTCAGAGAAGCTCAATGCTGAGGGGTACAAAGCTGTTTACATGCGCAGCTTTGTATCGCACGTCTGATGCAGCTAGTCACAGGCCTAATTAGCATCTCATAAATGGTCTTTAGAAATTCTTTTTCTAAAGATGTTTTTATGTATGCTACTACATGAAGGGACTGTTAGGCAGGGATTATAGATATGTGCACAGAACTACTTGTGGTTTTAGGTACACAGGGGACTTGACAGGTTCCATTTAAAAATTAATAAATATAAAAAAAAAAGATATTTGGTATTACAAGAAATGTAACCTTTACCCCACCAAGTGATCTTCCGTTTCTGAATTTGTTTTTTTCCGCATCTTCTTCCATACCTTTTCAATTATGTCTTGTGTTTGATTTGTAGACTTGTGTTTGGTCTGCGGCCTTGTGTTTGGTGTCTTCTTTTTGGCCTGCCTGTCTTTGGCTTGCCTGAGGTTTTGGCAACTATCTTTGGCCTACCGTCCCAGGTCTGTTTTTATTTAACCAACTGCCTTTGCCTCATGGCGTGGCTTGATGTGTATGATGGGTATGACATTCAGTGGTATATATTAACTTTGGGGCCGTGTGGTTTTGTCTGGTTAGTCAGCTGACTCTTTGCTTGTAGGCTAGTTTTTCTTTACTTCCTCATTATTTTCTGACATGTTGCTTTTTATGTTTAATCTATTTTTATTGATCATTTTTAATAACTTATACCAATACTTAGATCCACACATACAGTAGGTGTGGAATACACATATTTCTTCCAGCCCATAAGACGCTCTTTAGCTCGAGATTGCAGGACGCGAATTACAAACTTCTCTCACGCTGGTACAGAGTCCCCTCTTGTTTACACACAATGTTTCCTTCAGTGGACCCAATGTGTTGGCGGTGTAGTGGGGCAAAGGGTACTTTCTTACTCATCTTTTGGGAGTGTAGTGTGTTGCAGCCCTTTTGGACAGGAGTGAGTCAGATTATCCGCAAAATAACGGGGTATGTGGGAGAACTGGGGCCGGCATTATACCTACTGCAGCACAGCAAAATGTCAGCTTCTGCATATAAACTTTCGCTCTTGAGATTTTTAATTATGGCAGTATGCCACCCCCGTGTCTGCAGCCGGGTTGCTCGGATCCGGATCCGCAGTGGCTCAAGGGGCGTCCGGACCCGGGGGTCGTGCAGCCACTCAAATAAAGGAAGTATGTACTGGGGATTGTATATTTAAGTTCGTGACGCCACCCGTGGTGTGTGGTAAGCTGGAGTACCACCGCTGCCGCTGGGGAGTACCCGGGGTGATGACGGGGGCAGCTAGGTGTTGCGACCCTCCACGGGTAGGGGAGGGTAGGGGGGGTGCCCCAGGACTCGGTGGTGGAGTTGGCTACTCACTCAGTCCATAAAGCTGACACCAACAACTTGGTAAACCAATGTTCTGGACAACGCTGCCGCCGAGGGGAGCAAATTTGGGTCCTGTTCTCACTGGTGTTGCCTGATGATCTGTGACCTTTCCCTTGGCACTGAGTTCTCTTTCTGGTTGGCCCCTGTAGTTTAAAACTAGTCGGGTCCCGCTCCCCAGTGTGGCTAAAGGGTGCTTTACACGCTGCAACATCGCTAACGATATATCGTTGGGGTCACGTCATTAGTGACGCACATCCGGCGCCGTTAGCGACATCGCAGCGTGTGACACTAATGAGCAACGATCGAAAATGTGAAAAATCGTTGCTCGTTGACACGTCGTTCATTTCCTTAATATCGTTGCTGCTGCAGGTACGATGTTGTTTGTCGTTCCTGCGGCATCACACATCGCTATGTGTGACATTGCAGGAACGACAAACATCTCCTTATCTGTGTCCACCGGCAATGCGGAAGGAAGGAGGTGGCGGGATGTTGCGTCCCGCTCATCTCCGCCCCTCCGCTTCTATTGGACGGTCGCTTAGTGACGTCGCGGTGATGTCACTGTGACGCCGAACGCACCTCCCCCTTGAAGGAGAGATTGTTTGGCGGTCACAGCAACGTCGATGACCAGGTATGTGCGTGTGATGCTGCCGTAGCGATAATGTTCGCTACAGCAGCAATCACCAAATGACGCACATACGACGGGGTGGGTGCTATCGTGCTCGACATCGCTAGCAATCTCTAGCGATGTCGCAGCGTGTAAAGCACCCTTAACTGTGGGAGCTTGCTCTCAGGGTTCACGATTGTTATTTTCTGGACCGTTTTTGTGGAAAGTCCTATCCCCCTCGTTGAGCTAGTACCCTGATTTTGGAGCAGGTGGAGAGCGGATCTTGAAGGCTCCGTTCTCGTCTGGTAAATTGTCAGGTTGCCTGAAGCTACTCCATGACCTAGGGTCCACGTACCCCGTTGTGCCCTGGTCCCAGCCAGGGGATGGTACAAGGCCGCCGGCTGTCGTCCTTCGTCAGTTCCGTGCCCCTTGTCACGATCCTCTGCGACCGGGGGTCCAGCTCCTACTAGACCCAGACCACCGTCTGCCACCTAGTTACTTCCAAGGAGCCCGTCTCCTGACCTCCTCTCTTCTTCGCTTCCTACACTTCACTGACTTTCTCTTGACACTCTGACCTCCCCTTACCAACCCCCCCAAGTGGGCGACCCTATTCCACTCAGGCCGTCCACTGGTGTGTCTGGTGGGTGTGGCGCAGAGTGTTCCTAGGATTTTGATTGGCTGGTATTGGCAACACCATAAGTTGGGAACTCGTAACCAAGGAGGAGGTGGATATTGCACAGAAGAGCAGATTGCACAATACCCTGTGACGACCTGATAGCCAGGGCGTCACATTCCTCCTTGGTTAAACATAGCTCGTCCCCGAGCTACAGGACATCAGAGCTTTATTATTGTTTTTCAACTGTGAAAATGGAAAATAGAAAAGGAAACATTTTATTTACACAATACATCCCTCATTAGGGAGGCTGGCACTTACACGTTACTAAAGACTTTGCGAGTTCATCATTTCAACAATGGAACGCTACCGGTTTCAGTAGTAGCGGAGGCTCAATCTGCTCCATTGCAGCCTCTTCCTGCAACAGTCCAGTGCCATTGTCCCGGATCCCATTAACCCGCCACCCAAACAACCTGACCCCCTGCAAACCTGTTGTGGGTTCGTGACCAGGTTAAGATTCCGGGTGTTGGAGTAGACGACTCTGGAGGTGCAACTATTTACAAGAACACAAGTTTGTGTTGGTCACAACCAGTCCTGTGAACATGGTCCATGTTTACTATATATTTTTAACGAAGTCCATGGAACGGGTGTACACTCTATGAAAATCATCTTGCAAATCAGGTAACTTTTACTCTTTTCATTCAGACCCTGTTGATTAGACACTCATTTTCTAACAATCTATAAATGAAAAATAACAAACTTTGGAAAACAACAAACAAAACACCGATACCTAGCAATTCTGTTACTACATTAGACATTACTGGTACCTCTAACATTCTTCCCTGTACCTTTGTGGGGGCTGACCGAAGTTAACCTGGGTCGACCTTCTCAATTCTGGACCCTCATCCCTCTCTTGTGACATGACTAGATCGCCTACAGGTTCCTCACCCTCAATACTAGGTGTTGCTGGTGGGACTCTACGTGTGTGTGGCAGGGGAACGGGTGCTACTCTTGGTGTTTGAGTGGGTGCAGTGTCAGTAAGCCTTTCCTGTTCTGGTTCTTCCACGGGTTGTGGGAATGTTAACACAGGGACTATTTCTGCTCCATTCTGCATAGACCAATCTTCCGGAAAGTCACCCAAAATAGTACGGATCATTCTCTTTCTTCCGTCCACCACTTGAGGCTCGGGTTGAGGCACAGCTGCTACTCGTAGGGGATCTGGACATCTTTTCAGGTGGTCTCGAGAGACAGTAGCCGTGGTCCTTCCCAGTCCTTGCTTATTAAGCATGACTTCTGGTTGTCGAAGATGGATGGTTGTACCACATATGGTTCCCTTTCCCATTGATCATCTAGTTTGTGCAGCTTTCTTTTTCTTTTCAGCACAATCTCACCGGGTGAGAAGAGAGTTGCTTTTGCAAGTTTTTCTCTTGCCGTTCTCTGGTCTGATTCAAGCTCTCTTCAACGCCTTGGTGAAGATAAAGCCGACTCCGATCTTGCCAAAGTTTCTTGGCTTCTTCTGGGGCACCTGGCTCAAGGCGGGCACCAGGCCTAGCCAGCAATGTCTTAACCAATCTGATTGTAGGGTCCCTATCCTGGGCTTCCTGCCAACCGTGATGAGGCAAGGGATCACAGGTCATTTCTTGTTGATGGGCAGGCTGCTCCATGGGCATGGGCTGATGAAAGGCAGGCAGTTCAATCTCCTCCAGGTCATCTTCGTCCCTCTCGTCATCAAACAGATGGGGTATCCTGGACAGTGCGTCAGCATTAGTGTTCTTGCGGCCAGCCCTGTATTTTATGATAAAATCATAATTTGCTAACCTTGCGACCCATCACTGTTCCAAGTCCCCCAGCTTTGCCGTATCCAGGTGAGTCAACGGATTATTGTCCGTGTACACAGTAAACTTTGCAGCAGCAAGGTAGTGCTTAAATCTTTCCGTCACAGACCATTCAAGTGTCAGGAACTTCAGTTTGAAAGAACTATAATTCTCCGGGTTCCTTTCCGTGGGCCTTAGCTTCTGGCTGGCGTAGGCTATCACCTTCTCCTTGCCCTTCTGCACCTGCGACAGGACATCTCCAAGTCCCACGTTACTAGCATCTGTGTACAGTACGAACGGGAGACCGTAGTCAGGATAGGCCAGAATTTCATCTTGTCAGGACAGACTTCATCTGTTCAAAAGATTCTTCTTGTTCCTTGCCCTATTGGAACGGCGGGCCCGAGGACTTGCCGTGCCCGGTTTGACCCACCAAAAGATCCTGCAGGGAGGCCGCCATTTGCATGTACCCCTTGACAAACCTCCGATAGTACCCCATCAAGCCCAGGAACTGCCGCACCTCTCTGACAGTTTTGGGCCTTGGCCAGTTCTGGATAGCTGTAATTTTCTCTAGATCCGGTGCCACGCCTTCAGCACTGACCACATGCCCCAAGTACTGTACCTTCGGTTTCTGCAGATGGCACTTGGATGGCTTGAGTTTCATCCCGTACTTAGACAGTGCCTCAAATACCTCTGACAAGTGTTCCAGATGTGCCTCGTACGTCTTGGAGTATACAATGATGTCGTCCAGGTACAGCAAGACCGTCTCGAAATTGCAGTTGCCCAAGCAGCACTCCATGAGCCTCTGGAATGTTCCCGGTGCGTGGCACAGCCCGAATGGCATGCTATTAAATTCACACAGTCCCATCGGGGTAGCGAACGCGGTCTTCTCCCGGTCTTCCTCGGCAACAGCCACCTGCCAGTATCTGCTAGTGAGATCAAGGGTAGAACAATAAGTAGCAGATTTCAGGGCATCCAACGATTCCTCAATGCGGGGCAAGGGGTAAGCATCTTTGTGCGTGATCTTATTAATTTGCCGGTAGTCTACACACATTCTCATGGTACCATCCTTTTTCTTCACAAGTACCAGAGGGGCGGCCCAGGGACTGCAGCTTTCACGGATTACTCCAGCTTCCTTCATACTCCTGAGCATATCTTTGGCACATTGATGATGGGCAGGTGGTATGGGCTTATACCTCTCTTTGATAGGTGGGTGAGTGCCTGTGGGTATGTGATGTTGTACCCCTTTTATCCGCCCAAAATCCAGTGGATGTTTACTAAAGACCTGCTCATACTCCTGAACAACCCTATAGACCCCTTGTTTATGAGGTGCGGGTGTAGAGTCGGTGCCTTACATCATTTTTCTAACGGTTCCTGAGGGCTGTCACTACGGGACTGATTTGGGGAACCTGCTGTATGGATAGCATCTGCATTGACTACAAACAGCTTGGCAATAGTGGCGTATCTGGGTAGTGTGATCTCCTCTTCCCCACAATTCAACACTCGCACGGGCACTCTCCCCTTCCGGACATCGACTACCCCCCTGGCCGTAAACACGGTGGGCCAATGCTGTGAAGGCAGGGGCTCTACCACTGCCTGGTAATCCTGTCCACAGGAGCCTACAGCTGCCCTGCACCATATCATCATTTCACTTTGCGGGGGTACTATAAGAGGGGCCACATCCATTACCCGCACACTACTTATCTCACCTCCAGAGAGATTTACCTGTTGCCTCGGATGGCTCGATCTCACGTTGCAGGACTCTCTACCGCCTTGCTCCTGCAGTCTGACAGCTGTTGAAGCAAAAACAATACTTCTCCCATACAGTTTTCAATCACATTGGTGCCTAAAATGGTGGGTACCGAGACCCAATCCTCTTCTGTCCATGTCTCCACTTCCAATTCGGTAGCGCCGGTCAGCTGCCCCAGCACCACAGACGCCTGCTGCCGTCCGGTTAGGGCATACATATCGAGGACGTTACATATCTTCCTCTTGAATCCCTGCAGCACATCTGGTTGGCCATCATACTGTGGGAACCAGGCAGCGCCAGGCACGTAGGGCAAGGTTATCGGCATTATTGGCGCAACCGCCGCGGGTCCTGGTGCTGCCGCTCCTGCGGTCGGAGCGGCGTCCGCATTACCCTGTCTGGTGGAGGCATCGCCACCATGCTTCCAACGTCTGGCGTAGACATTCTCACGCACCCTCTCGGTTTTCACTCAGCACTCTTCTCGATGCTGTGGCCCTCTGGGAACTTACGGTTCTGGCCTCACACACAGGACGAAGGGCGGGACTTCTGCTTCGTGTGCTTTTGCGGGTAAGATGGCGTTTTGGCGCCAGAAGATGGCGAAAATGGCAGGAATTTTGACTCGCGGTTTCGGTCTTCAAGGCGCACGTCACCCAGGTAAGTGGGTCCTGCTTGTATTCTGCTCGTGACACCAGGAATTTGAGGTGTGCCGCCCCCATGTCAGCAGCCGGGCTGCTCGGATCCGAATCCGCGGTGGCTCGAGGGGCGTCTGGACCCAGGGGTCATGCGCCCACTCAAATAAAGGGGGTATTTACAGGGGATTGTATATTTAAAGTCTGTGACATTTGTGTGTGGTAAGGTGGAGTACCACCGCTACTGTTGGGTAGTACCCGGGGTGATGACGGGGGCAGCCAGATGTTGCGACCCTCCACGGGTAGGGGGTTGCCCCGGGACTCGGTGGTGGAGTTGGGAAGTGCCGTTGGGGGTGAAAAGGTTAATTGCATACTCACTCAGTCCATAAAGCTGACGGCGACAACTTAGTAAACCAATGTTCTGGACACTGCTGCCACGAAGGGGAGCTAGTTTGGGTCCCGTTCTCACTGTTGTTGCCTGATGATCTGTGACCTTTCCCTTGGCACTGAGTTCTCTTGCTGGTTGGCCCCTGTAGTGTAAAACTAGTTGGGTCCCGCTCCCCAGTGTGGCTAACTGTGGGAGCTTGCTCTCAGGGTTTACGCTTGGGATTTTCTGGACCGTTTTTGTGGAAAGTCCTATCCCCTTCATTGCGCTAGTACCCCGATTTTGGAGCGGGTGGAGAGCGGATCTTGAAGGCTCCGTTCTCGTCAGGTTGCCGGCTGTCCTCCTTGACAGTTCCGTGCCCCTTGTCACGATCCCCTGCGACCAGGGGTCCAGCTCCTACTAGGTCCAGACCACCGTCTGCCACCTAGTTACTTCCAAGGAGCCCAGCTCCTGACCTTCTCTCTCCTTTGCACTTCTACACTTCACTGACTTTCTCCTGACACTCCTGACCTCCCCTTACCAACCCCCCCAAGTGGGCGACCCTATTACACTCAGGCCGTCCACTGGTGTGTCTGGTGGGTGTGGTGCAGAGTGTTCCTAGGATTTTGATTGGCTGGTATTGGCAACAACATAAGTTGGGGACCCGTAAACAAGGAGGAGGTGGATATTGCACAGAATGGCAGATTGCACAATACCCTGTGACGACCTGATAGGCCAGGGCATCACAGCAGCCCTCTCCCCTTCGATTGGGTTGTTTCGTCTTTCAACCGCTGGGGAAATGGAGGCTGTCGTAGCTCTGTAAAAACTTTAAAACAATCCAGTTTATATCTTGTTTTACCTAAAATGGATTGCATTCTTCTATGTGCAATGTATCTCCATGGTTAACATTTTGTTTATTGATGTCAAGTTAATTAAAAAAAAAGTATGGAATACAACGATAAATAAAATTCCTCGCTCATCGACAAGAAGAGGAATATAGAATCATGGAACACCTATCTTATAACCATGAACATTTAGGAAAAAGCTGTATATGGACAAATAAGAATACCTCAAAGGGAACCTGTCACCAGATTTTTGAGTTCTAAACCAAAACTAGCACCTTAAGATGCGCATGTGCTGCATTCTATAAAGGTGTAAGTTGTCCCCTGGCTCCCCCTGTAGACACAAATACCTTTACAAAATCTCCTGCCATGTATGCTAATCCTTGGGTTCGAACGGTTTGGTGTCCTATTTTGCAGCTCCTGCCCCTACATTTGGCGCTGATTGCTGTCCTCCTTTGATCATTTAAGTGGATGACGCCTCAGACGCAATCCAAGTAGCTGGGCAAAATCTCGCTCCTGCACAGAGACAATGCCGACTCGCGAAGATGTACTACACTCTGCCCTATTGCGGGCAGAGCCGAAGACATCAGTGCGCCTGCTCGAACAAGCAAGTTCTTTCGCTTCCAGTAATGGGTAGCAGGAAAACTGTGGCCAGTTTGTGTGCATTTATGTTTTGGCTCTGCCCACAGTAGGGTAGAGCGAAGTGCACCTTCACAACTTAGATATGTCATTGCGCAGGCGTGAGATTTTGCCCTGCTACGTGGATGTGCCGGAGGCGTCATCCACATCAATCATTAAAGGAGGATGGAGATCAGCGCCAAAAGGAGGGATAGGAGCCGCAAAATAGGACCCAATAATTAGCATACATGGTGGGAGATTTTATAAAAGGTATTTGAGGGGTCTACAGGTTGAGTCAGGGGACAGCATGCACCTTTATAGAATGCAGGACAGGCGATGCTTAAGGTGCTAGTTTTGGTTTAGAACTAAGAAGTAAGCAAGAAATAAGACTAAGATAGCATCTCTAGCTACAAATCAGATTAAGACAGAAGGGGATAAAAGGGAAAGAGATAAAAGGTAAAAAAAACTAGTGAAAAAGAGGAGTAAGGAAGAGATAAAGGAAATGGAGACAAGAGGATGGGGGATGAGAGGGGGGAAGAGATTGAGAAATATGTCACACACACACACACACACACACACCCCTCCCCAGGGGAAGTAATGAAGAAAAAAAATTGAAGGGATGTGGGGAGGGGCACAACAAGCCCACATCCCTCATACGGTATTGAACAACAATCAAAATTTGGCTCATGCGCACTATTTCAGTTTGAAGCCAGGACGCGTACACCCGGCTTCATAGTGCGCATGACCCAAACTCCAGGGTCATGCGCACTGAGCTGAAATCCCGCGTCAGACGCGATGGTGGCGGAGAGGTGAGTAAGATCATCCTCTGACGTTGTACATTCATTAGCATGTTAGCACACCCACAGGGGCGTGCTAACATGCTAATGGAGCCGACTGGCAAGGGGAACAAACGCCCAGGGGACTACTGCCCTTGCTCATTAGCATACAATATAAGATCTTTAGAAGTACTTTTTCTAAAGATCCCTTTATCTATGCTAGTGTATACAGGGATGGTTAGGCAGTTATTACCAATATGTACCCAGAACTGCTCATGGTTCTGGGTGCATATTGCACCTGACAGGTTCCCTTTAAGAATGAGCTGGATTGAATGTATAAATAATAATAATGATGATAAAAAATTTGGAACTAGAAACTACATTAAAGAAGGAAGTGGGAGTTGCCTTTTATATTTTTTGACTTTGCTTCCTGTCCAAAGATAGGGCAGATCCCTCTCTCAGGTGACGGTACAGAATTATCGTTTTTCAACTTAAACCAGGATTTCATCCAAAGCCAAAGTTATTAGCATTTAAAGGCAAAGTTTAAAGGTTATGAGCACATCATGGTCATTACATTGAGTTGGGTCATGTATAAAAGTCAGTCAAGCGGAAATCTAAGCAGTGGATGAGATACGATTAAGGTCAGATATAAGCCATAGTCAGTTAAAACAGTATTACAAAGTCTAATATTGCTACTTATCTACTAATCAGTTGTAAATCATATTTTACTAGAAATCGCATAGATCATACTCTATATATTAATATAATTGATTAATACTTCCAAGGCAATGGTTTTTAAAAAATAATAAAATTGTTTTTATTCCTGGCAGATGGCAGTGCCAGGAGTTCAGAGGCATATAAAATATCATCAAATTTTAAAGTGGATGATCATGGTGTCACGCCAGATACATATGAAGACTATGCCATTATCCCAGATGTACCTTCAGTCCTTAACAGCAAAAATGTATCATCTGATGCTTTCCAAGTTGTTCTATCTTCTGATGCTTCACAAATTTTTAAGCAAAATACAAATAAAAGAAGAGATGATGAAGATGAATGTGCTCACACAGAGGAAAAGCCAATTTCATGTTCTGAATGTGGAATATGTTATGGTATTAATTCAAGACTTGTACAACATAATAGAAGTGACCAAGGGGAGAAGCCATTTTCATGTACTGAATGCAAAAAATGTTTTAAAAGGAAACATGATTTTCTTAAACATCGCAGAATTCACACAGGGGAGAAACCATTTTCATGTTCGGAATGTGGGAAACATTTTACAGAGAAATCAAATCTTGTTACACATCAAAGAACTCATACAGAGGAGAAGACATTTTCATGTCCAGAATGTGGAAAATATTTTAAAGTGAAATCATATCTTGTTAGACATCTGAGAATTCACACAGGGGAGAAACCATTTGCATGTTCAGAATGTGGGAAATGTTTTAAGCAGAAATCGGTTTTAGTTATACATCTGAGGACTCACACCGGGGAGAAACCATATTCATGTTCAGAATGTGGGAAATATTTTATAAAGAAATCTAATCTTGTTACGCATCAGAGAATTCACACAGGTGAGAAGCCGTTTTCATGTTCAGAATGTGGGAAATGTTTTAACCAGAAATCAAATCTTGTTGTACATGAGAGAAGTCACACAGGAAAGTAGCCATTGTGAATTTTTAACATCTTATTGACAAATTGTGGAATAAAAAAAGTGAAACTGTTACTGTCAAAATACCAATAAAGAAAAACTCCCAATAAACATGTTATCAAAAAGCAAATAGAATAAAAATAATACCTAAATATTTCACAGTTATATAAATAATCAGGGTGCCACAGGGTACTGCATTGGGTACACAGGGTGCAGGGCCTACCCCCCATGGTCCCATGGTTCCAGGCTCTTAAGAAACTGGTGTCACTACCAACAGCACCACAAATCCCAATCAACACCATACATCATGACCTGTAAGACACACCAGTGGGTTGGTCTAGCTGGAAAAGGGCCACCCACCTAGGGGTCAGGCAGACTGGTAGGAGGGAAGTCAGTTGAGGAGTAGAGTTGAGGATTAGAGTTGAGTAGGAGAGAAGTGACAGCCCTTAAGGAGAGAGGAGCTGGGGAGAGTGAGCTCCCGGGGAGCTAGACCGTGGTTGGGTTGCAGACGGTGGTACGGGACCAGAGGAGTCGGGGACCGGTGGCAATGACATTGGAAAGGGTGCGACAGACAGTCTAGGAGGACTGTCGGCACCAGCAAGCCCAAAAGAAACTGACCAGTACCGAGCACGACGGGGTACAGGACCCTAGGTCAGGAGCTGATTCAACGTCCTGGCACTTAACCTGCAGAGAAAGGAGACCTTCAGGGACCTTTCCACAGAGCTCAGATATTGGGGGCATCAGCACAACGCGGGGGACAGGGTTTTCCAGCCAAAAGCAGCCCACTAAAGTCCCAAGTGCCAGCTACCAAGAGCACTGCTACTCTTCACAAAGGTAGCGGGGCCCTAACAGCTTCAAGCCAAGGGGCCACAGAAAGACAACTAAATTGTGCACGGAGGTAGGCTCCGGACTATCAAGTGACACCGGTGGGAGCGGACACCTGGACGGACTCCCCCACAGTGACTGTGGCACACAGAGGACTTGGTTTAGTTGCAGCGTGTGTCTCTCTTTTGTAATCCTCATCCTGCACCACAACTACCCACAGTGAGTACACTGCTCTCCTGCACCCTGCCCTCCCGAATAAACACCAACACCCCTCAGCCTGGGGCCATCAATACCTGTGGAGGGACTAACATCAGGATGCTTAACTCCATCTGCCCCGGTACTCCTTACAGCAGCGGCGGTAGTCCCATTACCACAACCCACAGGTGGCGTCACAAACTTCTCCCCTCTAAATGCCCCCCTTTTTAAGGATCAAAGTGTCCGCCAATCCGGGTCCGGGCCCCCTTGATACACCACGATCCCGGATCCGAGCAGCCCGACCATCACCGGGGCGGTACATATATATACCATAACTACATTGCTTGATGAGAAAATGAAGTGAAGTGCTGTTATACTTAATCAGACTGATCGATGAGGTAGCCACTTGCTGCCTAACTTATCTTATCCAAAGTGATTGTCCACTCTTCTGTCAACATTTGACAACATTTTCCCATCACTCTATGTGACTGCAGGCTTCTGAATCCAGGAAGACTGTTTTTACTCCTATTTTTCATGAGCTAAGATCTATGACTTTTCTATGTACACTAAAGGCTTTTTTTCACTCAAATATTGTTCAGAAATTTGTCTAAATCTGGGATAGTGAGCACTTCTCCTTTACCGAAATAATCCATCCACCTCACGGGAGCTGCATATCAGGCATGCTGATTATACAGAATGATTATTGCACAGGTGTTCCTTAAGGCCACGTCTCACTAAGCAACATCGCTAGCAACATCGCTGCTGAGGCACAACTTTTGTGACGTAACCGATGTTGCTAGCGATGTTGTTGTGTGTGACATCCAGCAACAACCTGGCCCTTGCTGTGAGGTCGCTGGTTGTTGCTGAATGTCCTGGACCATTTTTTAGTTGTTGCTCTCCCGCTGTGAAGCACACATCGCTGTGTGTGACAGCGAGAGAGCAACAACTGAATGTGCAGTGAGCAGGGAGCCGGCTTCTGCGAACCAATGTAAATATCTGGTAACCAAGAAGCCCTTTCCTTGGTTACCCGATATTTACCTTCGTTACCAGCGTCTGCTGCTCTCACGCTGTCAGTGCCGGCTCCCTGCTCCCTGCACACATAGCCAGACTACACACCGGGTAATTAACCCGATGTGTACTCTGACTAGGAGTGCAGGGAGCCAGCGCTAAGCGGTGTGCGCTGGTAACCAAGGTAAATATCGGGTCGGTTACCCGATATTTACTTTAGTTACCAAGTGCAGCATCGCTTCCACGCGTCGCTGCTGGCTGGGGGCTGGTCACTGGTTGCTGGTGAGATCTGCCTGTTTGACAGCTCACCAGCAACCTGTGTAGCGAAGCTCCAGCGATCCCTGCCAGGTCAGGTTGCTGGTGGGATCGCTGGAGCGTCGCTTAGTGTGACGGTACCTTTAGGCTGTCCGCTATAAAAGGCTACAGTAAATTGTGCAGTTTGATCACACAGCAAAATGCCACAGATGTCACAAGTTTAGGGAGCGTGCAATTAGTGTGGTGACTGCAGGAATGTCCACCAGATCTAGTGCTCGTGAATTAAATGCTAATTTCTCCACCATAAGCAGTCTCCAAAGGCATTTCAGAGCACTTGGTGGTACATCCAACCTACTTCACAACCGCAGACCACGTGTAACCAGACCAGCCCAGGACTTCAACATCTAGCATCTTCACCTTTAAGACCGTCTGAGACTACTCACCCGGACAGTTGCTACAATAATCGTTTCGCATAAACAAAGAATTTCTGCACAAACTGTCACACCCCGTCTCAAGGAAGTTCATCTGCATTTTCATCGTCCTCATCCAGGACTCCACCTGACTGCAGTTCGTTGTTCTAACCAACTTGAGTGGGAAAATGCTCACATTCAATGGCGTCTGGCACTAGACAGATGGGATGTATCCACAGATTATTTTTTTTTTATCTGCTCACGTGACCCTGCTACTCACGTGGCCCTGCCACTCATAGTCTTCACTGCAGTGTCTTCAACAAAATGGCGCCAGAGATTGCGGGACGCGAATGCAAGAACTCCGGTGCCATTTTAAGGAAGACAGAGTTACTGTGGAAATGTGCAGGCACCACTAAATCAAAAGGCAGTGCATTTCTGCAACTTTGATTAAAGATATTTCATCAACCAAGCATCCCATCTTTCTACAACAGGTATGCCTGGATTCAGCATCTTACTGCCTATATGGCACTGCCTTTACCTCATATAGCAAAATCCTGGTGGTTGGTTCTGTTTAACCCCTTCAGCCCCCGGGCACTTTCCGTTTTTGCGTTTTTGTTTTTTGCTCCCCTTTTTCTGAGAGGCGTAACATTTTTATTTTTCTATCAATCTTGCCATATGAGGGCTTGTTTTTTGCGGGACGAGTTGTACTTTTAAATGAAACCATAAGTTTTACCATATAGTGTACTGGAAAACGGCAAAAAAATTCCAAGTGCGGAAAAATTGCAAAAAAAGTGTGATCGTACAATAGTTTTTGAGATATTTTATTCACTGTGTTCACTATATGGTAAAACTGAGGTATCTATGTGATGCCTCAGGTCGGTGCGAGTTTGTAGACACCAAACATGTATAGGTTTACTTGTATCTAAGGGGTTAAAAAAATTCACAAGTTTGTCGAATAAAAGTGGCGCACGTTTTGCGCCATTTTCTGAAACACGTAGCGTTCTTATTTTTAAGGATCTATGGCTCAGTGATGGCTTATTTTTTGCGTCTCGAGCTGACGTTTATAATGGTACCATTTTTGCGCAGATGCTACGTTTTGATCGCCTGTTATTGCATTTTGCGTAAAACTTGCGGTGACCAAAAAACGTAATTTTAGCGTTTGGAATTTTTTTTGCGACTACGCTGTTTACCAATCAGATTAATTGATTTTACATTTTGATAGATCGGGCATTTCTGAACGCGGCGATACCAAATATGTGTATATTTATTAACCCTTTAATTTTCAATGGGGGGAAAAGGGGGTGATTTGAACTTTTAGGTTTTTTTTTTTTTTTTTTATTTTTTAAAACTTTTTTTTTACTTTTTTTTTTATTTTACTAGTCCCCCTAGGGGGCTATAGCGATCAGCAATCCGATTGCTGATCGCTATCTGCTGATCACAGCTATACCGCTGTAATCAGCAGATTCAGTCACTTTGGTTTTCCCTCTGCTCTCGGCCGAGGGAAAATGAAAGTGAAACATCGTAGCAGCAGGCGTCATCACATGACCCTGTGCTACGATGGCAACCACCGATAGTCACGTGATAACACACGTGACTTCCGGTGGGGGCGGCGGTGAGTAACAAACATGGCCGCGCGCATTTAAATCTTGCTGCCAGACTTTGGCAGCAAGATTTAAGGGGTTAATGGCCGCGGGTGGAAGCGATTCCACCCGCGGCTAGCAGGCACACATGTCAGCTGTTGAAAACAGCTGATATGTGTGCCGATCCACGCCGCCTGCCCGCGGCAGGGGGCGGGGCTTAACGGGACACGATCCTGGACGGATAGATCCGTCCAAGGTCGTGAAGGGGTTAATATATAAAAAAAGTATATTACCAGACCTGGTCTTATCCCTTACCTCTTAAAGGGAACCTGTCACCAGTTTTTTCAATATGAAACCAAAAGTATCACCTTCTGCAGCTCCTGGGCTACATTCTATGAAGATGTACCTTGTGCCCTGATACCCCTTGCAGACCCCGAATATAACTTTATAAAACCTGACGGTTAGGTATGCTAAAGACCTGTGGGGCTCAGATGGGCATGCTCATTTTCTTCTCCGGTCTCTCCTTGTGGCCTTCTTCGCCATCCTCCTTTCATGATTGACGTGATGACGCCGCCGTCATCATGCACGCTGCTCGGCCAAATCTCGTGTTTGTGCAGTCATTTCCCTGGAATTTTTGTGCCGCTATACCGTTTACCGATCTGATAAATTGATTTTATATTTTGATAGATCGGGCATTTCTGAACACGACAATACCAAATGTGTTTATATTTTTTAATTTTTTTAATCCTTTAATTTTCAATGGGGCGAAAGGAGAGTGATTTGAACTTTTAGATTTTTTTATCTTTTTTTTTAATTTCTAAACCTTTTTTTTTTTTTTACTACTCCCCCTAGGGGACTATAAAGATCAGTAGTCTGATTGCTCATTCTTTTCTCCCGATCAGAGCAGCACCGCTCAGATCGGGAGAAATGCTCATCTCTTGTAACCTGCAGTACTCGGCTTCTTGTTACAGGACAGGAGTCATCACATGACCATGTGCTACCATGACAACCATTGCATCCACGTGATCACATCATGTGACTTACGGTCGAGGCCAGTGAGTACAGATCTACCGCGATCGCTATTAAAATGGCACTATTAGATTTTGACAGCGCCATTTAAGGGGTTAATAGGTACGGGTGTATAGTAATTCCACTCGTGCCTGCAAGGCATGCATGTCAGCTGTACAAATCAGCTAACATGTGCACGGATATCCCCCGGCTGCCCGTGGTAGCTGGTGGGGATAATGTCTGCAGGAACAAAATATTACTGCCCGCGGTCGTTAAGGGGTTAAAGAAACAGACACCACCAAAAGAGAGAAGACAGACCCTGCAATCATACTCCCCAGATCAGTACACTGTGGAACGGGAGGACCTGCAATGGAACATAAACACACACATATCCAGTGATACTGTACAATTCCAGTGAGATGGAACACTGTGGAACATGATCTGCGTTGGAACGCTTCGAGGACCTGTAGTGGAATTCACACACATCCAGTGATACTGTACTGCTCGTTTGAGATCTATTGTACACTTTTTTGAGTTGGCCGTCAAACCTGCGTCTCTGAGTGAGTCCACTACCACTTGTATCTAAGATAAGTGTGAATACCAGTCATTACTATAGATGATAATATCATTCAGATACGCGGATGCATACTTCTGATGAGGTGCTAATAATATGTCCATCAGCCTCTGAAATGTGGCTGAAGCCCCATGTAGGCCAAAAGGCAAGACGAAATAGTGATAGAGACCCTCTGGTGTGGCAAAATCAGTCTTTTCTTTTGCTGACTTTGTCAGCTGTACTTCCAAGTAACCCTTGGTCAGATCGAGCGTTGTAAAATACTGTGCTTGTACCAGTCTCTCAATTAACTCATCCACCCTGGGTATTGGATAAAGGTCAAATTCTGACACCTCATTCAACTTTCAGAAATCGTTACAAAATCGTAACAAACCGTCTGGCTTTGGGATTAATACAATAGGGCTAGTCCACTCTGTTTGGGATTTTTCAATAATGCTTAGTTGTAGCATTTTTTTTTCACCACCTTTGTGATGGCTTGCCTATGAGCCTCTTGCACATGGTATGGCTTCATTCATACCTTTACTTGAGGCTCGGTGACAATGTTATATCAGATTACGGACGTTCAGCCGGGCAGGTCTGAGAATATGTTCGCATTCCGCTGTACTAATTTACGAGACTCCCGTCTCTGCTGTTTTGTGAGAGAGTCACCTATCTTCACACAGGATTCTTCATCACCCTGGCCAGTGTCAGAGAGCCCAAAGGAGATACAACGGGGATTACATCAGTCACCACACACTCTCTATCTTTCCAGGCATTCAGGACATTCACATGGTATATCTGTTCTGTTTTCTTCTCTGGTAATTTACTTCCCCGATTTTCTCCTGGATCTCATAGGGCCTTTGTCATTTCGCTAAGAATTTACTTTCAGCCGTGGGTACCAACACTAATACATGATCCCCCTTTTAGAAGGACCTGACAGTAGCCTTTCTATTATACCTAGAGCTTTGAGCCGCCTGAACATCCAACAGATGTTCTTTAACAATCGGCATTACAGCTGTAATCTGGTCCTGCATGCCCATGATGTGCTCAACTATGCTTTTATGGGAGGTAGGTTCCTATTCCCATGATTCTTTAACAATGCCCAACAGACCCCGGGGATACCTACCATATAATAATTCAAATGGAGAGAAACCTGTGAAAGACTGTGGCACTTCTCGGATGGCGAACATTAAATATGGTAACAACATATCCCAGTCCTTTCCATCCTATGAAACCAGCCTTTTTAACATAGTTTTTATTGTTTTATTAAACCGCTCTATTAGTCCATCAGTCTGCAGATGGTACACTGAAGTGCATACAGTTAGGTCCAGAAATATTTGGACAGTGACACAATTTTCGCGAGTTGGGCTCTGCATGCCACCACATTGGATTTAAAATGAAACCTCTACAACAGAATTCAAGTGCAGATAGTAATGTTTAATTTGAAGGGTTGAACAAACATATCTGATAGAAATTGTAGGAATTGTACACATTTCTTTACAAACACTCCACATTTTAGGAGGTCAAAAGTAATTGGACAAATAAACCAAACCCAAACAAAATATTTTTATTTTCAATATTTTGTTGCGAATCCTTTGGAGGCAATCACTGCCTTAAGTCTGGAACCCATGGACATCACCAAACACTGGGTTTCCTCCTTAATGCTTTGCCAGGCCTTTACAGCCGCAGCCTTCAGGTCTTGCTTGTTTGTGGGTCTTTCCGTCTTAAGTCTGGATTTGAGCAAGTGAAATGCATGCTCAATTGGGTTAAGATCTGGTGATTGACTTGGCCATTGCAGAATGTTCCACTTTTTTGCACTCATGAACTCCTGGGTAGCTTTGGCTGTATGCTTGGGGTCATTGTCCATCTGTACTATGAAGCGCCGTCCGATCAACTTTGCGGCATTTGGATGAATCTGGGCTGAAAGTATATCCCGGTACACTTCAGAATTCATCCGGCTACTCTTGTCTGCTGTTATGTCATCAATAAACACAAGTGACCCAGTGCCATTGAAAGCCATGCATGCCCATGCCATCACGTTGCCTCCACCATGTTTTACAGAGGATGTGGTGTGCCTTGGATCATGTGCCGTTCCCTTTCTTCTCCAAACTTTTTTCTTCCCATCATTCTGGTACAGGTTGATCTTTGTCTCATCTGTCCATAGAATACTTTTTCAGAACTGAGCTGGCTTCATGAGGTGTTTTTCTGCAAATTTAACTCTGCCTGTCTATTTTTGGAATTGATGAATGGTTTGCATCTAGATGTGAACCCTTTGTATTTACTTTCATGGAGTCTTCTCTTTACAGTTGACTTAGAGACAGATACACCTACTTCACTGAGAGTGTTCTGGACTTCAGTTGATGTTGTGAACGGGTTCTTCTTCACCAAAGAAAGTATGCGGCGATCATCCACCACTGTTGTCATCCGTGGATGCCCAGGCCTTTTTGAGTTCCCAAGCTCACCAGTCAATTCCTTTTTTCTCAGAATGTACCCGACTGTTGATTTTGCTACTCCAAGCATGTCTGCTATCTCTCTGATGGATTTTTTCTTTTTTTTCAGCCTCAGGATGTTCTGCTTCACCTCAATTGAGAGTTCCTTAGACCGCATGTTGTCTGGTCACAGCAACAGCTTCCAAATGCAAAACCACACACCTGTAATCAACCCCAGACCTTTTAACTACTTCATTGATTACAGGTTAACGAGGGAGACGCCTTCAGAGTTAATTGCAGCCCTTAGAGTCCCTTGTCCAATTACTTTTGGTCCCTTGAAAAAGAGGAGGCTATGCATTACAGAGCTATGATTCCTAAACCCTTTCTCCGATTTGGATGTGAAAACTCTCATATTGCAGGTGGGAGTGTGCACTTTCAGCCCATATTATATATATAATTGTATTTCTGAACATGTTTTTGTATGCAGCTAAAATAACAAAACTTGTGTCACTGTCCAAATATTTCTGGACCTAACTGTAGTTGCTTAACCTGGAGAAGTTTCCACAGTTCCCTAGTGACCTTAGACATAAACGGGGTTCTCTGATCAGTAAGGATCTCCTTAGGGAATTCAACACAGCAGAACGTGGCAAACAAGTCCCGAGCAATAAGCTTTGCCGAGGTGTGTCAGAGGGGTATCGCCTCAGGGTAATGAGTAGTGTCGCGGGCGGAGGAGGGGACGCCGCGCTCTCCCACTGCTCGGGTCCGGCTGCCGCTGCTGCTGCGGCCTCTGCTGCTCGGTGGCTCGAGCGATGTGCCGGATCCCGGGGACTCGAGCGGCGCTCCTCGCCCGTGAGTGAAAAGGGGATTGGTTTTGGGGATTTGTTGTCCGTGACGCCACCCACGGTTGTGGTGATTGTGTGGACACCACCGCTGCTCTGTATGGGGATCCCGGGAGTGGTGACAGGGAGCAGCTTTGTTGTTATTTCTCCCCTCCGTGGGTAGGGGGTTGGTTGTCCCGGGGCCCGGTGATGGGGTAGGGATGGATGGCAGGCCAGGTGCGGGGCCTGGTGAGGTGCAGGGTCGCAGGGTAGCGCGGTGCCGCACGGCACGGTGGTACTCACTCAGCCTGAGACGTTGACACAGTTCTCGGTAAAACACACGGCTGGAAAGACGGTTCCCACGGACGGCTGCTGTTGCTTTTCCCCGGTAGTTGACGGTGACGGTCTCTGTCCCTGCACCTAGTGAAATGTTGGTAGCGATAGATTCCCACCGGTAACCCGCTCCCCGGCTTGGATATGGGCCGGAGGAGCCCCTCTGTGCCCGCAGGCGCTGGCCCTGAGAAACTGGTGCCTTGGCGGTGGCGGTGTCTCTCTCCTACGGTTGGACTGTTGCCTTCAATCGGGACTTAGTTGTTGGGAGACCCGGAGGTCCCCTTCACTGACGGATTTGGCAAATTCACGACGACTCCTAGCCTTGCCGGGATCCGAAAGGCCCCTGCCAATGGTGCTGGCTTCTCTTCGTATACCGGTCCGGTACCGCTGGGCCACCACCCGTCCACGGTCCTTTCGGCAACCTCCAATCAGCCTCTCCTGCAGACGGTCACCACCGTCTGCTAACCTTGCTGTCTCAGTCCGGGGCACACACCCGGACCAACTTCAGGCTTTCTCAACTGTCGCTTTCTCCTTCACTTCAACTCCTCTCTCTTGCTCCTCTACCACTTCCTCTCACTTCAAACTCTGACTTCAACTAACTGCCTGGTTTTCCCGCCTCCAGGACTGTGAACTCCTCGGTGGGTGGAGCCAACCACCTGGCCCACCCCCTGGTGTGGACATCAGCCCCTGGAGGAAGGCAACAAGGATTTTTGGTTTAGCTTCGGTGTACCTATCCGGGGTGTAGGGTGTGGTTGTGTCATGACCTGTGACCCCTGGCTTGCCCAGGGCGTCACAGTAGCATAATTCATTACCACCAGTATATGTTGGTGGCCCCATGCTGATTTCAAAATTGGTCCTACCAGATCCATGGCAGTCCGCTCAAAAGGAACCTCTATTATAGGCAACGGTACCAAAGGACTACAGAAATTTACCATGGGTGCGGTCAGCTGCCAATCTGGGCACGATTCACAGTACCTATTAACCTCAGCAACAATCCCAGGCCAATAAAAACGCTGCCGGATACACTCTAGCGTCTTTTTCTCAAACAGATGGCCACTCATTAAATGTTTATGAGCTAACTCAAGCGCCTTCTGGCGGTACAGCGGTGGCACTATCAGCTGCTCCACAACTTCATCCCGAATCTTATCAACCCAGTGGAGCAACTGCCACTTGAGCGCAATGTGGGGAAAAGTTGCATCTGCGCCAGGCTGCCTGTACCATCCTATTAATCACTACCACCCTTCCCCATGCCGGGACCAGGGTGGGACCCTGGAGCTGTGCTGACCCAAAATTATATGGTGAAACCTCCAGCTCCGGGATTGACTCAGACAGTTCAATATCACCTGCCAATACCTCTAGGGAAGACCTGTCGGGATTACACTCTGTCCCTATGTTGGCGACCCCTACCGCAGGTATCCTTGAATCGGGATCTTCGAGTTCAGGCCCCGGCCAAACCATTACCTTGGGATGGCTATGCCGCTTTTTTCACAGGAGTAAGTCTCTCCCAAATATAGCCCCATAGGGAACAGTTTTTATCATTCCCACCTCATGGAGAATTTCTCCGCACGGTGTAGAAAGGGTGACCATTTCTGTAGGGTTCTCTCTGAGATCACCATGAATGCAGAGAACCCCCACATTTCATCCCGTAGGGTACAGTCCTGAGATCAAAGATGCATGGACAAGAGTCACTAGACTAGGGATTCCGGACATCCTTAGACCGGAGTACCCTCTCAGCAGGGGCACGGGATAAAACAAGCCCAGCAGAGGGTAGGGTGCCTGTCACAGTCTCAGGAGTTGTTGTGGGCTGATGGGCTGCATGTAGAGTGACGTAGTGTCTCGGACCAAGTCCTGCGTAGTCGCATATCATTCCACCAAATTCACCAACTGGTCCAGGGTACCTGGATGCCCTTGCCCCACCCAATGTTGAATGGCGACCGGTAATGTTCGCACAAACTGATCCACCACCACCCACTCTGTCATCTGGGCTGGCTGGAGCCATTTTTTTACATGGTGCAGCAGGACAAAAGCCTTGGATGGCACAGGTTTGCTCTCCTCAAAAGTACACTGGTGTACCCGCTGAGCCCTATCTGGGAAAGAATCTCACATTTTAGCTTCCCATAGTCCAGGGCGCCATCAGGGCTGAGGTCAAAAAACGCTTTCTGCAGTTCTCCCACCAGGAACGGAACAACCACTTCAGACAACTGTGCATGAGGTAGACTCTCTTGCTCCGCTGTTCTTTCAAACATACTGAGAAAGGCCTCCAGGTCGTCTTCTGTACCCATTTTCCTCAGCGCCGCTCTGACTTTATCACAAGCTTCTGGACGAATGGGAAGTGTTACAGCCACCGCTGGTAGCACCTCTCACTGGGCCGCAATTTGCTGGATCAACAAATTGTTGGTCTGTTGCTGCTGAGCATAAGCTTGTTGCTGCTGTACATTAGCTTGGACCAGGTCCTCCATATGGACAGCTGGCTTAGCCTGCAGTTTTGCCGGCCTGATCACTGACATTTGGTTCAAGGGAATGCCTTAATGCTGCCCGCATTCTCCACCATATGTGAGGCAGTGGCTTTAGAGCCAGTCACGTGAGGCATTCATCCAGGTTTTTGCTCACACCATAGTCTTTTATTCACACGACAAACTGTTACAGACCTGTTCACCTAGAACGCAGCTGGTTCACGTAACATGCAGTCCACAATAAATGTCCAGATACTTCAGTGCTGGCCTGTGTTCACTCCACAAAGCCAGCATACATAGCATATGCTGCTCCAACAGTATGGAACCCAAAGTGAGACACACCCTTCTGTGCTCTGCAGGATTAAATGTACTCCCCAGACATGGGTTTATTGCAAAACCCGGACTGGAGGGAGAGTTCTATCCCACTACCAAACCTACAAAACTCTCCAAAAATAAAAAGCCCTGATTTAATTAAACAGAATACTTCGTCAAATATCTTGACCAAGTCCATACTCTTTTTTTTTTTTTTTGTGTGTTGCACTCACATCGGTGACTGTGACTACAACACACTCCAGCAGGTCTCACAGGGTCTCCAAGCACATTCTGGGGGAAATATAGCGACCTTCATATATGACACCTGTCACTGCCTCACAACACATACACTTCAAGGGGTACTCCAGGGTAAAAATATTCTATTGGCCATGTCTTCATGAACTATAAAGACAACATGAACAGTGCTGTTTCTATGCTGACAGTACCTGCAATTCAGTGTAATGCTGAAGCTGCACCTTGATGCTCCTGCTCCCTTCTGGGACGTTACATCATAGATAAGGAGGGGCATGGGCTGCTCACTGCTGCTAGTAAGAGCCAGCCCCCTGATAATATCTGCTATTCTGCAGATCAGTTAGCATGGTGGAGACATGACCATGTCCCCTAATTTCAGACTGCATGAACTGAGATATTATTAGGGGACTGGCTGTCATTAAGCAAATAAACTGACTGCTGCTTGGCAGGGACTGGCCACGTCCCCTGATCTTGGACTGCCAAGGAAATTATATCAGAGAGCTGGCTTTTACGAACAGCCAGAAGCAGGTTATACCCCCTGATCTGTGATGTGCAGTCCCAGAATGGAGGGGGGGAACAGATTTCTGCCTGGAAGTAACTGGCCATGCCTCCTGATCTCAGACTGGAGAGAATTAGATGTTAATAGGGGGTTGGCTCTAACTAGCAGCCCGGAGCAGGCCATGCCCCCTGTTCTGTGATATAACGTCCCAGACAGGAGGGGAGCACCAAGGAGCAGGTCTATCATCACAATGAATTAGAACTACTGTCAGCATTGCAACCAGCACTTTACATAATATCTTTATATGGTAAATTTGGTGAAAAAGAGCTTGCTGAACATTTGAATGGTGGGGATCACTGTGGTTATCTCGGCGTGCTCAGGTAAAGTCCACCAAAAAGATATAGGATTTAACGGAAAAAAAGTCAGGTATGTCCTGATAAATAAAGAGAACAAAAGAATATCCTTATATTAAAGGGAACCTGTCAGCAGATATTTCGCAATAAACCTAAAAGATTCCCCTTCTGCAGCTCCTGGGCTGAATTCTAGAAAGGTTCCTGTTGCTATTGTGCCCCCTTTGAGACCTAAATAAATACTTCATAAAGTCTTACCTTTTTGTATGCAAATGTTTTTTTATGGTCAAGGGGGCGGACTGTCTTGCGTCCGTTATTTGCCTCCTGCCGCTTTACTCCGTCCCCCATTGCTGATTTCCATATATGAGAACGCCGCCCAGTGCTCCCGAGGTCTCGCGCATGCCCAGTGGCACTGTCGCGGGACAGCACTGTGTAAAGTGTGACCGCTGGTGAGGTGATTGCGCAGGCGCGAGATTATGGGCGGCGCTGTGATTGTCATCAGCAGTGTCATACAAGTACCCGCCCATAATCTCGCACCTGTGGTAATAGGTGACATGGGTTCATATGGCCAGCGCTTGCGCATAACGGTGGAGGCAGAGGGAAAAGCGCGGGCACGAGATTATGGGCGGGTACTTATTGATCAACAACTATGTTCTCAATCAACCTAAAAGACTCAAATATCAAAGCTTAATATTTTTGGAAGTTGGAGTGTTTTTTTTTTTTAGATTTGGCTATCTTAGGAGGATATCTGTTTTTGCAGGTAACTATTACTGTGCAGCATTATTAGGCAACTTAATAAAAACCAAATATATATACATCTCACTTGTTTATTTTCACCAGGTAAACCAATAGAACTGCACAAAATTTAGAAATAAACATTTCTGACATTCAAAAACAAAACCCCCAAAAAATAGTGACCAATATAGCCACCTTTCTTTATGACACTCAACAGCCTACCATCCATAGATTCTGTCAGTTGCTTGATCTGTTTACGATCAATATTGCGTGCAGCAGCCACCACAGGCTCTGTTCCGAGAGGTGTACGGTTTTCCCTCCCTGTAGATCTCACATTTTATGAGGGACCACAGGTTCTCTATGGGGTTCAGATCAGGTGAACAAGGGGGCCATGTCATTATTTTCATCTTTTAGACCTTTACTGGCCAGCCACACTGTGGAGTAGTTGGATGCATGTGATGGAGCATTGTCCTGCATGAAAATCATGTTTTTCTTGAACGATACCAACTTCTTGTTGTACCACTGCTTGAAGAAGTTGTCTTCTAGAATCTGGCAGTAGGTCTGGAAGTTGAGTTTCACTCCATCCTCAACCCGAAAAGGTCCCACAAGTTCATCTTTGATGATACCAGCCCATACCAGTACCCCACCTCCACCTTGCTGGCATCTGAGATGGAGTGGAGCTCTCTGTCCTTTACTGATCCAGCCTCTGGCCCATCCATCTGGCCCATCAAGAGTCACTCTTATTTCATCAGTCCATAAAACCTTTGAAAAATCAGTCTTAAGATATTTCTTGGCCCAGTCTTGACGTTTTATCTTATGTTTCTTGTTCAAAGGTGTTCGTTTTTCAGCCTTCCTTACCTTGGCCATGTCCCTGAGTAATTTTGATACTCCAGTAACATTGCAGCTCTAAAATATGGCCAAACTGGTGGCAAATGGCATCTTGGCAGCTTCACGCTTGATTTTCCTCAATTCATGGGCAGTTATTTTGCGCCTTTTTTGCCCAACACGCTTCTTGTGACCCTGTTGGCTATTTGCCATGAAACGCTTGATTGTTCGGTGATCACGCTTCAAAAGTTTGGCAATTTTAAGACTGCTGCATCCCTCTGCAAGACATCTCACAATTTTGGACTTTTCAGAGCCTGGCTGTCATATCTCTCTTCTGACCTATTTTGCCAAAGGAAGTTGCCTAATAATTATGCACACCTTATATAGGGTATTGATGTTATTACACCACACCCCTCCTCATTACAGAGATGCACATCACCTGATTTACTTAATTGGTAGTTGGCTCTCAAGCCTATACAGCTTGGAGTAGGACAATATTTATAAAAAGTATTATGTGATCAAAATACTCATTTGCCTAATAATTCTGCGCACGGTGTAGTTTATGAAGGCACGGCCATTAGAATACTTTTTTATGTCCCCAGAGTATCCCTTGAAAGTGTATATGTCATATGTATATTTAATTCTAAGTACCTTCCACCATAACGTTTCCTGATTTCTTTTAAGAGTTTTTATCTTTCGTGAGTGAACTGTTCTACCTGCTTCTTGGTCACAGTTTTATTTTCATCAAGTAAACTTCGGTTTTCCAATTCTTTTTATTAACAAAATTATTACAAGCACTTGTCCTTGTATTAAACATGCCACCAATTCTAAATATATTTCTAAAGGTTGTTATGGTAAAAAATGTTATACCTTGTGTTGTTTTATTATTTAAGCAATTTATATATCTAAATTTATAAATAAATAATATAAATATATAAATAATTTAGATATATTTGTATTAGCTTTGTAAGTGTTATAAAAGCAATAACACTGGGTGTAGTCTCTTTAAAGAGGTCTTTGTCTAAAGTTTATTTGTTACAGAAGATCCAGAAAACTAGACACATCTAGTTTTAAGGAATTCAGCAGGATCCATAATTTACGATTTTGTTATTTCCAACTTTCATTCCATTTTTGGTCATGTACTCAGCCGTCCCCTTTTCTTTTGTGGCTTTAATAAACTGCTGTTTGGGTATCTGAGATTCAGACACAGCCTGGTACACGGACATTGGCTGTGTGTTCTTGTGTTTGTCTCCGAATCATCGCTATTAATTGGACCAACATTGGCAGATCTGGAGAGCCCTTTGAATCTCACCCTAAATTAGCTCTCCCAGGAAAGAGGTTTCCAAGACAAAGTGCTATTGGGGAATTGTGCTTTTTTGCCATTTTGCCACACTGTGAATTTTTTTTTTCCTACTTTCTAGTACATCACATGATAAAATGGAAGGTGTCACTCAAAAGCACAGCTCCTCCCAAAATGAAAAAAAAGGCCTTTATATGGCTTTGTCGACTGGAAAATAAAAGTTATGGCCCTTGCAATAAGGGGAGGAAAAAGCAGAAGCGTAAAAATGAAAAATCACCCTGTCGTTAAATTTGCATAAAAAAAAAATATACTAAACATATAGTTAAATGGTAGACTGGATAACTGAGGAAAGATATGCCTCTATTTTGGCATCCAAAAGGGCCAGCATAAAAAAACAACAACACTGGTACAAAAAGGACTTTTCTAACCACAGAGGATGGCATCCTAATGACAATGATATGGTGCCTCTGTTCAATGTCGATAGGCACTATTGCATGAGATACCCAATCACAGTACCCAAACAATACAAAATATGAGGACTGAATAAATAATTCACCATTACATGTAAATAAGCGTCCAGGTATAGCATTGAGGAGAGAGAGAGAGAGAGGAAAAAAAAAACGGATCCGGATCGTGCACCCCGAATCCCGGGTACTGGTCTGACTCGGATCGGGCGCTCAAACCGTGCGGATCCGGATTTTGACGATACGGGTCCGCTCAACACTATCCAGGTACTTTACACATTGTCCCACATATTCTCCCATAAGTGAGAGCCCAGACAGAGGAACCCAAAAAGAAAAGAGCAAACCAGATAATCTGCCACTAAGTTGTTCGTGAACATTAGCTATAAAATACATAAAATACTGGTGCTGTCTATTGTCCCAGTACATTTATTCTCAGAATTTCATTCATTAGGTGACAAAGGCTAACAGTGAGTGCCATGTCACTCCAGTGGCTGTGAAGTTAGGAGAAAAAAATGCAGCGCATGTTCCAGTAACTATGTGCAGGTATGAAACCGGCATCGGGGAACAGACATCACATCACTACTAATTCTCTCCAGACAACATGGTTCCATGTAAGATAATGAGCAATAAGGAAAGTAACAGGAAAAATTGGTAGATAAATCTGGTGAAACTGAGCTATTCATTGATACACACACGGCTCCGCTCCGTACACATTGTACACACCTGGCTCCGCTCATGTTGTACACACACAGCTTTGCCCTGCATACGTCGTACACACACGGCTCCGCTCCGCACACGTCGTACACACACGGCTCTGCTCCGCACACGTCGTACACACACGGCTCCGCTCCGCACACGTCGTACACACACGGCTCCGCTCACGTCGAACCCACTGGGATCGGCTTCGCACACACACAGCTCTGCTCTGCACACGTCGTACACACACGGCTCCGCACACGTCGTACACACACAGCTCCGCACCACACACGTCGTACACACACAGCTCCGCTCCGCACATGTCGTACACACACGGCTTTGCTCCGCACACATCGTACACCCACGGCTCCACTCCGCACACATCATACACACACGGCTCCGCTCCGTACACCTCGTACACACACGGCTCCACACCGCACACGTCGTACACACACGTCTCCGCTCCGCACATGTCGTACACACACGGCTCTGCTCCGCACACGTCGTACACACACGGCTCCGCTCCGCACACGTCGTACACACACGGCTCCGCTCACGTCGAACCCACTGGGATCGGCTTCGCACACACACAGCTCTGCTCTGCACACGTCGTACACACACGGCTCCGCACACGTCGTACACACACAGCTCCGCACCACACACGTCGTACACACACAGCTCCGCTCCGCACATGTCGTACACACACGGCTTTGCTCCGCACACATCGTACACCCACGGCTCCACTCCGCACACATCGTACACACACGGCTCCGCTCCGCACACGTCGTACACACACGGCTCCACACCGCACACGTCGTACACACACGTCTCCGCTCCGCACATGTCGTACACACACGGCTTTGCTCCGCACACATCATACACACACGGCTCCACTCCGTACACATCGTACACACACGGCTCTGCTCCGCACACGTCGTACACACACGGCTCCGCACACGTCGTACCTACATGGCTCCTCTAAGCACATGTCGTACATACACGGCTTCTCTCCATTGAGAGCTTTGCTCTGTACATGATGTACACACACGGCTCTGCTACTTCCACATTGTAAATGTAAACCCCTCCTGGCCCCACACATAACCTTCACCTCACACAGCACCATGACAACCAGCACAGCAGAGTCCTGAATACACTGAGGAGATGATCATGTGACCCCCTGACTCCTCCCCTTCATGTGACATCATCACAGGTCCTGGAAGCACAGAGCAGCATTTTGAGCACGCCCCTATCACGCGACAGAAATGACGTCATACCTGGAAAGAGCCCGTACAGTCCAGCATCTACCTGCAGGAGGAGGTATGTGGAGATTCCCCATTACTGGGCGCAGGTTCTGGACATTAGAACTTATTTATTTTCTAACCTGTAAAGAAACAATAGCTATTAACCCTACAGTGAGTTATAGCACAAGTAAAAGCCATAGGACACTTAGTTATGTTGAGGCCTGCTGCACATGGTGAGGAGAGTTAGTGACTGTTTACGCCTTGTCGCAGTCGGATGGATTTTACATATCTTTGATAAAAAAAAATGTTAATTAAGTCCTGAATGTTATTTTCATTTATTATTATGCAGTTATTATAGGTTTTCATACATTTGATCAAATTGTCTCTCCAGGGAGGAAGGAGACTAAAGGGTGCTTTACACGCTGCGACATCGCTAGTGATTGCTAGCGATGTCGCGAGCGATAGCACCCGCCTCCGTCGTTCGTGCGACATGTGGTGATCGCTGCCGTAGCGAACAATATCACTACGGCAGCGTCACACGCACAGACCTGTTCACCCGCCTTCAAGGGGGAGGTGCGTTCGGCATCACAGAACAGCCATCCAATAGAAGAGGAGGGGAGGAGATTAGTGGCCGGAACATGCCGCCTACCTCCTTCCTTCCTCCTTTCCGGTGGACGCAGGTATGATGATGTTCGTCGTTCCTGCGGTGTCACACACAGCGATGTGTGGTGCTGCAGGAACGACGAACAACCTGCGGAATGAAACACCAACGACATTATGATTTGGAGCGACGTGTCAACGATCAACGATTTTTGATGTTTTTGCGATCATTGATCGGCGCTCCTTTTAGTCACACACAACGATATTGCTAACGGCGCCTGTTGTGAATGTTAGTTATGTTTTGGCTGCTGGGAAGCTCCCTCTGGTGGCCAGGAATGGTTTGGACTTGGACCAGGTGTGTTGTGCAGTGGGTGTTTCCTTTGCTAACTCTCTGCTTATTTAAATCCTGGTCTGATTGCAGGCTGTTGCCGGATGTCAGTTGTTGTTCTTTGTATCTCCAGCCTGCTTAATCCTGCTCTACACCACATCTTCCCCAGATAAGTGCTTGCTCATTATTTGTTGTCTGGTTCTTTTGTTTATCTGGGTTTGTCATTTGCTGTGGTTGGTTTCAGTTTATTTGCTTGCAGGGATTTTCCCCCTCAGTGGATTGTTGGGGAACTTCCTGCAGTTCTGTTTGGAGTAAAGCTCCTTTGGGTCCATGTGTTTGTGGCTTGTTGACTTTGTTATGATTCTTGTTTTCTGTTCATTAGTATGACAAGGGCACCTGGTATAGGACGGAGTACAGATCGTGCGATCTGAGGGCCTTTTTGTACTATCAGGAAGTTGGTATTTTGCAGGGGGTTTTCTCTGGTCACCATCAGTCCCTTTCCTGTCCTTTCCTATTTTAGTCAGTGGGTGCCTCACCTTTTGCTAATCCTGTCATCTACCTGTGTATTGTGTTTTTCCTATATCACCGCAGTCTTTGAATGTGGGGGGCTTGCTATTCTTGTCTATTTTCTGAGGCAGAGAGTTATTCATCTTTCCTACCTTTAGGATAGTTAGTTCTCTGGCTGGGTTCGCGGTGCACAGGATGTTAGTTCACCCCTCGGCTACTTTTAGTTGTGATGGTTAGTAAGGGGATGGCGGCCAGATTAGTTGCCAATGCTCTTGTCACCTTTTGCCAATGATTTGTGGTGGTCTTCCATGGTTCCGGATCATAACAAGCGCCGGATGTGCGTCACGAACACCGTGACCCTGACGATATATCGTTAGCGATATCGTTGTGTGTAAAGTACCCTTAACTCTAGTGCCACCTATTGGAAGCAGCAATCATAAGTCAAAAATGGCTCTTTAACAAGCCTTTTCATATGACTTAGGATTTATGCCAGATCAGAATCTCAGAACCCTGTGTCTCGGGGTGATTGCCCCTCGTCAGTGCAAATTATGAGATCTGATCTGACAGTATGAGAAGCTTTAGTGGGGTCTAAGGAGAAAACGTTTCTCCTTGCGTAGACCTGAGTCTGGCTGTCAGTGAGGGGTCTTATAGCTGCAATGCCCCTCTGGGAAATATTTAAATTGTCTCTTCAGGGAGGAAGCTTCTTGTACAGCCACATCAGATCGCATACTCTGCACTGACGAGGGGCAATCACCCCAAAACACCGTGTCTGTAAATTGGGATTCTGATCTGGCATAAATCCTTAGTCATATGAAAAGGCTTGTTAAAGGGTCACTTTTGACTTTTAGTATAGCTACTTCCAATATGTGGCAAAACTTAAAGAAATCTACTAACAATTGTACCTGAAAAACTATTCTCTAAAAAGAACACTTTCTCCCTATTAGGATATATATAGTGTTGTCTAAGTTTTTAAAAGACCCCTGATGAACCCCAAAAGTTTGGGGAGAAACACGTCGGGTTATTCTATTTGGGTTAGTCCATTAAGTGGGTCAACACTTCTAATGAAATCCTATATCCTTCCTTATAACTGGTAATAAGGACATAACTCTATCCTATATCCTAATCACCAATTTTCAACCTATCTGCACAGGTGCCTGTAATCTATCCCCACATTATTGGTTGAAGATAGGTGGGAAGAAATAGTTGCCGCGGAGTAGGACCACCAATCATCAGCGGTCCTATAGAGTGCCGACCCCCACAAGATAGGCAGGAATAAAGAAAAAATAGGGAAAGAATAGGAGTTTTAATTATAGGGATCACATTTTTGTCAATAATTTGGTGTGTTTTTGAATTTGTAAAATGTATGTCCGTAGACTTAGTAAACCTTTGACTTAGATACCTCTGTGAGCTACTAATAATAAGGATCTATGACAAAATAGAAACTTTGAACTTTCAATAGGTGGCACTAGAGTTTGTCTCCTTCCTCCCTTGAATATTTCTCAGAGGGGCATTGCAGCTATAAGACCCCCTCACTGGCAGCCAGACTGGTTTGAAAGGTCTCTGCAAGGAGAAAAGTTTTCCCCTTAAACTTCACTAAAGCTTCTCATACTGCCAGATCAGATCCCATACTTTGCACTGATGAGGGGCAATCACCCCGAAACACAGTGTTCAGGTTCTTGAAAACAATAGCTGCTTTCTCAAGGGCCATTGAAACCTCTCAATAGAGAGAAGGAAGACTAAGGCTAGGTTCACATTTCCGTTGTTTTAAATCCGTCAGGTCCGTCAGCAACGGATCAGTCGTTTTTTAGATGTCAACTGACGCAACGGGTGTGTTTTTCACAGGATTCCTTTCACAGGAATCCTGTGAAAAAACTGATCCGTCGCGTCCGTTACATCCGCTGTGCGTCCGTTTTTTGACGGATCAGTCATGATCCGTTTGTGTTTGGGACAGCCCAGTGGGTGTGCCAAACATGCAGGGCATGCTCAGTGGAGCATGACCGAATCCAGCACCATAGACAAACATTACAAGCTTGACGGATTGCGACGGATTCCTGCGCGGTGCGTTAGTTTTGACAGCCCGAAAAACGTTACATTCTGCGTTGTTTCCGCCCGACGGTCAGTCCAAAAGCGACTGACCGCGGCGCAGCGGATGCACTGCAAGGCAATCAGTCGCAATCCTCCACTAATACAAGTCTTTGGGACACAACAGAATTCGCTAAACGGATTGTGTTGTTTACCAGAGCCGTGGATTGTGACTGATACAATTTAACGGAAATGTGAACCTAGCCTAACATGCATGAGAACAAGAGCTGCTTCCTCAAGGGCCACTGAAACCTCTCAACAGAGAGATGGTAGGCTGGCAGACAAGCGAACAAGAGCTAATTCCTCAAGTGCCACTAATATATCTCACCAGACAGAAGCAGGACTTACAGACATGAGAAGAAGAGTTACTATCTCAAGGGCTACTGAAACATTGCAGCAGACCAAAGCAAGACTTACCAGTATGCGAATCGGAATTGCCTCCACCAGGACACAGGAAAAGGTTGCAAATTTAAAACACTGCCTTTTGCTACCATCCAGACATCCACTATCAGGATACTCCAATAGTTAACATAGGAAAAATGGATGTGGTCTGCTTGTACTGCAATGCCCTGAGGTGGAGAGATGAACCGGGCAATGCTGGGCACTACAGCTAGTATTCTTATAATAATAATTATTAATAAAACCCTCTCACTCCCCCGGAAGTGCTCTGTATATGGCTGTATGTGGGCGGAGAGCCGACCTGCCAAATCAGTGACTTCCAATGAGGTTCAGGTCCAGAACACAGCTATATCTAAACTCCAGCTGAGCCAGCAGTACCCAAACTTCCACGGGTCTGCTCATTTCTAGAGATGAGCAGTTCCATGGAGGTTCGATCCGCCGGCAGCCAAGGAGCCGATCCTCCACTGGTTTGAGCTTGACCCAAACCCCAGAGCAAGTAACTGATTGTCAATGTGAGTTTCCGCCCACAAACAGCCAGCCATAAGCAGGCCACTTCCGGGAGAGGGTGGGCAGGCTTTTTCAAACAATTTTTTGCGTTGCACACTACATGTAATCGTGCTGATTTTATCCACATTGCGAGCCGTTCAGACACTGCAAGCGGTTCACACAGGGCTGAGCACCAAGCGTACCTGAGCACAGCGTTGCTAGCGCAAGTGAAGTTCGCACTTAAAACATCTGAACCTTGATTTTTTTTTAAGTTGGTGTTCGGTTAGAAAATCGAACCTCAGGTTCACTCATCTCTACCAATCACCACCACTCATTCCTAAAAATAAATGTAATAAATAGTGATCAAAATTTCATATGTACCACAAATGGTATAAATAAAAACATCAGGACAGCACGGTGGCTCAATGGTTAGCACTGTTACGTTAGTGCTGAGTTTCTGGATTCAAATCCCACCAACGAGTTTGTATGTTGTCTCCTTTGTTGCTTCAAAAAACTCCAAAAATAAACCGATAGGAAATTTATATTTCGAAGCTCAATGGGGCCAGTAGAGCTGATGTCTGTAAAGTGCCAAGAGATATAATGTTGCTATATATGCGAGTAAAATAACTTCACATGCATGGTAAAATATAAATATTACCCATCTCTAAAAATGTCAACACAAACCAATTTTTTTTTTTCTTACAAAATTCAATTTTATTTTTTACCAGTTAGATAAAATATATGTGTATTTTGATATATCCATATTTGTACGGCCCTTGAGAATCAATAATAATAATCTTTATTTCTACAGTGCCAACATATTCCACAACGCTTTACAATGCAGATGTTCATATACAAACAAACATAAGTAACAGTTATATAAGATACAATATTTAAAGCAAGAATAAAAACAACCCTGCTCACAAGAGCTTACAATCTATAATGGCGTGAGGTGGGGCTTACACAAAGTTCAAGGGTTTATTTACAATGACGGTCCAGCAATCTCCAAAATATCGAGGGATAGATGAAGGCTGCATGAACCAGTCATAAACCAATCTTTGTAATGCTTTGGGTACAGTGGAGTTTGAAGGAGAATTAAAGTTCTGAGAAATAATAGAGGGGATTATATATGAATTGAGTTTGATTAGGGAGGGTAGTAGGCCATCCTAAAAAGATGTGTTTTTAAGGAGCGTCTGAAGCTGTGCAAGTTGTGGATTGTCCTACTTTATTGGGGTAGAGCATTCCAGAGAATTGGTGCAGTTTGGGAGAAGTCTTGGAGCCAGGAGTGGGAGGTTCGGATTAGAATGGATGTTATTCGAAAGTCGTTTGCGGAGTGTAGAGAAAGGGTAAGGTGATAGACAGAGTTGAGGGTGGAGAGGTAGTGGGGGGCTGAGTTGTGAAGAGCTTTGTGGGTGAGAACAAGAAATTTAAATTGGATATTATAATGTATTGGCAGCCAGTGCAATGACTGGCACAAAGCGGAAGCGTCCAGCTAACAATTGGCCAAATAAGTGACTCTGGCTGCAGCATTAAGGATGGACTAGAGAGGTGAATGCTTAGTGAGGGGAAGGCCAATTAATAGGGAATTACTGTAACCAAGGTGGGAATAGATCAGGGCCACTGTGAGGGTTTTTTGTTGTTTCTATGGTAAGAAAGGGGCGAATTCTAGACATATTCTTCAGGTGCAGGAGGTAAAGGAAAGATCAATGTCAAGCATAACACCCAGACAGCGAGCCTATAGCCTAGGCGTTATTGCACACAGAGAGGGAAATGTCAGGTGTTGGGAGGTTAGTAGACGGAGGGAGTTGAAGAAGTTCAGTTTTGGAAAGGTGGAGTTTCAGACAGAGAGCAGACATGATGTTTGAAACTGCAGTCAGACAGTCACTGGTGTTCTGTAGTACAGCAGGGGTGAGGTCAGGAAATGAAGTGTGTAGTTGTGTGTCATCAGCATAAAGATGGTACTGGAAGCCAAATTTGCTGATTGTCCAATTGGGGTAGTGAAGAGAGAGGAGAGAGCCAAGGGCTGAACCTTGAACAGTGAGAGGCAAATAAGATGATGTGGAGCCAGCAAATGACACACTGAAAGAGCGGTCAGAAATTTAGTAAGAGAACCGGGAGAGAGCAGTGTCCTTTATGCCAATTAAATCGAGCATAGCAAGTGGAGATGGTGCTTAACAGTGTCGAAAGCTGTAGAGAGGTCAAGAAGAGTAAGCAGAGAGTAGTCACCATTACGTTTTGCAGTCAGGAGGTCATTGGTCACTTTGACCAGGGCAGATTCTGTAGAATGTAGGAGTGGAAGCCAGACTGTAATGGATCTAGAAGAGAGTGAGTGGAGAGGTAACGTGTGAGGCGGGAGTAGACCAGGCACTCCAAGAGTTTAGAGATGAAAGGGAGATTAGAAACCGGTCTGTAGTTATTTGTGCAGGATGGATCAAGAGAAGGGTTTTTTTTTATTAATGGAGTGTTTGAAGGAAGAGGGAAAGATACCAGAAGAGAGGGATTGAAGATTTTAGTTAGCTGAGTAGTGACGGCCGACCGGAGGGAGAGACTGGAGTAGGTGCGAGGGAAAGAGGTCAGTAGTGTAAATGGTAGCACAAGAAAGAGAGGAACCTAGAGACTTCTTCTGTGACTGGGTCAATCAATCGATCAAGGATGGGATTTTACATAATGATGTTACATCGTAATCTTCTTTCCATTCAGATCACTACAATATAGGATCCTCTGAGTGCAGATCTTCTATATAAGAGAATTTTCCTGATTGACCCGTCAAATATGGATAGAGACAGGGATAAGATGGCGGAGAGGATATTACACCTCACCCTAGAGATCCTCTTCCGGCTTACTGGAGAGGTGAGAGATTCTGATGATGTCACATTTCATCATTCTTATCTATGGGAATAACAGATGGACAGAACTGGAGAGGTGAGGACTCTGGAAATGTCTGTAGTGAGATTTATTAATGTGTCTCTCCATATCCAGGATTACACAGTAGTGAAGAAGACCTCTAGTGAGCGCTGTCAGGACCCTGTGTCTGAGGGATGGGGAAGACCCTTGAGCCGAATCACAGGGCCTCCACCTCACCCCCTGATAAATCAGGACATCAATGACCAGAAGATCCTAGAACTCACCTACAAGATGATTGAGCTGCTGACTGGAGAGGTGACACTGCTGGGAATGCTGGGACATTATACAGTAATGCTATGAAGGGAACGGGGATGATGGTATCATTGTATGTGTCAGGTTCCTATAAGGTGTCAGGATGTCACCATCTTTTTCTCCATGGAGGAGTGGGAGTATTTAGAAGGACACAAAGATCTGTACAGGGACATCATGATGGAGGTTCCCCAGCCCCTCACATCACCAGGTAACCGACAGGACTAAATACACACGGCCTATAACTATCTGTATATAAAGAATTAATTCAGGTCCTGTCTATGTTTCTTCCAGTTCTATCCAGTGAGAGGGCAACACCAGAGAGATGTCCCCGTCCTCTTTTTCCACAGGACTCTAAACAAGAAAATCCCGGTGTTCCTCAGGATGATCAGGTAGATGGAGAGAAGGTGTCATGAAATCTCCGTATGACGTGTAGACGGCTGTGAAGTTCTTGTGCTCAGTCCTGTTTTATCCACCAGCATTATACACTGAATGGCAAATTCATTATAGACATCGACCTTTCCTAAAAGGAAATTTGACTATTGCCCTCGAAGTGCAGTAGAAAATTAATTGCTCAGTCTTCTGTGGCTCACTTGCAGTGTGTATCTACGTTAAAATGGAAAATCAAACAATTTTCATTGAATTTTAACATTTTGTACATTCAATAGTGTTAGATTATATTGAGATGGTTGGGGTTGAGGATAAAAAAGTTGTAAAAGCGGATTCCTTTGAATAAAAGGAAGGGCTCCGTCAGGCATCCTAGTTGATCGGTCCAATTTCGTATCTCAATGCATGAACTGGCTGCGCATCTCGAGACTTGGTTGTGACAACTTCATATATTTTTGAGGCTGTCACGCTCGAATCGGGAGATGCATGGTTGGTCTGTGTATTGCAATTCAAGATCGGACCAATGATCACAAACGTCTGAAAGAGCCCTAACTTATCAGAGTAAGGAGTAAGGCTATGTGTCCACGGTAGAATGTACCTGCGGATTTTTCTGCCTGAAAATCCGCGACTTTCGCGGCAAATCCGCACCGGCGGATTTGCCGCGGGTTTACCGCGGATTTTGATGCGGATTTTTTTTTTTTTTTTTTCCCCATTTAAAAAAAAAAATCAGCACCAAATCTGCACCAAACAATTGACATGCTGCAGATTTTTCCGGATCAAAATCCGCGGCAAATCCGCAGCGGAAAAATCCGCAGCATGGACACAGCATTTCCAAAATGCCATTGAAATGGCTTGGAAGTGCCGCTGCTGCAGATTTTTGGGAAATCCGCGGCAAATCCGCGGCAAAATCCGCGGTAAATCCGCAGCGTGGGCACATAGCCTTAGAGAAACTTATCAACAAGAAACTGATCAACAATAGTTTTAAGAACAGGTGGTGCTAGCGAACATTTCTTTATCAAACATTCTTACCTAGGCTTAGTGGGCAATCAGTTTTATCTCTTCATGGCAGAAGTACAGATGCGGAATGATAATGCTCGATGCCACAAGGGCCATATAATCAATTCTAGGAACATGACAGTGATGTTTTTCTCGTCTCTCCGGCCTTCTCAGTCTCCAAATCCATAGTAGAATGGGCTGTTTAGAGCCTGTTAGTCCCTCCATTGCATTTGTGACGGTCTTGTTCTCAAGAGACAATATTCATGCATAACATTTACTGGAACTGATGACAAAATAGATTTCCGGAGTTGTGAAAGCAGAAGTAAATCCAACATGCTACTAAATGGTTGTCTCTAAAGTGGCCATTCAGTGTATGGTTTATACTTGGTGGAGATGACAGGATAAAGCTGATCATAGACATTAGATGTTGTCTGGATCTTCTCACAACTTTTTGGTTATGGAGACCGTTGGTTACAATTAGGAGCCGACAGGTTGGATTATACAGGAGACCTGCAGCTCTGTGATAACAGCAGCTGTCATTTGTTGTTTTTGTGTTAATTTATGATCATTTCTATTCTTAGAAATTATTTCTTACGACTTCTCCATTTGTCTGTGACTTTTCCAATATTTCTTTTAGGCTGAAGATCTGACCCATATTAATACTACAGAGACATATGCGATGGATGATGAGTGGATCAAAGTGGAGATTCCAACAGATGATTGCACAGGTAAGTAATGACCACTAAATGCAGAGAAGTCACCGATTCTTCTCGGTCACGTTTTGGTGCAATTATGTGTATAAAAGAAGCAAAAAAATAGATGTTGGCAGTCGCTATCCATAAAAATGTAGAAATGTATTAGTCTTTAAAACATTCTAAGATAGAAGCACGGAGCACACAGACAACAGCCATTTTTTTTACAACTACAATTCAACTTTCTTTTTTTCGACATTTTAACACAATTTAAATTGTATTTATTCTTCTATAGTTTATTGTTTGGTGTCATTCAAAACTAGAATTCATCCCTCAAAAATAGCAAAGCTCTCATATCTATGCCAATTGAAAAATGAAGAAGTTATAGCATTTGCAAGAATTGACGAAAATAAGAGAAAATTGTTGTAAAGGGGTTAAACAAATATGTATAAAATGCAACTTATTTTGTATCCACTTATGCTGAATTATAAAAACACTTTCCACATAGTAGATGAGGATAGTAAAAAATGGTGGGCATATATGGTGGCTGTCACAGTTTTAGGAAACAAAATTACCAGTAAGTATAGTTACCGATTTCTCACATTTCCCCGCACATGGCTTCTTTATTTCCTGTTTTTCAATAAATTATATGGTAAAGTGAATGGTATCATTTTAAACAACTCCTACCACAAAAAAAATGCGTCAATCCTACACAATATATATCTAGGTCAAGAACCATGACTAAATGGTCAAGTTCCCCCCACATCCCTGTTACCATGAAAATGAGCCCTAGCCTGATTTTTCAGAATTTTGGAGCTATGCTTGAAATATAAGCCCTGCTCCAAAAATAAGTCCTAGTTACAGTTCAGTAAAAGTATGAAGGCAGCTACCGGTATATATGTAAATAGAATACAGCAGACCCTTCATCGAGGAAAGCAGACACACAAATTATATAGTTTCATATTTTATGCATGGCTATATATTTTTATTATTTCTATCAAATATCACAGAAGGTTAAAGGCAAGAGGCGTACTTCTCTTGGTTTTAACCCCCTTCAACCCCAGCCTGTTTTTACCTTCATGACCAGGCCAATTATTTTCAATTCTCACCGGTGTCACTGTATGAGGTTTTAAGTCTGGAACGCTTCAACGGATCCTAGTGATTCTGAGATTTTTTTCATGACATATCGTACTTCATGATAGTGGTAAATTTAGGACGATATTGTTTGTATTTCTTTGTAAAAAAAAATTCTATGTGAAGTTTGGTGAAAATTTCGCAATTTTCAAACTTTGAAATTTTATGCCATTAAACCTGAAGTTATATCACATATCACATAAAATAGTTAATAAATAACATTTCCAAAATGTCTACTTTACATCAGCACTATTTTTGAAAAATCTTTTTTTTTTGGGTTAGGAAGTTAGAAGGGTTCATAGTTTATCAGCAGTTTCTCATTTTTCCAACAAAACCGGTTTTTTTTAGGAACCAGATCACATTTGAAGTGACTTTGAGAGGCCTAGGTGACAGAAAATACCCAAACGTGACACCATTCTAAAAGCCCTATTCAAAGTGCTCTAAACCACATCCAAGAAGTTTCTTAACTTTTTTAGTGCTTCACAGTAACTAAAGCAATATGGAAGAAAAAAAATGAAAATTTTACTTTTCCCCCAAAAATTGGTACTTTAGCCCTAAATTTTACATTTTCCAAAGGCTAACAAGAGAAAACGCACCATACAATTTGTTGTACATTTTTTCCTTAGTACACAGACAACCTATGTGTGTTGGAAATCTACTGTTTGAGAGCACGGCAGGACTCTGAAGGGAAGCGCAGAATTGTCTAGAATAGATAGTGGATGCCATGTCACATTTGGAGAGCCCCTAATGTGCCTAAACAATGGAAAACCACAACAAGTGACCCCATTTTGGAAACTAGACCCCTCAAGAAATTTATCTAGATGTTTGGTGAGCACCTTGAACCCCCAGGTGCTTTACATAATTTTATAACGTTGAGCTGTGAAAATGAAGAAAATGAAAAGGTTTTTTTACCACACATTTATTGCTTTAACCGCAAATTTTTCATTTTTACTAGGGTAATAGGAGATAATGGACCATGCAATTTCTGCTGAGTTCACCAAAACCCCCCATATGTGGTTTTTTTAAGGCACAGTACAAAAAGGGAAGGAGCATCATATGTGAATTCTGATTTAGTTGGAATGTTTGGGAGTGTCATGTCACATTGGCAGAACCTCTCAGGTGCCAGAACAGCAGAAACCCCCCACAAGTGACCTCATTTTACAAACTGCACCCCTCATTGAATTCATCTAGGCGTGTAGTGAGCATATTGACACCACAGGTGTGTCACAAAAGTTTACACTAGTGGGCGGTGAAGAAAAAGTAATTACATTTTTACCACTAAAATGTTTTAAATCCAGATTTCAAATTTTCACAAGAGGAATAGGTAAAAAAAGGCCCCATAATGTGTTACACAATTTTTCCTGAGTGTGGCAATACCCCACATGTGACTGTATAGTACTATTTGGCCGCATCACAGGGCTTGGCAGGGAAGGATCGCAATTTGACTTTTGTAACACAGATTTTCTAAAATAGTTTGCGGACTCCATTTGCAGAGCCCCTAAGTGTCAGAACAGCAGAAATTCCCCCAAGTGATCACATGTTGGAAATTACACCCCTAACTGTGGTTTAGGCACATTGTGATGCTCAGAAGGGAGGGGGACATTTGGATTTGGGAGCTCCAAATGTCATAGATTTCTTTTTGGGGGGTGGGAGCCATAGCGCTTTCCAGAGCCTTTGTGCTACCAGTGATGCCCTGAGAGGGGACTTGTTTTTTTTGTGGGTTGAGTTGAATGCTAATTGGTGGCAATTTGTTAACCGAACATTTTGGATCAGGTCATATTTATTCTGTGCTCTTTGCTGAACCCTTACATTAGGATTTCCATCTACAGCTCCTATATACATGATTCAGGTGAAACCCCCAATGGTTGCATTCACTATAATGAGGCAGCAGAGTTACTCTGGACTCCATTTGGCCTCTCTTCTGCGGGGTCCATCTTTTCAAAGGTGCACAAAACTGTTGATGACCACATTTTTTTGTATGCCTAAAAAGATCCACACCGCCGGACCACAGGTCAGACAAGAGTTCAAGTGACTTCTTATTCCTCATTACAGTGAATTTTGTCTGAATCATGTTTTCTTTGTCGCTCTATTGGGAGACCCAGACAATTGGGTGTATAGGCTATGCCTCCGGAGGCCGCACAAAGTATTACACTCAAAAGTGTTAAGCCCCTCCCCTTCTGCCTATACACCCCCCGTGCTCCCACGGGCTCCTCAGTTTTTTGCTTTGTGCGAAGGAGGCAGACATGCACGCACAGCTCCACTGATTGGTCAGCAGCAGCTGCTGACTATGTCGGATGGAAGAAAAGTGGGCCCATATAGGGCCCCCAGCATGCTCCCTTCTCACCCCACTCTTGTCGGCGGTGTTGTTAAGGTTGAGGTATCCATTGCGGGTACGGAGGCTGGAGCCCACATGCTGTTTTCCTTCCCCATCCCCCTCAGGGCTCTGGGTGAAGTGGGATCCTATCGGTCTCCAGGCACAGGAGACCGTGCTTCATCCACAACTCCTGTGGAGCCTGCTGGATAGGAGCCGGGTATCGTTCAGGGACATGGCCCTGCTACTTGGAGGTACTCTGTGTCCCCGTGGGGACCGCGCACAGCAACACTCCAGCTTTGCTGGGTGTGCTAGTGCATCGGGGACCGCGGCGCTGACCGGGTTAATATGTGCCATTACACACTCAGCGTTGCTGAGTGTGTTTATGTATAGGGACTGCCGCACTGACCGCCGCTGCCATGCAAACACTGTGGCGCGGCTGGGACTTGTAGTGCGCCGGGGACTTCCACGCCGGCCGCGCTTTTACGGCGGCCGCGTTTATTACTAGAGTCCCCGGCTTTTTGCGGCCTAGTTTCCTTTCCTCCCGCCCACAGCCCTGACAGGCAGGGGAAGGGCGGGACGCTGCACAGAACGAGCAGCACTGAGGGCTGGAGCATGCTTTGCATACTCCACTCCCCTCACTGTGCACAGTGCAAGCACCAGTTCCCGCTCTTTCTGGGTCACGCCCACGGCTCTCTCCTCTCCTCAGGACGCATTCCTGTCAGCTCCTCGGACGCTGCAGAGGGGGACAAAATCTGGGAGACCCAGGCAGGGACTCTGGTGACCGCACAACCGCTTTAAGCGGGTGGTAAGCAGCACCTGTGGTGCTAGCCCCATTGTGCAGTAGTGTAACATTATATGTTTATTTTACACCGTATAGTGCACAGTTGATTTCTGGCTATATACCCTGTTGTGTTGCTCAGGGAAGATAATAGCATGGCGCCCGCGAAAGGCAGGGGTGCCAAAACACAGGCTTATTATGTTGCCTGCGCCGCATGTACGACCCCGCTACCGGCAGGTTCTACTGACCCTCATTGTAGGCACTGTTCGGCCCCTGTGGCACTTACTCAGCCAGAGCCTCTGCTAGGGGGGGCCCAGGGGGAGCCACCTGCTAACACTGTTCAGGTGACAGGGACGGAGTTTGCAAAACTCTCTGAGACTATGGCTAAGATACTGGAAGCCTTGCAGTCCAGACCTCAGCACGGGGACTCTGTTGATTCTTTGTTCCCTGGCCCACCTCAGCTGGACCAACAATGTCCTCCCGGGGTATCTCATGGATCCCAAGCTGAGGGTTCTGACACAGACCCCAGCCCCAGACCGACTAAGCGAGCTCGCTTAAATTTTCCCTCGACATCATCATATTGTTCAGGGTCTCAGCGAGGGGAATCGCTGGTTGATGACGCGGAAGTAGCTGATCAGGATTCTGATCCTGAGGCCGCTCTCAATCTTGATGCTCCGGACGGGGACGCCATAGTGAACGACCTTATTGCGTCCATCAATCGTATGTTGGATATTTCTCCCTCAGCTCCTCCGGCGGAGGAGTCGGCTTCCCAGCAGGAGAAATTCCGTTTCAGGTTTCCCAAGCGTACACCGAGTATGTTTCTGGACCACTCTGATTTCAGAGAGGCAGTCCAGAATCACCATGCTTGTCCAGATAAGCGTTTTTCTAAGCGCCTTAAGGATGCACGTTATCCTTTTCCCCCTGACGTGGTCAAGGGTTGGACTCAGTGTCCCAAAGTGGATCCTCCAATCTCCAGACTGGCAGCTAGATCCATACTTGCAGTGGAAGATGGGGCTTCACTCAAAGATGCCACTGACAGACAGATGGAGCTCTGGTTGAAATCCATCTATGAAGCTATCGGCGCTTCTTTTGCCCCAGCATTCGCAGCCGTATGGGCGCTACAAGCTATCTCAGCAGGTCAAGCGCAAATTGACGCAGCCACACGCACGTCCGCGCCACAGGTGGCGTCCATAACCACTCAGACGTCGGCATTTGCGTCTTACGCTATTAATGCTATCCTGGACTCTGCGAGCCGTACGGCGGTTGCAGCCGCCAATTCGGTGGTACTCCGCAGGGCCTTGTGGCTACTGGAATGGAAGGCAGATTCTGTTTCCAAAAAGCGCTTAACCAGTTTGCCAATTTCTGGCGAACGATTGTTTGGCGAGCGTTTGGATGAAATCATCAAACAATCCAAGGGAAAGGATACATCCTTACCCCAGCCCAAACCGAACATACCCCAACAGAGGAAGGGGCAGTCGAGGTTTCGGTCCTTTCGGGGCGCGGGCAGGTCCCAATTCTCCCCGTCCAAAAGGCCTCAGAAAGATCAAAGGAACTTTGATGCATGGAGGTCTAAGTCACGTCCTAAACAGACCACCGGAGGTGCCGCTACCAAAGCGGCTTCCTCATGACTTTCGGCATCCTCACTCCGCATCCTCGGTCGGTGGCAGGCTCTCCCGCTTTTGCGACACCTGGCTGCCACGGGTAAAAGACCGTTGGGTGAGAGACATTCTGTCTCACGGTTACAAGATAGAGTTTACCTCTCGTCCCCCGACTCGATTCTTCAGGTCATCCCCGCCTCCCGAGCGAGCCGAGGCTCTTCTGCAGGCGCTGGGCATTCTGAAGGCAGAAGGAGTGGTGGTCCCTGTTCCTCTTCAGCAACAGGGCCACGGTTTTTACTCCAACTTGTTTGTGGTCCCAAAGAAGGACGGGTCTTTCCGACCTGTCCTGGACCTGAAACTTCTCAACAAACACGTAAAGACCAGGCGGTTCCGGATGGAATCCCTCCGTTCCGTCATCGCCTCAATGTCCCAGGGAGATTTCCTTGCATCGATCGATATCAAAGATGCTTATCTCCACGTACCAATTGCTCCAGAGCACCAGCGCTTCTTGCGCTTCGCCATAGGGAACGAACACCTGCAGTTCGTGGCACTGCCGTTCAGCCTGGCAACAGCCCCACGGGTTTTCACCAAGGTTATGGCTACTGTAGTAGCGGTCCTCCACTCTCAGGGTCACTCGGTGATCCCGTACTTGGACGATCTGTTGATCAAGGCACCCTCTCTAGAGGCATGCCAACACAGCCTCGACGCTACCCTGGAGACTCTCCAGAGTTTCGGGTGGATCATCAATTTTCCAAAGTCAAATCTGACACCGGCCCAATCGCTGACATACCTTGGCATGGAGTTTCATACCCTCTCAGCGATAGTGAAGCTTCCGCTGATCAAGCAGCGGTCACTACAGACAGGGGTACAATCTCTCCTTCAAGGTCGCTCACACACCTTGAGGCGCCTCATGCACTTCCTGGGGAAGATGGTGGCAGCAATGGAGGCAGTTCCTTTCGCGCAGTTTCACCTGCGTCCTCTTCAATGGGACATCCTACGCAAATGGGACAGGAAGCGACGTCCCTCGACAGGAACGTCTCCCTCTCGCAGGTGACCAAAGCTTCCCTTCGGTGGTGGCTTCTTCCCACTTCATTATCGAAAGGGAAATCCTTCCTACCCCCATCCTGGGAGGTGGTCACGACGGACGTGAGTCTGTCAGGGTGGGGAGCGGTTTTTCTCCACCACAGGGCTCAGGGTACGTGGACCCAGCAAGAGTCCTCGCTTCAGATCAATGTTCTGGAAATACGGGCAGTGTATCTTGCCCTGAAAGCGTTCCAGCAGTGGCTGGAAGGCAAGCAGATCAGAATTCAGTCAGACAATTCCACAGCGGTGGCATACATCAACCACCAAGGCGGCACACGCAGTCGGCAAGCCTTCCAGGAAGTCCGGCGGATTCTGCTGTGGGTGGAAGCCACGGCCTCCACCATATCCGCAGTTCACATTCCAGGCGTGGAAAACTGGGAAGCAGATTATCTCAGTCGCCAGGGCATGGACGCAGGGGAATGGTCCCTTCACCCGGACGTGTTTCAGGAGATCTGTTGCCGCTGGGGGGTGCCGGACGTCGACCTCATGGCGTCCCGGCACAACAACAAGGTACCGGCGTTCATGGCACGGTCTCAAGATCCCAGAGCTCTGGCGGCAGACGCCTTAGTTCAGGATTGGTCGCAGTTTCAGCTCCCTTATGTGTTTCCTCCGCTGGCACTGTTGCCCAGAGTGTTACGCAAGATCAGGGCCGACTGCCGCCGCGTCATCCTCGTCGCTCCAGACTGGCCGAGGCGGTCGTGGTACCCGGATCTGTGGCATCTCACGGTCGGCCAACCGTGGGCACTACCAGACCGACCAGACTTGCTATCTCAAGGGCCGTTTTTCCATCTGAATTCTGCGGCCCTCAACCTGACTGTGTGGCCATTGAGTCCTGGATCCTAGCGTCCTCAGGGTTATCTCAAGACGTCATTGCCACAATGAGACAAGCTAGGAAACCAACGTCCGCCAAGATGTACCACAGGACGTGGAAAATTTTCCTGTCATGGTGCTCTGCTCAGGGTATTTCTCCCTGGCCATTTGCCTTGCCCACTTTTCTGTCCTTCCTTCAATCTGGACTGGAAAAGGGTTTGTCGCTCGGCTCCCTTAAGGGACAAGTCTCAGCGCTCTGTGTTTTTCCAGAAGCGCCTAGCCAGACTTCCACAGGTACGCACGTTCCTGCAGGGGGTTTGTCACATCGTCCCTCCTTACAAGCGGCCGTTAGAACCCTGGGATCTGAACAGGGTGCTGATGGTTCTTCAGAAACCACCATTCGAGCCAATGAGGGATATTTCTCTCTCACGCCTTTCGCAGAAAGTGGTTTTTATAGTAGCAGTCACTTCACTTCGCAGAGTATCTGAGCTAGCTGCACTGTTATGCAAAGCTCTCTTCCTGGTGTTTCACCAGGACAAGGTGGTTCTGCGTCCGGTTCCGGAATTTCTCCCTAAGGTGGTATCCCCCTTTCATCTCAATCAGGATATCTCCTTACCTTCTTTTTATCCTCATCCAGTTCACCAATGTGAAAAGGATTTGCACTTGTTAGATCTGGTGAGAGCACTCAGACTCTACATTTCTCGTACGGCGCCCCTGCGCCGCTCGGATGCACTCTTTGTCCTTGTCGCTGGCCAGCGTAAAGGGTCACAAGCTTCCAAATCAACCCTGGCTCGGTGGATCAAGGAGCCAATTATCGAAGCTTACCGTTCGGCTGGGCTTCCGGTTCCCTCAGGGCTGAAGGCCCATTCTACCAGAGCCGTGGGCGCATCCTGGGCTTTGAGGCACCAGGCTACGGCTCAGCAGGTGTGTCAGGCGGCTACCTGGTCGAGCCTGCACACTTTCACGAAACACTATCAGGTGCATACCTATGCTTCGGCGGATGCCAGCCTAGGTAGACGAGTCCTTCAGGCGGCGGTTGTCCACCAGTAGGAAGAGGCCGTTTTACGGCTCTCTTACGAGGTATTATTTTACCCACCCAGGGACTGCTTTTGGACGTCCCAATTGTCTGGGTCTCCCAATAGAGCGACAAAGAAGAAGGGAATTTTGTTTACTTACCGTAAATTCCTTTTCTTCTAGCTCTAATTGGGAGACCCAGCACCCGCCCCTGTTTTTTTGTGTACACATGTTGTTCATGTTGAATGGTTTCAGTTCTCCGATATTCCTTCGGATTGAAGTTACTTTAAACCAGTTTATAATTCTTTTTCCTCCTTCTTGCTTTTGCACCAAAACTGAGGAGCCCGTGGGAGCACGGGGGGTGTATAGGCAGAAGGGGAGGGGCTTAACACTTTTGAGTGTAATACTTTGTGCGGCCTCCGGAGGCATAGCCTATACACCCAATTGTCTGGGTCTCCCAATTAGAGCTAGAAGAAAAGGAATTTACGGTAAGTAAACAAAATTCCCTTCTTTCAGAGATTTACACACAATCTTCTGTTTAAGTGCACTGCATAGAGCAAGATATACAGTCAGGGCCAGAAATATTTGGACAGTGACACAAGTTTTGTTATTTTAGCTGTTTACAAAAACATGTTCAGAAATACAATTATATATATAATATGGGCTGAAAGTGCACACTCCCAGCTGCAATATGAGAGTTTTCACATCCAAATCGGAGAAAGGGTTTAGGAATCATAGCTCTGTAATGCATAGCCTCCTCTTTTTCAAGGGACCAAAAGTAATTGGACAAGGGACTCTAAGGGCTGCAAATTAACTCTGAAGGTGTCTCCCTCGTTAACCTGTAATCAATGAAGTAGTTAAAAGGTCTGGGGTTGATTACAGGTGTGTGGTTTTGCATTTGGAAGCTGTTGCTGTGACCAGACAACATGAGGTCTAAGGAACTCTCAATTGAGGTGAAGCAGAACATCCTGAGGCTGAAAAAAAAGAAAAAATCCATCAGAGAGATAGCAGACATGCTTGGAGTAGCAAAATCAACAGTCGGGTACATTCTGAGTAAAAAGGAATTGACTGGTGAGCTTGGGAACTCAAAAAGGCCTGGGCGTCCACGGATGACAACAGTGGTGGATGACCGCCGCATACTTTCTTTGGTGAAGAAGAACCCGTTCACAACATCAACTGAAGTCCAGAACACTCTCAGTGATGTAGGTGTATCTGTCTCTAAGTCAACAGTAAAGAGAAGACTCCATGAAAGTAAATACAAAGGGTTCACATCTAGATGCAAACCATTCATCAATTCCAAAAATAGACAGGCCAGAGTTAAATTTGCGGAAAAACACCTCATGAAGCCAGCTCAGTTCTGGAAAAGTATTCTATGGACAGATGAGACAAAGATCAACCTGTACCAGAATGATGGGAAGAAAAAAGTTTGGAGAAGAAAGGGAACAGCACATGATCCAAGGCACACCACATCCTCTGTAAAACATGGTGGAGGCAACGTGATGGCATGGGCATGCATGGCTTTCAATGGCACTGGGTCACTTGTGTTTATTGATGACATAACAGCAGACAAGAGTAGCCGGATGAATTCTGAAGTGTACCGGGATATACTTTCAGCCCAGATTCAGCCAAATGCCGCAAAGTTGATCGGACGGCGCTTCATAGTACAGATGGACAATGACCCCAAGCATACAGCCAAAGCTACCCAGGAGTTCATGAGTGCAAAAAAGTGGAACATTCTGCAATGGCCAAGTCAATCACCAGATCTTAACCCAATTGAGCATGCATTTCACTTGCTGAAATACAGACTTAAGATGGAAAGACCCTCAAACAAGCAAGACCTGAAGGCTGCGGCTGTAAAGGCCTGGCAAAGCATTAAGAAGGAGGAAACCCAGCGTTTGGTGATGTCCATGGGTTCCAGACTTAAGGCAGTGATTGCCTCCAAAGGATTCGCAACAAAATATTGAAAATAAAAATATTTTGTTTGGGTTTGGTTTATTTGTCCAATTACTTTTGACCTCCTAAAATGTGGAGTGTTTGTAAAGAAATGTGTACAATTCCTACAATTTCTATCAGATATTTTTGTTCAAACCTTCAAATTAAACGTTACAATCTGCACTTGAATTCTGTTGTAGAGGTTTCATTTCAAATCAAATGTGGTGGCATGCAGAGCCCAACTCGCGAAAATTGTGTCACTGTCCAAATATTTCTGGACCTAACTGTATGTGAGCTGAACCTCACTGCGATCTTTTTCATGCTGTTCACCTTGTGTTATAAGTGATTAGGCCGCTTGTATTGCTCAGATCCGTACGATTACAACAATGCCAGATTTATATAGTTTTATTTTTAAGATTGGCCACTGTCGCACTAAAAATGTTTTTTGAATCACCGAATTTTGAAGGCTATAGCTTTTTTTATTCATTTTTCTGTCGACAGTCATGTGAGGGCTTGTTTTTTGCAGGATGAGTTGGAGTTTTTATTGGTACTATTTTGGACCATATCATACTTTTTAATTGCTTTCTATTTAGCTTTGTGTGAGGCAGAATCAAGAAGAAACAGCGTTTCGGGAATTGTTTTTTTTACGCCTGTTCACCGTGATAATATGGCTTTATTCTTTGGGTCAATACCCCTACAGTGATACTGTTTATATTGTTTTTATTCTGTTTTGCTGCTTTTACACCATAAAAAGTTTTATAGAAAAATAAATAGTTTTTCCATTGCTGTATTCTGAGAGCTATATGAATTTTATTTTTTTTCCCTGACTGAGCTGTATGGTGGCTTGTTTTTTGTGGGATAAGATGTCATTTTCCATGCTATTTTTATTTCCATGTAACTTCTTGATCGTGTTTTTTTTCCACTATTTTTCAACTTTATGATAAAATAACTGTTCACTGAAGGAGTTAAATAATGTTAGTTTTATAGATCGGATTGTTACGGATGTAGCAATGCCAAATATGTGTGATTTGTTTTTTATATATATATATATATATATATATATATATATATATATATATATATATAATATAATTTTACTATATAAATATAATACTTTTTTTCTTTTTTTGCTTAATATTGCAGCAGCTCAATATTGGGGTTTCAGCCTTGGGTTGGGAATAGATGGGGATGGTTCTGGCAATGTGAGAAGCAAAATGTGTCTGTGTTGTAATCTCTGCAGATGCGTCCTGGCTGACCATTTCATGTCAGTCTGGCCAGAAGGGAAAAGTGGACAAATTCATCAAAAAGAACGTCAGCTGTAAGTCACACTATCTGTAACTGTACTTTGATCTCTTACATGTTCTACCACTATGAACCAGAACCATCTTAAGATGTATCATATATTATTTGTACTGAAGAAAAAACCTGTTGGCTTTGTAACACGTTGACAATAAATAATTTCTCATATTCATCTGGATTGCTGATCTTTTCTACAACAGCGCACTGAAATAACCCTTTTCTGGTTCATAGTGGTAGAACATGTAAGAGATCAGAGTACAGTTAGGCTAAGTTCACACACTGCGTTTTTTTGACGCTGCGTTTTTGTGCGTTTTTAGCCGCTAAAAACGCACCCACGTAAAAAAACGTGGCAAAAAACGCATGCGTTTTTACTGCGATTTGGTGCGTTTATGGCTGCGTTTTGCTGCGTTTTTGATCTCTGCGTTTTTCTGCGGTTTTCCAATGCATTGCATGGGGGGAAAAAGCAGAAAAACGCAGGAAAGAATTGACATGTCCATTTTTTTATTTTTTTTTTTAAGCTCAAAAACGCAGCTTAAAAAAACAGTTGTGTGCGGACAGCAAAATTGAAAACTCATAGACTTTGCTGGGGAAGCAAAGTCATGCAGTTTTGAGGCCAAAAACGCACCCCAAAAACGCACAAAAACGCCGCGAAAACCGCACTGTGCGCACATAGCCTTACAGATAGTGACTTACAGTTGACGTTCTTTCTGATGAAGTTGTTCACTTTTCCTGTCTGGCCTAGACTGATATGACATCTTTATCCAGGACTTGTCTGCAGAGATTACAATAAAGACACGTTTTGCTTCTCACATTGCCAGCACCATCCCCATCTATTCCCAACTTGCACAAACTACTCAATCCAATGATGATACTCAAATATTGAGCTGCTGCTGCCGTATGTGACCCTATTACTAGACCTGCTGTTTGGCACGAGTATTCCTCTTACTGCCTACAGTATGATGGGCCCACAGCTCCCTAATACACAGTATAATGGGCCCACAGATCCCCTATACACAGTTTGATGGGCCCACAGCTCCCCTATACACAGTATGATGGTCCCACAGCTCCCCTATACACAGTATGATGGTCCCACAGATCCCCTATACACAGTTTGATGGGCCGGCCCACAGATCCCCTATACACAGTTTGATGGGCCCACAGCTCCTCTATACACAATATAAATGGCCCACAACTCCCCTATACACAGTATGATGGGCCCAAAGCTCCCCTATACACAGTATAATTGGCCCACAGCTCCTCTATACACAGTACAATTGGCCCAAAGGTCCCCTATACACAGTATGATGGGGCCACAGCTCCCCTATACACAGTATGATGGGACCACAGCTCCCCTATACACAGTATGATGGGCCCACAGCTTCCCTGTACACAGTATGATGGGCCCACAGCTTCCCTGTACACAGTATGATGGGCCCACAGCTCTCCTATACACAGTATGATGGGCCCACAGCTCTCCTATACACAGTATGATGGGCCCACAGCTCCCCTATACACAGTATGATGGGCCCACAGCTCCCCTATACACAGTATGATGGGCCCACAGCTCCCCTATACACAGTATGATGGGCCCACAGCTCCCCTATACACAGTATGATGGGCCCACAGCTCCCCTATACACAGTATGATGGGCCCACAGCTCCCCTATACACAGTATGATGGGCCCACAGCTCCCCTATACACAGTATGATGGGCCCACAGCTCCCCTATACACAGTATGATGGGCCCACAGCTCCCCTATACACAGTATGATGGGCCCACAGCTCCCCTATACACAGTATGATGGGCCCACAGCTCCCCTATACACAGTATGATGGGCCCACAGCTCCCCTATACACAGTATGATGGGCCCACAGCTCCCCTATACACAGTATGATGGGCCCACAGCTCCCCTATACACAGTATGATTGGTCCACAGCTCCCCTATACACAGTATGATGGGCCCACAGCTCCCCTATACACAGTATGATTGGTCCACAGCTCCCCTATGCACATTACGATTGGTCCACAGCTCCCCTATGCACATTACGATTGGTCCACAGCTCCCCTATGCACATTACGATTGGTCTACAGCTCCCCTATGCACAGCATGATGGGTCCACAGCTCTCCTATGTACAGTATGATGGGCACATAGCTCCCCTATACAGAGTATGATGCCCCCCCTCCACTGCTCCTCTAAAGCACAGTATGATAGCCCCACAATATCTCTCCCAATGTATAATGGTCCTGACACTGTATGATGGCCCCCAGAGTACTCCCACACTGTATAATGTAAGGGTTCAGTAGCCCTTACACTGTATAATGGCATATAATAATTTAACAGTATCTCTACAATATATGAGAGCTTATATTCTACACTTCTGTAGAAGTGAAAAAGACATGAAGACAGCGATGCCTTTGTGGCTCACTGATCAGCATAAACTGTTTTTCAATGAGGGCATATGAAAGCTAGTTGACAGATGGCCAAAGTAATTCTCTTAAAAAAATATTTTACAGCCAGAGTGTCGATACATTTTTTTACTCACCCTAATAAAATGTATAAATATTATCATTTTTATCATTAACCTCATAACGACGGCCGTACGACTTAAAGCGGCGGCAAAACAGGGTACTTATTCTGTTCCGCCGCTTTAAAGCGGCGGCCCGAAAAAACCCTCTAGCGCCCCCCAGCGACCGAAAATCTCGGGGGTTTCAGCTACCGGGGGTAGCTGAGACCCCCCAGATTATGAATCGGGGTGTTTTTTATGCACCCCGTTAATGCGATCGCCGGTATACACCGTATACCGGCGACAACATGAAAAAAAAAAAAATGGCTGGTAAAATTGATTTATTTCTCATCTGACGTGATCAAACATGCCAGATGAGAAATAAATGTTAGCCCTTAGTGCCCCCAAGGCCCCCGGTACCGGAGAAAGCCATCCAACCCCCCCCCCCCCCCCCCGGAAGATCCAAGATGGCGCCGACGCGCGCTGAAAACTCCCGCCGGCGCCGGCTCTGCAGTCATTTCCCTCCGATCTGAAATGATCAAACATTTCAGATCGGAGGGAAATGTCCTCCCCCTGATCCCTCCTCCGGTCCACCGGAGCTGTCTGGTCACCGGAGCCCCCTCCGGTTCTCCAGACCTTGCAAGATGGCGCCGACGCGCGCTGAAAACTGCCGCCGCCGGTGCATTCATTTCCCTCCGATCTGAAATGATCAAACATTTCAGATCGGAGGGAAATGTCCTCCCCCTGACCTCTCCTCCGGTACACCGGAGCTCTTTGGACCCTGGAGCCCCCTCCGGTTCTTCAGAGCCCCCCTCCGGAGCGTGCAAGATGGCGCCGGCGCGCTGAAAACTGCTGCCGCCGGCTCTGCATTCATTTCCCTCCGATCTGAAATGATCAAACATTTCAGATCGGAGGGAAATGCCCCCCCCCCCTGACCTCTCCTCCGGTACACCGGAGCTCTCTGGTCCCCCGGAGCCCCCTCCGGGGGACCAGAGAGAGGGATCTGGAGAACCGGAGTTCTCACCACCGTTCCCAGTCTCTCTCCCACCCGATCTGGGATCCCCCGTTCCCCCAATCCCCTCCCCTGTACCTCAATAAAAAAAATCACCGGTCCCCCGGTCCCCCGCGGCCCCCCTTCTTCTCTTCTCCGGGAAAATGGCGGGCGCATGCGCAGTGTGCTTGCCATAATCTGCCTCCTGCACCCGGCAACAAAAAAAAAAATTCTGATTGGCTGTTTAGATTTGAATACTGTGATAGATCCTATCACAGTAGTCAAAATGCCAATATTTGATAAATATGGCAGCATTTAGGTCTGCCTTTCTCCTCTCTCCCTTGTAGTTTATCTGGGAGAGAAGAGAGAGAGACTACGTGCTGCCATATAGAGAGAAAAAGTTATCAATTCACAAAGATCATCATAAATCTATTCCCAATTTTTCTGATCACCCCCCTGTGATCATCCCCCCTCCATCATTCCGTCATCCCTCGCTGCGTCATTCCCCTAAATATTTTTTTTTATAATCTTTATAAAAAAATTTAGGGTTTATATAAAAAAAAAAAAAAAAAAATACTAGTGTTAGGTTTAGGTTTATTTTTTGTTAGCCAGGGATAAAAACAAAAACCATGGCCCGCAGGATGTTTACGGCAGAGCAAGCGTACTCGCTGCTTGCCTCCGGCAGTTCTGGGTCAGAGACCGAATCGGCCTCAGAAAGAGATTTTTCGGATAGCGGTGACGATTCGGCTTCCTCCACGGGGTCCCACACCCCGCCAGTCGCCACTGCTGAAGAGTCAGGGGCAGGACCTAGTTCTGCAGTCCCCCATGCTCTCTGGTACCCCAACCCGTCCTTTACCCCACAAATTCCCCCTTTCATAGGAGACCCTGGCATAAAAATAATTGTCACCAATTTTGCCCCACTGGATTTTTTTCCAAATTTTTGTTAACCAACAAGTACTTGAGCTTATCACCCACCACACCAACTTGTACGCCCGCCAATATATTGCCCAAAAGCCAACATCTGTCCATTCCCGTTCCTGGATCCCCACAAGTGTCCCGGAAATCAAAAAATTTTTAGGCATTACCCTCAACATGGGTATAGTGAAAAAACCCAGTATCCGCTCCTACTGGGCAACCAAATCTGTCCACGCCACCCCTGTATTTGCAGCCATAATGCCCAGAACCCGATATGAGACCCTATTGCGATTCCTCCATTTTAGTGATAATTCCCAAGTCCCCCCAAGAACTGACCCCAATTATGACCGCCTTAATAAATTGAAACCCCTAATATCCCTCCTGAAAGAGTCCTTCCTAACTTCCTACAGCCCAGAGGAGAATGTTTCGGTTGACGAGTCCCTAATGAGCTATAAGGGCCGTCTCTCATTCCGTCAGTTTATTCCCTCCAAAAGAGCCAAGTATGGCATAAAATTATATAAAGTGTGCGAAAGCACCAGCGGGTACACATGATGTAACTTTATCATTTATGAGGGTAGGGACCGCCAAATAAGCCCACTCAACTGTCCCCAGACAATTGGCGTCCCAGGAAAAATTGTCTGGGAGCTAATGTCCCCATTTCTTGGTAAAGGTTACCATGTGTACACCGACAACTACTACACTAGTATCCCCCTATACCAATCCCTCCATGCTGCAAATACAGGGGCCTGTGGGACAATAAGGAAAAACCGTGTTGGTTTGCCGGCACAGTTAGTGTCCAGACGTGTAGAGAAGGGGGCGTCATTCGCACTGGCAAGTGACAAATTGCTTGCCGTAAAGTGGAATGACCGCAAGGACGTCTACATGCTCACCACCCTGCATGAGGACACCACTGTGTCGGTCAGAGAGAGGGGAGCCACCAGGGACAAACAGAAACCCTTCTGTGTGACCCAATACAACAGGTTTATGGGTGGCGTGGACCTGTCTGACCAGGTGCTCCAACCATACCTGGTAAAGCGGAAAACGAGGGCCTGGTACAAAAAGGTAGCAATCTACCTGATACAGATTGCTACCTACAACAGTTTTGTACTGTTTAAAAAATCACAAGGGGCCCTCACATTTCTGCAGTACCAGGAAAAAATTATTGAGTCCCTCATGTTTGACTCAGCGGCACCAGAGGCAGCCTTCGAGTCAGAGAATGCCCGGAGACTAACGGAACGGCATTTTATGCATCTCGTGCCTCCTACTCCCACCCAAAACCGTCCTAAAAAAAGGTGCCGGGTATGTCGCAAGCAGGGTAGGAGAAGCGACTCAAGATATTATTGTCCCATGTGCCCTTCCCAGCCAGGACTTTGTGTTACCCCCTGCTTCGAGATCTACCACACATCCCACAATTATTAGACGTCATACACTATTCCCAAATTGTGTGGTAGGGTTTTTCTTTCACGTTTATATTTTCTGTGTAGTGAGCCCCTGTGTTACTTGTCAAATAAAATTTACTATTTTCATCAGTAAAACACATTTTACCCCATTTCACAAATAATTCCAGGACTTGATCACTCACATACCGAAGTGTTATGCAGACAAATTCTCGTCATATGCCCACGTCTGCGTACTCCAGAATGTGGACCCCGCAAATGTTCTTGAAACATCTGATCATCTGACAAATAATTCCAAGATTTGATCACTCACAAAGTGTTAGCACCAGTCATCTTAGTCTGACTGCTATTACAACTATGTCTTGGTGATACGGGCATGATAATTTTATTGGAGGATCTGAAGTTGTTCTGTAATTTTACACCTTGGGCTTTACTGCATGGTTCTTGCCGAACCTCCTGCACTGGACAATACGTTTATAACCCTGTGGGGGACTGGTTGTTTTGTGCATATAGCGGTTCCGACCTTGGCAGGTAGGAGCCTGTTATGGTGTACCACGTCGGCTGGCACAATTGTCCCTCATATAGGGATTGATGGTGCTAAACAGACGTTGTACGACCAGTCTCTGAAAAATTAACGTGTCCTTCTAGCCCTCCTGGTGTTCCTTCATCTCTGGAACAAGCACAAGTCTGCCATATAATTGGCGGTATTTTCCTCCACATTTTGCCCTTCACTCCAAGATAAAATGTACAAAAAATCCATTTATGTGGGTTTTCAGTTGTTCTGATAACACATAGGCTCTGCAAATCAAATAATCCAAAATTTGAAAAGTGCACCTTCCCTTCCAAGTCCTGCCGTTTGCCCAAACAGACGTTTTTGACTACATGTTGGGTATCGCTGGACTCGTAAGAAAGTGGGTAACAAAATGAGGGGTCCACGTTTTGGTGTTACATCTTGTAAAAGTGGAAAATTTGGTGCTAAAGCATCACTTTTGTGAAAAAGAAGAACATTTTCAATATGACAACCTATTGTTATAAAATTCTGTGAAGTACCTGTGGGTTCAAAATGCACACTATACCCCTAGATAACATCCTTGAGGGGTATAGATTCCAGAATGGGGTCAGTTGTGGGGGAGCTCTACTGTTTAGCCACTTTAGGGGGTCTCCAAACACAACATGGCGTGCGCTAATGATTCCTGCCAATTTTGCAGTCAAATGGCGCTCCTTTCATTCCGCACCCTGCCGTGTACCCAGACAGTTGATTTCCGCCACATATGATGTATCGGCGAACTCAGGAGAAATTGCACAATACATTTTATGGTGTTTTTTTTCCTTTTACCCTTGTGAAAAAAAAAGCTACATGGTTGAAGTAACAATTTTGTGTTAAAATTTAATTTTTTTATTTTCATGGCTCAACGCTATAAAATTCTGTGAAGCACCTGGGGGTTCAGGGTACTCACCAAACATCTAAATAAATTCCTTGAGGGGTCTAGTTTCCAAAATGGGGTCAGTTGTGGGGGGTTTCTGCTGTTTAGGTACCTTAGGGGCCCTACAAATGCAACATGGTGCCCACAATCTATTTCAGCCAAATTTGCTTTCCAAACTTCAAATATTGCTCCTTGTGTTCCGAGCCCTCCCATTTGCCCAAACAGAGGTTTCTGTCCACATATGGGGTATCACCGCGCTCATAAGAAAGTGGGTAATAAACGCTGGGGTCCAATTTTTGGAATTACCTCTTGAAAAAGTAAGAAAATTAATGCTAAAGCAACATTTTTGAGAAAAAAATGAAATTTTTCAATATGACAACGTGACGTTATCAAAATCTGTGAAGTACCTGTGGGTCCAAAATGCTCACTATACCCCTAGATAGAAGCCTTGAGGGGTCTAGTTTCCAGAATGGCATCACTTGTGAGGGGTTTCTGCTGTTTAGGTACCTTAGCGGACATGTAAATGCAACATGGTGCCCACAATCTATTTCAGCCAAATTTGCTTTCCAAACTTCAAATATTGCTCCTTGTGTTCCCAGCCCTCCCATTTGCCCAAACAGAGGTTTCTGACCACATATGGGGTATCACCGCGCTCATAAGAAAGTGGGTAATAAACGTTGGGGTCCAATTTTTGGAATTACCTCTTGAAAAAGTAAGAAAATTAATGCTAAAGCAACATTTTTGAGAAAAAAATGAAAATTTTCAATATGACAACGTGACGTTATCAAAATCTGTGAAGTACCTGTGGGTCCAAAATGCTCACTATACCCCTAGATAGAAGCCTTGAGGGGTCTAGTTTCCAGAATGGCATCACTTGTGGGGGGTTTCTGCTGTTTAGGTACCTTAGCGGACATGTAAATGCAACATGGTGCCCACAATCTATTTCAGCCAAATTTGCTTTCCAAACTTCAAATATTGCTCCTTGTGTTCCCAGCCCTCCCATTTGCCCAAACAGAGGTTTCTGACCACATATGGGGTATCACCGCGCTCATAAGAAAGTGGGTAATAAACGTTGGGGTCCAATTTTTGGAATTACCTCTTGAAAAAGTAAGAAAATTAATGCTAAAGCAACATTTTTGAGAAAAAAATGAAAATTTTCAATATGACAACGTGACGTTATCAAAATCTGTGAAGTACCTGTGGGTCCAAAATGCTCACTATACCCCTAGATAGAAGCCTTGAGGGGTCTAGTTTCCAGAATGGCGTCACTTGTGAGGGGTTTCTGCTGTTTAGGTACCTTAGCGGACATGTAAATGCAACATGGTGCCCACAATCTATTTCAGCCAAATTTGCTTTCCAAACTTCAAATATTGCTCCTTGTGTTCCCAGCCCTCCCATTTGTCCAAACAGAGGTTTCTGACCACTTATGGGATATCACCGCGCTCATAAAAAAGTGGGTAACAAGTTTTGGGGTCCATTTTGTTGTGTTATTTCTTCTAAAATTGATTACATTTGGGGTAAAGCAACATTTTTAGGTAAAATTTTATTTTTTGCTTTTTTCATTCCACATTGCTTTAGTTCCTGTGAAGCACCTAAAGGGTTAATAAACTTCTTGAATGTGGTTTTGAGTACTTTGAGGGGTGCAGTTTTTAGAATGGTGTCACTTTTGGGTATTTTCTGTCATCTAGGCCTCTCAAAATCACTTCAAATGTGATGTGGTCCCTAAAAAAATGGTTTTGTAAATTTTGATGTAAAAATGAGAAATTGCTCATAAACTTTGAACCCTTCTAACTTCCTAACAAAAAATTTTTTTTTTTCCAAACTTGTGCTGATGTAAAGTAGACAAGTGGGAAATGTTATTTATTAACTATTTTGTGTCACAGAACTCTCTGGTTTAACGGAAAAAAAATTCAAAAGTTGAAAATTTCAAAATTTTCAAAAATTTTGCCAAAATTCATATTTTTTCACAAATAAAATCAAAAAATTTTGTCCTAAATTTGGTACTAACATGAAGTCCAATATGTGACGAAAAAACAATCTCAGAATCACCGGGATCCGTTGAAGCGTTCTAGAGTTATAACCTCATGAAGTGACACTGGTCAGAATTGCAAAATTTGGTCTGGTCATTAAGGTGAAAATTAGCCCCGTCACTAAAGGGTTAATATACAATCTGTGTTATTGAAAAAGAATACATTCAGTTTCATTTTTTCCAGATGACTGTTCCAGCCAATCAGAGGCACATCTGATACTTCAAGATTTTACAGCACATGATCATAATACCACACCGGGTGCATATGAAGAGCATGTTTGTGTTCCAGATATAGCTCCAGCCCAACATCTATTATATGATCCTTTTCAACAGCTCTCATCTTCAGATTCATCACATATTAAGCAAAACAAAAATTACAGAAGGGATGATGAACATCAAAAAGCACAGACAAAGAAGCCATATTCATGTTCAGAATGTGGGAAATATTTTAAAGTGAAGAACAGTCTTATTAATCATCAGAGAAGCCACACAGGAGAAATGCCATTTTCATGTTCCGAATGCGGGAAATGTTTTAAAGAGAAATCAAATCTTATTCACCATCTGAAAATTCACACAGTGGAGAAGCCATATTCATGTTCAGAATGTGGGAAATTTTTTTCAACTAAATTAAGTCTTGACAAACATCTTAGAATTCACAAAGGGGAGAAGCCATTTTCATGTCTAGAATGTGGGAAATGTTTTTTAGTGAAAGATCATCTTGTTACTCATCAGAGAACTCACACAGGGGAGAAACCATTTTCATGTCAAGAATGTGGGAAATGTTTTGCAGTCAGAAATCAACTTGTTATACATCTGAGAACTCACACAGGGAATAAGCCATATTCGTGTTCAGTATGTAAAAAATGCTTTGCTCATAAATCAAATCTTGTTGCCCATATGAGAAGTCACACTGGGGAAAGGCCATATTCATGTTCAGAATGTGAAAAATGCTTTGTATACAAATCAAATCTTGTTGCCCATATGAGAAGTCACACAGGAGAAAAGCCATTTTCATGTTCAGAATGCGGTAAATGTTTTACACGAAAACCAAATTTTATTGCTCATCAGAAAATTCACAAAGGGATATAGCCTTTCTATTTTTACAACTATTTTATTGTCAATTGGTAAAACAAAAAATACAACACTGACAGTATAAAAGAGAAAAGAAATGCAGTTTTCAGTACTAACTGGTTAATAGTAAATGTATGCAACTACCGATGGGGTGTGGTTTGATGGCTGTTTGAGGAAGATGTGTGATACTTGAGCTCTGGTGCTTTGCCTTGTATATACTGATGACCGAGCGCTACTATGTTTAAGAGCTGTTAGATGCTCGAATGGGCATGACTCGTGCACTGTAGTATAATGTAAGTTAATGATGGACTCGAGCATTTTTCTGGTAAATCTTCCAGAAAAATGCTCCAGTACCCCATTGACTTCCATGATACTCGGGTACTTTATTCGTGTCCATCCGAACATCCAACTGCTCTTAACGAGTACAGAGCATGTTAGTGCTCGCTCATCACTACTTGTATTCTAAGCTAGTGCTTACTGTGCCTGTTACAATCTGTACAAAACAAACCTGTAAAAGTTAGGGGACTGAGTCTTTCTGCAGCTTGTGGAAATACTTGTCACTTACCAACTGCTGGGATTTATGTAATCTGTAGCCTCTGTGCGTATCTTCTACTTGCTGCTGTCCTCTGCTCCGGCTCCTAAGCTGAGTAGGGTTGAGCTACCATCTGCAGGATGGGATTTCAAGACTCTCATGCCAACGCAGCGTTATTACGATTTTCTAGAGCAGTTTGCTCTGTGTCTTCCTAGGCATTCATCTCCATTATCCTCCTTTTGGATGGTGTGGCGGCCATTTGAGATGGGGAGCAGAGACCATGTATTTTCTTTATAGTGATCTTATACTGTTGATCAAAGGGAGGTGCATTGCTGTACTGAGAGGAAGCCTAAGGGCTCTCTCACCTGAACGTATAACATGGATTAAGGCTATCCGATGTTGCAATGAGCATACTTTTTCTTGTGCCGTTTCTGCATCAGAAGAAAAGGGCAGCATGCTGTGAGTGGCAGTGCAAATGTGACGGCACATAGCCATTCAAGTCTATGGGTGTTTGGAAATCATCAGACTGCACTCGGGTTACAGCCGAGTGCAGTTCAATTTCCGTGGACTCATAGAATGGAGAAAATGTAGAATATTTTTTGTTTTTTTCACTTAATACTGTGCTCTGATTCTCTCACCTGAAAGAATCCGATTACACCAAGCTGACACTTATCAAACTGGGGCAGAGTTTTATCTGAGTGTTGTTAGCATAATCACTCGATTCTCTCAAATGGGAGAATCTACAGCTTACTTGGTCTTTATATTGTATAATGGTGTATTCCCTGATTGATATATAACGTTCCTACAACCCCTGGAAAAATTATGGAATAACCTGGCTCTGAGGATGTTCATTCAGTTATTTACTTTTGTTTAAAAAAAGCAGATCATAGACATGTCACCAAACTAAAGTCATTTCAAATGTCAACTTTCTGGCTTTAAGAAACACTAAAAAAAATCATGAAAACATAATGTGCTAGCCAATAACGGTTACTTTTCAAGACCAAACGGGGAAAAATTTATGGAATCACCCTGTAAATTTTCATTCCCAAAACTAATATCTGCATCAAATAAGATCTGCTCGTTAGTCTGCATCTAAAAAGGCGTGATCACACCTTGGGGAGCTCTTGGACCAAGTGGACTGACATGAATCATGGCTTCAACACGAGAGATGTCAATTGAAACAAAGCAGAGGATTATCAAACTCTTAAAAGAGGGTAAATCATCACACAATGTTGCAAAAGATATTGGTTGTTCACAGTCAGCTGTGTCTAAAGTCTGGACCAAATACAAACAACATGGGAAGGTTGTTAAAGGCAAACATACTGGTAGACCAAGGAAGACATCAAAGCGTTAAGACAGGAAACTTAAAGCAATATGTCTCCAAAACAGGAAATGCACAACAAAAGAAATGAGGAACGAATGGGAGGAAACTGGAGTCAATGTCTGTGACCGAACCGTAAGAAACCGCCTAAAGGAAATAGGATTTACATACAGAAAAGCTAAACAATAAAAAAATGACTGCCTGAAGAGAACATGTAAATTTCCACAGTCATTGATGATATGGGGCTGCATGTCCGATAAAGGCACTGGGGAGATGGCTGTCATTACATCTTCAATAAATGCCCAAGTTTACATTTAAATTTTAGACACTTTTCTTATCCTATCAATTGAAAGGATGTTTGGCTGTGCTAGCAGCGGTGGCGGGTCAGTGGTGTCAGCGGCAGGTCAGTGGCAACGGCAGGTCAGTGGTGTCAGCGGCAGCAGCGGGTCAGTGACAGCGGCAGGTCAGTGGTGTCAGCGACGGTTCAGTGACAGACACCGCAGTCCGCACAGTGGCCCGCCCGCACAGAGTGGCAGCCAGCAGACCGCCCACCCGCACAGAGAGGCAGCCGGCTGCCGCACGCAGCGACACGCACCTGACCGGCCACCCACGCACAGACCCACATCCCCCCCTTCCCCCAGTAAGCTATATTCAGATTTTAAGACACAGCCCTCATTTTCCTCCCAAATTTTTGAGAGGAAAGGTGCGTCTTATAATCTAAAAAATATGGTACATAATTTCCCAACATACCTAGCACACGCTACTTTACACAACACATAGACTAACACACTACTACTTTAATAGAAGACATTTCTCTGCCTGGCTGAAGCTCCGCTGTCTACCATTGTCACACCAGTCTGTGCGATGATCTGACTGAAAATGCTCACATACATATATACTGTAATTAGATTTTTTTAATAAACCAAATTTTTGGCGATAGGTTCTCATTAATGACACATCAGGAATTGAGGTTGAAGGGTTATCACTATGCAATGTTATATTCAGCCATTTTTTTTCTTCTTTTTTTGACTGCACGAGTTGAGGCCCTGGCTTGGGTGGCCGTAGAACCCTGGATCGTCTCCCAGACTCCATTGGATAGTCTTCTGTTAATTGGTGTAGCCTCTTCTGAATTAATTCTCATGCTTATATTGTTTGCAATGCTATGATTTTCTACCCCCTCCTCTGAAACAATGCTTTGAAACAATTCATTGTAAACCCCTGGATGTGGCTTATTGCACTTGACTTAAATGTTTATTTTACCTTTAAGCCATTATTCTCTCACTGTAATTTAAGTTGTTTAGGGTTCAGATCTTCACATTTTCTTCGTTATTTTTTCCCCTCCTGATCTTGCTTTCCTTCTTTCCCATTTTTACTTTTTGAAGGTTGTTTTCTCATCTCTCCTTTTGTTTTTCTCCACCCCCCTATTTTTTTCTGGTTTATTCTGTTCCATGGTACTGCGGCATTTGGTTGTGATGTGCAGATCTCCTTCTTCTTATTACTACTGTTAGACAAATAAAGCTAGTCTTTCTTTTTGGTAAATGGTCTCAGGAAATGTGCGCCAGGATTGTATGCCTGAATGTATGGTTCCTCTGCCCCCTACCCACTCCTTATTTTCAGATCATGACTGTCTGACTCTCCCTCATTCCTAGCTAATTAATGGCAATGATTAAAATTTTGACCCTGAATGTAAAGGGCACGAATTCTAACCTTAAAAGAGCTATTGTATAGGAGTTGATGAATAAATACTCCCCTAATTTGATGCATCTACAAGAAACTTGTTTGATGGAGCAGAAAGTCCATTGATAAGATAGCCATTTCCAATAATTGGAATATCAAATTTAGTGGCTAAATCTCTCCCATTGGAGGTGATCCAGATGGTTGGCAACCATTTAATTAGTTTGTAATCATTCACAGCTTAATTTTATTTATTTTTATATAATATATATACACACATGGTCAAAATTGTTGGTACCCCTCGTTTAATGAAAGAAAAACCCACAATGGTCACAGAAATACCTTGAATCTGACAAAAATAATAATAAATAAAAATAATCTTTGAAAATCAACACATGAATGTCAGACATTGCTTTTCTTTTTTTTTTCTTCAACTTTTTATTTTTGAAAGATTTTTAAACATGTTTTACAATGAAAAAGAAAACAATGGTACATGTAAAGGGAACATTTCCCAAGTATGCAGATAGATACGTTGTGTAATAAACATATTAGAAATCAAATGAAGGGTGGGTAGCTTCGCATCGCACATCATACTCGGAAAGTAGAAAGAGATCAACACTACGTCTAAGGGATCCCAAGGTATGTGCCCGCTTCCCCTCAGTCTTGTATATAACAGAAGTACCGTACTAACTACAGTAAATACCTATTCAGCCTTCAAATCTGGAAGGTGTTTCCAAAATCATCCCATAGAGACCATGTCGCTATAAATCCATCCATTGTATTATGGAGCTGGGCTGTCAACCTTTCCATATCTCTAACATCTTTTATCTGAGCATATAGGTCTGAGATAGACGGCGTGGTTACCCTCTTCCAGAATAGTAATATTAGACATTTGGCAGCTGTGAGGATATGGAGTAGAAGCTTTAATTCAGGTTTGCTTAAAGACGGCGGGAGAGCATTTAGTAAGTACACCACCGGGTCCCTACTCACACTTCTACCCACTAATCTACCCATCAGGGACTCCACCTCCTCCCAGAAACCACTGATAACCGGGCATGTTGTCCAGAATATATGGTATAAAGATGCTCCCCCAAGTCCACATCTCCAACATACATCTGGGTAGGTGCGGTTGAACTTATGCAGAAGCTCTGGAGTGTGGTACCATGTCATAAGGACCTTGACTTGATTCTCCTTGTAGAGAGTGCTGACTGAGGACCGAAATGTCCTAGCCCATACCACCGACCAGTGTGCTTCCGACAGAGGTCGTCCGACCCAACCCTCCCATCTCTTCATATATGTGTGCTTCACTGTATCTGGAGAATTCCCACTTATAAATATGTTGTAAATGGCTGAGATTAATCCCCTGGTCGAAGTGCGCCCCGAGCAGAGGGTCTCAAATGCCGATGGGCGACATACCGTCATCTGCCCCATACTGTCTGTGAAGAAATGTGTTATCTGTTGGTATGAGAAGTAGAGATGGAACGGTGTCGTAGATCTGAAAATAGCTTTAATTTTAGCGTGACTGGGTTAACTATATCACGGAAACAATAAAGCCCGCCTTTGCCCACTGCCCCACTACTCCTGGGCTCAAGCCCTCCGTCAAGTGTGGAGTAAACAGGAAAGAAGTCAACAGAGATGACTGCATCGCCAGATAAAATGTTATCCTACACTGCCGCCACAGTTCTCTTATGAGTGCCATTGGGCCCAAAAGGCCTCTAGAGGGAGTTTCAGTAGGGCGACCCCAGATTAGAGAGCTTGGGTGGAAAGGTGCCATCCAGAGCTTCTCAATCTCCGTCCATTTGTTATAGGCTGGCAAGGTTGTCCATGAGGCCAGGGTACGTAGATGAGAAGCATAATAGAGTATGAGATTTGGGCACGACAGCCCCCCCCCCCCCCCCCTTGTACGTGGTGTGCACAAGGCTGAGTCTGGTATACGGTGCCTTCCTGAGTGCCAGATGAATTGCATAAGCATTGACTGGTTTTTTTTCAGCACCCCCATGGGAACTCGCACCAGGAGTGTTTCAAACAGATACAGAAACTTAGGGATTATCGACATCTTGATTGTGGCTATTTTACCCAAAAAGGAGATCTGTAGGGACGACCATTTCGCCTGATATATTGTTTATAACTGTGGATTATTTTAACTCCTAAATATCGCAGGGAATCCAAACGCCAGGAATACTTAAAGTTTTGTTTTAGAGACCGTATTTTAGCTTCTGGGATGTTGAGGGGTAATGCCTCCGTTTTATCTGAGTTAAGTTTATATCCCGAAAACCTAGCATATTGGGCTAGGACTGCATGCAGGTTTGGTAGGGAGATGACCTGGTTAGTCAGGGACAGCAAGACATCGTCCGCAAATAGGGCCACCTTGAATGATTTTTCCCGAACCTTAACCCCCATAATATCTGGATTAAGTCGGATTTGTGCCGCCAATGGCTCAATGCTAAGAACATATAGCAGAGGGGACAATGGGCATCCCTGCCTGGTTCCATTGTGGATAGGGAGGGATTCTGAATGTGCGTGAGAGAGGCGAATTGGCGCCGCTGGGAATGAATATAAACCCCTTAGTGCAGAGACAAATGGCCCCGACAGTCCAAAATGGCCCAACACAGAAAACATGAAGGACCAGTCCAGTCTGTCGAAGGCCTTCTCCACTTCCAAACCCAGGAGAAGTGCCTCTACTCCCTCCCTGTTCACCACCTCCACCAGTGTTGTCTCCCGCCTTACGGTAGCGAACAAACCCTACCTGGTCTTTGTGGACCAAGTGTGGAAGCCAATTATTTAGACGTTCAGCCAACAGTTTAGTGAATATTTTAAGATCAGAGTTTAAGAGGCTAATCGGGCGATAGCTAGCACATTCCATCGGGTCTCTGCCCGCTTTGGGAATAAGTTATATAAGAGTGTAGAAATGTATTTAAAATGTCTACACCCTCCATAAAAAGGTTGAAGAGATGTATCAGATGAGGAGACAACTCTTCTACAAAGATCTTATAGTATAGGTAAGTGAACCCATCGGGGCCCGGAGCTTTATGGCCCGGTAGGTCTTTGATAACCTGGTGTATCTCATCTGGCAATATTTTCCGATTGAGTTCCTCCAATGCCTCCTGGGATAATTTTGGGAGGTGACAGGCAGTCAGGTAGTCATTTATTATTTTTGTTCTGTCTGGTTGGGACATTGGGAATGGCGGAGGGATAGAATATAAAGATGTGTAATATGCATGAAACAGTTGGGCTATTTTTGTGGGGTCATCAATGAGGGGTACCTGAAGTATCTTTTATAGCACAAGGGGCGGTAGCTATTATTTGTTCTCTAAGCTTTCTGGCTAACATCGTATGTGGTTTATTCCCGTATTCATAGTATTTCTGGTGCGAGTATCTGAGAAGTTTCTCTATGTGCCCATGCGTAATCTCTTTTAGTTTAGATCTCAAATCTATCACTTCTTTCAGGCGAGTCTTAGGGGGGTACTTTGCACACTACGACATCGCAGGTGCGATGTCGGTGGGGTCAAATCGAAAGTGACGCACATCCGGCGTCGCTGTTGATATCGGAGTGTGTAAATCGTTTTTGATACGATTAACGAGCGCAAAAGCGTCGAAATCGTATGATCGGTGTAGCGTCGGTCATTTCCATAATTTCGGAAGGACCGATGTTACGATGTTGTTCCTCGTTCCTGCAGCAGCACACATCGCTGTGTGTGAAGCCGCAGGAGCGAGGAACATCTCCTACCTGCGTCCTACGGCTCACGCCGGCAATGCGGAAGGAAGGACGTGGGCGGGATGTTTACGCCCCACTCATCTCCGCCCCTCCGCTTCTATTGGCCGCCTGCCATGTGACGTCGCTGTGATGCCGCACGACCCGCCCCCTTAGGAGGGAGGCGGGTTGCCGGCCAGAGCGACATCGCAGGGCAGGTAAGTCCATGTGAAGCTGCCGTAGCGATAATGTTCGCTATGGCAGCTATCACAAGAGATCGCAGCTGCGACGGGGGCGGGGACTATCGCGCTCGGCATTGCAAGCATCGGCTTGCGATGTCGTAGTGTGCAAAGTACCCCTTAGTGGGATGGGTACAGAGACGCTCCTCTGCTAAACATAGATCTTTTTCATATTGGCGGTAAAGCTGTTGAGAGTCCTTTTTAAACTTAGAAGAAAGGGCTATGCATTCCCCCCTGACGACTGCCTTGTGGGCTTCCCATATCATCGGGAAGGATAGAAGCGACTGAGAGTTTTCCATAAAGTAATTCCGTATGATCTGGTGGAGAGAGTCTCGAGAAGAGGTGTTATTTAATAAGGATTCATTAAGTCTCTAGTGGGTTCGTTATAGAGGGGCAGTCGCCAGATCCAGAGATATCAGATATCAGAGAGCCTCTTGAGAGATATCAGAGTGCCTGTTGAAGTGTTCTAAGTGTAGGGATATTGCCAAAGAAGTAGTCTATTCGACTATGTGAATTATGAGGGTGTGAAAAGAACGTGTATTGTCTTGCTGTTGGGTTGTCTATTCTCCAGAGGTCATACAATTAGTGTTTGCGGATCAGTCTGCGGAAACCGGCAGATAATTGTGATGATCTATGTGAGCCTGCAGGGTGTGAGGGTGCAAGCAATCTATCAGCACTTTCCGAAAACACCATATTAAAGTCCCCCCCTATAACGTGTATGGCCCCACGATCTGATGGGAGGAGTGACAGAACAGATGAAATAAATCTAATCTTATTAGCGTTGGGAGCATAGAGGTTACATAGGATTAGACGTATCCCATTCAAAGTACCCTGGACAATCAGGAAGCGACCTAAAGGATCCGCCTCCCACTTACTCACTTGAAATGGGTAAGTGTGAGAAATCAATATGGCCACCCCTGCTTTCTTTTTTGTGTTTGTGGCTGAGAAGGATTGGGGAAACCAATGGCGGGCGAAGTTAAAAGAAATGTGAAATGTTTCTGGTAGGAACACCACTGTAGCCCTTGATTTCCGCATCTCCTGGAGGACCAGCCTCCTTTTCACATCAGAATTCAGCCCCTTAACATTAAGGCTCATCAACTTAGCCATCCCATGACCTCAACATATGCTAGTGTGAAGGCTAGTGTCTGAAACTTTCGCTTAGTGTGCGTAGTAAGCGTACCCCACAAACCCTTCTTTGGTAAAGCATATACAGTTAGGTCCAGAAATATTTGGACAGTGACACAATTTTCGCGAGCTGGGCTCTGCATGCCACCACATTGGATTTGAAATGAAATCTCTACAACAGAATTCAAGTGGAGATTGTAACGTTTAATTTGAAGGTTTGATCAAAAATATCTGATAGAAATTGTAGGAATTGTACACATTTCTTTACAAACACTCCACATTTTAGGGGGTCAAAAGTAATTGGACAAATAAACCAAACCCAAACAAAATATTTTTATTTTCAATATTTTGTTGCGAATCCTTTGGAGGCAATCACTGCCTTAAGTCTGGAACCCATGAACATCACCAAACACTGGGTTTCCTCCTTCTTAATGCTTTGCCAGGCCTTTACAGCCGCAGCCTTCAGGTCTTGCTTGTTTGTGGGTCTTTCCGTCTTAAGTCTGGATTTGAGCAATGAAATGCATGCTCAATTGGGTTAAGATCTGGTGATTGACTTGGCCATTGCAGAATGTTCCACTTTTTTGCAGTCATGAACTCCTGGGTAGCTTTGGCTGTATGCTTGGGGTCATTGTCCATCTGTACTATGAAGCGCCGTCCGATCAACTTTGCGGCATTTGGCTGAATCTGGGCTGAAAGTATATCCCGGTACACTTCAGAATTCATCCGGCTACTCTTGTCTGCTGTTATGTCATCAATAAACACAAGTGACCCAGTGCCATTGAAAGCCATGCATGCCCATGCCATCACGTTGCCTCCACCATGTTTTACAGAGGATGTGGTGTGCCTTGGATCATGTGCCGTTCCCTTTCTTCTCCAAACTTTTTTCTTCCCATCATTCTGGTACAGGTTGATCTTTGTCTCATCTGTCCATAGAATACTTTTCCAGAACTGAGCTGGCTTCATGAGGTGTTGCCTGTCTATTTTTGGAATTGATGAATGGTTTGCATCTAGATGTGAACCCTTTGTATTTACTTTCATGGAGTCTTCTCTTTACAGTTGACTTAGAGACAGATACACCTACTTCACTGAGAGTGTTCTGGACTTCAGTTGATGTTGTGAACGGGTTCTTCTTCACCAAAGAAAGTATGCGGCGATCATCCACCACTGTTGTCATCCGTGGACGCTCAGGCCTTTTTGAGTTCCCAAGCTCACCAGTCAATTCCTTTTTTCTCAGAATGTACCCGACTGTTGATTTTGCTACTCCAAGCATGTCTGCTATCTCTCTGATGGATTTTTTCTTTTTTTTCAGCCTCAGGATGTTCTGCTTCACTTCAATTGAGAGTTCCTTAGACCGCATGTTGTCTGGTCACAGCAACAGCTTCCAAATGCAAAACCACACACCTGTAATCAACCCCAGACCTTTTAACTACTTCATTGATTACAGGTTAACGAGGGAGACGCCTTCAGAGTTAATTGCAGCCCTTAGAGTCCCTTGTCCAATTACTTTTGGTCCCTTGAAAAAGAGGAGGCTATGCATTACAGAACTATGATTCCTAAACCCGTTCTCCGATTTGGATGTGAAAACTCTCATATTGCAGCTGGGAGTGTGCACTTTCAGCCCATATTATATATATAATTGTATTTCTGAACATGTTTTTGTAAACAGCTAAAATAACAAAACTTGTGTCACTGTCCAAATATTTCTGGACCTAACTGTATACTTTGGTGAATTGCATACCTGTAGATATAACCAAGACATAAAATAACAAACACAAACATAACTATGTTCAACTGTGGAATAGGAATTTTCGATTATGAGATAGGTGTATGGCCGTCAACACTAGCCGTCCACTATCCCGGTACCAGAGCTGACTTATATTTACTCAAAATAGAGAATATCACACCAGATATAACCTGCACCGTAAACTAAAGTGCAAATAGACTTGTACGACTCTGCCAGTGGGTGGGTGGCAAAACTCCACAAATCAGACACACTGGTTCCAACCCCCTCCCCCCTGGGATTTTCTAAAGAGGAGAAATCACAAAGATATGGAAAAACTATATAGTTAGACCCATTAGGAAGACGTGAGTTCTATAGATAACCGTAAGTTCACGGAAGAACACATTCAAGTAGGTTCCTCTTCCCTCGAACTCCTGGATCGCCGTTTACGTGATGTAGTGGCCGACTGCCAGGTCTGAGGAAGTGGCGGCATCTGCTGAGGCATAGTCCAGTCTGGCAAGTCTGGAACAGGAAGGTCAAAGGCCCAACAGAAAGGCTCAAGATCTGCGGGGATCCGGAGGCTAGCCAGCGTCTCTTGTCGCCGTGCGGTGAGGCTAAACGGGAACCCCCATCTGTACAGAATATTGTTGTCCCTCAGGGACGACAGTAGTGGGCAGAGGGCCTTCCGCTGCTGCAGTTTTATCCATGAGAGATCTTGAAATAACTGGATTTTGGTGCCTCAGTACATCACTTGTTTTGGCGGTCGTGCTTTGAACATTATTTCTTCTTTAAGTTGAAGGTCAATGATATGACAGGTGATATCTCTTGGGTTCCCTTTCAGATTTTTAGGGCGTAGGGCCCTATGCGCTCTATCCATGGGAATTGGGCTGTCAGAAGGCCGCTGCAGAAGTGAGTTGAATATGGTCTGCAAAATTGTTATAACGTCCTCCTTCGCTTGGGACTCGGGTACACCCCTGACCCTTATATTGTGGCGCCTGCCTCTATTGTCTAGGTCTTCGATATGACGCTGTAGCTCCCTTATAACGTCTGCTTGAGAGGAGGTTTGGGATTGGAGGTGGCGGATAGTTGTTCTAGCTTCATTATGGTCGTTCTCCAGCTGCTTTATTCTTTTATAGGTGGAAATAACGTCCTGCTGGACTGCCGCTATTTCGGATCTGCAAGCATCTTTGACTTCAGAAATGAGTGTTTGAAAATCTTTCTTGGTAGGGAGCTGTCGAACATGCTCCCACCATTCTGCAGGGAAGCACATAGGCTGTGTGGTAGAAGTGCTGGCCGTCGCACTCTCCTGGGCCTTTTTCCTGGTGTTATCCAAACCCGGAGGGTCAGAGGGTGGCCCGGGGGCCTTCTTTGTTGTTCTACAGGACCTGAGCCCTGCAGCCCTAGACCCCCCCCGTTAATTTATGAGCTCTTTGGGGCCTCCGGGTGAGAGTCTCGTTTTGCAGCATTGGTGGTCCCAGGGGAAAAGACAGGGAGTCATTCCCATTTATTGTGGCATTGTCCCATGGGGGCTGGGGCACTCCAGCAATCTGTAAGGCCGCGTATCTGGCCTCCAAAGCCTCCTTGTCACTCTCTATCTGGCCCTCTGGCTCCTCAGAGCCACCGCAACCTGATCCCAGCTCCCCTGCACTCCACTCCATGCCGCCTGCTCCTCTTAGTGTGGTGTCCACATGAGCTGCAGGGCTCCAGCCGCCGCCGCGCTACAGTACTTCTAGGGGGGGTGGGGCGGCATCATCACCACCGTCTCCACTTGACTGCCAGGGCTCGCCTCAAGGGAAAATGTTAGCCGCCAACCTGGCCTGGTGGGTCGGGGTCGCTCAGAGTCATCCAGCTCACCGCTTTCTTGCTCCCGCTGGGCTTCAGGTAAGTCACCGTGCGTCTTTTCCTCCGTCGCCATCTTGTTCACGAGGGAGGCCTCCAGCCCGCCGGCACCCACGGGTCCCTGCTCCTTACTTCTCCCTCTATCCACGTCGCGTGCAGGCGATCCCCGCGCGGTCTCCTCCACACTTACCGCCACTGCAGTCGTCCGAGGAGGAAGATGGTGAGTCACCTGTGCCGTCCGTGCGTCCTCCTGCTCCTGCTCCCCTGGCAGCTCCCTTGTCAGATAGGAGTCCAGGGTGAGTGATGCTGTGGTCCCAGGGTCTTTATCGTTTTTTGGGGGTTTCTTCTTCCCCATTTTGGATCCTCCAAGCTTATTTAAACGTGCTGTTATAATCCCGGGTGAAGGAGCTCAGCACTCAGGCGTCCTGCTCCATGGAGTTCCGAACACACCCCCCCAGACATTGCTTTTCAACCATGCTTCCACAGAATTTTTAAAAAAATAAAACTCATGAAATAGGCCTTCGCAATTCTCTCCTGCATCCGGGCAATGTGCTTGATAATGCTCCAATGGGTGTAACTTCGACTTCCCAGGTTTCCTTTGCTATATCTAGGAGACCTTGCAGATATTGGCCAAACAAGAGTTCAAATGGGGAGAAACCAATAAAGGCCTGTGGAACCTCCTGGATTGAAAACAGCAAGAACGGGAGCAGAGTCCCAGTCCCTGCTATTCTTTTCAATGGCCTTCTTAAAAATACTCTTTTTTAATAAAAAACGTTTTATTAAACCATTCCACTAGACCAGTGATGGCGAACCTGTGGCACTCCAGCTGTTGCAAAACTACAATTCCCATCATGTCTTCACAGCCAAAGCTTTTGCTTTGAATGGCCAGGCATGATGGGAATTGTAGTTTTTCAACAGCTGGAGTGCCACAGGTTCACCATCACTGCACTAGACCATCCTTCAGGGGATGGTAAATCTAGTTTCACACATCCGGCTTTTCGCCGGTTTGCCGGATTCTGCGCACGCCAGTACAGTGTATACAGTACAATTGCAGCGCTGTAACGTCCGGGTCACATGCTTCGGTCACATGACAGGATGTGACCGGAGCTTGTCGCGCTGACACTGTACTGTATACATTGTACTGGCATGCAGCCGGATGTGTGAAACTAGCCTTAGCCGACGTCTGCAATTGTGGAACCTGGAGGGCCTTATACCACTCCCTCATCACCTTGCCCATTAGGGGAGTTCCTTGTTCAGTCAGGATCTCCTTTAGTAGTCCTGTCAGGCCAAAGGTGTGGACCGACTCACGGGCAATACGTCTTGCAGAGGAGTTTCTATGGGGAACTGCTTCTTCGTATCATGCTGCATAGTTCAGGATCACCAGTACACTGTATAGTGAGGTCAAGGAACAGATTTGAAAAATTGATCCACCAAGTACATGGCTATCCGATCAAACGGCACCTCTATGATGGGTAATGGCACTAAGGGACTGCGGAAGTGTGAGATTTGAGCGGTTAACTGGCAGAAGGGACAGGAGCTACAATAATTCCATATCTCTCGCTGACATCCAGGCCAATAGAATCTGAATGATCCGTTCTTGCGTTTTATCTACACCCAGATGACCAGCTAATACATGCGAGTAGGCCAAATCCAACACCCTACACCTATAGGACCCTGTTACCAACAATTGCTCAATTATTTCTTCTCACCTTGGTAACCCAGTATAACAAGGCCTCTCTCATCATGAAATATGGAAACTGGGTGTCAGTCCCTGGCGCCTCAGATATGCTGTTTATGATAGTTACATTATTGAATCCCTCTTTTAGAGTCAGGTCCCTAAATTTAACAGACCCCAAGTTCTCCCCAGTCACCCATAGCTCAGGAATGTTGGCTTGACAGGGCACTACCTCCTCCCTATCACACACAAGCACACAAAGGAAACTCCTCAGACACTGGCTGAGGTGGGGCTCATTTAGGGGCGATCTGGCTCTTATCCGGACAAACGGACGTTCCCCCCTTCCCTCACAAGTCCCAGAACAAACAAAAGTCCCAGCATATTTTGTCTGTATGTAATAGGTCTTGGACCACGCCAACATCATGGGACTCTGTACCCTCGGCAATCTCAATAACCACTCAGGCCAAAGGACAATCTTTAGCGTCCTCATGGATGCATTGAAGAAAAAGACTGATGGCACTCCCTAACATTTTAGTGTGAACAGGTGCATACTGTGCAAGAGATATATTAACAAAGAAGAGATCGTTGCACTCTGTAGTGCTAAGATATGTAAACAATGAATATAGGAATATAGACATGTATTACGACTATGATAAACATAAAAATTGAGATACCTAGCACACAAAAACGGTCAGTTTTATAGGAGCCTAAAAAGCCAATGCCAAGGAGACCTCTTAATCCTTTATTACCAGGTTCCTATACGCCCATAGATTAGAGGGTTTTTAACCCAAAGAGAGGCTTTAGCGTTAGATACGGAGTCAACATTAAGAGGTCACCTTGGCGTTGGCCATTGGGCTCATATAAAACTGCCATTTTTGTGTGCTACGTATCTCAATTTTTATATTTTTCATAGCAATAATGCATGTTTATATTCCTATATTCATTCTTTACATATCTTAGCACTACAGAGTGCAACTGTCTCATGGATGCATTGTATGCCGATCTTTCCAGGCACCAGCTGTAGAGGGAGTGTGGCCCTTACTAGAGACACCAAACTCCCAGAGTCTAGCAGTTCAATCATTCGCACACCATTTACTCTTATGGGACATTCTTGTGGTCCCTCCCTCACTACATGCAAGAGAAAACAAAACCAGGAGTGCTTAGCACTTCTTGGCCCTTTTGCCTTCACTCTGCGGTCCAGCTCACCCCAAACCATCTCGATTGGGTTTAGGTCTGGAGACTGTGGAGACCAGGTCATCTGGCGTAGCACCCCATCACTCTCCTTCTTAGCCAAATAGCCCTTACACAGCCTGGAGGTGTGTTTGGGGTCATTGTCCTGTTGAAAAATAAATGATGATCCAACTAAATGCAAACCGGATGGAATTGCATGCCGCTGCAAGATGCTGTTGTAGGCATGCTGGTTCTGTATGCCTTCAATTTGGAATAAATCCCCAACAGTGTCACCAGCAAAGCATCCCCACACCATCACACCTCCTCCTCCATGCTTCACGGTGGGAACCAGCCATGTAGAGTCCATCCATTCACCTTTTCTACAAAGACTCGGTGGTTGGATCCAAAGATCTCAAATTTGGACTCATCAGACCAAAGCACAGAATTCCACTGGTCTAATGTCCATTCCTTGTGTTCCTGAGCCCAAACAAGTCTCTTCTGCTTGTTGCCTGTCCTTAGAAGTGGTTTCCTAGCAGCTATTTTTTTTTCCCCAAAACGTATTCATTTTCCTATTTTTTATAAACATAACAAGATATTCATGGTTACACAAGAAAAAACATTTGTCTGACAATATGTGACATAATAGGGTGCGATGCCCCAACTTGATATTCCAAACTGTTTATCTGTTTGATATGATTTATATTGAACCAAAGCAAAAGTACTAAGAAATAACATACGTGATACAAGTCAATTAAAATCATTAAACCCCTGTGCCAACCCCGAATGCTTCCAAATTTTCTGGCACGTCTTGTTGCTACCTTAGCGTCTCGTCTCCCCTTTGGAACCCACACCTACGTGATTTTCAATTTACCCAGGTTGCCCTGGTTGATATCATTCAGAAGGTACCATACCGATTGTACAAAAGGTATCAGTAGATTATTTATTTCTCCCTGAGTAAATTGACTTTCAATGAAGTTTCTCCATTTCCCAAAGAACGTGGGTGTCAACCTGTCTTTGTCCCTTTCCGCTTCCAGTTTCTCCAGCCTCAATAGATTATGTAATTCACCGATGACCTCTTTTATGGATGGGCCCTCCCTTTGTATCCAATGCTTTAAGATGGACCGTTTGGCTATCATGGCTACATCATGTATTATTGTATATTTCTTTCTTCCCGGCATGTCCGATCCCCCTTTTACTCCTCCCTCAAAGGAATGAAAAATCCACACCATTAACTCTAGATTTCCAGAAATTCCCCATGTTGCCTGGACAAATAATCTAACTTGATTCCAGAACCTGTGAATTTCCTTACACTCCCATAGTCCATGTAGCATATCTGTTTTTTCTCTTTGACATTTAGGACACCGCATATCTCTTCCCGGAATGTTGAAGCCCATAATAGCCCTATGTAAACTTCTAAATTGGGTGTCTCTCCATCTCTCATTGGTAACATGTTTCCGCATCTGTACCCAGCCCTTCAATATATCCCCTACCACTTCTTGCCCTTTCAATTGTTTCCCCACGCTGATAGAGTACGGCTATCCTCCCTGGATATAAGCACTCCCCGAAATGTTCGGTAAATTTGGGAAACATTTACACTTGCTATATCACATTCCATAAGCTCATCAATCAAACTCCTATTCAATTCCTTTCCAAGCTCACCCAGAGCTACAAATACTCCATGCTTCAATTGTTCATATTGGATGATCTGTGAGCTATTAACGTCATACTTGTCAAGCACTTCCCGCCCTGTCAGCCACCTTCTCTCCTCCACATTCATGACATCCTTCATTCTCTCGACGCCCTTCTCTTTCCATCTAGTAAATAGCTTATTTTCCCATCCCATGGGAAAGTTCGGAGATGCCCAGGGGTTTAAGTACTTAGATACTTTCCATTATAGCCCCAATTTCTTTCTTACCAGTTTCCATGTTAGCATAATATCTCAGAATAAAGCGGGCTTTACACGCTACGACATCGCTAATGCGAAGTCGTTGGGGTCACGGAATTTGTGACGCACATCCGGCCGTATTAGCGATACCGTTGCGTGTGACACCTATGAGCGATTTTGCATCGTCGCAAAAACGTGCAAAATCACTCATCGGTGACATGGGGGTCCATTCTCGAATATCGTTGGAGCTGCAGGTACAAAGTAGTTTGTCGCTCCTGCGGCAGCACACATCGCTCCGTGTGACACCGCAGGAACAAGGAACCTCTCCTTACCTGCCGCCAGCCCCAATGCGGAAGGAAGGAGGTGGGTGGGATGTTACGTCCCTCTCATCTCCAAACCCTCCGCTTCTATTGGGCGGCCGCTCAGTGACGTCGCTGTGACGCCACACGGACCGCCCCCTTAGAAAGGAGGCGGTTCGCCGGTCACAGCGACTTCGCAGGGAAGTAAGTACGTGTGACGGGTTCGGCCGATGCTGTGCGACACGGGCAGCGATTTGCCCGTGTCGCACAACCGATGGGGGCGGGAACGCACGCTAGCGATATCGGTACCGATATCGCAGCGTGTAAAGTAGCCTTTAGATTGAGTTCCTTATGTTCCCCTCCGACCTGGACAATGGGGAGTGTAAAATGGACGCCAAATCCCACGGTGATGCATACTTGGCTTCCATGCCATAGTCTGAGTGCCTGCTCGTTCCTCTCATCCAATCAAACATATGTCTCATTATACACACCAGGTTATAACCCCGAACATCTGGGAAACTAAGACCTCCTTCCTCCGTTGACTTCATCAACGTTCGTAACTTTATTCTAGGTTTCCTTCCCCTCCATATAAAATCTACATACGCTGAGTTAAGCCTATTTACGTCCCTCAGTTTTAGCATTATCGGGATTGTCTGGAATGGGTACAACAGCCTAGGAAAGCTCATCATTTTTATCAGGTGACATCTTGCCAGTAGTGGTAAAGGCAGACCCTTCCATCCCTTTAGTTGTGCTATAATTTTCCTAATTAGCGGGCTATAATTCATCTCGTAAATTGATTCCACCGTTCTTCCTATATGAATTCCCAGGTATTTAAGTTATGTCTGTGCTATAGGAATGCCACATATACAACCATCCCTTGCATTTCCCCCTTTTAGGAACAGGATCTCACACTTCTTTTTATTCAGTTTGAATCCTGAGACTAATCCAAATATTTCAATTAGGGCTAAAGTCTGTGGCAAATCTATGCTAGGGTCCCCCATATATAGTGTCACAACATGGGCAAAAAGCGCTGTCTTTATTTCAGTTCCCCTTATCTTAATCCCTTTAAAACTATTCAGAGGCCCTGCAGTATTCTTGACAATGGTTCAATGGCCAAGTTGAATAGAAGGGGAGATAACAGGCAGCCTTGTCTTGTTCCCTTCTTCAAAGGGAACACATCTGATAGAAAACCTGGAGTGTGTATCCTAGCTCCCGAGTTAAGGTCCAGTCACACTAAGCAACTTACCAGCGATCCCAACAACGATAGGGATCGCTGGTAAGTTGCTAGGAGGTTGCTGGTGAGCTGTCACACTGCGACGCTCCAGCGATCCCACCAGCAACCTGACCTGGCAGGGATCGCTGGAGCGTGGCTACACGAGTTGCTGGTGAGCTCACCAGCAACTAGTGACCAGCCCCCAGTCTCCTAGTTACAGCACACATCAGGTTAATTAACCCGATGTGTGCTGCAGCTAAATGTGCAAAGAGCAGGGAGCAGCGCACACTGAGCGCTGGCTCCTTGCTCTCCTAGTTACAGCACACATCGGGTTAATTGCCTGATGTGTGCTGCAGCTATCTGTGCACAGAGCAGGAGCCGGCAGCACAGGCAGTGAGAGCGGAGGAGGCTGGTATCAAAGGTAAATATCGGGTAACCAAGGACAGGGCTTCTTGGTTACCCGATGTTTACATTAGTTACCAGCCTCAGCAGAAGCTGGCTCCTGCTCACTGCACATTAGTTGTTGCTGTCTCGCTGTCACACACAGCGATCTGTGCTTCACAGCAGGACAGCAACAACTAAAAAATGGCCCAGGACATTCAGCAACAACCAACGACCTCACAGCAGGGGCCAGGTTGTTGCTGGATGTCACACACAGCAACATCGCTAGCAACGTCACAAAAGTTGTTCGTTACCAGCGATGTTGCTAGCGATGTTGCTTAGTGTGACGGGGCCTTTAGCGTAAAGATTCCTAATGTAAAGCCTCATTTTGCCTACAATCCCTGTGGCCTCTAGTACTTTGTCCAACCAGCTCCAATTTACATTATCAAATGCTTATTCTGCATCGAGTGTAAATAGAGCGGGTCTTGCCCCTCTCTCCATCTGCTCCAATCTCACCGCATCCACCACTAGTATTGTCTTCCGGATATTAGTGACAGCATTTCTCCCTTTAATAAACCCTACCTGGTGCTCTGTAATGATCCTTGGAAGAATCCTGGCCAATCTATTAGCCATAATCTTAGACATTATTTTTAAATCCTGGTTTATGAGTGATATGGGTCTATAACTAGTGGGATCATCCAGGTATTTAGTTCCCTTAGGGAGTGTGAGGAAAGAGTTAACCTTTTTCACTGACTTAGAAAATAATAGAAATTCATTCTCCCTGGCAAGACCAAACCAGACTTATTTGCGTAATAAACTGTGAGACCAACCTCAAGGACGCAGAATGTTTTGACTTAGAGACGACTGAAAAACATCTTGTTATTGGAGTATAAGTCATTATATTAATTTCTCTTGCTGGGAATATGAAATTCACGCCTTTAATGAATATGTATGTTGCATAGTTACGCCCTAATCAACTTTGTATAACTTTGTAATGTAAACAATATCAATACACTTTCTATTCGGAGCCGCACATCTCCAGTCTTATGTGTATAACAGCGTCCGCTTGTTTTCATTGAGACGGAGTAGCAGAGGGGGGGTCACCGGTACCCTCTCTGCATTCGGACATCGCTGGCAACAGCTGTGACCGTTAGGTCAACCTAACATTATCTGGCGCCCGAACAGGGACCCGTGTTTCTAATCCCAGGACGCAGTGGACTATCTTGCCATTCAGAGGAGGGGTGGACCAGACGTGGGGACCAGAAACACCTGGCCAGGTAAGAGTTGAACCTTATTCTTCTCTTTATGCTCCCCACATCTGATCTCCCCTCTCCTCAACGCGCAAGAGGTACACTGTGAGTAGATACTGGGTTATTGGCGGGTTTCTACTGAACTCTGAGAGAGCCTTGCCAGCTGATGTTTTCTGTGCCTTGTTTGCTTGTTTGTTTCTCTGTGTTTCTCTGCCTCTCCGTGTGTCGCGTGTCTGCTCTCCTGCGCTTTACTTCTGTGCTGTTGTCCTTGTTGGTTGTCATAGATCCCATACATCAGTGAGTGTTGAAAGGGAATAGTGTACCTGCTCTGTCCAATGGATGTGATATTCACTGCCCTAGTGTTAGTGGGAATAGCCCTGTTTGCCATTGCTATCGGATATAGAGTGTATCTCTGGTACAAGAAGGGTAACCCAGCACCATTCAACATTCTCAGCCCCCTCTGAAGTTAGGACACCACCTTTCAGTAGGAATACAGATCAAGAATCAGTCTTTGGGTACTTCCAGGAAAGGTGGTTCTAGACCTCACCTTAGGTGGGAATACAAAAGGAGTTAGTCTCTGAGTATCTCCAGGATAGGTAGGTTTAGTCCAAGGGTCTAAAAGCTGAAGAAGATAGAAGAAGAAGAATGGGGCAAGGAATATCAAAAGACAGAAGAGCTGGATGCACCCTGCAACATCTCATTACGTGTTATCATGGCAAAAGAACAGCCAGTCAGTCCAGGGAAGTTTTTAAGACATTTGGATTGAAGGGGAAGGATCAATTGGACCCCAACAAAAGGGACACAATAACAGCTACTAGAGCAGGAGTGATAGCAGATAAATCATGGACTGAACTAGTCAGAACTTTTTCTGACATGGCAAAAACAGCCCACGATCAAGGTTAGATATCATGAAGAATCAGACACATGGGAATAAGCTGGGAAGAAGGCTAATAAGGATCAACAGCAGCCTCCTCTGTACCTGTCAGCTACTCCTGGAACAGCTTCAAAAATAGCAGGATCTCCGGAATGGACCTGCACAAACTGTGGCCAACAAAATCCGGACTGGAGTGAAACATGCCTAGCCTGTGGAGCCCCACAGCACAAGCTACAAGCCACAGCACCAGTGCCTCTCTATCCCTTAGTGGAAAGAAGAGTCCTGATAAGACCACCTGTTAATCCACAAAACCCAGATGCTCCCAGAGATGCAGTTCCTCGTACGTATGATGACTACGTACCCTGGACTCCAGCCGAGCAGATGGCTTTCCTGCAAAATGCTCCAGACCCGACTAGAAACCCAGTCAGTTTTTCACGTTACCTGAACCAAATACAGGTCTCCTACAGAAGCACTTGATTGGACATGGAAGGTTTGTGTAGAGTTAAAATGTCTCCCGAACTGTATGCCAAACTCACTGCCCACCTGACAGGACATGTTCCGGACAATACCCGTAATGTGGAATCGGGCCAAGATTTCATGATAAGACTCAATCTCTTCTGCGCCCAGGAGCAAAGAACTAAGGGCACAATGGGACCAGTGCATCAAGGTCCTGTGGAGAATGTCAGCTCATTTTACTACAGATTGATGCAGTCATTCGCAGATGAAGGGCTGGACTTACAAGCGGGTGCGATACGTCGCCTGATGGTAAGATCCTTCATGGATGGAATACATGCACCTCTGGCAGAAAGATTGAAAGCGTGCTGCCCAGAATGGAGAAACATGGAAGACATAGATCTTCTAGTCAACAAAGCAAGTGGCTTAGAAACCGACGCAAAGGATAAAAGGAGCAACAAGAAAGTTGTCATAGCAGCAGTGGATGGTCAGCCAGAAGGTACAAGAAGGAAGGCACCGACCTGCTACTATTGTGGGAGTCAGAGGACATGTGATCAGAGACTGTAGAAAGAAGAAGAGGGACACTCAAAACCAACCCGAGAGTCAGGAGGAGAAGACTGCTTGACTTGCGGCAGCACGGGATAGGGATGCCAGAGGTCCATTTATACACGTCCCCCTTCACATTGGCAACAAGGAAATAAGAGCTTTGGTGGACTCAGGAGCCTCACGCTCCTGAACCCCAGGAACCTAGTGCCTGAAGGATCCATCTCATCTGAAGCTACTGTAGTATCCGGATTTGATGGACAAGCCCAGATAATCCCAATAACACATCCACTGAAGGTGAAACTGGGACCACACATGTTCGTGTCTAAATTCTTAGTGTCCCCCCTGGGTGGAGATGCCCTAGTGGGAGAAGATCTACTATCAAGACTACAAGCTCAGATTGTCTACAATGAAGATGGATCTGCTATCCTGCAAATTCCAGAAGATATCCCAGAAGAAATCCTGTGCACTCTCCAAATGATAGAAGATCAACCAGAATCTGATGTTACACGTAAAGTAAACACGGATCCAATACTTCTACAAGTTCCTGCAAAACTCTGGTCCACATCAAAAACTGACCTCGGCACACTACCCGTGCCCACAGTAAAAGTTTCAGTCAAGCCTGGAATTACGCCACCGCAGCTGAGACAATCCCCCCTCCCGCTACCTCTCGCAGTACATCTACCAGTACGTGGATGATTTACTACTGTGCTGCCCTAGTGAAGAGGAATGCTTACCTTTCTGGCAGAAGTAGGATGCAAAGCAAGCAGAGATAAATGCAGACGGTGGATTCCCAATGCGTCACTACTCATGCAACCGCTGTATGATTGCACAAAGAATGTTCCTTTTTCCCTTACAGAAGAAGCTCGACAAAACTTTAAAAAGATCAAGGAACTAGTGATTGATGCACCTGCTCTGGCACTACCAAACTATGATCTCACCTTTAGTCTGTTCATAGCAGAGCTTCAAGGATTTGCCGTTAAAGTACTCACCCAGAAGACGGACAAACATCACATAATCGGGTACTACTCCTCTCAACTTGACAACGTCACAAAAGCAGCACCAACCTGTGTCCGTGCTGTTACAGCAGTTTCAAACATACTGCAGAAAGCATCTGAAATCTCACTCGATTTCCCGACTACCATCCTTACCAGCCATGACATTTATGCTGTTCTCAATCAAGTGCAGATGAAACACCTCTCCATGGCAAGACAAGTCAGACTCCAGTGCACGCTGTTGCTACCCCCAAACATCTCATTTGCTTGAGTTACAAGTCTAAACCTTGCTGATCTTTACAAGTTTAGAAGGGGGGACAGAAGAGAGGACAGAAGAGAGTGACAAACGTACCAGCGCACCATTTGATCATGATTGTCAGGAACTCATTGAACATGAGGCAAAGCCCCTGCACAATATTCAGGCAACACCGCTTACAAATTCAGACTTTGAACTTTTTGTGGATGGTAGCAGATATGCTGATGAAGCAGGCAAGTTCCAGACCGGATTTGCAGTAGTGACTCTATATGCAGTCTTAGCCAAGCAACCGCTACCTCCACGCATATCTGCTCAAGAAGCAGAACTTCTTGCTCTCATCTGGGCAATTGAGTTTCTGGAAGAACGAACAGCGAACATCTACATGGACTCAGCCTATGCACACGGCATTGTGCACGATTTTGGCACTATCTGGCAGACAAGAGGATTCCTCACAGCAACAGGAAATCCCATCAGGCATGGAGCCTCAGTGAAGAAACTAATGGAAGTAGCCTTGATACCAAAACAGCTAGCAATCATAAAGGTTGCTGCCCACACCAAGGCTCAAACTCCCGAGGCAAGGGGAAATCGCTTGGCCGATCAAACAGCAAAACAAGCCGCCTTACTCCTTTGAAGGAGACGGAAACAGTGTCAACGACGGAGGAAGAAATACAGAACCTCTTTGAGACACAAGAAAACGCCTCTGAGGAAGAAAAGGCCAGATGGCGGGCCAAGGGGGCAGAAAAGGTGGAGGGGATTTGGCGCCTACACGGACTTCCCGTCCTGCCACGCAGTTGGTTCCCTGCCATTTTACAAGTACTCCACTACCCCACACATGGTAGCACAAACTCAATCATGAACCAGATGCAACCTTATTGGGTAGCCCCCGGCTTCAAACAATACACCTTCCAGAGAATAAAAGCTTGTCACATCTGTCAACAACACAATCCAGGCCAGCTAACTAAAACCCCGCAAAGACACATGCCAAAGACGCTTGCCCCATTTCAAAGAGTACAAATAGACTATATACAGTTGCCAAAACATGGTGTCGCGGGCGGAGGAGGGGACGCCGCGCTCTCCCTCTGCTCGGGTCTGGCTGCCGCTGTGGCTGCTGCGGCCTGCTGCTGCCGCTGCTCGGTGGCTCGAGCGATGGGCCGGATCCCGGGGACTTGAGCGGCGCTCCTCGCCCGTGAGTGAAAGGGGATTGGGTTTTGGGATAGTTTATTGTCCGTGACGCCACCCACGGCTGTGGTGATTAAGTGGACACCACCGCTGCTCTGTCTGGGGAGCCCGGGAGTGATGGTATGGAGCAGCCAGTAGTTGATTTGCCCCTCCGTGGGTAGGGGGTTTGGTGGTCCCGGGGCCCAGTGATGGGGTTGGTATGGTGGACAGGCGGGTATGGGGCCTGTGGAGGTGCAGGGGCGCAGGGGCAGCGCTGTGCCGCACGGCACGGAGGTACTCACTCAGCCAGTAAACACGACACAGTTCTCGGTAAACAAACGGCTGGTTGGACGGGTCCCTCAGACGGCTGCGGTGCTGCTGTTCCCTGCAGTTAGCGGTGACGGTCTCTTCCCTGCACCTATGTAAAGTCTTTTTGGTAGCGATGGGTTCCCACCGGTTACCCGCTCCTCGGCTTCAATCTGGGCCGAAGGAGCCCTACTTTGCCCGCAGGCACTGGCCCTGGGAAACTGGTGCCTTGGCGGTGGCGGTGTCTCCCCTTCACGGTCGGACTGTTGCCTTCAATCGGGACTTGGTTGTTAGGAGACAGAGGTCCCCTTCACTGACGGATTTGGCAAATTATGGCAACTCCTAGCCTTGCCGGGATCCGAAAGGCCCCTGCCCTGGTGCTGACTGTTCTTTGTATACTGCTCCGGTACCGCCGGGTCACCACCCGTCCGCCGTCCTTCCAGCAACCTCCAAGCAGTCCCCCTGCAGACTATCACCGCCGTCTGCTGACCTTGCTGTCTCAGTCCGGGGCACACACCTGGACCAACTTCAGGCTTTACAACTGTCACTTTTCTGTCACTCTAACTCTCCACTTCACCTCCTTCTACTTCCTCCTCCTAAACTCATCTGCCTGGTTCTCCCGCCTCCAGGGCTATGTACTCCTCGGTGGGCGGAGCCAACCGCCTGGCCCACCCCCTGGTGTGGACATCAGCCCCTGGAGGAAGGCAACAAGGATTTTAGGTTAGCCTTGGTGTACCTGCCGGGAATGTGGGGTGCGTGTGATGTTGTGACCTGTGACCCCTGGCTTGCCCAGGGCGTCACATTCCCCCTTAGCAAAACGCAGACCGTCCTCGGGCTGCCCGTCCAACACCGGTTTTATTTTCCTTTTGTTTTTCTGTAAAGATAAAACGGTAACATATATACAATTTATGGCATCATCCCACAGTGGGAGGTTCGGTTCTTAAACGTTGCAAACATTAAAACGGTTAACGGTTACGGTCTCCGCTCTCTCCCACCCATGTAACCTGGCCCTGATGCTGCCCCTAAAGCCCAAGCAGGACGCCTTGACCCCAGTCCAGCACAAGTTACCCGAGCGGGATCTGTCCTTCCCCTCCAGAGGGTAGCCACCGGTTCCTGTGGTGGCTGGGCCCCAGCCTGCTCTGCTGTGGGCCCTCCCTCCAACCTGCCTCTCCGGAGGCGGTAATTGCGGAAGCGGTAACGGTAACACAACTTATTTACAAGCCACTAGCGTCTGTGGTTGCCCTGCAAGTACACGGGCTTGTCCATGGAAAGTTCTCTATGCAAATTTTTCAAACGATCCCCACGGGGACAACGGTGCCAGCAACGGCCGGTTTCCAAATCACGGTTGCAGATAATCAGGTTACTTTCACAGTAATCATTTTCTTATTTTTCGTCAAACTTTCAAACAAACACACCTGTTTTCTTTCCCCTCCCCCTTTTAAAGAACGGTTTCCCTGTACCTAAGTGGGGGCCTACCTAGGTTGGGACGGGTGGACCTCTGGGGTCCGGTGTCAGTGGGGCTAGGCAGTGGGACAGAGGGAACAATCGGTTCCTCCTCCCTGCTATCGTGTGGGGCAGGCGGAGGCATAGGAGAGCTGGGCACAGGTTCATCCCTGGGCACTGGCACTGATTCTGGCTCACGGTTGACCGCTTCCACCACTTCTTCATCCACAGGTTGTGGGAACAGTATCACTGGAAGAATCACCGTGCCGTTCTGTGTAGGCCAGTCTGCTGGGAAGTCACCCATCACAGTGTGGATCACCTCTTTTGCCTTCTCTGCTGGTGGAGGAACTGGTACTTCAGCCATCGCCCTCAATGCTGGTGGGCACCTTTTCAGATGGTCCCGGGAAACCGTGGCCAAGGTGCCCCCTTGGTCACGACTGATCTGATAGGCCTTTCCATCTTCCCATCCTGTGGGTTGGATGACGTATGGGATTTGTTCCCATTGATCATCCAGCTTGTGGGTTTTCCTCTTCCGCTTTAACACCCCATCTCCAGGCTGGAAAGGGCCCGCAGACGCTTTCTGATTGAAGCGCTGCTCCTGTTGTTCTCGACTCCGACTGAGGTTCTTCTCCACATACTCCTGAATCTGTCGGTACTGCACCCTCCGCCGGGTATCCCATTCAGCCATTTCCAGGTCCACCGGCAGTCGGCCAGGCCGAGCCCTCATCAGATACACTGGGGTGCACTTCGTTGAGCTAGACGGGATATTGTTGTACATATCGACCAAGTCGGGCAGCTTCTCCGGCCACAGGTTCCGCTCCTCCAACGGCAACGTTTTGAGGAGGCCAAGGACCAGATGGTTCATCTTCTCACAAATACCGTTGGTCTGGGCATGGTAAGGTGTGGTCCGGATCTTCTTGCAGCCGTACAGCTGACAGAACTCATGGAACACCTCCGCCTCAAAGACTGGACCTTGGTCGGTAAGCACCTTCTCAGGGTATCCATGGGGTCGACAGAAGTAAGCTTGGAACGCTCTAGCGGCGGTACGGCCAGTTAAGTCCTTGACCGGGACAACCACCATGAACCGGGAGTAATGATCTACTATGGTCAGAGCGTAAGTGTACCCACTTCGGCTGGGGGTGAGCTTTACATGGTCCAAGGCGACCAGCTCCAGCGGTTGGTGTGTAACGATCGGGCGTAGGGGGGCCTTCTGGCTGGCTTCATCCTTCCTCCTCAACGTACAAGGACCGCACTCTTGACACCAGGCCTCCACAGATTCCCGCATCCCACTCCAATAGAACCGCTCCCTCAACAGCATCTCCAGCTTCTTCCACCCGAAGTGGCCGGCACCATCATGGTACGCCTGCAGAACAGTGGGTACATCAGCTTGGGGAATAACCAACTGGCGGATTTTCTCATGGGTCTTCGGGTTGATCAGCTCATGGTTCAACCTCCCCTGATGTAGACACAGCCGGGTCCGTTCCTTCCACAAGCGTTGGGCTTCAGCTGGGGTGGCAGGGTTCATCCCAGCAGCGCCTTGCTCCACCAGGGTCTTGACGAGGCGGACAGCGGGCGCCTGATTTTGAGCTTCCTGCCACTCCTGACTGGGCAGCGGATCCAGGTTCACCCGTTGTTGGTGGACATGTACCTTCTCAGTTGGTGGCCGGTGGAATGCAGGCAACTCGATCTCCTCGAGGTCATCATCCTCGCACCCACCTTCTGACAAGTGGGGCATCTGAGAGAGGGCATCAGCATTAATGTTGACACGACCGGCCCTGTATTTGATGGTGAAGTCATAGTTGGCTAGTCTGGCCACCCACCGCTGCTCCAACGCGCCCAGCTTGGCCGTGTCCAGGTGAGTCAATGGATTGTTATCCGTGAAAGCGGTGAATTTTGCTGCGGCCAAGTAGTGGCGGAACCGCTTGGTGATAGCCCACACCAGTGCCAGGAGCTCGAGCTTGAAGGAGCTGTAGTTCTCAGGGTTCCTTTCAGTCGGCCGGAGTTTTCGACTAGCATAGGCAATCACCTTCTCCTTTCCTTCCTGGACAGGACTGCCCCCAAACCCACATTGCTGGCGTCTGTGTAGAGGATGAATGGGCAGCCGTAGTCAGGGTACGCTAGGACCTCTTCTCCAGTCAAGGCCGCCTTCAGCTGAAGGAAGGATTCCTCATGCCTGTCCTCCCACACCAGTGGGGCTCCGATGGGTCTACCACCTTTGGTCTGTCCCACGAGGAGGTCTTGCATGGGAACAGCCATCTTCGTGTACCCCTTGATAAAGCGCCGGTAGTATCCCACCAGACCCAAAAACTGCCTTACTTCCCTCACGGTGGTTGGTCTTGGCCAGTCCCGGATGGCAGTGATCTTCTCAGGGTCGGGGGCGACACCTTCCGCACTCACCACATGCCCCAGGTACTGCACTCTGGGTTTCAGCAGGTGGCACTTGGAGGGCTTCAACTTCATCCCGTATTTGGCGAACACCTCGGCTAGGTGCTCCAGATGGGCTTCATACGTCTGAGAGTACACAATCACATCATCCAGGTATAACAGGACGGTCTCGAAGTTCAGATGTCCCAGACAGCACTCCATCAGCCGTTGGAAGGTTCCAGGGGCATTGCACAGCCCAAATGGCATACTATTGAATTCACAGAGCCCCATTGAGGTGGTGAAGGCAGTTTTCTCCCGGTCTTCCGGGGCCACTGCCACTTGCCAGTACCCACTGGTAAGGTCAGGGGTAGAGAAGTAATTTGCGGTTCTCAGTGCGGCCAAAGACTTATCAATACGGGGCAGAGGGTAGGCATCTTTATGTGTTATCTGATTAATCTTCCGGTAGTCCACACACATCCGCATGGTATCATCCTTCTTCTTGACCAGTACCAACGGAGCGGCCCAGGGACTACAGCTGTCCCGAATAACCCCTGCCTCCTTCATATTCCTCAACATATCTTTGGCACACTGGTAATGTGCAGGGGGAATAGGCCTGTACCTCTCTTTGATAGGGGGGTGTTCACCGGTGGGGATGTGGTGTTGGACCCCTTTGATCTGCCCAAAGTCTAGTGGATGTTTGCTGAAAACTTGTTCATACTCCCGCACCACCCTGTATACCCCTGCTTTGTGATGTGTAGGGGTATCATCAGTGCCCACGTGTAGCTGTTGGTGCCACTCATTTACCTCCCCTTGAGGCGGGGGAGTGCTGGTAGTAGGTGGGGAGACTGAGGGAATGGCCTCGTGGATGGTGTGGGGATCTAGGGTGAGCAGCTTGGCAATGGTGGCATACCGGGGAAGCCTGACTTCTTCCTCCCCACAGTTCAGCACCCTCACGGGCACTCTCCCCTTCTTTACGTCTACCACCCCTCGGGCGGCCATTACAGTGGGCCAGTGCTCGGAGGTTATGGGCTCCATCATGGCAGGGTAGTCACGCCCCTGAGGCCCTACACCAGATCATCATCTCACTCCTAGGGGGCACAATCAACGGAGCAGCATCCATCACTCTCACTCCACCAATCTCTCCTCCTGTTGAGTTTACATGCTGGCGGTACATCAAGGCTCGGATCTCACGCTGCACAGCTCTCTGTTGGCTCCCCGCCGCCGTGGCGGCCAGCTGTTGCAGTAGGGCCAACACATCACCCATACAGTGCTCCATCACATTGGTTCCTAGCACTATCTTCGGGTTATGATCACTGGGTTCATTCATGATCACAATCATACACTGGTGTTGCAGTTCAGCTTGCCCCACTGTCATAGCCACCTGTTTATACCCCACTTGGGTCAATGGGAGTCCATTAGCAGCAATTAGCGTTATACTAGTATCTGGGGGTGCCAGCTCGTCTATCCCCCAATACCGCTGGTACAATGTGTATGGTATGGTGGTTACCTGTGATCCAGTGTCCAAGAGAGCCATCACCGGTATGCCGTCCACAGCCACGGGGATGATGGACTGGGCCCCGATATACCGGTCCCGCCAGTCTGGGGGGCCACGGGGTTCTACTCCTGAGGATTGGCCCGGGGCCCCAGGGGTTGCTCGTTTAACGGGCACTGTCGGAAGTAATGCCCAGGCTTACGGCACTTGTAGCAGGTTGGAGGTCTGCTCCGCGGGTTGTTAGCACTTCTCCGCTGCATCCAGGGGACATCCTCAGGGCTGTCGGCAAGCTGTATCTGTGCTGGAGGCTGAGATCTGGTCAAAGGTTTGAGTGCAGCAAGAATCTTGGCGAGGTCTCCGTCCATGGGACGGACCTGGGCTGCCAGTTCCTCCATCGTGCTGCATGGGGCTGTAGGTATTGGAGAGGTTGGTAGGGCAGGGGCCACCACAACGGGGGCCGTCTCAATGGGCCACGGGGCTGGCTCCAAGATCTCTGAAGCTGGGGGCTGTAGTGCTTTAATGGCCCGTTCCTTTAACACGGCAAAGTCCACATCAGGGTGTTCTAGGGCCCAGAGCCGGAGTTGTTTGCGATCCTCAGGGGACCTCATCCCCTGCACAAATTGCTCTACTAACATCTTGTTGCTGTCCGCCTCATTGATAGGAGTCACCTGCTTTAGCGTGCGGAGGGCGGTTTGCAGACGTAAAGCATAGTCCCGAATGCAATCAACAGACCATTGCCGGCACTGGTAAAACTGCATCCTCAGCTCAGCTTCAGTCTGGGTATCAAAGGCAGTCTGTAGCTTCTCAAAGATGGTGGCTACAGAGAGCCGGTCCCCCTCGGCCCAGGTCTCCGCCTCCTGCTCAGCCGCACCGGTTAACTGGCCCAGCACTACCGCTGCACGTTGCTTATCGGTCAGGGGGTACAGTTCTAGCACGGGTTAAGCTTTTTCCAGAAGACCTGTAAAGCATCAGGTTTCCCGTCATACTGCGGTAGCCAGGTAGCTCCGGGCGCATAGGGCAAGGAGAACGGCATCACCTGAGCGAGCGCGGGGGCCGCGGCACCTCCCGCCAGCGCGGCCGGGACCTGGGCAGGCCCATTCCCATCCACGGGTGCCACTGCGGCTGCGACCACCGCTCCTCCAGCGGCTCCGTCGGGCGCAGACATCTTGTTTCCATCCCCCTTAGCCTCTTTCCAGCCCCTCCTCTAGCGGGGCGGGGTTTTGGCCTTCGCGCCTCTGCTACTCGAGAAGACGCTCGAGCGGGAACTTTTCGCGTCAAAGATGGCGACTTCTGAAATTTTCCGTCCGGATACCTCCGGCGGTCACAAGGCGCACCTCTACCCAACGGCAGAGCGGTAAGATCCTGTTCGTGACGCCAAGTTGTCGCGGGCGGAGGAGGGGACGCCGCGCTCCCCCTGTGCTCGGGTCCGGCTGCCGCGGCCTGCTGCTGCTGCTGCTCGGTGGCTCGAGCGATGGGCCGGATCCCGGGGACTCGAGCGGCGCTCCTCGCCCGTGAGTGAAAGGGGATTGGGTTTTGGGATAGTTTATTGTCCGTGACGCCACCCACGGCTGTGGTGATTAAGTGGACACCACCGCTGCTCTGTCTGGGGAGCCCGGGAGTGATAGTATGGAGCAGCCAGTTGTTGATTTGCTCCTCCGTGGGTAGGGGGTTTGGTGGTCCCGGGGCCCAGTGATGGGGTTGGTATAGTGGACAGGCGGGTATGGGGCCTGTGGAGGTGCGGGGGCGCAGGGGCAGCGCTGTGCCGCACGGCACGGAGGTACTCACTCAGCCAGTAAACACGACACAGTTCTCGGTAAACAAACGGCTGGTTGGACGAGTCCCTCGGACGGCTACGCTGCTGCTGTTCCCTGCAGTTAGCGGTGACGGTCTCTTCCCTGCACCTATGTAAAGTCTTTTTGGTAGCGATGGGTTCCCACCGGTTACCCACTCCTCCCTACATTGCCCGCAGGCGCTGGCCCTGGGAAACTGGTGCCTTGGCGGTGATGGTGTCTCCCCTTCACGGTCGGACTGTTGCCTTCAATCGGGACTTGGTTGTTAGGAGACAGAGGTCCCCTTCACTGACAGATTTGGCAAATTATGGCAACTCCTAGCCTTGCCGGGATCCGAAAGGCCCCTGCCCTGGTGCTGACTGTTCTTCGTATACTGCTCCAGTACCGCCGGGTCACCACCCGTCCGCGGTCCTTCCAGCCACCTCCAAACAGTCCCCCTGCAGACTATCACCGCCGTCTGCTGACCTTGCTATCTCAGTCCGGGGCACACACCCGGACCAACTTCAGGCTTTCTTAACTGTTCCTTTTTACTTCTTCACTCAAGCTCCTCTCCTTTGCTCCTCTACCACTTCACCCCCTTCTTCTTTCACTTCCCTAACTTCACTGCCTGGTTCCCCCGCCTCCAGGGCTGTGAACTCCTTGGTGGGCGGAGCCAACCGCCTGGCCCACCCCCTGGTGTGGACATCAGCCCCTGGAGGAAGGCAACAAAGATTTTAGGTTAGCCTTGGTGTTCCTGCAGGGAATGTGGGGTGCATGTGGTGTTGTGACCTGTGACCCCTGGCTTGCCCAGGGCGTCACAATGGCATCTACGAGTTTGTACTTGTCTGTGTAGACCTCTTCTCAGGATGGCCAGAGGCCTATCCTGTAAGCTCAGCCACGGCCCGAATTACAGCAAAGAAATTGGCCTGTGAGCTGGTGCCTCGGTTTGGACTCCCTGAAGTCATAGAGTCAGACCGAGGTACTCATTTCACTGGACAAGTTTTCCAGAACACCTGTGCCCTGTTAGGCATTCAGTCAGCCTTACACACGCCTTACCACCCACAGTCATCAGGGAAAGTGGAAAGGTTAAATGGAACTCTAAAGCTCAAGCTAGCCAAGGCAGTGGAGGAGACTGGTAGACCATGGACAGAATGTCTCCCCATAGCTCTTTACTCTATAAGGACTACCCCGCAGGGAAAGCACAGGCTCTCACCCTTTGAAATACTCTTTGGTAGTGCACCCAGATTAGGATGCTACTTCCCACAGGAGTTACACCTGCAATGTGATAGCCTAACGTCTTATGTTGTTTCCCTGCAGAAGAGACTAACTGAAACCCACCAAAGGGTCTACTCTTCTCTACCTGATCCTGATGCCGTTCCAGGAACCCACTCTCTAAAGCCTGGTGACCGGGTCTACCCAAAGAAGCACGTGAAAAAGACCCTTGAGCCACGATTCGAAGGGCCTTTGACTGTCCAGCTGAGGGGAGATCGACATGGGTCCATGCCAGCCACTGCAAGAAGGCCTAATACTGCTGATAAGTATTTCTATGTGTACTCCCTTTTTGGGGCCTTCTACACCACGGCAGAATTCATTTGAGACCCATCATGAAGTGTTAGCTGAAAAACTTGAGATCACAGACTGCTGGATATGTACACACGCACCTGTGACAGCCTCTTCCTTGCCATACTTAGCCATACCAATCCCAATAAACAAAGTGTTTCAATGGGGAGGCTGTTACAACAGACTATCAGTGTTCCAAGTGTTACTCTGTTTACTAGTTGCTTATGTAGTGTTCAAGTTGCTAATGGCTTTGTTTTCCCGCTGCTTGAAACAATGTAGATACAATGATTATTCAGCACCTGTATGAAATCACTAATATGCCTTTTTTCTCTTCTCTACTCTTTCCTCTAGAAATCACCTTGGCGTATCATGATGAGACTCCTATCGAGAGGCATGCAGGCAGTCCTGGGTGACGGATGTGAGACGACACTCCCTGAGCAAACCCGCGGCTCAGAAAGTAGCTGGAGGCTAGCCTGCTTTCTCTATGGTCCACAGCTTCTCGATGGCCCCCTGTCCATCAATCACGCCAATAGGGGGGATTGTGAGGAAAGAGTTAACCTTTTTCACTGACTTAGAAAATAATAGAAATTCATTCTCCCTGGCAAGACCGAACCAGACTTATTTGCGTAATAAACTGTGAGACCAACCTCAAGGACGCAGAATGTTTTGACTTAGAGACGACTGAAAAACATCTTGTTATTGGAGTATAAGTCATTATATTAATTTCTCTTGCTGGGAATATGTAATTCACCAATACACCACATCAAAAAAGTGCAAAATTGAGATTGAAATACATTAATGCATATATTATGGTTGGTGGAGGGTTTTACCCTCTGTGTGATTCCAATCTGGACAAGCCCCTGAAGAACCTCCTTTGATTTCAAGTCCTGGAGGGGAAACGCGTCGGACAATGATAAGGATGGGCTATTTTTGTCGATCCATCCATTTTGTTGATAATACTGTGGAATTGATGCATGAACCCTGGACTGTGTCCCAGACCCTGGTTTAAAAACTAATTGTTTCCAGAATTGTTGTGAACACTGGAATTTACGAACTAGAGATATTGTTGACCAGAGATAGATCAACAATATCTCATTATTGAGGCATGAATGGGAATCACTTCAACCTGAAAGAGCCCCTCATTCAGAACAGCAGCACAAATTAGTGTGAAGTATAGGGTCTCAACAGGGCCAGTCGACGCAGAGTGGGGGCACCTTAGCGTGACGTCATAGGGTGCCGACCCCCACGGGTAGGAAGGGGGAGTACAGGGAAAAGCCCGAAAACCCTCCACCAACCATAATATATGCATTAATGTATTTTAATCTCAATTTTGCACTTTTTTGATGTGGTGCATTGATTAAATTTATATATTTATAATAATAGGGGCTTTTTTTGTCGGTATTACAGTTTATATACCCCTGGAAAAAGAGTATATATCTCTCTTTGTGGTCTGAATATGTAATTCACGCCTTTAATGAATATGTATGTTGCATAGTTACGTCCTAATCAACTTTGTATAACTTTGTAATGTAAACAATATCAATACACTTTCTATTCGGAGCCGCACATCTCCAGTCTTATGTGTATAACAGCGTCCGCTTGTTTTCATTGAGACGGAGTAGCAGAGGGGGGGTCACCGGTACCCTCTCTGCATTTGGACATCGCTGGCAACAGCTGTGACCGTTAGGTCAACCTAACAGGAGTAATTTGATATATGCTAAGTTTGAATTTTTAGGAATTTCCTCTCCTTTCAAAAATGCATTAAATACAACAGTTAAATCCGGCGAGATCAGATCTCTCATAGCCTTAAATTTGCTGTTAAAACCGTCGGGACCTGGTGCCTTGTTGATGTTAAGCTCCCCGATTGTTCTAGTCACCTCTTCCACTGTGATATCTGCATTTAAGTCACTCAGATCTTCCTCTGTTAGGGTGCCTTCACACTTTAGCGATGCAGCAGCGATCCAACCAGCGATCTGACCTGGTCAGGATCGCTGCTGCATCGCTACATGGTCGCTGGTGAGCTGTCAAACAGGCAGATCTCACCAGCGACCAGTGACTAGCCCCCAGCCAGCAGCGACCCTGCGCTTGCACGGAGCCGGCGTCTGGAAGCTGCGGACACTGGTAACTAAGGTAAACATCAGGTATGGTTACCCGATGTTTACATTAGTTACCAGCGCACACCGCTTAGCTTTGCTCTCCTAGCTACAGTACACATCGGGTTAATTAACCCGATGTGTAATGCAGCTACATGTGCAGAGAGCAGGGAGCCACGCACACTGTTTAGCGCTGGCTCCTTGCTCTCCTAGCTACAGTACACAACGGGTTAATTAACCCGATGTGTAATGCAGCTACATGTGCAGAGAGCAGGGAGCCGCGCACACTGTTTAGCGCTGGCTCCTTGCTCTCCTAGCTACAGTACACAACGGGTTAATTAACCCGATGTGTAATGCAGCTACATGTGCAGAGAGCCGGAGCCGGCAGCACAGGCAGCGTGAGAGCTGCGGAGGCTGGTAACTAAGGTAAATATCGGGTAACCACCTTGGTTACCCGATGTTTATCTTGGATACAGCTTACCGCAGCTGCCAGACACCGGCTCCTGCTCCCCTGCTCGCTTCATTCGTCGCTCTCTCGCTGTCACACACAGCGATCTGTGTGTCACAGTGGGAGAGCGCCTTTGAAGAAAACGAACCAGGGCTGTGTGTAACGAGCAGCGATCTCGCAGCAGGGGCCAGATCGCTGCTCAGTGTCACACACAGCGAGATCGCTAATGAGGTCACTGCTGCGTCACAAAAAGCGTGACTCAGCAGCGATCTCGGCAGCGAGCTCGCTGTGTGTGAAGCACCCCTTAAGCTAGGCAAGTGTGCTTATCTTAATCCCTCTGCCTCGTCAGTCATGTCATTGTTTCCTGACCCATATAGTTTTCCTAGCAGCTATTTTACCATGAAGGCCTGCTGCACAAAGTCTCCTCTTAAGGCTATGTGCGCACGTTGCGTACTAGCCCTGCAGACATTTCTGCAGCGATCTGAAGAGCACACGTGCGCTTCAAATCGCTGCAGAAAATGTCCGTAGAGAAAAAAAAAAAGCCGATTCAATGCGCTCTGCCTGCAGCTCCTGCCATAGACAGAGCAGGGGCTGCCGGCAAAGCGCACGGAAGAAGTGACATGTCACTTCTTAGAACGCAGCGCTTCGGGCAGCAGCCGAAGCGCTGCGCTCTAAGACGCCACGTGCGCACAGCCCCTGCACAATCTCCATAGACTGTGCAGGGGACGCAGGACGCATGCAGTTACGCTGCGCTACAGCTACAGCCTCTATCGGTCCTCATCTATGTGCAATGTATAATAAGATAGTCACAGATAGAATAATTCCCGACAGGTTCAATGAGGCAAACATTATAGTATTACCTAAGCCAGGAAAAGACCCACTACAGGTGGAGGGATACAGACCCATCTCATTACTCAACTCTGATTTTAAAATCTTTACTAAAATACTAGCTGGTAGATTACAAGAAGTGATTCCAGATCTTATTCTGCCCTTCCAAACGGGATTCCTGCACGGGAAATCCATCACCTATAACATCAGGACTGCTATTGGGGCTCTCTCTTTGTTAAAAATATACTTCTTAAATATATTTTTCTTCAAATACGTAAAAGCGCATGAAAGAAAGGACTTCGAAAATGTAAAAAATAAATGTATTTTATCTATTTAAGAATGGTTGCCAGGGTTCAGTTACAGAAAGGAAAAATATTATACTTTGTCAGCTTACATAAAAAGAGTTCATTTAGTCCATACTGATCAATGGGAATTCTTCATCCATCTCTCCTTGGGTTCTGAATGGCAAGGCAGGGGATATACCGTAGGCTGGACAGCATGTGTTCATCTTGCAGCCTCGAGCCTTCTGACAGCTGACAACGTGTAGGAGCGAGCAATAGCCCCCTCCATCGTGTGTTATATATCAACTGTTCAGTCCATATAGGGTGTTTTAGTTGAACATAGTTCCATATGACATAATCTTCTAGAAGCTTCCAGAAGAATATATAAATATCCTTCCATGTCAGCACTTATGTATATTCAATACGGATATTTTAATACTTATTCCTTACAAAAACTTTATTAATAAACTATGCCCTCCAACATAAACAGAACTGTGAACATATATGTCTTACTATGAAATATTTGATAACTAGATGTATTAATTTTAATGTTTTTACAAACCCCCCTTGAAGCGGGTGGAGTAACCCCGAAAATTAATTAATACATCATTAAAATAACAAATCTTCTTTCCTTATTTGGCGATAATGGATTAATATCAATAATAATGATGAATAATAATTAATTTGCATTATTCATGTTGTAAGTTCAATAATATAATAATGTGGATTCCTGTTATGATAGGCCGTGACTGATCAATCATATAAAAATATATATAACTATACTTCGCTAGACCTAAAAAGAAATGCAAAAAAACACATCCGGTCACCATATGATGTCGTCTGAGTTGATGTCTTCTTATCTCCGATGTAATCTGGCATAAACACAGTCTCTTAGAAATAAATCCTTTGATAAAAAAATGAATGGTTACCAATTTAATACAGTCCCGTATTGCGTTTATCATCGTTAGATCAAAGTCCATAAACTTTATTCTTTATTACAAAGTCCATAGCCAATGTTGATAAACCACAGTTCATGAGTGTAGAAGAATAGCAGAAGTCTTTGATGTCTGTGCAGTGTAATTTACATTAGTCACCTTTATCCTCCATGCTGCCTGTTGTCAAATCCTGGAACAGATGTTAAGACGTTCTTGGTCAGCACGACAGGGGTTAACTTTAACACGTTATTGTTCTTCTTAGTATCTGTAGGGAGGTCTTAATGCACAGACCATGTGTCATTGTCCATCCTTGAACCATAAGATCACTGTGTTTCTGAGGTGCAAACGCGGTAAGTGTATTTTGTATGTTTCACAGTCTCGTTTGAGACGTTACCTTTTGGACTTTTTTGCAGAATCCCTTTTAACTTTAGGAAAATTATAAAGTCTTTTTATCTTCTGTAATCTTGATTGAAGACTTCATTCCCTAATCTAAATACCAAATATGGCAATAACTATCACTAATAAATGTCACAGCGTATCATAACGCTAATACTATAATACCATGTCATTATTATTATCGTAGAAGTATTAATATAATTGATACTCAGAATGATAAAATACTGCATAATGGTATAGACAATAGTATTCTCATGTAATGACCTTTTTTGTCATTGGTGCATTACCCTTCCAAACCCATAGGTGGCAATGTGTTGAATGTAACCAAAATATAATATAAAATATGAAATAATATAATGTGTACCTATAACATGTATCATATTATAAATATGAAAGGCAACAATGTGGCTTTTTAGTTAGATCATTTGTAAAATTATAAACTAAAGCAAATAACCTTTTAGGAAAGACTGGATGATTCCATCAAAACACAATAATACCCATTATTAATTATTATTGATTAAAAATATAATATTAATATTTGTAAATATAGGAAGGTAAACCTAGATGTACCTTGATCTTCCATCTTTATTATTCTAATTTAATTTATTTGATTTGTCTATTATTTATTAAATAACCTACTATAAGAAAATGTGTAACTATAAGTAATATTTCATCCTTATTGTGTTAACATACTAATATAAAAATAATGTATTACTAGGAAGTAGACAATTGTATATATTGATGAAGGAAGTATTCTTTTCTTCCAAAAAATGGAACTTTTCCCTTTTAATATGATTCATATTTAATAAAGTAATATTCTTATATTAGATATTACTGAACTAAATATTGAAGTGTTTTCTCAATTGAGATATTTAAAATCTGAAGGAAAAATAAAAATTGTAGAATTAAGATTTTGATTAAAAATGTGGATATTACATAATAATTAATATAAAAAAATAGGAATAAAAGGAAAAATGAAAATCGGAATAAAAATAAAAATTGAAATAAAAATAAGGCCTTCTATATATATATATAACACCTATGTCTTTAATAATACATAACCTTAATGTTACCAGTATCTTATAGGATTTCCATACCTATCATATCAGTAACCTATAAAAATAATTAAGTCATGTAACCTTGCAAATAATACACTTCTCTTAGTATATAAATGCATTATGATATACTTCAAATATTATTTTTTTTTCCCAATTCTTCCTTTGTACTTGAAATATTAATTATTAAAGTATCCTGTAAACACATATATTTATCAAATATAAATGTGTGATTGGGACCAAACCTCTCCCTTTCAATATCATGAAATATGCTATTATAAAAATTAATATGTTTAGATTAAATTAAATTAAAATTTGTGTTGTATATCTTCAAGACCATATTATAAATATCACTTCCATATTTGAAAAGAAAAATTATTACCAATCTATGTATCAGTAAAAGAAGTGACTAACACAAAAGATCCTAACATCTCTATATTAAAAGAAATATGTCTAAGAATAAGATATAGTCAGTATAACTTCCTCCATTTATACTTATGTACTATAACTTATTTATTCTAATAGTATACATACATATATTATAACCTCGAAGTTAAAACAAAAATTCCCTTTTTTTTTTTTTTTTTTTTTTTCCTGGATCCAAAGTACTTGACATCAGCAGCTGCTCAAACAATCATTCATAGACACATCTATGCACACAAGACTGTCATGGTTCTTTAACATATACTTCTACATAGAAACTGACAGACACATATCCATTTTTTTCCCATTATTCTATGCGCATTTCAAAAATTATGTTACTAATTTGAAGTACTTCTTGAAAAATACAAATTCCAATGTATTACATACTGTACATTTGACCATAGAACAAACATTTATTATTAGCTTTAGTAATTCAAGTCACATGCTCTGGTACGTGCAAAGAACACCATTCCAAAACAGCAAGCAGTTTTACTACACTCCAAAGCTCAGATTACATTTCTAATAACTCTAAAGAAGATATATATTCATAAAAGAAACGTAAAAGTAATAATTCTCTGGCAATTGGTACCTGAGAAAAATAATAATTATTATTAATTGTGCTTTCGCGATTAACCTTACCCAATAAAATATATGTTACCTGATTGAGGACAAGAACAAATGTATAAATAAAAAGTTAATACTTCATCAATCTGCTTTACTGATAAATTCTGAGGGAAATAAAAGAATAAAATTATTATCATATTTATGATAAAAATGAAACACTTAAAATCTGTTACTTTCTCTTATTATTTTATTTTAAATATTATTATTCATATACAGAGATCAAATTATTAATTTATAACATTAAACTATCATTTTACTAAATGAAAATATGACCTTGATTTACTATCACTACCTTTAATATATATATATATATATATATATATATATATATATATATATATATGCATAGATTCACTGTATATGAATAAACATATTTATCAAACAATAAAATTAATTTACCCAGAAATCCACTTTATTTAGCTGAAGACCAAACCTAAATTTTTCTTCAAAGATTCCATTTATTAGATTCATTTTAAACTTATAGGAATCTCTGAACTTATGTAACTCAAGTTTGTCCCTTAAATGAGAAACAATGTCTCCCAGCTGCCGCTGGCTATCAAATTCTAACCCAGGGAAAGAATCTGCACAAAACACCTGTTTCTGTCTTTCAAAGCTTTTACTCATCATTTGTCTGGGATCCTCAATCCCAGTGACCAATCCATCCCAATTATGATTGTATGGTTTATGACACGTATGCATTTTCCTCCGAATTTCATATATCCTGTCACAGAAATATCTGGATCTGGGAGACACTGTTGGTTTTTCACAGAAACTCTCCCTTTTTCGTGTTGGTTTTTCAGAACTAATTAATTTCTGTTTTGATTGACTTTTTCTAACAAAATCGATAAATGTCGTACATTCGAATAGGGACTTTTTATTTAATGCCACCGCACAAGCTGCATTATCCAGGAAATTAAATTTCTTGATGAATAAATACATCATTCCATCCAATCTGACATTTGGAATGACCGCCCTATACAAACGTTCAAAAACGGACATAAATAAGAACGTACTCTCATTCTGTTCAATTTGTAATTCCTTCAACATCTCATAATTTGGATCAGATTCATTCCTTGCACAGAAGATGAGATTTTTCAGCCTTATGATATCGTTATCATTTGAACAATCAAATGTCTCATTGTCAGAAGACTTTTTTAATGCCAATTGTCTAAAGAAATGCTGAGGTATCCACATACGGAATAACTGATTCGTCTCACTATTGGTTAAATTTAACTTCTCGATGGAACTTTCAAATATCTCTGAATTTCTGCAAACATGTATTTTAGGATTATATGCGGGAATTAATTTGCATATGTCCAATAGACTCTTTCTAAGTTTAATTCCTAACTTAGCCTGTTCTATTTTTAGAAACTGATCGTCGCCATTTTCTCTCTGCACGTGTCCTTCTCTGACAACTTTCTGCACATGTCCCACTCTGGCTCCTCCCCCTTCTGGCTGCTCTATGTCATTTCCTGCTTCTTTCTCAGCATGCTGAGAGTCACCTTGATTTGGTAGCACGTGTCTGTCGCCATTGTCAAAATTCTGATTTGAATTACAGTCTAAATCTGATTTATCATTTCCAACATTACAGTCAGAATTCACAATATCACTGACTGACATTCCAGGTTCTAAGCAGTCTTTGGATTTCTCTATCACTGACTCTCCTGACAATTCAGGTTGTCTATTTCCACCATTTTTACATTTTTCTACGATTAACTTGTGAAAATCATAGACTAAATGACAGACATTTCTGATTTTCTGTTTCTCTCTATTAAAAGACCTTGCACATGCTATACGTGAATTCTCAAGTTCACACTCCTCATAAAAGCGTAACCAAAGCTCTTCCACATTAGAAATATCTGAATAAGTGAACTGAAGTTTACTTTGCTTAACACATGAAGAGATAAAATCCATTTTCTTACCTGAACTGATCAGATGATCTGATGGATGATCCTCTAAGACTTGGTTCACCTTGCTCAACACGTCCAATGCTTCTTATGGACTGACTTTATCTTTCTTGCTCAAAAATACGTCAAAAGTTAACTTCTGTAGCTTTTGTAAAGACTTTAAAGTTCATTCAAAAAAACTTTCATGCAACTTGACTTATACGTATTTCCTAGGTTCTGCGTGATTTTTATAAATTGTCGATTCCCTATCACTTTGCGGAGGCATATATCTCTCTCCCCCTTATGCAAAGTGAAGGAAGAAGCACAAAAATGAAAAAAAAAAAGACACGAATGACTGAGCTCGCCAAAATGTTAAAAATATACTTCTTAAATATATTTTTCTTCAAATACGTAAAAGCGCATGAAAGAAAGGACTTCGAAAATGTAAAAAATAAATGTATTTTATCTATTTAAGAATGGTTGCCAGGGTTCAGTTACAGAAAGGAAAAATAATATACTTTGTCAGCTTACGTAAAAAGAGTTCATTTAGTCCATACTGATCAATGGGAATTCTTCATCCATCTCTCCTTGGGTTCTGAATGGCAAGGCAGGGGATATACCGTAGGCTGGACAGCATGTGTTCATCTTGCAGCCTCGAGCCTTCTGACAGCTGACAACGTGTAGGAGCGAGCAATAGCCCCCTCCATCGTGTTATATATCAACTGTTCAGTCTATATAGGGTGTTTTAGTTGAACATAGTTCCATATGACATAATCTTCTAGAAGCTTCCAGAAGAATATATAAATATCCTTCCATGTCAGCACTTATGTATATTCAATATGGATATTTTAATACTTATTCCTTACAAAAACTTTATTAATAAACTATGCCCTCCAACATAAACAGAACTGTGAACATATATGTCTTACTATGAAATATTTGATAACTAGATGTATTAATTTTAATGTTTTTACACTCTTATAGCAGGAAGCATAGATGTACCAAACATATAGTAGTTAGCCTTGATGCGGACAAGGCCTTTGACAGGGTCTCTTGGGCCTATTTACATAATCTTTTGGCATGTCGTCAGGCGGGATCCTGGTTTTGCGAAGCAGTCAAGATGATATACACAGAACCCAAATCCAGACTATCTATAAATAATACATTCTCTGAGCCATTTGAGGTACAGAGGGGAACGAGTCAGGGGTGTCCCTTGTCACCTTTATTGTTTAATTTGGCTCTGGACCCAATGTTGAGGACCCTACATAATTTAGCAATATTTCAGGGCATGAGAGTCGGTGGGACAACAATTAAACTTTTGGCTTTTGCCGATGATATTTTATTGTTTATTGCCAATCCCTCTCAAGCGATCCCAGAGATAATGAACACATTGAATAATTTTGGAAAGGCCTCAGGCTTCAAGGTAAATTACAAAATAACTGAGGCATTGGCAATGTACAAATCGGGTAAAATTATTTCCCTTCCAGTGGTGTACCAGGTCCATTAAATATTTGGGGATTCAGCTCCCAGCAAACCCCGTGTTACTAGATCAAATTAATTATAAGCCTCTTATAAATTCATTAATACATCTACTCCAATCTTGGAAACATCTGAAAATAATCTTTTCAGGCTGATATCACTTAATTAAAATGGTAGCATTCCCCAAAATAATGTTCTTATGTCAGACTCTCCCGTTGCTTCTACGCAAATCAGACATTAAGCTACTAAATTCATCCTTTGTAAAATTCATTTGGGGGCACAAGGGGCGTACTAGGATCAGCTTAATCAAGCTTCAATTACCAAAAGGGGCAGGGGGCATAAATCTTCCAGATCTGGGCAGATATAATCTAGCAGCAAATTTGAGATATGTGGTGGACTGGGTGCGAGGAGTATCTCACTTTGCCAATGTACAATTGGAACAACAGCTATGTTCACAAGTCTCGTTAACAGCATTGCTGCATTTAGGGAACGATGAAATACCGAGTGAGGTTAGGGATCATCCAACACCATGGCATACTATACAAACGTGGAGGAAGGTGAGGAAACTTGGTAAAATTAACACTTCAAGTTCCCCATTTCAACCCTTTATTGGAAATCTGAGATTCCTCCAGGGTCGCCCTCCGAGGATTTATGAAACATTGTCAATGCAGGGTTGTGCTTATGCTGCAGATCTAATGGAGCCTGATTGGTCGTTGCTTTCTTACGAGAAGGCGGCACACCGATTTCCAGCCTTTGTAGGTCAGCCTTTTCTTTTTCTTCAGGCGCGTAGCTTGGCACAAAAATATCTTGTTCACAAGCCAAAGGGAGATCTTGGAGGAAGTGTGGATAACTTTCTTAGGAGGGCAAGAAGCCAGGCGTCCTCGACTAGTCAGGTTTATTCAATGTTGCGTACAGTTTGGACATGGGAGGGGAAAACAACGGGTCCAGCAAAATGGAAGGTAGACGTGCCAGAGTTCGAGGTAAAGGATTTTTTACAAGCCACGCTGTTGCAACGTAAATTTCTCTCGTCTAGTAGCTACAGAGATGTAGCCTTGATGATTCTACATAGAGCATACATTACTCCAAAAATTCAATAAAAAATGGACACAAATGCCTTATACTCTTGTTCTAAATGTGGCATAAGAGACACTGACCTGTTTCACCACTTATGGGACTGTGTTCAGATACAGGGAGTATGGAGAAGCGTTCACTCAGTCTTACAAAATACATACAATATTCAGTTTGCTCTGACACCACAGTGGGCGATTTTTAACATGTTGGAGGAGGCTCAACAAAGTCTTCCGAGAGGTACCAGGGCAATGTTAACTATTTGGGCCTCGGCCACTAGGAAAAGTATCCTACATCTCTGGGTAAATCCTGAAGCACCCTCTCTAGCGTTTATCCAAACAAAACTAATGTTCATATTCAAAATGGACTGGCTGGATGCACTGTCGAATAAGGAGAAGTTGACTAAGCGTTTCTTTGAAACATGGTCTTTATTTATACCTAACTTGGCTACAGTGCTTAAGGATAGACTTAAATCTCAGTTTGGACAGACCTCTTGGTACCTTTTTGAACTGCTCAATAGACACATACCAATTACATAAGTTACCATTTTAAGTTGCTTCTGGTCGCACGCAGAGCGGGGGGAGGGGTGGGCAGGACTGTTTTGATTATAATGTCATCAATGGAATGCTCTTTGTATAAGAGCAGATTGTAAAAGAAATTCGGTTAAAATTCAATAAAAAGATGTTTAAAAAAAAAAAAAGTTTGCTTCCAGCTCCTGCAAAATATTCTTCAAAGTGAAAATGTTTTTAAAAAACATTAATTTTATTGGTATTAGCAAAACATTGTTCAAATTGGAGCACAGATCTGTGCTCTATAATTTAAGGTATCATTCCAAAAAAACTTAAAGTACGTTGGTCAATTCGAAGTTGGAAACGGCCTGATGTCTAGTCCAATTGCGCAGCTTGACACTAATCTTTGCTGTCAAAAGTTCATGATCAGTTCCAAAGTCAGTTCCTAGCTTTGTTTTAATGATAATGATCAACGAACTCCATGTATGGCAAACAAATATGTAGTCAATATGATTCTAAGACTTCATTTGGTGATAGCAATGTGTTTAGTCTCCATTTGTTATTTTGGAAGATGCGTTAAAGAGATTAAAAAGTCTTATAATTCAGTCTGAGAAATCTTCAGAGTGTCATACAAGTCTATCAGAACAACTACAATCTATGGAGCACTTTTACTTCATGGAAAATATAAATTGATAGTTCAAATCAGCAAATCAAGCCCCAATTGAAATTTTGGAACTTCTCTTATGTGTAGTCCATCAAAAATAAGGTTTTGTAAAAAAACCCCAAACAAAACGTTTAAAATATGAAGATTACTGCTACGTTTTTAAATCTATTATTCCAACAAAATAAAAGAACGTTTCAAAAATGATTCTCATGCAAAGTAGGCATATTCAGTAGTAAGCATTATATAAAAAAAAGCTATATTCCAGCATCACGTCCCATGAATAAAAAAACAACTTTTACTTCTTCATGTAAAAACCCAACAATATGTTGGTAGGACATCCAAAAGTTTCAAATCTGCGTCTTGCACTTTTCGAAATCATGTAAGGCCTCATAAACACGTCAGTGATTCTGGTACGTAAGTGCTAGTTTTTATACGTACCAGAATCATGGACATACGCAGACCCATTATAATCAATGGGTCTGTGCACACACCAGTGATTTTCACTGACCGTGTCTCCGTGCGGCATACACGCATGTCCTTGTGCTTCGCATGGAGATATGTTCATTTTTTTCCTGGCATCACTGATGCCCCACGGACCACACTATGGTGTGATCTGTGAAACACGTACCAAAAAACACGTACATTTAAAATAAAATGATTTTTATACTCACCTTCTCCAGTGACGCTGTCTCCGGCCACTGCTGGCTGCTGCTTCCTGCCCGGCTAATTATATTCATTTATGCACGGCACAGCCGACCCGGAAGAAGCTGCAGAGGTGACACAGCCGCGGCCGGAGGCAGCATCTAGGAGAGTTCAGCACCATGGACAGCAGAAGTGAGGACAGGGGAATTTTTCTCCATGTGCAATCACGGATCACAGATTGCACATGGACAACCCATGTGTGCCATGAATCACGGCACACGGAGGGACATATGCGTTTTTTACACGTCAGTGAAAAATGTCTATTTTTCACTGACATGTGAAACAGGCCTAATAGTTCTTAATCATAGACATGCACTACAAAACTGACACACGCTAAATACATGAATAATGAATGAACACTCCTCCAGAGTTAGGCTCAGTTACGACATTTCCGGTCCTAATTATAAAACTGCTGAAAACTGATCTCAAAAAACATCAAAAACACATAAAAAAAATTGTTTAAAAGAACTGAGAGTCCTCAGTGGTTGATACCTTTTAATGGCTAACTGAAAAGATGGTAATAATTGCAAGCTTTCGAGACTACTCAGGTCTCTTCATCAGGCATGGTATAACACAAAATCTGAAGAGTCACATATTTATACACAACAGGACATAGAAAAGTGCAGTAAAAAAAAAAACAAAAAAAAAACAAAAAAAAACAAGTTATATAAAACAGAACTATCACTATGGCAGGGGGGCAAGCTGTTGTGGCCATAAATTTTGCTGCAGTTCAGTGTGAAAGTTTTATTGTCCTTTGATAAGGGTCTGGTCCAGGGCTGTGACACGCTCGGATGGTCAGAGGAGCACATCTCTTAATTGATGTAAAAAGACATGAATCCATGAGACACATTCATTCCTGCTCTGAATGTGTCAAAGGTCATCATAAGTTTGTACTCCCATAGCTTATGATGACCTTTGACACATTCAGAGCAGGAATGAATGTGTCTCATGGATTCATGTCTTTTTACATCAATTAAGAGATGTGCTTGTCAATGTATTGTATTCGTATTGAACTGATGATGCCCTACAACTTTGTAATACACTCTTTTTCTCTATCTCGTTCCGTTTTCGAGACAAAAATGCTAACTCCGCTGTTTTCCACCAGGTGGCCCTATAGGTGGTTTCATTGCGTAGCGCATGGATACTTTACTAGACCTAGACACCACTTCTATGCCTATAGCTGCCACCGTTCTCAAGTTAATGGCGGTGTACAGGATATGGGTGGACACACTGTATACAGCACCTACCTTCTATTCTTCAACTGCATAGGTTATAATAACGTAACATCTTACCATTTAGACTAACAAAGCAATATAGAGTCAATCAAGGGTACAAGATTAAAAGCAAATGTTTAATCATGATTAACAACAAGTTTTAACAACAACATTTTCTGAAATATTTTTCTTTTATCTGATTTATCAACAGTAGAGATGAGCGGACTCACAAAAAAACGGGACTGGTGGGTCCCTGATCTCTTTTTTTTAAAAAATCCAGTTCCGTGCCCCGTATAAGTCTATGGGGATCAGAAACTGAAGATTAAAAATGTTGCTGGAAGGGACAGATGAAAGGTATTTTCGGTCTGTTTTAGCACTTATTGAACCATTTGCCAGTGGTTTTAAATGAATCAACTTTTATTGCTGAGCTCCGAGATTCAGCAATCCACTGTTGCTTTCATCAGGTAAAATGAGATACCTGATGAAAGCAACAGTGGATTGCTGAAACGCGTAGTGTTAATAGGAGCTCGGCAAGAAAAGTTTATTCATTTAAAACCACTGGCAAATGGTTCAATAAGCGCTAAAACAGACCGAAAATACCTTTCATTTATGCTTACTCCCTTACGGGAAATTCGGTAGTAGCTGCTAAGGACCTGCCAAGTTCAATCAGAGAATCCAGCTGGAGGATGGATGATCGCACAGGATTCCTGAGATCCAAGGTGACAGTGGATACCAGGAGCCCGAAGCGATACCAAACCTGGATTCAGTAAGCGCGCTTACAGCAATAGAAACAGAGGAGGAATCCCTGTCTTTACACGCAACACTGGGGTTGTGCGGGGGCGCACAACCTGAAAAGGTAAGCAGATCTATATTATAATATATCAAAAATCCTATCCACGGGTGCCTCTCATTTGCGCTTTTATTGTATTTAGTATTCACATAGCTGGAAGGAATAGGGAAGATAGGGGCACGCTCGTTGTACTTACCGAAGATCTGTCATCACGGTATGCGGTTTCCAGGTCACACATTCAATTTTGGAGCAGCTAATTAACTTTCATTTAAAATGCACTGCTTTCTCCACTCATCGGCATCGGTGATTGGTTGCTTCCAATCACAGCTCATATATATCGTAGGCCGTAGACAAACTGGCGTATGGCATCGGATGCGACATGCTAATGACCCTTGTCTCAGGATCTGCTGCAAGCGTGAGCCGAGTGTCATGTGACTGAGATCAGAGCTGCAGAGGAGAGGGAGGGATAAATCCCCCCCATCTCCTCCATTGTCAGCCTGTGCGTATATCTCACTGCACTGATGTCATCCGAGTGTAGTCCGATGTTTCCCTTGCACCCATAGATTTGTATGGGTGCGAGTGAGAGGAGACTCACAGACAATCGCAGCAGTCTGCGATTTTTTCCTCAGTCCGATTAGAGCTCAGGAAAATCTCGCAAATGTGAGCTGCAGCATTAACTGACATGGGGCCGAGTGCAATGCCAGATTTTCTTGCATTGCACTTGGAAGTCATACGCCAGTACACCCATACAGTAAAAATAAATTAATTAAAAATTTGGCATAGGGTCCCCCATATTATGATATCCAGCACAGATAAAGCCCAAGGCTACAGGCTACAGCCCCCAGTCCTCAGCTTATCTTGGCTGTGTGCCAAAATAAAAGGAACCATATGCAACTTTTTTTTTTAATTATCTAAATAAATAATTTTAAAAAATAGTGTGCGGTCCACCCAATTTTGATACCCAGCCAAGATAAAGCCCAACAGCTAGGGGATGGTATTTTCAGACTGGTGAGGGCCCTGGCTATTGCCCCCCAGCCTAAAAATAGCAAGCTGCAGCTGCCCGAGATTGTCGCATCCATTAGACGCGACAAGCTCGGCACTTTACCCGGCTCTTCCCAATTGCCCTTGTGCGGTGGCAATTTGGGTAATGAGGGGTTAACCACTGCACACAACGGTCATTAAGCCCAAACTTAGTGATGGGTAGGGGTCTATGAGACCCCCCATTACTAACCGTAATAAGTAAAAAAATCAATAAACACAGGAAAATCCTTTATTTGGTATAAAATACTAAAAACACCCTCTATCACCACTTTATTAACCCCCTAAACACCCCTGTAGGTTTGACATAATCAACACGAGGTTCAACAGCATGAGTGCCCGCTGTCAGTGCAGACAGACAATGACTGAGCCGCGATGATGTCACTCAGGTTATTTGCAGTCACAGGTGGAAACCTCCAGTGTCATCGCGGCTCAATCGCTGTCTACAGTCACAGCGGGCAATCATGCTCTATGGCGGCGCTGTGACTGAGATGTAGCAGAGCTGAATCGTTGTGGGACCTCATGTTGATTATGTCGGACCTGAAGGGGTGTTTTGGGAGTTAATAAAGTGGTAAAAGAGGGGATTTTTTTGTATTTTATTCCAAATAAAGGCTTTTATTTGTGTTTATTTACTTTCACTTACAGATTAGTGATAGGTTGTCTCATAGACGCCTTCCATGACATATCTAAGGCTTAGTAGCAGCTGTGCTCTGTTATTAACCCGTGCTATTACCCCGATCACCACCACACCCGGGCAACGGGAAGAGCCGTGTAAAGTGCCGAGCTTGTTGCATCTAATAGATGTGGAAATCTTGGGCGCCTGCAGGTTGCTATATTTAGGCTGTGGGGCGGTCCAATATGCATGGACCTCCCCAGTCTGTGAATACCAGCCCCCAGCTGTCTTGCTTTATCTTGGCTGCAAATCAAAATTGGGGTGGGGTGGGGGGTATCGCAAGTAGGTTTTTTTTTTAAATTATTTATTTAAATAATAATAAAATGGAAAAATAAAAGCCTCATGTAGTTACTCTTATTTTGATGCACAGACAAGATGAGCACCCGGCTGGGGGCTGCAGCCTGTAGCCATGGACTTTATCTGTGCTGGGCATCATAATACGGGGGGACCCTCCAGCTATTGTTTTGTTTATTTATATGTATACCTCGTATTGACCCGCAGAAAGCTCCTGTGATTGCTTGCAGTCAGACGCTGTCACACAGGCTGAGAGCGCGTCTGACTGCAAACAATCACAGACACCAGGACTGGCAATGGGCGGGGAAAGCAGTGCATATGCGATGAGCAATAATGAGCGGCCCAGGAAGTAAATGCGTGACCTGGAAGCAGTTTGCCGCAACGACAGAGCCTCGGCAAGTATGAAGCGCTTGTTTCATTCTTATTTACTTCACCTGAGTGCCTTTGAAACCGCGCGGATCCAAACTTTTACAGTCCGGGTCCGCTCATCTCTAATCAAGAGGCATCTGATTTGGACAGTTTCAAAAGCAACGATCTGATTCCTAGCTGTTCTCATCTGATTAACTTCACCCTATCAATTAGATAAAAGCTACGCAGAGGTTGGGTGTCTCAGCAAGCGTTCTGATTAAGTATAGCAGCACCTCACCATGCCATTTTCTCATCCAACATAAGTCAGTCACTGAACAACCCCTTTAAGATGCAGTTATAATATGTGTATACTGTATGTGTATATATATTTGTGTGTATATATACACAGTTAGGTCCAGAAATATTTGGACAGTGACACAATTTTCGCCAGTTGGGCTCTGCATGCCACCACATTGGATTTGAAATGAAACCTCTACAACAGAATTCAAGTGCAGATTGTAACGTCTAATTTGAAGGTTTGAACAAAAATATCTGATAGAAATTGTAGGAATTGTACACATTTCTTTACAAACACTCCACATTTTAGGAGGTCAAAAGTAATTGGACAAATAAACCAAACCCAAACAAAATATTTTTATTTTCAATATTTTGTTGCGAATCCTTTGGAGGCAATCACTGCCTTAAGTCTGGAACCCATGGACATCACCAAACGCTGGGTTTCCTCCTTCTTAATGCTTTTCCAGGCCTTTACAGCCGCAGCCTTCAGGTCTTGCTTGTTTGTGGGTTTTTCCGTCTTAAGTCTGGATTTGAGCAAGTGAAATGCATGCTCAATTGGGTTAAGATCTGGTGATTGACTTGGCCATTGCAGAATGTTCCACTTTTTTGCACTCATGAACTCCTGGGTAGCTTTGGCTGTATGCTTGGGGACATTGTCCATCTGTACTATGAAGCGCCGTCCGATCAACTTTGCGGCATTTGGCTGAATCTGGGCTGAAAGTATATCCCGGTACATTTCAGAATTCATCCGGCTACTCTTGTCTGCTGTTATGTCATCAATAAACACAAGTGACCCAGTGCCATTGAAAGCCATGCATGCCCATGCCATCACGTTGCCTCCACCATGTTTTACAGAGGATGTGGTGTGCCTTGGATCATGTGCCGTTCCCTTTCTTCTCCAAACTTTTTTCTTCCCATCATTCTGGTACAGGTTGATCTTTGTCTCATCTGTCCATAGAATACTTTTCCAGAACTGAGCTGGCTTCATGAGGTGTTTTTCAGCAAATTTAACTCTGACCTGTCTATTTTTGGAATTGATGAATGGTTTGCATCTAGATGTGAACCCTTTGTATTTACTTTCATGGAGTCTTCTCTTTACTGTTGACTTAGAGACAGATACACCTACTTCACTGAGAGTGTTCTGGACTTCAGTTGATGTTGTGAACGGGTTCTTCTTCACCAAAGAAAGTATGCGGCGATCATCCACCACTGTTGTCATCCGTGGACGCCCAGGCCTTTTTGAGTTCCCAAGCTCACCAGTCAATTCCTTTTTTCTCAGAATGTACCCGACTGTTGATTTTGCTACTCCAAGCATGTCTGCTATCTCTCTGATGGATTTTTTCTTTTTTTCAGCCTCAGGATGTTCTGCTTCACCTCAATTGAGAGTTCCTTAGACCGCATGTTGTCTGGTCACAGCAACAGCTTCCAAATGCAAAACCACACACCTGTAATCAACCCCAGACCTTTTAACTACTTCATTGATTACAGGTTAACGAGGGAGACGCCTTCAGAGTTAATTGCAGCCCTTAGAGTCCCTTGTCCAATTACTTTTGGTCCCTTGAAAAAGAGGAGGCTATGCATTACAGAGCTATGATTCCTAAACCCTTTCTCCGATTTGGATGTGAAAACTCTCATATTGCAGCTGGGAGTGTGCACTTTCAGCCCATATTATATATATAATTGTATTTCTGAACATGTTTTTGTAAACAGCTAAAATAACAAAACTTGTGTCACTGTCCAAATATTTCTGGCCCTGACTGTATATATGTGTGAAATATTACATACACGTGATTGAATTATATAGGTATATTATTTTTATGCTTTTCGCTTTCTGATTACCAAAATTTACTGAGATTTTTTCCTTATTGGTATTTTGATAGTAACAGTTGTATTTTTTACTCCATTAATTTGTCAATACAATGATGAAAAAAAAAAAAAAAAAAGATGAAGGCTACTATCCTGTGTGACTTCTCTCATGTACAACAAGATTTGATTTCTGGTTAAAACATTTTCCACATTCTGAACATGAATATGGCTTTTGCCCTGTGTGAATTCTTTGATGTGCAACAAGATTTGATTTTTTAATAAAATATTTCCCACATTCTGGGCATGAAAATGCCTTTTGTCCGTTGTGAGTTCTCTCATGTATAACTAAATCTGATTTCTGTCTAAAACATTTTGCACAGTCTGAACATGAAAATGGCTTCTCCCCTGTGTGAGTTCTCTGATGTCTAACAAGATATGATTTTACTTTAAAATATTTCCCACATTCCAAACATGAAAATGCCTTCTCCTCCGTGTGAAGTCTCTGATGTGTAATAAGATTTGATTTCTCTGTAAAATGTTTCCCACATTCTGAACATGAATATGGCTTCTCCCCTGTGTGAGTTCTCAGATGTGCAATAAGCTCTGATGTCTGATTAAAACATTTCCCACATTCTGAACATGAAAATGGCTTCTCCCCTGTATGAATTCTTTGATGCTTAGCACGATCAGCTTTCTGAGAAAAACATTTCCCACATTCTGAACAAGAAAATGGCTTTTCCCCAGTGTGAATTCTTTGATGTGTAACAAGTTTTGATTTGACACTAAAAGATTTCCCACATTCTGAACATAAAAATAGTTTCTCCCCTGTGTGAATTTTGTGATGTCTAAATAAGCCTGATTTATAGGTAAAACATTTCCCACATTCTGAACATGAAAATGGCTTCTCCCCTGTGTGGATTTTCTGATGTTTGTCAAGATAGCGTTTTGCTGTAAAACACTTGCCACAATCTGAACATATAAATCGCTTATCTGTTAAGTGAGGTATTGGATGTTCAGTGTCCATCCTATTATCTTTATTTTGCATAACTGTCAGTGAGGAATCAGTAGTTAGCAATTGTTGAAACGGACCAAATAATGGAGTTTTGCTGTTAAGGACTGGAGTTATATCTTCCATTGTGGCATGCACTTCACATGTATCTGGTGTGATGTCATCATCATCTGTTTTAATATCTGAATATAGCAGAAGTCCCTCGGAGCTCCAGTTACAGTCATCTGCAAAAATAAAATTAATTTTATCATTTTCAATAACTTTGCCTTGCAATCATAATTATAAATTATACTGTTTATCGGATTTCTATACAAATTGTAGTAAAATTTAAGTATCAAGTGATTAAATGAGTGATTGCTACAGTAGACGTCACAGTAACCAACAATAGTAACAAAGTAACCAACAATAATGTTAAAGGGAATCTGTCAGCAGGTTTTTGCTATTTAAGCTGAAGACATCATGCCACAAGGGTTAACACAGAAAATTCAAGTATGCCTGTCTTGTCAAAGTCCGATCTGTTGTTTATTTGCTATGTTTATTTAAGCAGCAGGACCCTTATCATTACTCGAACTACAAAGTCATGCGCAGGGCAATCCGTTACACCTCCTGCTGTGATTGACTGATTGACACCTCACTGTCAATGTACAATCTTTACAGAGAGCCTGGTGTGGGCTGGGCGGCTCTGCTATATGACTACAATTAAAAAGTCTAATTGTATCAGAACGGCTGCACCCATCTATGTGATACATCATTAGATTCAAGATCTCTTTGCCTACATCATGATGCTCTCAGATGAGGTACCAAAACCCTGTTGGAAAATTCTCTTTAACCACTTCACGACCATGGACGGATCTATCCGTCATGGATCGTGTGCCGTTAAGCCCTGCCCCCTGCCACGGGCAGGGAGCGGCGATCAGCGCACATATCAGCCGTTTTCAACAGCTGACATGTGTGCCTGCATGTTATGAGTGGAATCGCATTCCACCCGTAACATTAACCCCTTACATCTCGCTGCCAAAGGCTGGCAGCGAGATGTATATACGCACGGTGAAGATTTTCACTTACCGCCGCCCCCACCGGAAGTCACGTGAGTGATCACGTGACTTTCGGTGGTTGCCATGGTAGCACAGGGTCGTGTGATGATGACGCCAGCAGCTATGATGTTTCACTTTCGTTTTCACTCGGCCTGGAGGCCAGTGAAGCAGGAAGTGACCGTATCTGCTGTTTACAGCTGTATAGCTGTGATCAGCAGATAGATCAGAGCGATCGGATTGCTGATCGCTATAGCCCCCTAGGGGGACTAGTAAAATAAAAAAAAGTAAAAAAAAGTTTTAAAAAATTAAAAAAAAGAAAACAAAAAAACCCTAAAAGTTCAAATCACCCCCCTTTCAACCCATTGAAAATTAAAGAGTTAAAAAAAACCCCAAAAATACACAGATTTGGTATCGCCGCGTTCAGAAATGCCCGATCTATCAAAATATAAAATCAATTAATCTGATCAGTAAACGGCGTAGTGTCAAAAAAATTCCAAACGCCAAAATTACGTTTTTTGGTCGCCGCAAGTTTTACGCAAAATGCAATAACAGGCGATCAAAACGTAGCATCTGCGCAAAAATGACACCATTAGAAACGTCAGCTAGAGACACAAAAAATAAGCCGTGACTGAGCCATAGATTTCAAAAAATGAGAACGCTACGGGTTTCGGAAAATGGCGCAAAACGTACGCCACTTTTGTTGGACAAGCTTGTGAATTTTTTTAACCCCTTAGATACAACTAAACCTATACATGTTTGGTGTCTACAAACTCGCAATGACCTCAGGCATCATACCCACACATCAGTTTTACCATATAGTGAACACCGTGAATAAAACATCCCAAAAACTATTGTGCCATCACACTTTTTTTGCAGTTTTTCCACACTTGGATTTTATTTGCTGTTTTCTAGTACACCATGTGGTAAAATGTATGGTTTCATTTAAAAGTACAACTTGTCCCGCAAAAAACAAGCCCTCATATGACAAGATTGACGGAAAAATAAAAAAAAGTTACGGCTCTTGGAAGAAAGGGTGCAAAAAAAAACAAAACGCAAAAACGGAAAGTGCCCTGGAGCTGAAAGGGTTAAAGGGAACCTGTCAGGTGCAATATGCACCCAGAACCACGAGCAGTTCTGGGTGCATATTTCTAATCCCTGTTTAACTGTCCCAGCATCTATTAGCATACATAAAGAGATCTTTAGAAAAGTATTTCTAAAGATCCTTTATGAAATGCTAATGAGCGCAGGGACTAATTGCAAGGGCATTAGTTCCTGAGCTCATTCCGCCCTCTTAGCATGTTAACACGCCCATGGGGGAGTGCTAATATGCTATTCAATATCCACTGCCTAACGTAATCAGCGGTGACATGCAACCTATGTCCGTTGTCACCGCATCAGAACTCCAGGCAGTGCACATAATCAGAAGTCCCCGGCACTTCCAGTCATGTGCACTATGAAGCTAGGTGTACGCATCCCGACTTCAGAGACGTCTAGTGCGCATGATCAGTAGTGACGGGGAGTTCTGATTATGCATACTACCTGGCATATTGATGCGGTGACAAGGACACAGGTACACTCGTCACCGCTGATGACACTAGGCAGTGGGCATTGAACAGAATGTTAGCATGCCCCTGTGGGCGTGCTAACATGCTAAGAGGGTAACATGAGCTCTGGAACTAATGCCATTGCGACTGGTACCTGCGCTCATTAGCATATCATAAAGGATCTTTAGAAATACTTTTTCTAAAAATTTCTGAAGTGTCCTTTAAAAGCTCCAGTCCCTGGTTCTTGGGTAGGTCACCTAAATTAAAATCATTAAAATGTATATTCTATAAGAAAAGTTTGGCTACTTCTACATAAAGGGTTTTTTTTTGCCTAAAGTAGCTCAAAACAAAATATCATATGAAACAGGATTTCATTAATAACTAGTGTACAGCAAATATAGAGCTACTACTTGAGAAATTACATGTTTGCATGTCAAACAAGGATTATGTTGTCCAGTGGCGTAACTACAGTTCGATGGGCCATGATGCAAAAATTGGAGACAGAGACTGATACAAAGACACACACACCCACACAGAAACAGACTGATACACACACACACACACACACACACACAGACAAACAGACTGATACAGACACACACACACACACACCCACACCCACACCCACACACAGAGACTGTTATGTTGAATATGTATATTTTATCTGTTGACTGTATTGTGCCTTTTAGTGTATTATATGAAAGTTGCATGTAGGATATGTCACAGTCCTGCCAGCTACCACTAGATGGCACTGTACTCTCTAAGTGCTAGGAGGGAGTTCAGATAGAAAGCACAGTGGCAGGACTGCAAGGGTTAATGAAGGAAGCCTGGCCCACAGGTTAGGGGGATATGGGAGGTAGGATTTCCTGTATTAGTTCAGTAAATGTAGAGATGAAGTGAGAGGAGTAGTAGAGAGGGAAAGAGCAGTGTGGTGTGCGGTAGAACAGGCAGAAGCATTGAGCAGGAGGGAGACTGAAGTCGGTGACCACAAAAGGTTGATACAGAGTGGCGACCGAGAGATATATCAGCAGCGCCTCCGAGGACAGCAGGCAGACTGAAGTAGTGCGAGAGAAGATCAGTCCCTTATTCCGACATTGCCAGTTCTGGGATCTTTGGATGGTAAATTCAGGGTAGCCTATCGTTAAGGGAGAAGTTACTTGCCAAAAGACTCGGAGAGGAGGATCTGTATACTCTGAGCCGGTGGGACGTTGTATACTTATGCCTGTAAAGAATGTGTGCCTCACCATGGGAGAAGATTGTTGGAGTTAAGTTGACTTGTTTTACAGCAACCCAGAGTGTGTTTTTGATTCCTATGAACAAAGATTCGCAGCCTGTTTACAGAACCTGCAGCCCTCAGGTAACCACACCACACACTGACTCCACCACACACTCAAACCCCTTTTCATGTAGTGCGTCGGGCGGGTGCATGACTACCACCCCAGGCCTCAGCCAACACCCGTACCGACCCTACAATGGCACTAGACTTTACTGTTTATTTAGCTGTATTGGTTACCTCTATTAGTAAACCTCAGTCAAAATCTGCAGGTGTAGAAGTGAGCTTCAGGGGAACTACAACTATTATTACAAAAAAATGCCAGATTATAATCATATTTCCAGACTCCCCTCTGCTGTGTTTCAGGCAGCTCACTAATCTAAGAAGACTAATTTTCAGATAATCCCTGTCCTCTCCAACAATAACAACAGGAACATTTCCCTGCAACCAAAAAAGAAAATGTAAAACCTGTCCATAAATAAACGATGACCAAGGAAAATATAATTCCCAACTCCCGTTAGGACTAAAACATTCCAGGTACTTTCATCTGCAACACAACTAATGAATAGTGACAAAAGATCATTACCATGCTTGGGTGGTCAGTACTCGTAATGAGCAGTTGATGCTCGGATGTGTGTGACTCGAGTACCCGAGTATAGCGAAAGTCAATGGGGAACTTGAATATTTTTCCAAGAACTTTTTGGGAAAAATGATCAAGTTCCCCATTGACTTCCATTATGCTAGGGTACTCAAGTGGTGCACATCTAAGCATCCACCTGCTCGTTACGCGTACTGAGCACTCAAGCATGGTGGTGCTTGCTCATCACTACTAATGAAGTGTACCTAATTATATTTATCAAAAGTCCAAATGAGGGTCTATATGTAGGAGACACAGGACAAAATAAAGGATGAACAGAATAAATATTAGAATAAAGGGTGGATTCTCATAGCCACATAATAATGGACAAAGGACACATCTAACTGTGGCTGAACATTTTTGTACCCCAATTACATAATGTACAATAAAATGTGCTTATCAAAAGGAACCTTAAAAACTCAAGAGTTTGGTAGTACAAACTTATGACAATCTATGACACATTCAGAGCAGAAATGAACGTGTCACATGCATTTATATCTTTCTAAATCAATCAAGGAATGTGCACCTCAAACTTGATCGGAGCATCACAACCATGGACCAGATCTCAAAACGGTGGACAATAAAACTTTAACCCTCCTTATCTATGAACTGCTACAATATTTACTGACAGGACTATTTTTCCACTTCCCTTATTGCTGCGTCACATCACTGGTGTCATCACGCACTATTCTATGTCCTGTTGTGTGTAAATATGTGACTTCAGATTCTGAGTTATACTCTGCCTGATGTAGAGACCTGTGTAGTCCACAGTGCTGCTTTTTCTTACAATATTATCAGCTAGCGACTAAAAGGTATCAACCACTGAGGACTCTCAATTTTGATATTTTTCTATCTTCTGTTTTTGTTGAATTTGGAAAATTTTAAACAAAGCCTTTTCCTCCACTACGAAAAAAAACCCCTGAATTGTTGTCGGAGATCTGCTTGTTATCAGAAGGCTTGGGAGATGTGAAGACATCAATTTAAGGGGGCTCATTACACAGTGATTACCGTATTTTTCGGACCATAAGACGCACTTTTTTTCCCCCAAATGTTGGGGGAAAGTGGGGGGTGCATCTTATGGTCTGAATGTGGCTGCGGGGAATGTGGGTGCTGTGGTGGAGCGGGTCATCGGGGGCACGAGCAGGCTGTAGCAGCCTGCCATGACCACGTGGACCCGCTCATTTAATATGCACGCCCATCCCCCGCCCATCATCCCTCAGCGCTGAAGACGGCGCTGACAGGTGGGCGGGATGATGGGCGGGGGATAAACAGCCAGCTCGCATAATCACCCCTGGCAACTACGGCCTGGAGTGATCATGTGCGGCTGTATTCACTGCACCCCGTGCATCATCATCAGCGCGGGGAGTAGTGAATCAGTGTACAGTACTCACCATTCCCCTGCAGCATCGCTCGTCCTCCCGTCTGTGTCAGCGGCAGCGCCGCTGATTGGAGCCGTCCTCATTACCCTGCTGGATCGCGATCATCTCCTGTGTTTGTGCCGGCGGCTGAGTGGAGACTAGCGGCGCGCACAGCGATGACGTCATCGCTGTGCGCACGTGTCCACACGCAGCCGCCGGGACACTGGCACAGACACAGGAGATGATCGCGATCCAGCAGGGTAATGAGGACGGCTCCAATCAGCGGCGCTGCCGCTGACACAGACGGGAGGACGAGCGATGCTGCAGGGAGTGAGGTAAAGTGAGGTGAGTATGAACGTTTATTTTTTTTATGTGCCACAGGATGCGGCCATACACCAGGATGGGGGCATATTATGAGCCGGATGGGGGCATATTATGAGCCAGATGGGGGCATATTATGAGCCAGATGGGGGCATATTATGAGCCGGATGAGGGGATATTATGAGCCGGATGGGGGCATATTATGAGCCGGATGGGGGCATATTATGAGCCGGATGGGGGCATATTATGAGCCGGATGGGGGCATATTATGAGCCGGATGGGGGCATATTATGAGCCGGATGGGGGCATATTATGAGCCGGATGGGGGCATATTATGAACCAGATGGGGCCATATGCCATGATGGGTTATATAGCAGGATGTGGCCACATGCCAGTATATAGCAGGATGCGGCCATATGGCAGGATTACGGTATATAGCAGGATGAGGGACATATACTGTATATACCAGGCAGCGGCACCTTAGTAGAGAATTTGGGGACATTACCCCCATAACAGTGTCAGCAGCAGATCCTCGCCCCATGACAGTGTGTCATGACCACATTTTTTGCTTAAAATTTTATTTTCCTATTTTCCTCCTCTAAAACCAGGGTGCGTCTTATAGTCCGAAAAATACGGTATGCCAACCACATCTGATCGTAGCTGGAATCCTAAGCACGTTTGCTGATATTTATTATTCTCCTACACTTTTGCATTACAGACAATGATGTGAAACCTTGTCGACTTGTCTTGTTTGCTTTTTTTAGACATCTGAACATCAGGGTGTGCGACTCCCTGCCAGAATCTCCCCAACCTTTGAGTTCCTTTATAGTTCGATGATACACCACGGTTCCACAGCAGTATGGAATTTTTAGCAGATTTAGTCAGCTTATATGATTTGTACAGTTATTTGGGTGATAGTGGTCCAGTTCTCCAAAATAGCGCACTTTCTTCTTTTAGCTGGTTTTATCCTACAACTACACATATTGAGGGAATATTGTGCTGTTGCTTGCAACACTGTAATAATAGGCTTTACATCCCGCCTGGGAGTACCATATTGCAAAAATCCAAACTTGTGGGAATTTAAAGTAGATCAGATAGCAAGTCACATGCCATTTTGTCCTATTAGGTTTAAACCCCCTCACAACCTTGAGATTTTGCGTTTTCATTTTTTTCTCACCTTCTTCCAAAAGCTATAGCTTTTTTATGTTTCCATCAATATAGGCATATGAGGGCTTGTTTTTTTGCGGGACGAGTTGTACTTTTGAATTACACCATTCAATCTACCAAATAGTGTACTTGAAAAAAGGAAAAAAAATCCAAGTGTGGTGAAATTGCACAAAAAAATTGTAACTCCATAATTGTTTTGTTTTTTTTATTTGCAATAGCCACTATATGTTACTGACCTGGCAATTTTATTCTCCAGGTCAGTCCAAGTACTTAGATACTAAACATGTATATTTTTTTTTATTTAAATAGTAAAAATGAATGCAGAAGTTTGGAAATAAATGTTTCTATTTTGATGCCGTTTTGCAAGAACCGGAAAGTTTTTAGTTTTCGGGATCTGAGGATAATGTGATAGTGATGGCTTATGTTTTGCGTCCTGAGCTGAAGTTTTTTGGGTATATGTGATATTTTGATCGCCTCTTATTGCATTTTATTGTAATGTTGCGAAGGCCAAAAAAAGCAATGATGGAGTTTTTATTTTTTTTTTCGTTACGCTGTTTACCGATCAGAATAATTTATTTTATATTTTAATAGATCGGACATTTCTGAATGCAGAGATATCAAATATGTGTGTTTTTAATTGTTTTATTTTCAATGGGGAAAATGGGGGGTGATTTAAACTTATGGGGGGGGTGTTAATTTTTTTTTTAAAACTTTATTATTTTATTTACTAGTCTACGTATGGGACTTGAATCTTGGGCTATACATAGCAGTGCATCAGTATCACTCTATACAGGAGAAATCATGATTTCCTATGAATGTGGCTTGCAGCCGGCATTCACAGGAAGATCATTTCGATGACAGCATGGGAGCAGGGAATGGAGCTTGCCGACACGTTTTTAATCCTGCTGTCAGAGAATGACAGTGGGATTTAACTGGTTAACAGCCGCAGGCGGATTTCCGATCCACCCGCGGCTGTTAGAGGCACATGTCGACTGATCAGATCAGCTGTAACGTGAAGGGAAAGGGGTGGGCTCAGTGTGTGAGCTCGCATGAAGGCAAGAGACACGACCTATGATGTACCAGTATGTCATAGGTTGTGAAGGGGTTAAACCAAGTTGACGGGAACGGCGTTTTTACATGTAAGGTCACGTTTCCTTTATGCTCACTTGACACAAGTCGCACCAGCTTTAAGTACATTCTTCCTATGAAAGGATTAATTTTGTCTATTGTCTTTGACACAAGTGTACAACTGGCATAAAGGTTTTGAAAATAATTTATAATCTGACCTGCATTTATTTCTACGTATTAAATTTTGAGCATTGCCATAAAAAAAATTCAACACATTTGTAGAAGCCAGTGACTAAAGGCCACTTTACACGCTGCGATATCGGTACCGATATCGCTAGCTTGGGTACCCGCCCCCATTTGTTGTACGACACGGGCAAAATCGCTGCCTGTGCCGCACAACATCGTCCAGACCCGTCACACTACTTACCTGCCCGGCGACGTCGCTGTGACCGGCAAACCGCCTCCTTTCTAAGGGGGCAGTTCGTTCAACGTCACAGCGAAGTCACAGCTGCGTCACCAAACCGCCGCCCAATAGAAGCGGAGGGGCGGAGATGAGCGGGACGTAACATCCCGCCCACCTCCTTCCTTCCGCATAGCGGCCGGGAGGCAGGTAAGGAGAGGCTTCTCGGTCCCACTGTGTCACACGGAGCGATGTGTGCTGCCGCAGGAACGAGGAACAACCTCGTTACTGCTGCAGTAACGATTTTTGAGAATGGACCCCCATGTCACCGATGAGCGATTTTGCACATTTTTGCAACAATGCAAAATCGCTCATAGGTGTCACACGCAACGACATCGCTAATGCGGCCGGATGTGCGTCACCAATTCCGTGACCCCAACGAGTTCGCATTAGCGATGTCGTAGCGTGTAAAGCCCCCTTAAGTAAAATATATGAGTTCTCTGTATTTAGCAGTTATCACTCACCTGGGTAGTCATATGTAGGACTCTCCTCTTTACACCGCTCATCACCCATCACATATGTCTCTATAGTATTAATATGGGTCAGATCTTCACCCTAAAACAAATGGATAGATGGAGAAGTCGTGTGAAATGATTTAGAAGAACAAAAAAGATTAAGATGATGACAAAACTGGTAGCAGTAGATATCACAGAGCTGTAGGTCTCCTGTATAATCCAACCTGTTGGCTCCTAACAGATCCGGAATGGTGGCCAGCCTGCGCTTTGCAGTCTGTGCACGGACTGTGATACATAGACGTCTGAATCCTGCCTCAGGACTCATGCACATGACCAATTACAAGTGCCATCTGTGGTTTTCATGTACAGCACTGGTACCTATGTTATTCTATTGGACTGTGCACATGTTCAATTTTTTTCCTCGGACTGAGTGGTCACCGGAAAAAAAATAAGAGGCATGTCCGATTTTGATGTGAGTGTTGGATCTAAATCGACAAAGCAAGTCTATAGGGTGCTTTACACGCTGCGATAGCACCCGCCCCCGTCGTTCCAGCGATATGTGGTGATCGCTGTCGTAGCGAACATTATCGCTACGGCACCGTCACACGCACATACCTTGTCAGCGTCGTCGCTGTGACCGCCGAACAATCTCTCTCTCAAGGGGGAGGTGTGTTCGGCGTCATAGCGACGTCACTAAGCGGCCGCCCAATAGAAGCGGAGGGGCGGAGATGAGCGGTACGTAACATACCGCCCACCTCCTTCCTTCCGCATTGCCGGTGGACGCAGGTAAGGAGATGTTCGTCGTTCCTGCGGTGTCACACATAGCAATGTGTGCTGCCGCAGGAACGATGAACAACATCGTTACAGTGGCAGCAGCAATATTAAGGAAATGAACAACGTGTCAACGATCACCGTTTTTGAACGATTTTGTGATCGTCGCTCATTGGTGTCACACGCTGCAATGTCGCTACCGGTATCGGATGTGCGTCACTAACGATGTGACCCCGACGATATATTGGTAGCGATGTCGCAGCGTGTAAAGCACCCTTAAGTGTCCAAGAAAAAAATTGGACTGCCATTGGATGTTATCAGAGTGTGGTCTAATTTTCACAAACTGACAGAATGGAGACAAAATGGAGAAGATAGAACTTTTTTTTTTTTCTTATTATTCTCCAAGGCTGAGAAAAACTGATGACACTCTGATCAGTTTTATCAGAACAATCAGACATTTTTTTCTCAGATGTAGAGAAAACAGTCGTGTGACCCTACACTCAGACAGATACTACACTATATCTCACCCTTGCATCTGCCACTTCTGTAGTTGCGGAGTTGTGAATAGAGGGGTGATGTCACCTCAATAGCGTGCGTCACTGCTCCAGTCAGCCAATCACTGAGATTAGCATGGTGTGCCATCAATCTCCAAATGAGGTCAGTAACTGGCTGACCAAAGTGGTGACATATTGATGTGACTGACCTAGTCACAACATCGGGACCATAGTGGTAGAGAAGCTGGCAATTGACTCTGGGGAGTATGCGGGGAGTACCTGTTGAGTTTTACTTATGTACTTTTTACACTATTGGAACTGCTTTACTGACAGTAAACATACCCTTTAATATAATGGGGCTGAGGGCTACAGTTAGGTCCAGAAATATTTGGACAGTGACACAAGTTTTGTTATTTTAGCTGTTTACAAAAACATGTTCAGAAATACAATTATATATATAATATGGGCTGAAAGTGCACACTCCCAGCTGCAATATGAGAGTTTTCACATCCAAATCGGAGAAAGGGTTTAGGAATCATAGCTCTGTAATGCATAGCCTCCTCTTTTTCAAGGGACCAAAAGTAATTGGACAAGGGACTCTAAGGGCTGCAATTAACTCTGAAGGCGTCTCCCTCGTTAACCTGTAATCAATGAAGTAGTTAAAAGGTCTGGGGTTGATAACAGGTGTGTGGTTTTGCATTTGGAAGCTGTTGCTGTGACCAGACAACATGCGGTCTAAGGAACTCTCAATTGAGGTGAAGCAGAACATCCTGAGGCTGAAAAAATCCATCAGAGAGATAGCAGACATGCTTGGAGTAGCAAAATCAACAGTCGGGTACATTCTGAGAAAAAAGGAATTGACTGGTGAGCTTGGGAACTCAAAAAGGCCTGGGCGTCCACGGATGACAACAGTGGTGGATGATCGCCGCATACTTTCTTTGGTGAAGAAGAACCCGTTCACAACATCAACTGAAGTCCAGAACACTCTCAGTGAAGTAGGTGTATCTGTCTCTAAGTCAACAGTAAAGAGAAGACTCCATGAAAGTAAATACAAAGGGTTCACATCTAGATGCAAACCATTCATCAATTCCAAAAATAGACAGGCCAGAGTTAAATTTGCTGAAAAACACCTCATGAAGCCAGCTCAGTTCTGGAAAAGTATTCCATGGACAGATGAGACAAAGATCAACCTGTACCAGAATGATGGGAAGAAAAAAGTTTGGAGAAGAAAGGGAACGGCACATGATCCAAGGCACACCACATCCTCTGTAAAACATGGTGCAGGCAACGTGATGGCATGGGCATGTATGGCTTTCAATGGCACTGGGTCACTTGTGTTTATTGATGACATAACAGCAGACAAGAGTAGCCAGATGAATTCTGAAGTGTACCGGGATATACTTTCAGCCCAGATTCAGCCAAATGCCGCAAAGTTGATCGGACGGCGCTTCATAGTACAGATGGACAATGACCCCAAGCATACAGCCAAAGCTACCCAGGAGTTCATGAGTGCAAAAAAGTGGAACATTCTGCAATGGCCAAGTCAATCACCAGATCTTAACCCAATTGAGCATGCATTTCACTTGCTCAAATCCAGACTTAAGACGGAAAGACCCACAAACAAGCAAGACCTGAAGGCTGCGGCTGTAAAGGCCTGGCAAAGCATTAAGAAGGAGGAAACCCAGCGTTTGGTGATGTCCATGGGTTCCAGACTTAAGGCAGTGATTGCCTCCAAAGGATTCGCAACAAAATATTGAAAATAAAAATATTTTGTTTGGGTTTGGTTTATTTGTCCAATTACTTTTGACCTCCTAAAATGTGGAGTGTTTGTAAAGAAATGTGTACAATTCCTACAATTTCTATCAGATATTTTTGTTCAAACCTTCAAATTAAATGTTACAATCTGCACTTGAATTCTGTTGTAGAGGTTTCATTTCAAATCCAATGTGGTGGCATGCAGAGCCCAACTCGCGAAAATTGTGTCACTGTCCAAATATTTCTGGAACTGTATTCAGTATGGTTCAGTGGTCCCATGTGTTGCATGTCATAGTGTAAGGGGGGGAGGGAGCCATAAATCTCTCAGATCTAGCACTAAATTTGTAATTCTCATACTATGTGCCCACACTGTTAAAAGACACAAAAAGGACATAAACATTTCTCTCTCAGAAGTGATGGTGGGGAGGGGAGGATCTGTGCTGCATCATGACACTTTTTCTCAACCTACCTGATGATCCTGAGGAACATTGGGATATTCTTGTTTACAGTCCTGTGGACAAAGAGGACATCTGTCTGGTGTTACCTTCTCACTGTATAGAACTGGAGGAAACACATACAGGGATTGAATTCAGTCTTAACATACAGATAATTATAGTCCATGTGTATTTAATCCTGTCTGTTACCTGGTGATGTGAGGGGCTTGGGAACCTCCACCATGATGTCCTTGTACAGATCTTTGTGTCCTTCTAAATACTCCCACTCCTCCATTTTGAAATAGATGGCAACATCCCGACACCTTATAGGAACCTGACACATACAATGATACTGTCATCCTTCGTTCCGTTAATAGCGTTACTGTATAATGTCTCAGCATTCCCAGCAGTGTCACCTCTCCAGTCAGCAGCTCAATCATCTTGTAGGTGAGTTCTAGGATCTTCTGGTCATTGATGTCCTCATGTTTCAGGGGATGAGGTGAAGGCCCTGTGATTGGGCTCAGGGGTCTTCCCCATCTCTCAGACACAGGGTCCTGACAGCGCTCACTAGAGGTCTTCACTACTGTGTAATTCTAGTTATGGAGAGACACATTAATAAATCTCACTACAGTTCTGTCCATCTGTTATTCCCATAGATAAGAATGATGTAATGTGACGTCATCAGAATCTCTCACCTCTCCAGTAAGCCGGAAGAGAATCTCTAGGGTGAGGTGTAATAACCTCTCTGCCATCTTGTCCCTGTCCCTATTCATCCTGGATGGGATCAATCAGAAAAACTCTCTTATCAGATCATCTCAGTGGAGATGTATATATTGTAGGGACCTGAATGAGAGCAAGAACAGCCGATGTAACACCATAAATAATCTCATGTAATAATGCAATTTATGGAGATAAGAGGAAACAAGGGAGATATACGGTAACATAGAGATGTTGTATTCTCTCTTCTTGTAAGGACTAAAGCGGGATTTACACGCTGCGACATCGCTAGCGATGTCGCGAGCGATAGCACCCGCCCTTGTCGGTGGCGCGGCGTCACGGGGTAATTGCTGCAGTAGCGAACAATATCACTACGGCAGCGTCACACGTAATTACCTGTTCACCGACGTCGCTGTGGACGCCGAACAATCTCTCCTTTAGGGGGGAGGTTCATTTGGCGTCACAGCGGCATCACTATGCGGCTGCCCAATAGAAGCGGAGGGGCGGAGATGAGCGGCCAGAACATAACGCCCACCTCCTTCATTCCTTATTGCCGGCGGCCGCAGGTACAATGTTGTTCCTCGTTCCTGAGGTGTCACACATAGCGATGTGTGCTGCCGCTGGAACGACAAACAACCTGTGTTCCAAACGAGGAACGATTTCTTAAAAATGGACGACATGTACACGACGAACGATTTGACACCTTTTTGCGATCATTACTGATCGCAAAAAGGTGTCATACACAACGACATCGCTAACGAGGCTGGATGTGCGTCACCAACACCGTGACCCCGACGATATCTCGTTAGCGATATCGTTGTGTGTAAATGGGCCTTTACCCTGTGTAGGCCACTAATTGGCTGTAGCGATAACATGTTCATTCGGATAGACAGGAAAAACAGATACCAATGGGAGTGGCGGGGTCGGTATCCTGAGTATTACTAGGTTTATTAGTTTACAGCATTTTGCAATGTTTTCTCTCTATGTCTACTGATAAAACCGATTTATTTTAGACCACACACAGTTAAAAACAGTTTCTTGCTCACAGTTGGCAGGTGAATATGCTGCTCATAGATTCATCTTCTGTAAAGCTCATTCATGTGTCCGTTACCTACACTGAATTTGGCATCACTAATGTTGCAGGACCTAGAGATGAGCAGACCCACTGAATTCTGTGTCTGCGGGTTTAGCAGGACTTTAGATAAAGTTGTTCGGGACCTGGACCTGAACCGAACCTCATTGGAAGTCACTGATTGGGCAGTTTGTCTCTTCTCCCACATACAGCCAACCATTAACAGAACATGTCCAGGGGAGGGAGGGGGGTTTCATATTACTATTATTTTACACACACAGTACATTCAATAATGTTGTATTTACCAACAGTGTGAGCCATTCAAACACTGCAATCAGCTGGCACTGGATCAAACACTGAGCGTACCCAAGCACAGCAATGCTCTCTCGAATGGACTGCATATGTAAAGCACACAAACTTGAACATACAGTCTGTATTTGGTACGAACGTCGAGCTTTACTCTTCAGGTTCGCTCATCTCTATAAGTATCAGGTTCACAAATAACTTCTACACGATCAACAGTTGTATATATATCTGCCCATAGTCCTACATGGATTACATTACCACCATCCACCAATACGAATCTTCTTAGCACTGGGATCAAATCCCATGTTAGAACACAATAAAAGAAATAAAGGATGGTTTAGGCTAGTGTGACGCCCTGGACTAGCCAGGTAGTCACAAACACAACATCACACACACACCCCTCCCCTGGATAGTCTACATCAGTCAAACAAAACCCTTGTTGCCTCCCTCCAGGGTCTGATGTCCACACCAGGTGAAGCGGAGCCAGGTGGTTGGCCCCACCCACCGAGGAGTACACAGGCCTGGAGGCGGGAAAAAGCAGTGAGTAGAGTTCAGTTTTGGAGTTCAGTGAAAGTGGAGTGGAGAAGTGGAGTGAGAAACTGCTAGCGTCTGGGTAGGAGCCCAGGCACTGTCAGGAAGGTCGGCAGACAGTGGTGGCCGTCTGCAGGAGGTGGTGCAAGTCAGCGGAACCGTAGGACCGGGAACGGGCAGTGGCCCGCCGGTACCGAGCCGGGGAGCAGATTTGTACCAAGCACAAAGGCAGGGCCATTGGACCCCGACCAGGCTGGGAGCCGCCGACAACGGTCAAATCTGAGAGTGACTGGAACCCCAGGGGTTCCCTAACACCCAAGTCCCGACAGAAGGCAACAGTCCACACAGTGAGGATAAAAAGCCACTGCCAAAGGCTAGAGATCCAAGGGCCAGCGCCTGCGGGCAAAACGGGCTCCTTCGGTACATACACGCCGGGGAGCGTACTACCGTTGGGCAACCATCGGAGTCAATACTTTCTACAGAGGTGCAGGGAAAGACAGCCACCATCAACCTGTCCGGGGAGAGCAAAGACACTGCAGCCGGCTGTGGGACCCGTCCATCCAGCCGTTTGGTTTACCAGAGACTCTGTGAATCTGTGCCTGAGTGAGTACAATAGTGCGATCCGGCACCGCGCCGCGCTGCCTCCGCAACCCTGCACCTCAGCTACCCTGCCTCCCCATATCACCACCGGGCCCCGGGATCACCAACCCCTACCCACGGAGGGGGAACCAACATCCTAGCTGCTCCCTGCCATCGCTCCCGGGATCCCCGTCACCAGCAGCGCTGGTGCCCATTATCACCACGACCCGTGGGTGGCGTCACGGACTATCTCCCCAAAACAAACCACCCCCCTTTTCACTCGTGGGAGAGGAGCGCTGCTCGAGTCCCCGTGTCCGGCCCACCACTCGAGCCACCGAGCAGCAGCAGCAGCCGCGGACCCGAGCGTAGCGAGCGCAGCCCCTCCGCCCACGACAACTTGGCGTCACGAACAGGATAGAACCAATCTACCTACCGGTAGAAGTGCGCCTTGCAGTCCCCGCCGGCGGCGTCCGGCTGAAAAATTTGAAGTTCCGCCATCTTGGGCGAGCAGGGAGGGCGCGAAAGTGAAGCCCCGCCCCCAGAAGGAGGAAGTGATAGAAAGAACCAAGGGGGGACGGAAAAAAGATGTCTGCGCCTGACGGGGCAGTCGGAGGAGCAGCGGCACTGCCCGAAAACGGAAATGGGGCGGCCCTTGCTCTGGTCGCAAGAGCAGGGGAGGCCGCGGGCCCAGCGGTCGCCCAGGTAATGCCGATCTCCCTGCCCTCTGTACCTGGTGCTGCCTGGCTACCGCAATACAATGGGAAGCCTGATGCTTTGCAGGCGTTCCGTAAAAAGATTAGCCCGGTACTCGATTTGTATGCCCTGACTGGCAGGCAACGGGCGGCGGTAGTATTAGGGCAGCTAACCGGCGCGGATGAGCAGGAGACGGAGACCTGGACCGACGCGGACCGGGCCTCAGTGACTACCATTTTTGAGAAACTCCAAACTGCTTTTGAGACCCGCACGGAAGCGGAATTGCGGATGCAGTTTTATCAGTGCCGGCAGCGGCCTGCGGATAATATAAGAGACTATGCCTTGCGCCTGCAAACAGCCCTCCATGCGCTGAAGCGGGTGGACACTATTAACGATGTGGACAGCAATAAGATGCTAGTAGAACAATTCCTGCAAGGGCTGGGGTCCACAAAAGACCGCAAGCAGCTACGGCTGTGGGCCCTGGAGCACCCCGATCTGGACTTTGCAGTAGTGAAAGAACGAGCCATCAAGGCCCTGCAAGCCCCAACACCAGACGCTCCTGAGGCGGCCCCATGGCCGGCTGAAACCGCTCCCATCTCGGTGGCACCTCCTCTCCCGGCTCTACCGGCCCCTGCAGCGCCCGTCGGGATGATGGAGGAGCTAGCTGCCCAGATCCACCGTATGGATGGAGACCTAGCCAAGATCCTCGCCGCACTCCAGCTTCTGACGAGAGTCAAGCATCCAGGGAAGATTCAGCTCGCCGACAGCCCAGAGGACATCCCCTGGATGCAGCGGAGAAGGACCAACGACTCGCGGTATGGGCATCCTATTTGTTACAGGTGCAACAAGCCTGGCCACTACTCTAGGCGATGCCCGTTAAACGAGCAACCCCTGGGGCCAAGGGCCAATCCTCAGGAGTAGACCCCAATGGCCCCCCCCGATTGGAGAGACCGGTACGTTGGAGCCCGCCCCATCATCCCCCTGGCGGTGGACGGCGTCCCGACCATGGCCCTATTGGACACAGGATCACAGGTAACCACTATGCCATATTCCTTGTACCAGCAGAATTGGGGTAATGGTGAACTTGCCCCCCCTGATGACAGCCTGACCATTGGGCTCCCTATGACCCAGGTGGGATACAAAGAAGTGGCCCTGACCATGGGACGTACGGAGCTAAAACACCAAGGGATGATTGTGGTGCTGAATGAATCCAGTGACCATAACCCAAAAGTAATTTTAGGGACTAATGTGATGGAGCATTGTATGGGTGAGGTGCTGATTTTGTTGCAGCAGTTGGCCGCCACTGCAGGAGGAGGCCGACAGAGGGCAGTACAGCGTGAGATCCGGGCCCTCCTACAGCGGCAGCAAGTGAACTTGACAGGTGGAGAGATTGGTGGAGTAAAGGTGATGGATGTGGCCCCCTTGGTGGTGCCACCAAGAAGCGAGATGATGATTTGGTGCAAGGCAGCAGTAGGCCCCCAGAGGCGCGATTACCCGGCGATGGTGGAGCCCACACCTTCAGAACACTGGCCCACGGTGATGGCGGCCAGAGGGGTGATTGACGTCAAAAGGGGAGAGTGCCTGTCAGAGTGCTGAATTGTGGGGAGGAAGAGGTTAGGCTTCCCCGCTACGCCACCATTGCCAAGTTGCTCACCATAGATCCCCACGCCGTACATGAAGCCACCCCTTCTATCTTTGCATCCTCCACAAACAGTGGCACACCCCTCGAGCAGTCTGAGGAGTGGTGCCAGGAACTGCATGCAGGCACTGCAGCAACACCTACGCATCACAAAGAGGGGGTATACAGGGTAGTACGGGAGTATGAGCAGGTTTTCAGCAAGCACCCGCTAGACTTCGGGAGGATTAAAGGAGTTCAACACCATATCCCCACAGGCACACATCCACCCATCAAGGAGAGGTACAGGCCAATCCCACCAGCACACTACCAATGCGCTAAGGACATGTTGAGGAACATGGAGGCAGGGGTCATTCGGGATAGTTATAGTCCCTGGGCAGCTCCACTGGTGCTGGTAAAGAAGAAGGATGGCACCATGAGAATGTGTGTGGATTACCAGAAGATCAATCAAATAACGCATAAAGATGCCTACCCTCTTCCCCGTATTGAAGAGTCGCTGGCTGCGCTGAAAACTGCTAACTATTTCTCTACCCTTGACCTTACCAGCGGGTACTGGCAGGTGGCGGTTGCACCAGAAGATCGTGAGAAGACTGCATTTGCCACCCCCATGGGACTCTGCGAGTTCAACAGCATGCCGTTTGGGCTGTGCAACGCCCCTGGGACCTTCCAACGACTCATGGAATGCTGCCTCGGACACCTCAATTTTGAGACCGTCTTGCTGTATCTGGATGACGTGATCGTGTATTCCCAGACGTACGAGGCGCACCTAGGGCACCTGGCTGAAGTATTCGCGTCCCTTGCCAAATACAGGATGAAGCTGAAGCCCTCCAAGTGCCACCTGTTGAAGCCCAAAGTGCAGTACCTGGGACACGTGGTAAGCGTAGAGGGTGTCGCCCCAGACCCCGAGAAGATTACCGCCATACAGGACTGGCCGCGACCAACTACAGTGAGAGAGGTGAGGCAGTTCCTGGGCCTGGTGGGCTATTATCGCCGCTTCATCAAGGAGTACACGAAGAAGGCCGCGCCTATGCAAGACCTCTTCGTGGGACAGACCAAGGGTGGCAGAGCCCCTGGACCCCCGTTTGTGTGGGAAGAGAAGCATGAGGAGTCCTTCCACCAACTGAAGTCGGCCTTGACTGGGGAAGAAATTCTAGCGTACCCAGATTACGGCCTCCAGTTCGTCCTCTACACCGACGCCAGCAATGTGGGCCTAGGGGCAGTCTTGTCCCAGGTCCAGGACGGGAAGGAGAAAGTGATCGCCTACGCCAGCAGGAAACTCAGGCCCACGGAAAGAAAGCCTGAGAATTACAGCTCCTTCAAGCTCGAGTTCTTGGCCCTGGTGTGGGCAATCACCGAAAGGTTTCAGCATTACCTTGCCGTGGCAAAATTCACTGCCTACACGGACAATAATCCGTTGACCCACTTGGATACGGCCAAGCTGGGTGCTCTAGAACAAAGGTGGGTGGCTCGGCTGTCTAACTACGACTTCACTATTAAGTACAGAGAGCCGGCCGCAAGAACAACAACGCGGACGCGTTATCCCGAATGCCACACTTACTTGATGGAGGGTCAGAAGAAGATGACCTTGAAGAAATCGAGTTACCAGCGTTTCACCGGCCACTGGCTGAAAAGCCCTGTGTCAGTCAGCAACAGGTGAACCTGGACCCGTTACCCAGTCAGGGATGGCAAGAAGCTCAAGATCAGGCGCCTGCTGTTCAGTTGGTCAAGACCATGATTGAACAGGGTTCTTCCAGAATGGACCCCGTTGCTCTCCCAGAAGCCCAGCAGCTATGGAAGGAAAGGGCCCGGCTGTGCCTATATCAAGGGAAGCTGTATCGAGAACTGATCAACCCAAAGACTCATGAGAAGGTTCGCCAGCTGGTGGTTCCTCAGTCTAACGTGCCCAAAGTTCTACAAGCTTACCATGACGGTGCCGGGCACTTTGGTTGGAAGAAGCTGGAGATGCTGTTGAGAGAACGGTTCTATTGGAGTGGGACGCGGGAGTCTGTAGAGGCCTGGTGCCGAGAGTGTGGTCCCTGTACACTGAGAAGAAGGGACGAAGCCAGCCAGAAGACCCCACTACGACCAATTATTACCCATCAACCGCTGGAGTTGGTCACTCTGGACCACGTCAAGCTCACACCTAGCCGAAGTGGTTACACCTATGCCTTGACCATCGTGGACCACTACTCAAGATTCATGGTGGTTGTTCCAGTCAAAGATCTGACCGGCCGTACTGCAGCTAGGGCGTTCCAGGCCTACTTTCGTCGACCGCACGGATACCCAGAAAGGGTGCTTACAAACCAGGGTTCGGCCTTCGAGGCAGAGGTGTTTCAAGAGTTCTGCCAATTATACGGTTGCAAGAGGATCAGGACCACACCATACCATGCCCAGACTAATGGGATGTGTGAAAAGATGAACCACCTGGTTCTGGATCTCCTCAAGATACTACCGCTAGAAGAGCGGAACCTGTGGCCTCAGAAGCTGCCTGACCTGGTAGACATGTACAATAACATCACCTGTGGTTCTACCAAATGCACACCGGCGTATCTGATGAGAGCCTGACCGGGCCGGTTGCCGGTGGACCTGGAAATGGACTTGGAATTTCCAGAGGCCCTCCCTTCGACTGCCGACTGGGGTACCCGGCGACAAACGCAGTACTGACGGGTCCAGGAATATGTGGAGAAGAATCTGCGTCAGAGCCGAGAAAAACAAGAACAGTGCTTCAACAGGCGGGCTCCAGCTGTTCCCTTTGACCTTTGAGCCCGGGGATGCAGTGCTGAAATGGAAGAGAAGAACCCATAAGCTTAATGACCAGAAAACCCCGTACGTCATACAGCCCACCGAATGGGAGAACAAGAAGACTTATCTGATTAGTCGCGACCAGGGGAAGACCTCGGCTACAGTTTCCAGGGACCACCTGAAGAGGTGCCCACACCCTTTGAGATTGGCAAACGAAGCTCCGATTCCCATACCAAACAGGGAGAAGGAAAAAGAGGTGATCCACACAGTGATGGGTGACTTTCCAGCAGACTGGCCTATGCAGAACGGTGCAGTGATTGTTCCGGTGATAATGTTCTCACAACCCGTGGAAGAAATGGAAACGGAATTAACTGCCAGTGAACCGCTTGAACCAGTGCCCAGGGATGCACCTATATCAAGCCCCCGTAGATCTCCACCTGCCATACATGACAGACGGGAAGAGGAACCAATTGTCTCCTCTGTCCCAGTGCCCCCCCAATGACGTCATTGGGCCCAGAAGGTCCACACGCCCCAACCTAGGTAGGCCCCCGCTTAGGTATAGGGAAACTACCATCTAGGGGTGCAGCATGTTGATTGTGTAAATATCTGAGTGAATGAATGAACACCAATTACCCGAATACGTCACCTGATTACCGCCCGAAAAAGAAGAAAAGTTGTCCCCGTGGGGACTTTATGTGTTTCCACTAACCCCCTTCCAGAGACAAGGCCGAGAACTTGCAAGCCAACCACTAACTTGTGGTCTTGTAAATAATTTGCTGGGCTGTGTTCCGTTACCGCCTCCGGAGAGGCAGATTGGAGGAAGGACCCGCAGCAGAGCAGGCTGGGATCCGGCCACCACCAGGAGCGGTGGCCATCCTCCGGGGGTCAGGGGTCCCCCTGGACGTGGGGTCCCCTGAAATGACAGCCAGGTGCGAGACACCGTACCCGTTCCCGCTTGGGTGACCTGGAACCGAGTTGCTGCTTCTTGACTGGGGAAGAGGGGTGCTGCCCGCTTCTTAGGGGCAGCATCAAGGTGTAGGTTGCTTGGGTGGGGAAGCGGAGGAACATGAACCCGTCCAATATTAATAAAAATGTTTTTATGCCGTTAAGTAACGTTTAAGAGAAAAGCCTCTTAATCTTAGTTTATCTGTTTTTATGTTAAACTATATTTTTCAGAAAAAAAAACGGTGATGAACGGGCAGCCCGCGGACGGTCTGCATTTCACCAAGGGGGAATGTGATGCCCTGGACTAGCCAGGTAGTCACAAACACAACATCACACACACACCCCTCCTCTGGATAGTCTACATAAGTCAAACAAAACCCTTGTTGCCTCTCTCCAGGGTCTGATGTCCACACTAGGTGGGGCGGAGCCAGGCGGTTGGCCCCACCCACCAAGGAGTACACAGGTCTGTTATGGCCGGGAAAAAGCAGTGAGTAGAGTTTAGTTTTGGAGTTCAGTGGAAATGGAGTGGAGAAGTGGAGTGAGAAACTGCTAGTGTCTGGGTGGTAGCCCAGGCGCTGTCAGGAAGGTCGGCAGACGATGGTGGCCGTCTGCAGGAGGTGGTGCAAGTCAGCGGAACCATAGGACCGGGGACGGGCGGTGGCCCGCCGGTACCGAGCCGGGGAGCAGATTTGTACCAAGCACAAAGGCAGGGCCATTGGACCCCGACCAGGCTGGGAGCGGCCGACAACGGTCAAATCCGAGAGTGACCGGAACCCCAGGGGTTCCCTAACACCCAAGTCCCGACAGAAGGCAACAGTCCACACAGTGAGGATAAAAAGCCACCGCCATAGGCTAGAGATCCAAGGGCCAGCGCCTGTGGGCAAAACGGGCTCCTTTGGTACATACACGCCAGGGAGCGGACTACCGTTGGGCAACCATCGGAGTCAATACTTTCTACAGAGGTGCAGGGAAAGACAGCCACCATCAACCTGTCCGGGGTGAGCAAAGACACTGCAGCGGGCTGCGGGACCCGTCCATCCAGCCGTTTGGTTTACCAGAGACTCTGTGAATCTGTGCCTGAGTGAGTACAACAGTGCAATCCGGCACCGCGCCGCGCTGCCTCCGCAACCCTGCACCCCAGCTAGCCTGCCTCCCCGTATCACCACCGGGCCCCGGGATCACCATTGTGAACGATCAGCTGATTGTTCTCTCTCCCTCGTTTTACAACGGAATCCGCTTTATCATGACAATGAATTCTAATTCTTGTCATCCGTTGTACAACGCATAAGTCACAAGCGTCAAGCAACGCATGTGACTGATGCAAAACAACGGAAATGTGAACCTAGCCTTACACAAAGCATTGCGACACATTTTTTCATCCAAAAACCTGCAGACTAATGTTACATTAAGGTCTATGGCAATTAACGATAAAAGACATCTATATAAACAGGGTTTGGAGCTTCCCTGTAATTTCTTTTTACTTTGGGTATGGTGATTTTATTTTTCTGATATTTTTTGTTTAGGCTTCATTCAAATCAAAAAAGGGAATGAAAAATATTGCTTAATTTTTCTGAAATTCTTACTCTGCAGCTTCCAGAGTATAGGAGGCTAAACAGAGGGATTTAAGAATGCAATGTCCAACATAGAGCGCATTTTACCAGTCCGTATGTGACTGGGATCCTGTCAGAAGCGATCAGTGTAAAGAAAGCTTGTTATCTCTCTACTGTAAAAGCCGCGTCACACTAAGCAACATCGCTAGCAACATCGCTGCTAAGGAACAACTTTTGTGACGTAGCAGCGATGTTGCTAGCGATGTTGCTGTGTGTGACATCCAGCAACAACCTGGCCCCTGCTGTGAGGTCGTTGGTTGTTGCTGAATGTCCTGGGCCATTTTTTAGTTGTTGCTCTCCCGCTGTGAAGCACACATCGCTGTGTGTGACAGCGACAGAGCAACAACTAAATGTGCAGGCAGCAGGAGCTGGCTTCTGCGGACGCTGGTAACCACGGTAAACATCGGGTAACCAAGAAGCCCTTACCTTGGTTACCCAATATTTACCTTCGTTACCAGCGTCCGCCGCTCTCACACTGCCAGTGCCGGCTCCCTGCTCTCTGCACACGTAGACACAGTACACATCGGGTAATTAACCCGATGTGTACTGTGGCTAGGAGTGCAGGGAACAGGGAGCCGGCACTGGCAGTGTGAGAGCGGCGGACGCTGGTAACGAAGGTAAATATCGGGTAACCAAGGTAAGGGCTTCTTGGTTACCCGATGTTTACCGTGGTTACCAGCGTCCGCAGAAGCCGGCTCCTGCTGCCTGCACACGTAGCAGAGTACACATCAGGTAATTAACCCGATGTGTACTGTGGCTAGGTGTGCAGTGAGCCAGCGGTAAGCGGTGTGCGCTGGTAACCAAGATAAATATCGGGTTGGTTACCCGATATTTACCTTAGTTACCAAGCGCAGCATCGCATCCACGCGGCGCTGGGGGCTGGTCACTGGTTGCTGGCGAGATCTGCCTGTGTGACAGCTCACCAGCAACCCGTGTAGTGATGCTCCAGCGATCCCTGCCAGGTCAGGTTGCTGGTGGGATCGCTGGAGCATCGCTTAGTGTGACATCTCACCAGCGACCTCCTAGCAACTTACCATCGATCCCTATCAGGTTGTATCGTTGTTGGGATCGCTGGTAAGTTGTTTAGTTTGACTGGGCCTTAACATGCAAAGAAAAGAAAACTAAATCTACCATCAACTACCGAGAGTAAGGCTATGTGCGCACTGGAAAATGGAATTTTCTCAAGAAAATTCCGCAGGTATTCAAAGATTACCGCACACGCGGTAAAAAACCGCGGCAAACCGCACCCGAAAACCGCATGCGGTTTGCCGCGGTTTTACCGCGGTATTGTTCGCGGTATTGCCGCGGTTTTGCCGCGTGCGGGTTGGGATGTGCTTTATTGCATTCAATGCAATAAAGCACATTGAAAAAAAAAGTCATTTCATTCTGAGATAGTAGATAGATAAAGAGACAGAAGAATAGATAGAGGGATAGACAGATAGATAGATAGATAGATAGATAGATAGATAGAGGACAGATCGCTGCATTTCCCACGGTCGGCAGTGAGTTCACATTACCGGCCGTGGGAAATGACCGGTAATTACCTCTGCTGTCTCGCTGCGAGACAGCAGAGGTAATTCAGCGCTGTGTGTCAGTCGCGGCTGGATGTAAGTAACGCAGGACCTGTGGATTACGCCGGAGCTTTGTTTCGGAAGGGGTTAATAAAATGGTGAACGAGGCTTGTTTGTTTTATTTAAAATAAAGGATTTTTCTGTGTGTTTTATTCACTTTACTTACGGGTTGATCATGTCAGCTGTCTCATAGATGCTGCCATGATCAAGCCTGGAGTTAATGGCGGTGATCCGCCACCATTAACCCCTTGTATTACCCTGACTGCCGGCGGCAGGAAGAGCCGGGGACACGCCGGTACTGCCGCATAATGCATGCGACAGTCCCGGGGCAGCTGCGGCTGATATTCTCGGCTGCGGGAGGGGAAGTGAGGCGGGGGACATTAACCCTGCCCCTCTCCCTCCCCAGCCTGAGAATACCGGGCCGCCGCTGTGTGCTTACCTCGGCTGGACGGTAAATATGCAGCGGAGCCCACGTGCTTTGTTTTCTATATTTCTGTTTTCTTTCTATGTGTGTTCTATGTGTCTGTGTTCTATGTCTGTGATGTCTGTGTGTGTGTGTGTGTGTGTGATCTGTGTGTGTTTACTCTCTGCTCCGCTTCCTCTTCCTGTAATGACATCACTTCCCTGCAAAACCGCAGACAAACGATGTACATTACCGGAGGTAAACCGCGAAATACCGCAGGGAATAACGCAGGAAAACGCAGTGAACCGCACAGAATTTGCTGCCTGCGTTATTCCCTGCGGGATTTCACGATTAACATTGGAGTCAATGGAGTGAAATCTTGCAGCGACATGCGGAAAAGAATTGACATGCAATTGTTTTTGCTGTGGGAATCCCGCAGCAAAACATGCAGCTGTCAAATTCCGCCCAGTGCGCACAGGATTTTTTTTGCCCATAGGTTTTGCTGGTGATTCACTGCAGAGATGTTATGAACATTTTCTGCAGCGAAACATGCAGCAAAACCGCAAAAAATCCGTGGCAAAATCCGGTAAGTGCGCACATAGCCTAAGACAGGAAGTGGGAGGAACTAGAAAAGTGAGTAAAAAAAATAAAAATTAAAGTTGGATGAATATTAGTCCTGTCAAGAAGTTACGAGAAGAGAGGATCCACTATAGTAATTTGACAGAGCATCTTCACTCTTTTTTTCTCAGGTAAAACAGAACATACTCATTCTTTAAGACTGAGACAATACATCTTCCATTTTCCTGAAGTACACTGATGGTGTGCTCCATTTTATCCGAGGTACAAATAAAGAAAGCATCTTTTATTTTATTCAAGGCTGAATGAAATAAATAGAGCCTCCTCCATTATATGTGAGGTAACTGACAGAAACAGCCTTGTCCATTATATCTGATGTAACTGACAGAGACAGAGCCTCCTCCATTATATCTGAGGTCACTGACAGAAACAGAGCTTCCTCCAGTATATCTGAGGTAACTGACAGAGACAGCGCCTACTCCAGTATATCTAAAGTCACAGAGAGACGGTGCCTCCTCCATTATATCTCAGGTAAATGACATAGTCTGAGCCTCCTTAATTATATCTGTGGTAAGTGACAGAGACAGCTTCTTCCATTATATCTGAAATAACTGACAAAGACTATTAAATCTGAGGTAACCGACAGATACAGTGCCTCCTCCATTATATCTGAGGTAAGGGACAGAGACGAAGCCTTTTCCATTATATCTGAGGTAAGGGACAGAGACGGAGCCTTCTCCATTATATCTGAGGTAAGTGACAGAGACAGAGCCTTCTCCATTATATCTGAGGTAAGTGACAGAGACAGAGCCTTCTCCATTATATCTGAGGTAAGTGACAGAGACAGAGCCTTCTCCATTATATCTGAGGTAAGGGACAGAGACGGAGCCTTCTCCATTATATCTGAGGTAACTGACAGAGACAGAGCCTTCTCTATTATATCTGAGGTAAGTGACAGAGACAGAGCCTTCTCCATTATATCTGAGGTAAGTGACAGAGACAGAGCCTTCTCCATTATATCTGAGGTAAGTGACAGAGACAGAGCCTTCTCCATTATATCTGAGGTAAGGGACAGAGACGGAGCCTTCTCCATTATATCTGAGGTAACTGACAGAGACAGAGCCTTCTCTATTATATCTGAGGTAAGTGACAGAGACAGAGCCTTCTCCATTATATCTGAGGTAAGTGACAGAGACAGAGCCTTCTCTATTATATCTGAGGTAAGGGACAGAGACGGAGCCTTCTCCATTATATGTAAGGAAAGTGACCAATAGTAAAAACTGATACACTGGCCAAAACCACTAATGAAACTAAGACCATTTTTGGGGGGCACGGGAAGAATCACTGACACTTAGGCAAAGGAATAGTCAAGTCCAAATAAAACTGTAAAATGTAAATGAAACACTTGTGAATCTGTGATCCCATCCCCAATGGAGTACAGTACATACCGTATTTGTTTGTTAGCTGTCTATCTATTAATATATATTACATGTTTGTTATCGTTTTTTCTTTATATTCTCTTACTTTTTTCTCACACCCACTGAGTTGTATTGGTAAGTCTCGTGCATGCTGCAATTTTATTCCTCAGGCTGATTGCAGCGCCAGAAAAACCTGCAGATCGACACTGCCTCATTGAATAACATTGGAGCAAGTGCAATCCGATTTTTTATCAGATTGCACTCGTCAGTTTTAAACACAAGTGGGAGCGAGAACTTACTGTAAAAATGAAAGGTCTGACTATGGCATGGTCGGTGTTGCTACGTAGTCTAGAAGAGGTCTTACATATAAAGGAGTATGTGCAGGGCTGCCATTAGGGCATTGCAACCATTACTGGTGTATGGGGTCCAGCAAGGGCCTGGGGTAATTACTTTATTAAGCCCCAAGCCAGACCCTCCTCTTCACCAGGTCCTAGTCACATTAGAGGGGGCCGGCAGTGTTTCTTTGGCCATTACACATGGCTAATTTGCATGCAAAGTGCTTCAGGGGCCTCGCATGCAAATTAGCTATGCAATGTCACCAGGGGCAATGGGGCAGAGCAGTGGGACTCATCCAGCGGGCAGCAGCGTGATGAGGTAATCACTCTGCAACCTGATCACAGTGATGTGGGTAACGCAGAGCCACAGAGATGGTGAGGACGCGGCAGCCAGCAGAGAAGGGTAAGCGCTGCATGAGCTGAAGACAGAGGTGGGAAGGTAGCAGGGGCCAGATGTGATGGCAGGGGGGCCCGCCGACCCCAGCTTCAGCTGGATGTGCATCCAAGACACAAATCCAGCAGAAATGCAGCGCAGAGAGAATACCAATCGACGTGAGAGTAGGGGAGGGTGCGAACAATGATTTTTTTTCTTGCGTTAAGAGGCAGAACGGAGACATATTTACCAGGATGGGGACATATATACCAGGAGGGACTTGGGATGGGAGACAAATATACCAGAAGGGGCTCAGGAAGGGGGACATATATATATACAAGAAGTACATACATACTAGGAAGGAGACAAAAAACAGGATAGGGACATAGATACCAGAATGGGCCCAGAAAGCGAACATACTGTATATACTAGAATAAGTACAAATAAACCAGAATGGGGACATATATACCAGGAGGGGCCCAGAAAGGAGACATATATACAACTTTCTTAAAGTGTTGTGAGGAGCAGTGTGTGTATGGGGGATATTCTAAAGAGAGGCAGCTTGTATTGCAGGAGATAGTATACAAAGGGGTAATTTGTGTGGGAGGAAATTATACAGAGAGTTAGTGTGTGTGTGTGTGTGTGTGTGTGTGTGTGTGTGTGTGTGTGTGTGTGTGTGTGTGTGTGTGTGTGTGTGTGTGTGTGTATATGATACAGAACGGCAGTGTGTGGGAGAGATATTATATAGAGGTGCAGTATGTACGGGGGACATTATACAAAGGAGCAGTGTGTGTCTGGGGATATTACACAGAGAGGTAGTGTGTGTGTGTGTGTGTGTGTGTGTGTGTGTGTGTGTGTGTGTGTGTGTGTGTGTATAGTATACAGAGGGGCAGGGTGTGTGGCAGGATATTATACTTAGGGGCAGTGTGGGAGAGATATTATTAAGAGTGGCGGTGTAAATGGTGTTTTATGGAGGGGCGGTGTACGGTGTGTATTATTAATTTTTCTGAGGGAAATACTACATTTTCTGGAACAACTTCAAGGGTGTTAACACATTTGGCTATGAGTGTGTATGTACATGGTGTTTGATGGTAGCTATTAATGTGTGACTGGTGACGACGTTTTGCAGAAGTGGCAGTGAGACTGTGGAAGGTTTGAGGGCTGGAGGCGGAGCCTCAAGGGGGCCCGAAAATTTTGCCTGTATGGGACCCTGAAATTCCTGGTGGTAACCCTGGGTACGTGATGTAGGCAAATTAGTAAAGGTTGATTGGCTGGCCATCAGCAGTTGGATAGTCCCATTGGCCGGCGGATGCAACGCAGGACCATCATCCGCAATGCATCGTCCAATAAAAGTCTATGGGAAGCAGCGGATAACGGATTCCCCAGCTCTGTAAAGCAGCAGCTTTAACGGATTCCGCTGTTTTCCAAAACGGCGGACTGCGACTGAAGGAAAAAAACGCAAGTGTGAAACTAGCCTTACTCAAAGCAGAAAACAATCTAAAATACTAATACATCAACAAGGATAGAAAGTGGTTATTACTGCTGCTTTACAGAGCTGGGGCAACATCTGCAAGGAGTTCGTATGTTCTCCATGTGTTGCATGGGTTATCTCCACACTTCAAAGACATACTGTTAGGCCAGAGTCACACTTGCAAGTGACTCGCATTGCATCACCCGGAACGACCGCACACTCTCCTGACAGGAACGTCTCAGCTGCCTAGAAATACATACAGCGGACCCGCTCCTGTCAGGAGAGTGTGCGGCAGTGCCAGGTGATGCCGATGCGAGACTCGCAAGTGTGACTCCGGATTTAAGGCCGCTTTATACGCAGCGACATCGCTAAAGTGATGTCGTTGGGGTCACGGAATTCGTGACGCACATCCGGCCTCGTTAGTAACGTTGTTGCGTGCGAAATGTACGAGCGACCGCTAACGAGCAAAAATACTCACCTTATCGTTGCTCGTTGACATGGTGCTCTATTCCCAAATATCGTTGCTGTTGCAGGACGCAGATTGTTCGTCGTTCCTGAGGCAGCACACATCGCTATGTGTGACACCGCAGGAACGAGGAACCTCACCTTACCTGCGGCTGGCCGCAATGAGGAAGGAAGGAGGTGGGCGGGAGGTTCGTCCTGCTCATCTCCGCCCCTCTGCTTCGATTGGGTGACCACTTAGTGACGTCGCATGAACCACCCCCTTAGAAAGGAGGCGGTTCGCTGGTCACAGCGACGTCGCTAGGAAGGTAAGAAGTGTGACGGGTCCGAGCGATATTGTGCGCCACGGGCAGCGATTTGCCCGTGACGCACAACCAATGGGGGCCGGTTGATATCGCAGCGTGTAAAGCAGCCTTTAGGCTAAGGACACACGGGTATTTAACATCCAATGCAAGAACATTGGATGCATTATGCTAATGACCCTCGGCTTCCGCTCTGCTGCGAGTGTAAGCTGAGTGTCATACTGTAATGTTATCCTGCGATTGGAGCACAGCTGCAGAGGAGAGGGAGGGACTCTCTATCTCCTCCATTGTCAGCTGATGTGTATATCGCACTGCACTACGTTGTAATGTGAGTGCAGTGCAATGTTTCTCTCGCACCCAAAGCAGACTTGTATGGGTGCGAGTGAAAATAAATTGGATTCAACCCACAGCATGCTGCGATTGTTTTCTCGGTCCGATTAGGGCTGAGGAAAAAAATTGCTCATGGGAGCGGGCCCATAGAGTAACATGGGTCCGAGTTGAATGCGATTTTTTTTTTTTTATCTCATTCCAGTCGCTCTGTTTTACTCGCTGTGTATGCTTAGCCTTAGGGAATTTATATTGTGGGCCCCCACCAGGTCTGTATTGCACTGCAGAATGTTCTATAACTATAAAACCAAGGAAATAAATCTGAATAGCACCCTGTGATGTATCCATTACAATGTATAGCTCATACCACAAAAAACAACACCTCACAGCCATCTGGACTTTAGCCCACCATTCCCAGATTTAGGAGGCGGCCCCGGGAAGTTGCAGCAAGCCCTTATGTCAACTGTATCTACGTCAAGTTCTGGCTCTTGGGACATAGACACAAATACATCTAAACAAGCTCAGCACTGAAATAGTTAATGCGCCCAGTAATGGGGAATCTCCACATACCTCCACCTGCAGAGCCGCACACTAGATATATGGCTACTCTGTGCTTCCAGGACCTGTGATGATGTCACATGGAGGGGAGGAGTCAGGGGTCACATGATCAGCTCCTCATTGTATGCAGGACTGGATGAGATGAAGTTTATCTGTGGGGTCAGGAGGGATTTACAGTGTGGATGTAGCAGAGCATGTGTACAAGATGTTCGAAGCAGAGCTGTGGGTTTACGAATGTGTACGTAGCAGATATGCGTGTGTACGACGCGTGCAAAGCCGCATTTGTACAACGAGTGTGGAGCCGTGTGTGTATGACGTGTGCGGAGTCATGTATGAATGATGTGTACAGAGCAGAGCTACGATGTGTATGGAGCAGAGCCGCATGTCTACAGAGAGAAGTCTGTGTATGACATGTACGGAGCGGAGCCATGCGTGCTTACTGTAGTAGCCGCTGATCTGGGTATATCATACCTCCCAACATTTAAAGATGAGAAAGAGGGATAAAGTCTGCTACGCACGCCGCGGCAATTTTAGGACATGCCTCTAACCACACCCATTTTGCAATCTGTCACGCCCACAACCAATCCTTTTCAGCACTGCTGATCATATTATTTAAGGCTGCGTGCCCACGATCAGTGTTTGCAGCATTTTGCTTGTTTTTTCTGCAGCAAACACTGACTTGCAGAGCGTCTTTCCAGACTGCAGCATATCAATTGTTTGCTGCAGTTGCATGCGTCCTCCGTAGGGAGAATACAGCAAGAGACCGCAGCACACTGAACCCTGATCATGGCACAGGCAGCTGCAGTCTCCTGCGTTCTCCTGCGGAGGAGACATGCAGCCCCGCAGGTCAGGACCCGCTGCCTCCAGGACACAGCGAGTCCTGATCATGGGCACAGGCAGCTGTGGTCTCCTGCGGAGGAGACGTGCAGCCCCGCAGGTCAGGACGCGCTGCCTCCAGGACACAGCGAGTCCTGATCATGGGCACAGACAGCTGTGGTCTCCTGCAAAGGAGAAGTGCAGCCCCGCAGGTCAGGACCCGCTGCCTCCAGGACACAGCGAGTCCTGATCATGGGCACAGGCAGCTGTGGTCTCCTGCGTTCTCCTGCGGAGGAGACGTGCAGCCCCGCAGGTCAGGACACGCTGCCTCCAGGACACAGTGAGTCCTGATCGTGGGCACAGGCAGCTGCGGTCTCCTGCGGAGGAGACGTCCAGCCCTGCAGGTCAGGACCCGCTGCCTCCAGGACACAGTGAGTCATGATCGTGGGCACAGGCAGCTGCGGTCTCCTGCGAAGGAGACGTGCAGCCCCGCAGGTCAGGACCCGCTGCCTCCAGGACACAGTGAGTCCTGATCGTGGGTACAGGCATACGCACATATACGGTACATATTTGAAGACAAATTCCCTGAATTACATATAAACAGACAAATCTATACACAGTCATCTACACTGACATACATAGATATATACATCATACACATACATACATTGGAGGTAATAATATGGGCAAGCCGGCAGCAGCCGCACTCACCTACCCCGCTTGTCTCTGTCCAGCAAATCCACGGCATGTGATCACTTGGCATCACTTTAACAGACCTAGCCATGCACAGTGCACACTGACACCGCTGTATATGTATCACAAGGGAGGATGGGGGTTTTATATACTAATATACACACTGTATATATACAGTATATATCAGAGGAGGGGATGGGGGCTACATCACAGGAGGGGCTGGGGGCTACAGTTTATTAATCACAGGAAGGGGCTGGGGTTATAGTATATACATCACAGGAGGGGCTGGGGGCTATAGTATATACCTCACAGGGGGGGCTGGGGGCTACAGTATATACATCACAGGAGGGGCTTGGGGCTACAGTATATACAGCACAGAAGGGACTGGGGGCTACAGTATTTACAGCACAGGAGGGGATTGGGGCTACAGTATATACAGCACAGGAGGGGCTGGGGGCTACAGTATATACATCACAGGAGGGGCTGGGGTTACAGTATAAACATCACAATAGGGACTGGGGGCTACAGTATACACATCACAGGAGGGACTGGGGGCTACAGCATATACAGCACAGGAGGGGCTGGGGTTATAGTATATACATCACAGGAGGGTCTTGGGCATAGACAGTACTTGAGGGGGCATACATATTAGGCCTGTTTCAGATGTCAGTGATTCTGGTATATATGTGCTAGTTTTTATACATACCAGAATCACTGACCTATGCAGACCCATTATAATCAATGGGTCTGCACACACATCAGAGATTTTTCACTGACCGTGTCTCTGTGCGGCGTACATGCGTATCCGTGATTGCCGCACAGAAACATGTCCGTTTTTTTTTCTGGCATCACTGATGTCCCATGGACCACACTATGGTGTGATCCGTGAAACACGTACCTGAAAAACACGGACATTGAAAATAAAAAGCTTTTTCAACTCACCTTCTCCAGCGATGCTGAGTTCGGCAGCTGCTCTCTGCTTCTTCCTGCCCGACTCATTATGGTATGCATATTCATTTATGCAGCCAGAGCCGACCCGGAAGTAGCTGCAGAGGTGAGAGAGCGGTGGCTGGATGCTGAATCGCGGGACTCTTCAGCACCACGGACAGCAGGAGCGGGGGCAGGTGAGTATATGTCCATGTACAATCACGGAGTACGGATCACGTATCACGGATTGCACATGGACAACCACTGTGTGCCGTGAATCACGAATTATGAAGGGACATATGCGTGTTTAACACGTCAGTGGAGTACGTCTGTGTTTTTCAATGAGGGGCATATACGTTACTAAGGGGTATACACATTACTGGGGGAAATACACTTTACTGTGGGGCATACAAATTACTGGTAGCATAGATATTACTAAGGGGCATATAGCTCTGGTGTTGGGGCTTATACAGCTCTGGGGGCACATACAGCTCCGATGGGGGGCTGGGGGCATACAGATCTGGTGGGAGGGGGCTGGAGGCATACAAATCTGGTGGGGGGGCTGGGGGCATACAGATCTGGTGGGGGGGCTGGGGGCATACAGATCTGGTGGGGGGGCTGGGGGCATAGAGATCTGGTGGCGGGGGCTGGGGGCATACAGATCTGGTGGAGAGGCTGGGGGCATACAGATTTGGTGGTGGGGGGGTGGCTGGGGCATACAGAGCAGGTGAGTGGGCTGGGGGATATACAGATCTGGTGAGGGGGCTGGGGGGCATACAGATCTGGGGGGGCTGGGGCATAAAGATCTGGTGAGGGGGCTGGGGGACATACAGATCTGGTGAGGGGGCTGGGGGGCATACAGATCTGGTGAGGGGGCTGGGGGCATACAGATCTGGTGGGGGGTGGCTGGGGCATACAGATCTGGTGGAGAGGCTGGGGGCATACAGATCTGGTGGGGGGGGTGGCTGGGGCATACAGAGCAGGTGAGTGGGCTGGGGGATATACAGATCTGGTGAGGGGGCATACAGATCTGGGGGGGCTGGGGCATACAGATCTGGTGAGGGGGCTGGGGGACATACAGATCTGGTGAGGGGGCTGGGGGGCATACAGATCTGGTGAGGGGGCTGGGGGCATACAGATCTGGTGGGGGGGTGGCTGGGGCATACAGATCTGGTGGGGGACTGGGGGGCATACAGATCTGGTGAGGGTGCTGGGGGGCATACAGATGTGGTGAGGGGGCTGGGGGGCATACAGATGTGGTGAGGGGCCTGGGGGCATACAGATCTAGTGAGGGGGCTGGGAGACATACAGATCTGGTGAGGGGGCATACAGATCTGGTGGGGGGGGGTGGCTGGAGGCATATAGCTCTGGTGAGGAGAGTGCTGGGGCATACAGCTCTGGGTAGGTGGGGGTCACATACATCGTTCCTTCGTGTTGCAGCTCCTCTTCCTCCAGTTTCTTCATCTGTGGACAGAGCTCAGCATGTCGGTGGTAGTTCCGCCCACAGATGCACTTCCGTACACAAGCAGCCCAGCTGAGAGCAATGCACTGGGCTGCAGGTTTCGGGATTAAAGCGCCGGCAGCCAGGAAAGTGCTGCTGCCGCCGACTCATGACAGCGGCAGCACACAGAGCCAGAGCAGTGAAGTAGCGCTCGGCTCGCTCATGTGAATAGGAGGATGAGAAAGTCAGACGGGTAGAGAGCGGGTGGGCGGAGCCACGGGACACATGGCTCACGATCGTCATACCGGTACACCCGTTCAAATCTGGTACAGTCCCGCTGTATCCGGGACAGTTGGGAGGTATGGTATATGTCTATATTACTTCTGAATACCCTTTTTACTAAACACCAGTCAGAAACGCCTCAGGTTGCCAACTGCTCAGAAATTCCAAGACAGTCCATAATAATAATAAGAATTTTTATTTATATAGCGGCATCAAATTCCATAGCGCTTTACAATTCACAGGTGAGATGTACTGATATGAGATAATATGAGGTTCCTGCTCGCTGCTTACAATCTATGAGGAAATAGGGGAAGCATATAAGATACATGGTAAAAGTCCTTGTAATGTCTGGTCAAGCCATCAATATAACAAAAAGGGTATTTAAATAACGCTGCATGAACCGGTTACCAGCCAGTACGTGAACAAGTACAGTTACAGAGTACTATTAAATGCATGGAGATGATAAAAAGGATCAGATTTGTATGACAATATTGTAAGAGCAAAATGGGAAAAGTTAGATAACTGAGGTGACGTGATAGACTAGTCTAAAGAAATGTGTCTTTAGGGCACGCTGAAAACTGTGTGTATTGTGAATTGATCGAATTGTCCTCGGTAGTGCATTCCAGAGAATTGACGCAGCTCTCAAGAAGTCTTGAAGATGGGAGTGGGAGGTTCAGATTATAAAGGATGTCAGTCTTAGGTCATTAATGGAATGGAGAGCATGGGTAGGGTGATAGAGATGAGGCAGGTGATGTATCGTGGTGCAGAACTGTGGAGGGCTTTGTGCATGAGAGTGAAAGTTTAGCGTAGCAGATGGAGAACCAGTGCAATGGCTGGCACAGGGTGGAGGCATCAGTGTAGCAGTTGGAGAGGAATATGGTCCTGACTGCTGCTTTCAGGATAGATTGGAGGGGAGAGTTTAGTATGAGGGAGACCGATTAGTAGAGAGCTGCAATAGTCCAGATGAGAAAGAATAAGAGCGACAGTTGTTTTTGCAAATTCAATGTTAAGAAAAAATCAAATTCTAGAGATGTTTTTGAGTTGTAGGTGACATGAGTGAGAGAGTGATCAGATATAGGGAGTGAAGGAGAGATCTGAGTAATATGACACCAAGACAGCGGGTATGCTACTGGGGAGTAATGGATGAACCACACAAGGAAATGGCAGTATTAGGCTATGTCCGCACATTGCTTTTTACCTGCTTTTTTGCTGCTTTCTCAACTGCAGCGTTTAATGCCAAAATGGTTGTGTTCTGCTTTTCAAGCAAAGTCTATGGGAATTTGGGTTTGTTGTCCGCACTTTGCAGTTCAAACTGCAGCTGACTCGCCCACCCCAGGGCTATGGGACACCCGGTGCCGGGCCGGACCAGTCCGGGGGTAGTCAGTGGTGGCGGGGCCCGACTCCGTGGCCCTGGTGGGTGTCAGTTTAAATATGGCTGGTGACTTGGGGTTTAATAAAGTTTGTGTTCGTGACGCCACCTGTGGTATGCGGCTATTAAGCCGACGCTGCTGTGTGAGGCCTCCGGGTGATGATATGGCAGCAATGGTGATACTGCTCCCCACAGGTGGAGCGGTGCCCCGGGGCACAGTTGGTGCTCGTGAAAGTCTATGGTGTTGTGTGGATAACACGGTGCAGGGCCGACAGGCAATGAAAGAACCAGGCGCAAACAACAGTCTCTTTACCTACTCCTCTTTTACTTTAAGAACAGTCCAGTCCTGGGAGACCGTCACAGGTGGTGAAGGGGATCCGGTCGGCCTGGAAGTACTTGGGGTGATCTTTTTGGCCACCTGAGTATGAGGCCTACTCCTGTTCTTTTCTTTACTATTATAGGACCCTGCTCTCTGGATCTAGCAATGGCCCTCTTGCTGCTGGGACCGGTGGTACGTCCCTTTCCCTCTGTGGTAGGCTGCGCAGGCCCTCTCTGGTGCTTCTCTGCTGGAGTCCACACCGGGCCCTGATGCTGCAGCTGTACCTTCGGGCTGTTTTTGGGCCAGGTGCTTGCAGCTCTCCTGCCCTTCGGATTCGGCTACCAGGGAGTATTTTAAGCCCTGGTGGCCACAGACTCCGATGTCCGAGTCTCTTCTCTGCCTCTCTGCTACTCCTGCTTCCCTGGGCCAAGCTGCTCCAGCTCTAGGCCCCAGATCCACAGGACAGCACACTCTGTGTCTGCTTGCTATCACTTCTCTCTACAGACTGAACACTACTTCCTCCATCAGGTCAGACTTAAGGAATGCTCCCTGGAATTCCAGGTTCAGAGCTCCCCCTGCTGGCCGGAGGGAGAACTGCGTTGGATGTTAAACTTACTGGCCAATAGACCTCCCAATTACCTCCAGGCTCAGCATTAACCCTTTGGGAGGGCAATGCTGTTGTGGCGACCAGGTCCTGGGGCGCCACACTCCCCCTTAGTTAAATTCAGTACTCCCGGACTGTAGAAACAAAACATAACATGTTAGAACATTTCATCCCATTATGGGAGGCGCATTACTTAAACGTTACAAACTTAAACACTACTATAAGAGTCCAGTGTGGCTCCCTGTCGGGTGTCCATTACACTGCTCCATGGGGGACCCGCCGCAATCAAACCCCCAACGTAGGCTCTGGGCGTGCGTCAGAGCATTGATGACCCCACTCTATGCACGCCGGACGAGTTTTTCTTCAGGGGTGTGGAGCACACTGGTGCTAACTATGTACAATTAGAGTGTTGGTCACCCATAGTCCAGTGGCCCAATTGTCCATTTACTTAATCACCTAAAACAAAACATTACATACCAGACATTTTCACATAACTATTTACACTCTGTTAGGTATTTTACTTTCTATGTTCTATACCTTGGAGGGGGCTGTCCCCGAGTGCTACATTGGGACCGGCGTAGCTCTGGGGTTTGTCCCTGACTACTTGGAGTGTCTGCCCCCCCCGTGTTATTGGTAGGCCTAACCCTGACAGGGATGCATGTTGGTTGCCTACGGGGTCTCAGATTCGCCAAGGGTACGGCAGGTTCACCACTGGCAGGGGGTTGAGCCTCCTGTTCTACTGCTGGTGTGTCATCTTGTGTTGGAGCGGACGGTTCTTTAGGTGGATCTGGAACCTCTTCTGTTTCTGGCTCGACCAACTGCGGGAACGTCAAGAATGGTACCACTATGGCATTGTTTATTCGGGTCCAAGATTTGGGGAATTTCCAAGGATTGTTTGGATCATCTCTTCCTCTTTTTCTTGACTTTGGGGACTTTCTTGTACTTCTTCTACTTCTTTTTGGGTTCTGCACCGTTCAGGGCACGCTTTCAGGCGGTCTCGAGAAACTGCTTGATAGGTCTTGCCTTCATCTTTGCTTATGAGGCATACCTTACTATTGTCAAAGTTGGAGGGAATAATGGTGTAGGGTTCATTCTCCCACTGATTATCTAATTTATGCGCCCTCCGCTTTTTCTTGAGGACCTGTTCTCCAGGTGCTAAGGGAGTTGCTGGGGCTGTTTGATTGTAGTTCTGCTCTTGTCTCGTTCTTGCTTGGGACAGGCTCCTTTCTACGCATTCCTGGACCTTGCGGTACTGCTGTTGTCGCTCTGTATCCCAATCTTCTATCTCCTGAACCGCTTCAGGTGACACAGTCCCCATCTCAAAATCTACAGGTAACTTGCCAGGTCTTGCTCGCATCAGGTAAGCAGGGCTGCAGTTGGTCGAATTTACTGGGATATGGTTGTACAGGTCTACCAGATCTGGTAACTTCTCTGGCCATTGGTTTCTTTCTTCCAGAGGTAGAGTCTTCAGCATATCAATAACCACATGGTTCATCTTCTCGCACAATCCATTGGTTTGGGGGTGGTACGGTGTTGTTCGGATTTTCTTACAGCCGTACATGTTACAGAACTCTTGGAACACTTCGGCCTCAAATGCAGGACCTTGATCAGTCAGTACCCTTTCCGGATAACCGTGAGGCCGACAAAAGTATGCCTGGAATGCTCTAGCTGCTGTTCTGGCTGTCTGGTCCTTCACAGGCACTACTACCAGGAAACGAGAGTAATGGTCCACAATGGTGAGGGCGTACACATAGCCTGACCGGCTTGGTGTTAACTTCACGTGGTCCAGGGCCACCAACTCCAGGGGCTGCTTCGTGACAATTGGCTGTAGGGGAGACCTCTGGCTGGCATCATCCTTCCGCCTCAGGTTACACGGACCACAGTCTCGGCACCACTTCTCGATCATCTTTCTCATGTGCACCCAGTAGAACCGATCGCGGAGTAGGGTCTCCAACTTCTTCCACCCGAAGTGTCCTGCTTTATAATGGTAAGCTGCTAGGACCATTGGAGCATCCCTCTGTGGGACCACTATCTGCCAGACGAGTTCATTCGTTCGCCAGTTGACATATCTCTTGCAGAGCTTGCCTTGGTAGGTGAACAGTCGTCCCCTCTCCTTCCACAGCTGCTGGGCTTCTTCTGGAGCATATGGGCCAAGATGGGTCTCAGCTTGTGCTAGCTTTTCTTTGACCAATCGCACGGCCGGGTCACCGTTCTGTGTCTCTTCCCAATTATGGTGGAGTAATGGGTTGACCGAGACCTCGTGCTGGCTCGAGCGCTTCTCTCCTACAGCATGCTCACACTGGGAAACACCTTGGTGATGGAAAGCCAGTAACTCTATCTCTTCGAGTTCATCCAGGTCTTCTCCAGACTCGGGTAAGTGAGGTATTCTGGACAGCGCATCAGCATTGTTATTCTTCTCCCAGCCCGGTACTTGATGGTAAAGTCAAAGTTAGACAGCCGGCCCATCCATCGCTGCTCCAACGCACCTAGCTTGGCTGCTGCCAGATGTGTCAACGGATTGTTGTCCGTGAAGATGGTGAACTTGGCCGACGCCAGATAGTGCTTGAAGCGTTCAGTCACTGCCCAAACAATAGCAAGGAACTCCAGCTTGAAGGAACTGTAGTTTTCTGGATTTCTTTCTGTGGGACGAAGCTTCCGGCTGGCGTAAGCGATCACCTTCTCTCTGCCTCCCTGCACCTGGGACAGAACTTCTCCCAGGCCCACGTTGCTGGCGTCTGTGTACAGTACAAACGGCTGGCTGTAGTCAGGGTAGGCCAGAATTTCTTCTCCCGTGAGAGCCCCTTTCAGCCGGACAAAAGACGTTTCTATTTGGCTGTTCCATTCAAATGGAGGGCTTTGCTTCTTAGCCTTCTTTGGCTGGCCCACCAGGAGATCTTGAAGAGGCGCTGCTATCTTGGTGAAACCATCAATGAACCTTCGGTAGTAGCCCACCAGCCCAAGGAACTGCCGCACCTCCTTTACCGTGGTGGGTCTCGGACAGTCCTTGATTACTGTGACTTTCTCTGGATCAGGTGCCACACCTTCTGCGCTGACCACATGACCCAAGTACTGTACCTTTGGCTTCAAGAGGTGACATTTGGACGGCTTTATCTTCAGGCCATACTCCGACAGGGACTCGAACACTTCTGCTAAGTGTCTCAGGTGGTCTTCGTAGGTCTTGGAGTAGACTATGACGTCATCCAGGTACAATAGCACGGTTTCAAAGTTGTGATGGCCCAAGCAGCACTCCATCAACCTTTGGAATGTCCCTGGGGCGTTGCAGAGCCCGAATGGCATACAGTTGAACTCGCAGAGGCCCATTGGTGTCGTGAATGCAGTCTTCTCCTTGTCCGCCTCTGCCACGGGAACCTGCCAATACCCACTGGTGAGATCCAAGGTGGAGAAATAGTTAGCTGACTTTAAGGCTGTTAGTGACTCCTCTATTCTGGGTAGTGGATAAGCATCTTTATGAGTAATGCGGTTAATTTGTCTGTAATCTACGCACATTCTCATTGTACCATCTTTTTTCTTTACGAGCACTAGTGGAGCTGCCCAGGGGCTACAACTATCTCTGATAACCCCAGCCTCCTTCATTTCCCGTAACATTTCATTGGCACGCTGATACTGTGCTGGGGGTACAGGGCGGTATCTCTCTTTAATGGGATGATGATCACCCGTGGGGATTTGATGTTTAACCCCTTTTACCTGCCCAAAATCTAGGGGGTGTTTGCTGAAGACCCGCTCGTACTCCTGTACCACCCGGTAAACCCCATGCTTTTGGTGTGAGGGGGTGGAGTCGGTGCCCACATGTAATTTTTGGCACCAGTCCTCCAGCTGTCCCTTGGAGCCATTGTCTTCCGCCTGGTCGGACGGGATCAAGGGTTCCACTGCTTTGATGGTATTGTTACTGACAGTGTACAGTTTTGCTACAGTGGCGTACCGGGGCAATTTGGCTTCCTCCTCCCCACAATTCAGGACACGGACGGGCACTCTTCCCTTGCGGACGTCTGCTACCCCTCTGGCTATCAGGACTGCAGGCCTGCTGTCTGAATACACCGGTTCTACCAAGGCCTGGTAATCTTGACCCTTGAGACCTATTGCTGCCCGACAGCATATCAGCATTTCACTTCTTGGGGGTATTTCAATGGGGAGGGGGTCACTTACCCTCACACTGCCAATTTCTCCTCCGGCCAGCTCTACCTGCTGCCTCCTCATCAGGGCTCTGATCTCCCTCTGTAGGGCACGCTGCTGCCCGGAGCTGGCACCTTCAGACGCCTGCTGCAACAAAATTATCACTTCGGCAATACAATTTTCCATCACATTTGTACCAATGGTTAGCAGTGGGTTAGATTCCTTGCGATCAATATCTACAATTATCATCCCCTGACATGGCAATTCTACCCGCCCCACTTTAATGGTTACTTCCTTGTACCCAATTTGAGGCAAGGGCTGACCATTACTGGCCACAATTGTTAAATCATCATCTGGGCCATGGTCAATGTCTGAATCAGCCCAATATCTTTTGTACAGTTTATAAGGGATGGTTGTTACCTGGGACCCCGTATCCAGGAGGGCATTCAAAGGGATCCCATCCAGCACAATAGGAAGGACCGGTCGTCCTCCCACATACTTGCTGCGGCTGGGGGTTGAGCCGGGCTTCCTTACACCTGGGGGTTGGCTCCTGGCCCCAGGCTCGGCCCATTTAAAGGACAGTGTCTTGCAATGTGGCCCGCCTGGCTGCAGCAGCGGCAGATCGGTTGTCCCGTTGAATCATACCGGTCTGTGTCTTTTCCTCGGGTCGGCGGAATCCTCCTCTGTCGCATCCATGGGACGTCATCTGGGCTGGAGGCCAACTCGATTCTTGCAGGCGATGGGGTCACTTGTAGAGACTGCACGGTCTTGGCAAGGGCAGCTACAGTCTTGGTCAGCTCCTGGACCTGCTGTCTGAGCTCTGCAGCGGGATCCTTATCCAGGGACTGCGCCTCAGCTCCTGCAGCGGCTCGTGTTGCAGGCACCACCCCATGGTACGTGATAGCAAGAGGCCGGAGGGGTACTGGGTCATTCAGTGTAGATTCTCTCAGTACCCGGATGGCCTGGTCCTTAAACTTTGCAAAGTCCAGAGCAGGGTTCTGCAGGACCATGATACGCAGCTGGGTCCTGTGGGCATCTGACAGGAGCCCCTCTATGATCTGCTCAGTTAGGAGTTTGTCTTCTTCACGTACACTCTCTGGGTCCACCTGTTTAATTGCTCTCAGGGCCTCCTGCAAGTTTAAGGCATAGTCCCTTATGCTGTCTGTGGCCCGTTGTTTGCACCCAAAGAATCTCATCTTTATCTCTGCTGCGGTGCGGGTGTCAAAAGTACTCTTTAACTTGGCCAGTATCTGGGTTGCTGTCCCTTTATCTGTGTCAGGCCAGGACTTCACTTCACGCTGGGCCGCACCGGCTAGCTGCCCCATTATTATGCCCACCTTTTGGCTCTCAGTCAGCGGATACACTCTAAACAAGCTGTGCAGCCTTTCTCTGAAGTCGCTCAGGGTATGTGACTCCCCGGAGTACTGTGGCAGCCATTCTGCTCCCGGGATGTACGGCATTGTGATTGGCATTACCGGCGCTACAGCGGGGGGCTGGGGCGACGGCGACTGGGATTACATCGGCCGGTGCTGCTGCGTCTTGAGCTACCACAGCCACCTGCTCTCCCTCCGTGTCGGACATCTTCCTCCCCCTTAGTGAGCCTTACCACACTCCGTTCACTTTTCAAATTCCCTTCTGGGTCACGCGGGGTTAACGGCGCTCTGCTCTGATGGCGCGCTCCCTTCGCGCTCTTTGTCAGGCACGCCCCCCTTCTTCCTGCGCTCAGTGAGGCTAATGGCGGCGGCAGTTTGCAAACAGTAACACAGTCTTTTAAGCACAGTTTCTGCAGGTGCACAGTACCCGGTGGGACCGGGCACGAAATCCTGTTCGTGACGCCAAAATTGACTCGCCCACCCCAGGGCTATGGGACACCCGGTGCCGGGCCGGACCAGTCCGGGGGTAGTCAGTGGTGGCGGGGCCCGACTCCGTGGCCCTGGTGGGTGTCAGTTTAAATATGGCTGGTGACTTGGGGTTTAATAAAGTTTGTGTTCGTGACGCCACCTGTGGTATGCGGCTATTAAGCCGCCGCTGCTGTGTGAGGCCTCCGGGGTGATGATATGGCAGCAATGGTGATACTGCTCCCCACAGGTGGAGCGGTGCCCCGGGGCACAGTTGGTGCTCGTGAAAGTCTATGGTGTTGTGTGGATGACACGGTGCAGGGCCGACAGGCAATGAAAGAACCAGGCACAAACAACAGTCTCTTTACCTTCTCCTCTTTTACTTTAAGAACAGTCCAGTCCTGGGAGACCGTCACAGGTGGTGAAGGGGATCCGGTCGGCCTGGAAGTACTTGGGGTGATCTTTTTGGCCAGCTGAGTATGAGGCATACTCCTGTTCTTTTCTTTACTATTATAGGACCCTGCTCTCTGGATCTAGCAATGGCCCTCTTGCTGCTGGGACCGGTGGTACGTCCCTTTCCCTCTGTGGTAGGCTGCGCAGGCCCTCTCTGGTGCTTCTCTGCTGGAGTCCACACCGGGCCCTGATGCTGCAGCTGTACCTTCGGGCTGTTTTTGGGCCAGGTGCTTGCAGCTCTCCTGCCCTTCGGATTCGGCTACCAGGGAGTATTTTAAGCCCTGGTGGCCACAGACTCCGATGTCCGAGTCTCTTCTCTGCCTCTCTGCTACTCCTGCTTCCCTGGGCCAAGCTGCTCCAGCTCTAGGCCCAAGATCCACAGGACAGCACAATCTGCGTAAGGAATGCTCCCTGGAATTCCAGGGTCAGAGCTCCCCCTGCTGGCCGGAGGGAGAACTGCGTTGGATGTTAAACTTACTGGCCAATAGACCTCCCAATTACCTCCAGGCTCAGCATTAACCCTTTGGGAGGGCAATGCTTTTGTGGCGACCAGGTCCTGGGGCACTGTTAAAAAATACGTTTGACGTGACATATGCAGTATATTAATGATTGGAGCAAAATAGGTGCAAAAACATATATGGATTTATTCAGTAAAAGTCATTACAGAAAAGTTACTGTCTTGGCTTGAGTTAATAGATAGGTAGATAGATAAGTAGAGAAAAAGAGAAAAAGTTAATTTATCTTACATAGCTGTGATGTTGTGATAAGCCGTCCCTCTCTGGATCGTCTGGTTGAATGCTCCCATTCTACCTCTGAGTCCTCTTCTTCTCCTTCCCTCTGACCCTTTGAAGTGTGGTCTTCTTTTATAATTCAAACCCCACCCCCTGATTGTCCTTATCTCTTTACATGGTCTTACAAGATCTAACTATCTTTTTTAGTTCTAGCTTATGTCATATCACGAAAACTAAACCACTTTGACATAGAGTATATAGAACTCTTTGAAGCTTGCTGACCCTTGACCTTAGTGTAACAGTAAGAAGATTCTCAAAGCTAATTTCAGATCTTTGCACAAATTCCAATTAGAATATAGCACTACGTTGTCAGCTTTGATGAACAATGTCAGATGGCTTGGTTCTACCATGTCAAAGACTTTGGTTAGAGATCTCAACTCACAGACACTCTTAAAGGCATGGGCGAATTACACACATTATATGAATGTATGTATTCAAGTTTATGAATCAAATCTCCATAAACTCACTATTTTACAGTCCCTCCTTTTGAAGATTTGATGAATCCCCGGGAAACCCTAACTCATTCATCATCATTCGTATCACATACATTCTTGTTGAAAATTCTAGACCAATATTTGACTTGATAAACCAATCTGAAACTTTCTGTCAAAAAGTCATCTTGCGATTTAACATTCCTCTAAGAATGTTATCTTCCTTTTTCATTTCTATTTTTATATTCTTATATATCTTCTGAATTCTACACATCACAAAAACTTGATAAATAATGCACATCAAAACTAATAAAAATATGATTATGATGGGATTAAATAAAACATTTCCAACCGCTGACTGAAAAGATGACTGAGACCAGGAATGTACCGATTTGCCAAAACTTCTCCACCAAGTTCTTTTTTAAATCAGGTTCATTTTTATTTAACATCAAAATTATACAACACATAAAATAATTCCCTCCATAGAAATATCACAGAAAGGGAAAAAACCTTTAGTCAATAAGAAAAACCACACAAATAACATAATAAACAATGCACCCGCAGTCCACGTCTCATTTCAATATGGGTCTCAAAGTGCATATTATTTCCCAATATATTCTCCATAGTATAGCTTACCCAGCATCATTATGACATTATATATATATACACATATACATACACGCACGCACGCACGCACACACATATACATGCACACACATATACATGCACACACATATACATGCACACACCTTCCAGCAGTACGCATATCACCCTATTTGAGGAAATTTGTTAACCGGTCAGAAGGAGAAGGACCTGGTCACTCGCACTGTCCTGCAGTAACGCCGAGGAGGGAAGGCCTGGGGTATCCAACCATGCCCCCCAGATCTTATAGAACTTTTTCAATGCATTTCTTTTAAGGTATACTCCTCTCTCCAGTCGAAGTATAGCGTTTACTCTTTCCCTAAAATCCCCGATGACCGGAGGCGCTGGGTCCAACCAGTGGTAGGCCAACAGTTTCCTAGCCTGGTACAAGAGACGTGTAATACCGACCATTACCGGCGAACTCAAGTCCACCCCCCCCTCCAGTAGACCCAGGATACATATAATAGGTCTTGGCTGTAGACGGATATTGAAAACTTGTCTAACCAAATCTAGTACTGCCCTCCAGTAATCTTCAATGTTCCCACAGGACCACATCATATGCATCAGATTCGCACCTTCCTGTCCGCACCTAGGACACAGATCATCCATCCTAACTCCCATCGTATGCAATAGACTAGGTGTCCTATATACTCTATGTAACAGGAATAGCTGTGACAGTCGTTGGCCTTCAGATACAGCAAGGCTTGGAGTCTGAGACAGGACCTCACCCCACTGTTCCTCTGTCATAGGGCCTAGGTCCCTCTCCCACTTCTCTCTAGCCTGCAAAGGGAATTTGTCGAGGTGTCTAGATAACATCACTGTATACAACCTAGAAATAATACCATAGGAGCGATCAGATGTCAACAATTCAGTAAGAGTGTGATTCCGCTCTATCCTAATGTCCATACGACGTGTCTGTGTCTCATAGGCATGACGGAGCTGCAGGTATTGGTAAAAGGAACTGTGCGGTATCCCAAACTCAGCTTGAAGCTGGTCAAATCTTTTAAGTATATTATTCTGAAGAATCTGAGACACCTGATGCACCCCCCTGCTCACCCACATTCTCCAACCCGGGAGTCTCTGCAGCTCCGCCAGTCCACGATTATGCCATAAGGGCCAGTACTCAGTCATTCCTGATATTCCCAGCAACTGCTTCCCTCTATCCCACACCTTGTACATCAATGATAATGTTGGATATAATGTTCCTCCTCTGGGTGAGTATCCTGCATCCAAAAAAGCCACTGGGTGTCCCCATTCTGCAAGGCCCCTCACCAATTTGCCCCCAGCGTCATATGCCTCATCCTTTCCCCACCCCCTGAAGTGCTGCATCTGTGCCGCAACATAATAAACCCACGGGTTGGGGACTGCCAGACCCCCATCCTCCTTCCCTCTCTGCAGGGTCTCAAGGCGGATTCTAGCCTGCTGCTTTTGCCACAAGAGTTCCCGAAACAAAGTGTTGATTTTACGGAAAAATTTCCAGTGGATCCATATTGGGGCGTTGTGGAGAAGATACAGAAGTTTGGGCATCAGTACCATTTTTAGTAGATTAGCACGGCCAATAAGGGACAGTGGGAGTCGACACCAGGCATCTATCTTGTTCCTAAACTGAGCCAGCACTGGTTCCAGATTTTGAGAGTAGTAATCACGCGGTCGGGCACTAACCACAATCCCCAGGTATTTAAATTTATCCACCGTCGGAATTGGCAGCCCCAGAGTACTAAAATTAGATGGGAGTGGATCTATAGGGAGCAGGGCCGATTTCTTCCAGTTAATAGGAGTCCCGAGCGCCTACCAAATTCTATAATAATATTTATTGCTGGGCCCACCGATGTCCCCACCTCCCTGAGATACAGCAACAAATCGTCCGCATAGAGGGAAACCTTATGCTCCAGACCGCCTATCTCAAACCCCTTTACGCCAGCGGAAGCACGAAGCATAGCCGCCAATGGCTCAATTGCCGCTGCAAATAGTAATGGAGAGAGAGGACAGCCCTGTCTCGTGCCCCTGGCCAAATTAAAAGACGAGGAGGTACAACGATTAACTCGAATCCTGGCCCTCGGAGAGGCATATAACAATTTGACCCAGCCAATAAATCTGGAGCCAAGACCCAATTTCTCCAAAACTACCCATAGGAAATTCCATTCAATACTGTCAAAGGCTTTGGCTGCATCTAATGACAGGACTGCTCTCTCCTTGTTTCTCCCCTCAGAACTTAGCTGTATCCCCAGGAATAAACGTCGCAAATTAATGGAAGTAGATTTATTGGGGATGAATCCAGTCTGATCCTCGTGGATCACTGACGTGATCACCCGGGACAATCTGTTAGCTAGAATTTTAGCGATTAATTTAATATCTAATGTAAGCAGCGAGATTGGGCGATAGGAGTCAGGCGCGGTCGGATCTTTCCCGGGTTTTAAAATCAGAACAATAATAGCCTCCCTCATGGATGCAGGGAGGGATCCCTTCTCCTCAGCATCTCTGAACACATCCAAGAGTCTTGGCAGCAGCAGATGGGTATATAATTTGTAGAATTCACCCGGGAGTCCGTCCGCACCTGGGGCCTTTTCATTTTGGATTTGACCGAGCGCCTCCTCCAGGTCTATATCTCTATTCAGGGATTCTCTCTCACTATCTGACAGACTGGGGAGAGTGATCTCCTCCACAAAGTCCCGCAGTTCCTCATCCCCATAATGCGATTTAGAGGAGTATAATTGGGTGTAATACTGTTGCATGACCTCCACAATCCTCCCGCTGTCCCTCACCTCCTCTCCAGTGTCAAGTTTCAATTTGGTGATATAGGTCAATCCCTCCTGCGCCCTAGCAATTGTAGCCAAGAGATGTCCCACACTCTCCCCCTCCGTAAAGTACCGCTGCTTAAGGAAAAAGCGTTTGTTAGTGGCCAAGGAAATCATATGGTCTCTCAGAGCTCTCTGTGCCCTCTCTAAGTCCCGCTTGGCATCATCTGTAGGGTTAGATATAAGAAGTCGTTCTGCATCACCTAAAGTGTCCGTCAGATACTTAGTGCGCTCTCTTGTTTTCGCCTTTCGGGTGCAAATTTCCCTAATATATGTCCCACGAACATACGCCTTCATTGCGTCCCACACTATATGTTTAGATGCCGTACCGTCATTTGTCACAAAATATTCCCGTATAGTGTCAGTCAGAGTGCCCCCTATCAGTTGTATCCAAAAAGGGTTGAGCCGCCAAGGTATCCCCGCCAGCCGGTCTGGGTCCCCAAGCCTTAGACGGACCTGTAGTGGGGAGTGGTCAGACACCCCCCTGGCCAGGTACGTGACTGAAGCTACACAAGGCAGCAGCTGAGCATTTCCAATGGCCAGGTCAATCCGGGACAGTGAATGATGAGAACTAGAATAGCATGAATACTGCCGGACCTGCGGGTTTCTAATACGCCAAATATCTACATATCCCACCTCCTCCATCAGTCTGGCAAGGGATGTAGCTGCCGCCCCCACTGAGATATTCCCTGTATGTAACTTATCCCAATACGGGTGCAAGTAATTATTATAGTCTCCTACTAATAGGGTGGGGACCTCAGGGAGGGAAGCAACAAAATTGAGGATACGTTTCAATGGTTCCCCTGTGTATGGCGGCGGAATATAAATTGCAACTAGAACACAGCGCACATTATGAAGGACACAGTAAAGACATACAAATCTACCCTCCTGATCCACAGAAGCTTTAAGACACTCAAACGGCACTGTCCTGTGTACCAGGACACTCACCCCCCTGGAATGTGTGGTATATACAGAGTGATACTCATGGGCTATCCATTTTTTGTGGAGCAAGTGGAGCCGCTCCTTCACCAAGTGCGTTTCTGATAAGAATATTATGTCTGGCTTAAGCTGCTGTAGAAACAGAAAAACTGCACATCTTTTAGTGGCTTCACCCAATCCTCGCACATTCCAGGCCACTATATTAACCTCCTTCGCCATAAGGGTGAGTGCACATATGTAACAGCAGGGGGCAGCAAGCGGGGACCCCCGGACCCATCTGCAGCAGTTCCCATAGATGAGCATAGACCAAACAGGTGCATAAAACGAAAAGGTCAAACAACATAAAAACATACACAGTAAACCAGGACATTCCTCTCAAACAGAGGGAAGTGGGGCTAAACATAACCGTAAGAGCACATAACGGTTTAAATTCCTGAACAGTCATCAACTGCATAGTAACCTATCTGGGTGGCTCCTGCCAACCGTCCATAAGTGTTCCAGCTGGGAAACATAGCACGTTCACCTCAGCAAGTCCAACAGCAAGGAATCCGCAATAATCCTCAGCGGTGATTTCTGCGCAGTCCTTTTTCATTGGTATCGAGCCATGCGGCTGCATCCTTTGGAGTGTCAAAAAACTTTGTCCCACCATCCGCCACCACTCGCAGCCTGGTAGGGTATAGCATTGAGTAAGAGATCTGCAGCTGCCTCAGGCGTTTTTTGACATCAATAAATTGCGCTCTCCTCTGCTGGATTTCAGTGGAAAAATCCGGGTACAGTGAGACCTTATGGCCGTCAATAGCCAGATCCTTAATCTCCCGGGCTCTGCGGAGCGCAGTGTCCCTGTCCCTGAAGTGCAGTAGCTTGAGGAGGATAGGACGAGGGGGTGCCCCTGGTGGTGGGGGTCTAGTGGGGACCCTATGTGCCCGCTCAATAGTGAAGAAAGGAGAAAACAGATCCATACCCAAAGTCTTGGGGAGCCACATTTCAAAAAAAGCTACTGGATTATTGCCTTCTGCCTTTTCTGGGACCCCGACCAGTCGGAGATTGCTTCTGCGTGATCTGTTTTCTAGATCGTCCACCTTAGCCCTAAGCAATGAGATATTGTGGATTGCTCTGCCAAGGTCCCGAGTCAGAGGGGGAAGCTTATCCTCTGTGGCACTGACCCGGTCTTCCAGGGCCCCCACCCGTACATTGACCCCCTGCAACTCGTGCCTGATAGATGAAATGTCCATTTTAATTCCTCCCATCTGTATGTTCAAAGTGGCTAGCATATTGTTGCAGGTGTTTACTGCTGCAAGCACATCACTGAGGGTGGGCTCTGCTCTCCCAGGATCTGTGTTTTCATCTGCAGCTCTAAGGTCCCCCTGCTCCACATTACTGGCAGCAGCCAACATACTCACAGCTCCCTGCTGCTCTTCCTCCTCCATCAGTTCTTGTCCTGGGATCTGTAGCTCCTCCACGCTGAGGTCAGAGAGCTTAACAGCTCCAGGTATCTCAGGCTGATCTCGTGCAAACTTGCTGAGGCGAGCTATTGCATCAGACGCCCTGCCCCCACCTGAAGCTCCAGCGTCCATGAGTGTGGCCTGTGTCCCGCGCTTCTTATCAGCCCGAGTTCTGGTCATATCACTCAGGTCTTTGAAGCCCCCTCAGTCTAGGAGAGGTCACCACTCCAGGAAAGCAGTAAAACAAACTTTAACCCCAGCTGGACAGGATTATACAGGAGTTTTTTGCAGGAGCTCTCTCTACACAGGTCTTCCTCACATGCTGCTCAGGCCACGCCCCTCTCCACCAAGTTCTACCTGACAATCCATTCCATTCGTGTTCAATATCACTTAATTCACCTTGTTCATGCCTGAATATAATTTCTGCTTCCTTTAACTGTTTCGTTAATAAATCTAACAAACCCTTATCTTTCTTTATTTCACTTGGCCACATATCCCAAGGAAAATCATTTATTTGTAATAAATTGAATTGTATGGGAAATGCCGTTAAGGTTCTCTTTCCTATAGAAGTGATATTAAAACTTCCTTCCTTCTTTGAAAGAGATCTCACATTTCCTTCTATACAATACAAACCCATAGGTAGGTTTTCCTTATGTACACAAGAATAGAAAGCAGAAACCATTTCTGTCTCACACATGACCTGGAAACAAATCTTATTTGGACTTACTGGAGTCACCAAATCATGTAGTGTCTGTACAGTCTCTATTCTCGCATGACAAGAAGAATGATTATGAAAACATGAATGATAGATCACCTTATCCTGTCCAGGTAAACACATCACCTTAGAAACAAAATGTAAACATGAAGAAATGTCTACTTGTTCAGTGTTCACTCCATCAAATGCAAAATCTGTGTACTGCAGTTGATAGAACACTTGTGTGTTACTCACAGGTATACCCAAAACTGTAACAGGAACAATAGTTCCCTCTCTTCCGATCACTGGGATTAGCGATGTGCCAACACAAATGTTTCGTTCACATCCTAACCACTTATTTACCCACAAATCCGTATGATTCAATGCAAAATCATACTCTACAGGTAAATTTCGCAGTATTCCAAGTGGAGTAATTCCACTCTGTAAAGCTTGTGCAATCAGCTTCAGATTAGAGGAATACTCTACCTGTATCTCCAGGCACGCTTTAGCTACTTGTGTTTCGTGTGTGCTTTCCACGAGAGCTAATGTAGCATCCTGTAGATGTGACACGGAAGACCCTAGTACAGCAGCTGTATTCATTACCATCTTTTCAAGAAGTTGATTCAAACTCTTCTAAATCTTTACACCTTTTCCTCCAATAAAACCAATATTATCCAAATCTGATTTAAGTGTCTGTATATTGATGGCATTAGTCAGACTTCCCACTGTCCCAACTCCTCCCAGAATTCCTTCTAACACTCCTCTCTTACTCCTAGTCTGAGTTGTTCTTCTCCCAAACCATTGTTCTATCCCCATCTCCATGTTTATGAGATGTGATTGACACTGAGGAAACCTGGTAGAGATCTTCCAATGAGACATATTGACAGTCCATACCATTGTCATAAATTCTCCATCCCTTAATAAGGACTTAGACTGAAATTGATTAATTTGGAAAGGAGTAGATGGCATGAATCTCGTGTTTGTGCATGCATTATCTGCTGCTGACCAAATATTCACACTAACATCTTTACAATGTCTGTAATGTGTCTTTGTTTCCACGCAACACTGGTAAATTCCAGAGTCCCTGGAAGATGGATTTTCTATGGAAAAAATGAAATTATCATCCATCCATCTGATATTACCAATCTGACCTCTGTGAATGACATTAGTTGGACTGTTTAAAAAACTTCCCAAAAATGATGAATTCTTGGTCCATGTCATCAGAGACTCAGAAGGCAATTTCAATCTTGTGTTACATTTTAACATTATAGGAAATGTATTTTCTTTGTTATGTACTGTCTGTGGTGAAACCCTTATTTCCGGAACTATAGTGTTAGTAACGGTAAACACTACAGATACCTGATTTTGTACAGGTTCCCGTGTTATCTGGAAATTCCATGTTTTGACCGAATCTTTATCTCCTTCTGTAATGGAGAGTAAAGAAGGATCCAGAATTTTCCCAAAAACCTGAGTTTTTAACAAAATTTCTGTTTTGGATCTTCCAAACTTTCCCTTAGCAATCATGTCATTTGTAATATCACCGGACCATACAGCAGGTTCATCACCTCTGATCTCTATGTTCCAGTATAGTACATCTGTAGGAGAACATTCCCATGTACCCGTTTTATTATTGTGTACATATTCTCCTTGTAATTGTGTGAATCTAGTTTTAGGTCCTGCAATAGCATGTAATATTATGTCTGTGTCGTGTACGAAATGTAATTCAATGCAACATTTTGTTCCATATCCCATGCAGATATTCCCTGTTATCTCCACAGAATCATCCGTGATGTTCTCTGTCAGTAAGTTCAATGTCTCTGATCCTCTTGGTCTTCGTGAATGTTGAATCTCTCTAGTCCGCTCATTCACATCATTGGCGATTGTTCCTTGATGTAACATGTAGACAATGACGGAAATAAAGCAAAGCAGCAGGAAAGTAGATCCCATCACATAGAAGCTTGTCTTGAGCTTGGGAAGATGTTCTTTTTCCAGAAGGCTTGATGTCATCTTTCCTTCAAAGTCTTTAGGTTCCTTATTCCAGTTCTTAAAGGAATCCATTTCTTCCTGGAAAGAAATGCAGTATCATTATTTTGTCACAAATATTTTGCACTGGTCAACGTGAACCCACACTTTTTGTGTTTTCCGGGTCTTTTTTACCACATTTGACACTCGTTGCACAAGAATCATGACTTGTCCCATAGTCTCAAGGACTTCAAATGGACCTTCCCAATTACACTCCCATGGACCACTCTTGCGAAAGGTTTTGATCATCACTAGAGCACCTTTCTTGAATTTGGACTCATAGGGTGGCTCCATTTTCTGCATTCTCGATGCCGCATATGGCAGAATCGCTTTCAGGTTCTCCTGTAGCGATCTCAACCATTGGGACCTTGAGATAGCATCTTTTTGTGGAGTGGATAAAAATGGCTCATGTGGAAACCACAATGGCATTTTCCTTCCCATCATCAACTCAAACGGAGTGAATTGAGTTGTAGAAGAGATTGAACCTCTTATACTCATGAGTATGAAGGGTACCTTGTCAACCCAAGTGTTACCTTTGTCCAAAAGCATCTTTGCAATTCTGGATTTGATTGTTATATTCATTCTTTCCACAATTCCCGCAGATTGTGGATGATAGGGGACATGAAATTGCTGTCGTGCCCCTAGAATAGCACAAGCAGTTTGCATGATTTTACTTGTGAAATGGCTTCCTCGATAGGAGGTAATCATCCTTGGGATCCCCCAAGTGCAAAAGACATGTTGTACCAATTCCTTTGCTGTGGACAAAGCATCATCTTTCCTAACAGGTAATATTTCTACCCATTTTTAGAACACATCTACCACAATCAATGCATACCTGAGACCATGTTTACCTGAGGGTAAAGGACCAATATAGTCTATTTGCAGTGTAGACCATGGACCATCTGCAGGTGCGATTCGTAGAAGTGGTGGTTTCTGTCCTTTAGGTCTTGGATTTATTTGGGCACAAATGAGACATGATAGTACAACACTTTGAACTGTTTCGTTCATTTTTTCCCAATAAAATTTCTCCTTGAGAATGACTAACAATTTCTGTTGACCCAAGTGACCTAAACTCTCATGGTTGTATCGAGTGAATTCTGCCTGTAGATGTTTTGGTACAACGGGACGCAATTCTCCATTTGAATTGTGACACAAAACCCCATTTTCACAGATAAAAGGAGGCTTTGGATCATCCTGAGAAGTAACAAGAGAAGGATCTTTTCTCTGTTCTTCTGCAAATGAAGGTATGTATGTGTCTGTTCTTTGAACCGCTGAATTCTCAGAAGGTTCAGAGTCAAACACTTCCTCTCCTGTCAGGGCAGCTTCTTTGGCTAGAGCATCTGGGGTTGCATTTCCTACAGATAACTCATCATCAGATCTTTGATGTGCAGCGACTTTCACTATAGCAAATCTATTTGGGGCCCTAGATGCCATCTCAAAAATTGATTCTAGAGTATCGCGGTGCACCAAGGCTTTGTTGGAGGAATCCACGTAACCTCTCCTCTCCCAAACAGGCAGATAATCGGTTAGGGATCTGACAACATAGGAGCTATCACTGTAGATTACCATTGGCGTTTGATCATCAGCTTCATTCAGCTGTAGGACCATTCTTACCGCTTCTATCTCTGCCCTTTGAGCTGAGAAATAACTCGGTAACTTGTGTTTTACCACTTGTCCTCTCTTGGAATAGAAAATATCCTGTGTGATAGTGTCCTTCCAGAAAAAATCTAGAACCGTCTACAAACACAGGTTCATCTGCGTCTTCCGACTGTCGTCTGAAGAGAGATGGACTTGGTTCATGGAACGTTTGTAGGCAATCATGGGTTTGTCCTTCATACTGCATCAATTGAGGAAGAACATATTTGGCCTTATAATCTACCTCAATTTGATTTGGAGACAATGAGAGCAACCAATGGGCAAATCTCTGATGTGACACACCTGGGATGTTTTTCTCAAAGAGAAGTTTCAGTGTGGAATGTGGCGTTTGGAGAATAACCTTTTGGAACCCGATGATGTGTTGAGTGATTTTTATTGCAAAATACACTCCCACCAGGTGTCTTGCGCACACCTCAAACCCCCTCTCAACAGGTGAGAGAAGCTTAGAGAAGTAACCCAAGATTCTCCATTCCCCCCTTGCAGCTGCAGCAAAACCACAGAGATACTTGTCTCTGAAGTGTGTGCTTGAAGCGCAAAAGGTGCGTTCTTTTCCACCATACTTAACGCAGGTGCGTGTTGTAGATCATGTTTCAATTGTGTGAAGGCTTTTTCCTGTTTGACACCCCAGGGACCAAAATAATCATCATTATCACCTTTTAAAAGATCATACAAAGGTCTGGCTTTGTCAGCAAAATTTTCAATGAAATCCCTTGAGTAGGAGTCCAAAATGGCCGCCGATGCAGGAGGATGTATCTGACAGAGCTCTGAGACATCCAGAGACATCTGAGCCCCTGCCCGACTTAGATCCATCTGAAGCCTCCATATACCGTCCCTGAGAGCCAGCGGACCCCAGGAGACGAGTATTGTGGGACAGGACCCTACCTGAATCCCAGCAGACATCATTCTCAAGGGAGGCCTGGGACCACGCTGCAGACGCTGAGACCAGGAGCGCGGTGAAAACCGCCCAGAGGAAGGAGAGCCGACGGGTGAAGAGGGAGCAGAGGCTTGAAAATCCGGGAAGAACACAAGGGAGGAAGGGATACCCAGAAGTCCCAAAGCGGAGGAGAAGCAGACACTTACCCGGCCTGGAGGAGGGAGAGACGCTGGAGGGGAGTGGAGCACGAGCCGGACACAGTGAGGGGGAGCCGCCTGGTGACTGTCGGGCCTGAGAGAGAGCCGGCTGGAGGCAGGCAGTGAAGTGACAGGCGAACGGCAAGAGAGAGGAGGCTGGTGAGTGGAAATCCCCCGTGCATAGGGGCGACAACCAGCCGGGTAACTGGCTGGTCCTAGGACGCATACACCCCCTGGCTCTAAAGCCAGTGCCACGCACTAGAGCACCATTACCCACTAGGGCTGTAAATTAACCCTCACCCCCACAGCACGAGTCGCATTGCTCTGATAAGAAGCACAGGGGTGACACACGGGTGTGGAGGAGTCTGAGGCTGGTTTCCCTGGAGGGGAGGGGGAAGAGGGAAAGCTAAGACCTCCAGAGAAGAAAGTAAGCCCTGAGATCTGATAACATCCAGTGCCCTTATAACATCTGAAGAGTTAACCCCTGACTCAAGTCTGATCCTGTGGCAGTACAGGAAGAGGGGTGCTACGGTTCCCTCTTCCATGATATAAGTAAAGAAGGGAGAAGGAAGAAACTTCGGGGCAGTGCTGCAGAATTGTCTTTTCAGAGCCTGCCTTTTCTCTATATAGAAAAATCCCTCACTTTCTGCACTGTACTCTGCTGCCATCTTGTGGACATTGGAATAATAGCTTGCTGCAAAGAGATTTTCACAGAACGGAGCCATGAAAGAGATGTACACCCCTGTATAATGTCTGAGTAGAGGGGGGCTTGTCTTACCGCCCAGATAGAGGACATAAGTGAACAACTATAACTTTAACGGTCTTACATCTATAAACAATATTGAAAGGCGACATAATATATTGTACAGACCAGGTGACGATCTGGCTGGGGTGAGGAGGAGAAGAGGTCCAAGCTGGTCATATAGATTGAAAGGGGGGCAGTCGTTTGTGACCCCTCTAGACAAGTTTCTTACTAAAAGAGACTGTGCTGTGAGTGACCCCATGCCACCAAAGTCACGACAACAATCAACCCATAAAAGCAATCAAGCGAAAAATAAAACTACGCGGTTGGGTTCCGTGGATATGGACCTAGACTCTACGCCTTCGCTGTCTGCTTTGGTGTCTCAACAGGAAGACGGAGGAGGGTCACGCGACTCCCCATCAGAATCTGAGCCGGGAGATATGGAACACCATTTTGACCACAGAAAATTAAAAAAGTATCTGGATCTCCTTCCTACCAAGGAAGACTTCAGATCCCTGATCTCGGAAGTAAAAGAAACCTGTAAGTCAGAGATTAACTCAATCCGCCAAGATGTTGGGCTACTAGCAGATAGAGTGGACTCGGTGGAAAGGGATCATGATACCACTAGACAGTACATCATCAAATTACAAAAGAACGTGACCTCTTATGCTCGGGCTCTGAGTGAAACTAACAAACATCTGGAGGACCTAGACAACAGAGGGCGCCGTAATAATATCCGAGTGAGAGGCGTCCCTGAGGCTACAGGTAATGAAGACGTCCATGCCATACTTGAAACCATATTCAACACTGTACTGGAGCGCCCTACAACTCAAAGGATAAAATTGGACAGAGCACATAGAGCATTACGCCCCAGGGGGCCTCAAAATTACTCTCGTGACATTATTTGCTGTGTCCATGACTTCCAACTAAAAGAGTCTATCATGGCCAAAGCCCGCACTTCGGAGGGAATTGAATATAAAGGGACTCGGATCCAATTATTCCCTGATCTATCTTGGATCACCTTACAGAAAAGGAGACATCTGCAGCCACTACTTGCATCCCTAAAAGATAAGGGCATCCGATACCGCTGGGGGTTCCCGTTTGCTCTCATAGCCTCAAAAGATGGTCGTACGGCTGTGCTACGCTCTACTCAGGACCTCCCAGCCTTCTGCACTGACCTGGGAATTCCTTCGCCCTCCCTGGTAGACTGGGAATTAGAGATGCCATCCAATCCACCCCGTCCGATCTGGCAACAAGTGGACTCTAAGGGGGGTTCTCCCTCATCACGGCCTAAGGCACGACCGGCTCCGACCTGAGACGACAATTTTATTTTTTCTTTCTTCTAGGAACAGGAGCCTTGAGTTTGAGTCTCTGGTTTCAGGCTGTAGTCCCCCCTTGGGGGGTGGCTTCATGCCCTCCCTGATTTATTATAAGGACTTTAGTTGGTCTTTTCTTTCATAACTAGTTGTTCACTTTCTTTTTTCTTTTCTGATATTGATATATCTGGTTACGATTCCTCATATCATTTGCATTGGTTTGCTACTAGGGCGGTGAGAACCGAATGCTCCCCTCTCTTAGATGTTTAGAATCTAGCTTTAGACACTGACTGTGATAGCAGTGTGTCCATAGCCACAAACTCCCTTTAAGGGTTAGAGTTACCCTGGTTCCTCCTACGGAAGAGTTGGTATAGGAGGTTAGGGTTTAGATATTGGTAAAGTTTTAAATTATGCCAATTTTTTCTTCTTTGACCCTGACCGGGGAGGACGGAAGCGGAGGTGAAGGCTTTTGCCTGCGGCTTCACTCCTCACCGGTAACATTTATGACATGTAAATGTTATGCTTTATATGTTATGTGTTTTGTCATTGTCTTTTACCATTCCTTATGTGTTTACCCTGATTGTGGTGAGGGAATCTTTTGTACCCCATTGAGAGCCATCCATCATGGGCCGTCAGGCAAGTTTGAGATGGGCAATACCCGGTTAGCCTTTGTATGTAATGCTAATTTTGCTTTATACCACTATAACTTAAAATATGGTTAAAATTTTAACACTAAATGTTAAGGGTTTAAACTCAAACATTAAGAGGCGAATGGCATTAGGTGAGATGCGGACCCAGCGAGCTGATGTGGTTTTCTTGCAGGAAACGCACTTGAATCTCAACGGGAACTGCAATTTCGCCAAACACCTTTACCCTACGATTTTTTTAGCCTCTCAGGAAAGGAAAAAAGCCGGTGTGGCGATCTTGATATCAAGGACCTGTCCCATTCAAGTTACTACCTCCCTGGCAGACCCACAGGGTAGGTACCTTATCCTACAAGGGACATATAAGGAAGTTCCAATCCTTTTGTGTAACATTTACGCCCCTAACACCTCCCAGATCCACTTTTTGAACCGGGTATTCCTCAAATTAACACGCCTTCCCCCCTCAGTGTGGATAGTGGGTGGAGATTTTAACACTATTTTCTCTGACTCTTTAGACAGGTTGACCATTAACAATCAATTGTCGAGCCCGTCTCAACGTAAATTGACAGCTGCCTTTCGAAGACTGATCCGCAGGTTTGCCTTATTTGATTTGTGGCGAGTTAAACATCCCTCAGAAAAAACCTTTACCTTCTACTCTCACCCTCATGGTACACACACCAGGATCGATTTCTTCTTTGGCAACATTCAGGCCCTTAGATGGACGAGCAAAGTGGATATTGGTGCAATAACGTGGTCAGACCACGCGCCAATGACTCTCACCCTAGATCAGACAACCCAACGTACAAGAGTCTGCCACTGGAGGCTCAATGAGTCCCTCCTCAAGAAAACTTCCTACAGAGACAAACTGGAAGCAGGATTGATGGAATACTTTGAGAACAATGAGGGGTCAGTGCCCAATTTTTCTACTATCTGGGAAGCCCATAAGGCCGTCTTTAGAGGGCAATGCATAGCTTTAAGCTCCCGCATCAAAAAAGATAGACTATATGAGAGAGATCAGCTCCTTAAAAGTCTCAGAGACTTAGAAAATAGGATGACCCTTAACCCATCAATACGTACCCTTAGAGGTATAGTAAAGACTCGTGCCCAACTGAAGGACCTAGAGGTCAATATAACAGAAAAATTACTACTCTATAGCAGGCATAAATACTATGACAAAGGAAATAAATCTCACTCTCTTTTAGCCCGCCAACTTAGGGAGGAGAGGGGGAACTCATCCGTTTATGCCTTGAGAGATTCGGGAGGGAATACGTTATATGACCCCACTAAAGTTGCAAAGATTTTTCAGGATTATTTGTCAAGATTGTATTCTTTGCCCAGCACCCTTCCTACAGACCCAGGAAAACAGAGGGAGCTAATCCACTCCTTTCTTGAGCAGTGTAAGTTGCCTACTCTTACTAAGAATGCTGTAAACACACTGAATAAAGAAATCACGTGTGAAGAGGTAGGAGAGGTGCTTAAATTACTTCCTAATGGAAAATCACCGGGTCCAGACGGCCTGACATACTTCTACTACAAGGCATTTGCGGATCGACTTACCCCCTATTTAGTTAAATTATTTAATAGCTTCCTCACGGGCTCCCCTATACCCACAAGTATGTTACATTCATATATTACGCTTATACCCAAACCTGGGAAGGATGCTATGGAATGTGCCAACTATAGGCCCATAGCACTCCTTAATGCTGATTTGAAAATCTTCACTAAACTACTAGCTCTACGCCTTTCAGTTCTACTTCCTCACCTAATTGCGCAACATTCAGTCTAGTATACTTCAATTTGTTTGGGCCCATAAGAGACATAGAATCAAGAAAACAACATTATTTGACAGTAAACTGAGAGGAGGCCTGGGGGTCCCTGATATTACTAAGTACTATTGGGCAGCACACTTACGTCACATCCCTGCATGGTCTAATCGCAGTGCCTTCTCTAGATGGATGGAAATAGAGAAGTTATGGCTTGCCCCAATACACCCTAACTCTTACCTTTGGGGCACTTCATCTAATAAGCCTGACCCAAATACTCTGGGCCCTATAGCCTTTACGAAGAGGATATGGGACTGTTGTGTCAAGAAGTTTCCACTTAAATCTGAACACTCTCCATTGACTTCTTTTCTTTTTAATCCCAGAATGCCGGACGGTATGCAGGGTGCAGCGACTAAAACGTGGTTTGACAGGAAACTCTTTTGCTTTGCTGATATAGTAGACGCACACTCCAGAGTCCTTCTCCCCTACGCCACCATAGCTGCTAAATTTAATCTCCCTGGCAATTCCCAATATCGGTATTTACAAGTTAGACACCTGATGCATTCCCTTTTTACCTCATTAGAAGTCTCTATCCCTACACTTTTTGAGAGATTGTGCAGAGCTGGGGCCTCTACTAAAGGCCTCATCTCCGATATATATCGTATTTTAATGGCTCCGTGCCCAGAAGACAAGCCAAAGCATACATATATGAGGAAATGGGAAGATTTCCTTGGTGAGTCCATTCCCTTGTGTATGTGGAAGCGGATCTGGGATACGGCCTCTAAGACATCTTCATGCTATGTCTATAAGGAAAATCAGTATAAATTACTTATGTATTGGTATCACACCCCATCACTACTACATAAACTAAACCCAGCTATACCTGACAATTGTTGGAGGTGGGGAGCCACAGGAGGAGACATACCGCACATATTCTGGGTATGCCCCACTATCCAGTGTTTCTGGAGGTTGGTGCAATCTCTTATTTATAAAGTAACTAACCTTCGGATTCCCCTGGATCCTAAATTCTATTTATTAAATATACCACTTGCTCAGCTGGGGAAAAGAGTGAAGCGGTTACTATTACACATGACCACAGCAGCTAGATGTCTAATTGCCCGTAACTGGAGGTTGGCCCATCCACCCTCACTTACAGATCTCCAATCTCGGATCCAAGATGTGAGAAGGATGGAGTATTTATCTGCCCTGTCAAATAACACAGTAGATCTTTTTGAGAGTGTTTGGTCACTTTGGGATACTTATTGGGCCAACAAAGAATAACAGTGAAGTACGGCCTTGATGGAAGCCTAATATGCTCACCCTCCCCAATCCATCCCCCCTCCCTTATGTTTCCCTGTCTAGTATTGTATTGTTCGTCTTGTCATATTCCCTGTTTTCAGTGTATTAGTGGATAATATGGATACTGATTTCTGGTTTACAGTTATTAACAAGCTTGTGAGACATATCCATGCATCCATGTATTTTTTTTTTATCTGTTCTAAAAACTTAATAAAACATTCAGTTATAAAAAAAAGAAATCCCTTGAGTAATTTACAAGTCCTAAAAAATGTCTTAGTGCCTTGTGTGTTGTTGGAATTGGAAGGGATGCAATTGCCTCAATTCTGTCCTGTAGGGGTCGCCGTGTACCTGGATTTAGCAGAACTCCTAAAAACCTGACCTCAGTCTGCATCAGCTTGACCTTTTTGGTGTTCAGTTTCAATCCTGCATCATGCAGCAGCTCAAACAATTCTGCAAGTAGAGTCAGGCTAGTTTCACACTACGTCTTTTTAACATCCGCTGAAAACGTTTTTTTAGCGGAAGTACGGATCCTGCTTTTACAGCAAATAACGTATGCAAACGCATATGTTATTTTGCAGGATCCTGCACTGGATGTTTAGGGGCGGGCATTGGAGTCATGTGATCGGGAGTGAGGGGAACTAGACTGGGAGGAGGCTTCTGACAGCTGCAGACGCTGGTAACCAAGGTAAACATCGGCCTTGGATACCCGATATTTATCTTGGTTACGAGTGTCTGCAGCTGCTAGGAGCCGGGCTGCCTGCACGCGTAACCAACGTAAACATCGGGTAACTAAGAGAAGTGGTTACGCGATATTTACCTTGGTTACGAGTGTCCACAGCTCTCAGGTGGGGGAGAGAGGAAGGGGAGGAAGGGGGAAAGACAGAGATAGAGAGAGAGAGGGTGAGGGAGGGAGTAGAGAGATAGACAGATCACGCGAGACTGGTTCTGGGCATGCTCAGTACTTTCTGGGCATGCTCAGTACAAAAGCAGGATCCTGTCTATCAGCACGCCAGCGTTCACCTGCGTTTGCGTGCGTTATAGTCAGGATCCAGCAATTTGCAGTATTTGGACAGAGCTCAAAAACGCTACAAGTAGCGTTTTTGAAACATGTTAAAAAACTGCAAGTCACTGGATCCTCACTATAACGCAGGCAAACGCAGGTGAACGGATGTTAATGCGAGTCCATTGCAAATGCATTGAAATGAAAACGCATTTGCACTGGATCCGCTTGTCCACTAAAAAAACGTTTTCAACGGATGTTAAAAAGACGTAGTGTGAAACCAGCCTTACGTGCAACTCCTTGTCCTCTGTACTCAACAAGATATCGTCCACATATTGCAATAAACATTCTGGACGAGAAAATTTCGACAAAACGTTCGCTAGCGCCTAATGAAAAATGCTTGGCGACATACTAGCGCCTTGAGGAAGACGACAACATACGAATTGTTGATTCAGGTGGTTGAATGCAATCCTATATTGACAACTTTTCTCAATCGGTATACTGAAGAAACCATTACTGATATCCAATACTGAGAAATACTTTGCCTTAGCATTCAATCTCGACATCATGTCATGTGTATCAGCTACAATCGGTGCAACATTGGGAGTAAACTTATTGAACATCCTCAAGTCCAATAACATCCGATAGCTACCATCGCTTTTCAGAACACACCACAATGGATTGTTACAAACAGAATTTGCCTTACGTATCACACCTTGAGCCAACAATTCCTGAATAATCTTAGACATCGGAGCAACTGACTCTGGAGGCAACTTATACTGACGCTGTGGAGGCGGGTCTCGGCCTTCAATTTTAACAATCACGTCCTTCATAGTTCCAACCTCATTTCTGTACTGAGCCCATAAAGAAGGAAACCGCTGTACTATCTCAGTCAATACTTCATCACCACCAGTTTCAGGCCACAAATGATCTGCTGACACTACATCGGTCAAACAAATGGTCCCGACATGACTATATTCATTTGGATCAATAACTACCGCGTTACAACCGTTAGAGTCTTTCCAAACTGTTTTGTTACCCAAATCAATAATCCAGCCATGCTTTTCCATAAAATCAGTGCCAATTATATTCTCAGTATCCTGACAACACCAAATATCCATTTTTGTTTTAAAAAAACCAGGTATTTCCAAAGAAACATCCTGCGCTAATGTCACCTTTGTGCCATTTTTACCACTGAAACCAACAATTGTACATACAGGGGAACCTGGCTTTAAATGTAAATCAACATTTGTGACGCTCAATTGCGCACCTGTATCAAGGAGAAATATTACATCCTGACCTTCAAGATTTACCTTTAAAAATGGTCGACCACAGCTATCCATTGAAACTCGAGTGACAAATTCCAGTGGATGCAGCCTGGGCACCGGCTTTGCTAGTCAGGATGATGGAGAAGGGAGAAGAGCAGCAGGTGTCTTGCTCCTTCCATCCAATCCCTGTATGGTCATTTCCCTAATTTGTCTGGTCAGAGGTGCATATGGTGATTGGTTATTTCTGTTGTCAGTATGAGTGGGCGTGTATGAAGGTGGAGGTGCTGAAGATGGGGGAGGTGCACTGGATGTGTTTGGCATCAGTCCATTTTCTTTACCCAGCCTTTCCTCAGCTCCCGCCCTTAGGAATTTCTTGCATTCCCACTTCAGATGTCCGGGTTGGCCGCAGTAGTAGCAATGTATATTGCTCTTTCTGTTACCCCCCCCCTGAATTCTTGTTTTTAGAATTCAACACCGGTCTTTTGTGTTTGGTCTGTTTTTCCTGGGATACTGATGTGTCAGTGGTCCCCTCTATCATGGCTATTTTTGACTTTACCTGATTTTGCTTCATTCGTCTACGTATTCTATCAATAAATGACGTGGCCTCTTGCAGATTTTCCATCCTAGAAGTAATTTCGAATGAAGCAGGGTCCGAATATTTAAACTTTTTAACAAAGGCCTTGACCATGGAAGGCGGTTCTTGATCAGATCCGATTTCCATTATCAATCTATACCCTTGTTCGAATTTCACTAAAAATACAAATGGATCCTCCTGTATATGTGTCTTAAGGTTTTCTAACAATTCGACTGTTGGGGTAGACTCTCCTGTGGTAAAGAGAATTAACTGTCTCAGCCTATCTTCCCTTGTGTCATGGATCAGGTCATCGTGTTCGTTTGGCCTAGGTGTTGCTTGTAACCTTTTTGCCATGTGGGAGGGAAGCCATACCCTGAATATTTTGTTTCTCTGTTCATTCGTCAGATTATATTTATCCGAATGTGACTCAAAAATGTCCGCATTATGAAAGGCGTCCATTTTATCATCATATTTGGGTATGTCTTTAATGATTTTCATTAATTGGTCATGGATTTTAATGTTAAGACGGGCTGCCTTATCATGTAACTTCTTTTTTCGAAGTCCCTCCTCATTTAGACTCTCGTCCTCAGCTGTATCCAGCCGGTCCGGTATGTCGGAACCTGAGGCATGTGCTGCTGAGGCATCTTTCGTGTTCTGCCTCGTATTAACAGATACATATTTAATATCTTTCCGTAATTTTGATATTAAATCTGCTCTTGTTTCCAACTGATCTTCCAGATGTTCGATATGTTCTGCTAATATTGAACAATTTGGACAATCTGTTGTTTCTGCATCTGTGATGTGTGTATCTGTTGTATTGGGTGTATCTGTTGTATTGGGTGTATCAGTCACCATGCAGATGGTGTGCGCATATGGCTGTGCCCCACCCACCATGGAGTTGTAAGTGTATACCATACCCAATACATTCTGTATCTTTTTCTGTAACCGTTTAACAGTAAAAAACTTCTTATCTAACTTAGCATTCTCAAGTTCACATTGCCGGTACAGATTTGACCATAACTGTGCGTCAGTGTGCGTATGGTCAAATGTATACTCTACATGACTGTTTCTAGAATAATCATGAATAAAATCCATAACTCACCAATATGTGATGCTTGTCCTGGAATGGCTCCAATCGTCTATGGGTCGATTGTCCTGGAATGGCTCCAATCGTCTATGGGTCGATCGTCCTGGAATGGCTCCAATCGTCTATGGGTCGATCGTCCTGGATTGGAAGTCCTCAGATGTCCGTCAAGGCTTTGACACATACGACCTCCGTGCAGCTTGTCACGTTAAACCTCTCCAATGTTCCGTGATGTAGACACAGTGTATCGTCTTTGCCTGCAGTCTTTGGACAGAGATTACTTACTGACCCGACCTGACCCCCCTTCTCGGACAAAAGGACAGGGAATGACGTGAGAAAAAAAAGTCCCGTTGCAGACAGGCAGTGTGAAAAAAATCACCACGCACAGAAAACAGCTGTGCCTCTCAATTATTCAGGCTGATGCTCGCCAAATATGTTAAAAAATACGTTTGACGTGACATATGCAAAGCCAGTATATTAATGATTGGAGCAAAATAGGTGCAAAAACATATATGGATTTATTCAGTAAAAGTCATTACAGAAAAGTTACTGTCTTGGCTTGAGTTAATAGATAGGTAGATAGATAAGTAGAGAAAAAGAGAAAAAGTTCATTTATCTTACATAGCTGTGATGTTGTGATAAGCCGTCCCTCTCTGGATCGTCTGGTTGAATGCTCCCATTCTACCTCTGAGTCCTCTTCTTCTCCTTCCCTCTGATCCTTTGAAGTGTGGTCTTCTTTTATAATTCAAACCCCACCCCCTGATTGTCCTTATCTCTTTACATGGTCTTACAAGATCTAACTATGTTTTTTAGTTCTAGCTTATGTCATATCACGTGATTCATAATTTCTGCAAAATAAGTGTCTTGCGCAGTGGAGACTTGTAAAACTAAACCACTTTGACATAGAATATATAGAACTCTTTGAAGCTCGCTGACCCTTGACCTTAGTGTAACAGTAAGAAGATTCTCAAAGCTAATTTCAGATCTTTGCACAAATTCCAATTAGAATATAGCACTACGTTGTCAGCTTTGATGAACAATGTCAGATGGCTTGGTTCTACCATATCAAAGACTTTGGTTAGAGATCTCAACTCACAGACACTCTTAAAGGCATGGGCGAATTACACACATTATATGAATGTATGTATTCAAGTTTATGAATCAAATCTCCATAAACTCACTATTTTACAGTCACCACACAGCCTTTTTGTTGCAGAACTTTGGTCAAAAACTCAGCATTGCAGTGCAAAACCCAAATGGCAAAAACAATTGACATGTCAATTGTTTTTGCCATTTGGGTTTTGCACTGCAAAGCTGAGTTTTTGACCAAAGTTCTGCAACAAAAAGGCTGCAGTTTGAACTGCATAGTGCGGACAAGAAACCCAAATTCCCAGACTTTGCTTGAAAAGCAGAACACAACCATATTGGCATTAAACGCTGCAGTTGAAAAAGCAGCAAAAAAGCAGGTAAAAAGCAACGTGCGGACATAGCCTCAGGTTTCTGAAGATTAGAAGAGGGAGGAAACATGAGAAATTCCGTTTTTGGTAGATTCAGTTTTATGTTTAATATATCTTTATTATTGTTATTATATATTTGTATCAAATCAAGGTTACAAAAAGTATAATTTTCAATTGGCAGTTACATTTCTTTTAGTGTATGTTTATATTGAAGAGGCAGTCCAACAATAAGTTTCGACGCTAACGACAGCCTCTGCATATAGGGAATAAGGTTTCCAGGGTCTCATCGAGATCCGATTGATATTATACAGATCCCTGAAACCCTATGGAAGCGTCTCTTTTCCGAGAGAAAAAAACAATCAAAACACAACAATAGGAAAGCCCCTCGCAGTAATTGTCTGACGTACACTGTAACATATGTGATTGTCTTATACTACTCAACTATAAGAAACAGGTTCAGGAACTCCCACTCTAGGATTCCTTAAGATAGAATATAAGAAAGATTAAATAGAAAGAAATAAAGAGAATTAAGACATAAAGCAGGAAGGGAGACTAAAGAGAGGAAAAAGAAAAGGAAGAAAAGAGAAACATATCACCATGATGTCACCTCACCAGTCACAGATTCAGTTTTAGATAGAGAGAGGACATGATGTTGGAGATGGCATACAGACAATTGCTAGTATTTTGTAGTAATGCAGGGGTGATGTCAGGAGACAATGTGTATAATTGGGTGTCATCAGCATACAGATGGTACTGAAAACTGAATCTACTGATAATTTTTCCAAAAGGGCGTTGTATAGAGAGAAAGGGAAGGGACCTAGGGCTGAACCCTGAGGAACCCCGACAGTAAGGGGAAGATGAGCCTGGAAAAGAGATAGTGAAAGAGCGGTCTGAGAGCTAGGAGCAGAACCAGTTGAGAGTTCTTGAACCCAATAGAGCAGAGCATAGTGATGAGGAACTGGTGATCCACAGTATTGAATGCATCAGTGAGATCCAGGAACATCAACCGTGAGTAGTAACCATTAGATTTAGCTGTTAGTAGATCATTAAGAGACTTTAATTAGAGCTATAGAGTGTAAAGGTCCAGTCACACACAACGACTTACCAGCGATCCCGAAAACGATACGACCTGATAAGGATCGCCGGTAAGTCGCTGGTGAGATGTCACACAGTCAGACCTTACCAACGACGCAGTAACGATCAACGACCTGTATAACGATCTCGGCGGGCGTTGGGACCATGTTAGGAGGTTGTTGGTAGGTGTCAAACACAGCGATGCGTCCTGCCCAGCAGGACATCATCTTTGAAGAAAATGGTCTGGACCAACAGAGGGCGCCGTAATAATATCCGAGTGAGAGGAGTCCCTGAGGCTACAGGTAATGAAGACGTTCATGCCATACTTGAAACCATTTTCAACACTGTACTGGAGCGCCCTACAACTCAAAGGATAAAATTGGACAGAGCACATAGAGCATTACGCCCCAGGGGGCCTCAAAATCAATCTCGTGACATTATTTGCTGTGTCCATGACTTCCAACTAAAAGAGTCTATCATGGTCAAAGCCCGTACTTCGGAGGGAATTGAATATAAAGGGACTCGGGCAACAAGTGGACTCTAAGGGGGGATCTCCCTCATCACGGCCTAAGGCACGACCGGCTCCGACCTGAGATGACAATTTTATTTTTGCTTTCTTCTAGGAACTTGAGTTTGAGTCTCTGGTTTCAGGCTGCAGTCCCCCCCTTGGGAGGTGGTTTCATGCCCTCCCCGATTTATTATAAGGACTTTGGTTGGTCCTTTCTTTCATAAGTAGCTGTTCACTTTCTTCTTTTTTGATATTGATATATCTGGTTAAGATTCCTCATACCATTTGCATTGGTTTGCTACTAGGGCGGTGAGAACTGAATACTCCCCTCTCTTAGATGTTTAGAATCTAGCTTTAGACACTGACTGTGATAGCAGTGTGTCCATAGCTACAAACCCCCTTTAAGGGTTAGAGTTACCCTGGTTCCTCCTACGGAAGAGTTGGTATAGGAGGCTAGGGTTTAGATATTGGTAAAGTTTTAAGTTATGCCAATTTTTTCTTCTTTGACCCTGACCGGGGAGGACGGAAGCGGAGGTGAAGGCTTTCGCCTGTGGCTTCACTCCTCTCTGGTAACATTTGTGACATGTAAATGTTATGCTCTATATGTTATGTGTTTTGTCATTGTCTTTTACCATTCCTTATGTGTTTACCCTGATTGTGGTGAGGGAATCTTCTGTACCCCATTGAGAGCCATGCATCATGGGCCGTCAGGCAAGTTTGAGATGGGCAATACCCGGTTAGCCTTTGTATGTAATGCTAATTTTGCTTTATACTACTATAATTTAAAATATGGTTAAAATTTTAACACTAAATGTTAAGGGTTTAAACTCAAACATTAAAAGGCGAATGGCACTAGGTGAGATGCGGACCCAGCGAGCTGATGTGGTTTTCTTGCAGGAAACGCACTTGAATCTCAACGGGAACTGCAATTTCGCTAAACACCTTTACCCTACGATTTTTTTAGCCTCTCAGGAAAGGAAAAAAGCCGGTGTGGCGATTTTGATATCAAGGACCTGTCCCATTCAAGTTACTACCTCCCTGGCAGACCCACAGGGTAGATACCTTATCCTACAAGGGACATATAAGGAAGTTCCAATCCTTTTGTGTAACATTTATGCCCCTAACACCTCCCAGATCCTCTTTTTGAACCGGGTATTCCTCAAATTAACACGCCTTCCCCCCTCAGTGTGGATTGTGGGTGGAGATTTTAACACTATTTTCTCTGACTCTTTAGACAGGTTGACCATTAACAATCAATTGTCGAGCCCGTCTCAACGTAAATTGACAGCTGCCTTTCGAAGACTGATCCGCAGGTTTGCCTTATTTGATTTGTGGTGAGTTAAACATCCCTCAGAAAAAACCTTTACCTTCTACTCTTCCCCTCATGGTACACACACCAGGATCGATTTCATCTTTGGCAACATTCAGGCCCTTAGATTGACGGGCAAAGTGGATATTGGTGCAATAACGTGGTCAGACCACGCGCCAATGACTCTCACCCTAAATCAGACAACCCAACGTACAAGAGTCTGCCACTGGAGGCTCAATGAGTCCCTCCTCAAGAGAACTTCCTACAGAGACAAACTGGAAGCAGGATTGATGGAATACTTTGAGAACAATGAGGGGTCAGTGCCCAATTTTTCTACTGTTTGGGAAGCCCATAAGGCCGTCTTTAGAGGGCAATGCATAGTATTAAGCTCCCGCTTCAAAAAAGATAGACTATATGAGAGAGATCAGCTCCTTAAAAGTCTCAGAGACTTAGAAAATAGGATGACCCTTAACCCATCAATACATACCCTTAGAGCTATAGTAAAGACTCGTGCCCAACTGAAAGACTTAGCAGTCAATATAACAGAAAAATTGCTACTTTATAGAAAGCATAAATACTATGACAAAGGAAATAAATCTCACTCCCTTTTAGCCCGCCAACTTAGGGAGGATAGGGGGAACTCATCCGTTTATGCCTTGAGAGATTCGGGAGGGAATACGTTCTATGACCCCACTAAAGTTGCAAAGATTTTTCAGGATTATTTGTCAAGATTGTATTCTTTGCCCAGCACTCTTCCTATAGACCTAGGAAAACAAAGGGAGCTAATCCACTCCTTTTTTGAGCAGTGTAAGCTGCCTACCTTTACTAAGAATGCTGTACACACTGAATAAAGAAATCACGTGTGAAGAGGTAGGAGAGGTGCTTAAATTACTTCCTAATGGAAAATCACCGGGTACAGACGGTCTGACATACTTCTACTACAAGGCGTTTGTGGATCGACTTACCCCCTATGTAGTTAAATTATTTAATAGCTTCCTCACGGGCTCCCCTATACCCACAAGTATGTTACATTCATATATTACGCTGATACCCAAACCTGGGAAGGATGCTATGGAATGTGCCAATTATAGGCCCATAGCACTCCTTAATGCTGATTTGAAAATCTTTACTAAACTACTAGCTCTACGCCTTTCAGTTCTACTTCCTCACCTAATACACAAAGACCAGGTGGGTTTTGTCCCATGTAGGCAAGGGGGGACAACACCAGGAAGATCATTGACTTAGTAGAGGTTGTTAATAAGACAGAGAGTGAAGCACTCCTTCTTAGTTTGGATGCGGAGAAGGCGTTTGGCCGCCTGGGGTGGCCATTCATGTTCGAAACATTGCATCAATTTGGAATTTCGGGTCCATTTATTACTGCCCTGAAAAGTCTATATTCATGCCCCTGAGCTTCGTCAAGCTTCCTTATGCCACATCTCAACCCTTTCAAATACACAACGGCACTTGTCAGGGATGCCCTTTGTCCCCCCTTCTCTTTGTCATGTGTATTGAACCATTGGCTGCTGCTATTCGCAATGACCCTAATATAAGTGGAGTAATGGTACGAGATAAGGAGTTTAAGCTATCTCTATATGCGGATGATGTCCTATTGATCTTGTCCCAACCACATATCACCCTCCCGAATTTGCATTCCTTGTTACTACAATTTGGAAGGTTGTCAGGGTATAAGGTCAATCAGAAGAAAACGGAAGCTCTGCCTCTTAATATTCCACAGGTGCGGGTCTCCTCCTTACAGGAAAACTACAACTATAAATGGAAAAACATATCCTTGACATACCTTGGGATACAATTAACATCTAAGTATAAGCTCTTGTACCAGCAGAACTATCCTAGCTTATTTACTGAGATAAAAAGGCTCCTGCTCAATTGGAACAAGCTCCCATTGTCTCTGTTTGGAAGAATCTCTGCAGTCAAAATGTCTGTTCTGCCAAAGCTACTTTACCTGTTTGAGACCCTTCCGGTGTGTGTACCATAAAAAGAATTGCGCAACATTCAGTCTAGTATACTTCAATTTGTTTGGGCCCATAAGAGACATAGAATCAAGAAAACAACATTATTTGACAGTAAACTGAGAGGAGGCCTGGGGTCCCTGATATTACTAAGTACTATTGGGCAGTACACTTACGTCACATCCCTGCATGGTCTAATCGCAGTGCCTTCTCTAGATGGATGGAAATAGAGAAGTTATGGCTAGCCCCAATACACCCTAACTCCTACCTCTGGGGCACCTCATCTAATAAGCCTGACCCACATACCCTGGGCCCTATAGCCTTCACGAAGAGGATATGGGACTGTTGTGTCAAAAAGTTTCCACTTAAATCTGAACACTCTCCCTTGACTTCTTTTCTTTTTAAGCCCAGAATGCCAGACGGTATGCAGGGTACAGCGACTAAAACGTGGTTTGACAGGAAACTCTTTTGCTTTGCTGACATAGACGCACACTCCAGAGTCCTTCTCCCCTACGCCACCATAGCTGATAAATTTAATCTCCCAGGCAATTCCCAATATCGGTATTTACAAGTTAGACACCTGATGCACTCCCTTTTTACCTCCTTAGAAGTCTCTATCCCTACACTTTTTGAGAGATTATGCAGAGCTGGGGTCTCTACTAAAGGCCTCATCTCCGATATATATCGTATTTTAATGGCCCCATGCCCAGAAGACAAGCCAAAGCATACATATATGAGGAAATGGGAAGATTTCCTTGGTGAGTCCATTCCCTTGTGTATGTGGAAGCGGATCTGGGATACGGCCTCTAAGACATCTTCATGCTACGTCTATAAGGAAAATTAGTATAAATTACTTATGTATTGGTATCACACCCCATCACTACTACATAAACTAAACCCAGCTATACCTGACAATTTTTGGAGGTGTGGAGCCACAGGAGGAGACATACTGCACATATTCTGGGTATGCCCCAATATCCAGTGTTTCTGGAGGTTGGTGCAATCTCTTATTTATAAAGTAACTAACCTTCAGGTTCCCCTGGATCCTAAATTCTATTTATTAAATATACCACTTGCTCAGCTGGGGAAAAGAGTGAAGCGGTTACTATTACACATGACCACAGCAGCTAGATGTTTAATTGCCCGTAACTGGAGGTCGGCCCATCCACCCTCACTTACAGATCTCCAATCTCGGATCCAAGATGTGAGAAGGATGGAATATTTATCTGCCCTGTCAAATAACACAGTAGATCTTTTTGAGAGTGTTTGGTCACTTTGGGACACTTATTGGGCCAACAAAGAATAACAGTGAAGTACGGTCTTGATTGAAGCCTGATATGCTCACCCTCCCCAATCCATCCCCCCCTCCCTTATGTTTCCCTGTCTAGTATTGTATTGTTCGTCTTGTCATATTCCCTGTTTTCAGTGTATTAGTGGATAATGTGTATACTGATTTCTGGTTTACAGTTATTGCTAACAAGCTTGTGAGACATATCTATGCATCCATGTACTTTTTCTGTATCTGTTCTAAAAACTTAATAAAACATTCAGTTATATAAAAAGAAAATGGTCTGGACCATTTGGCAACGACTAGCGATCTCACAGCAGGGGCCTGATCGCTGGTAGGTGTCACACATAACGAGATTGCTGGCGAGATCGTTGCTGCGTCACAGAAACGGTGATTCAGCAACGATCTCGTTAGCGATCTCGTTGTGTGTGATGGGACCTTAAGGAGCAGGAACCAATTGTAAAGGGTCAAGAAGAGAATTAGCTGAGAGATAGCGAATTAGAGGGGATTGGACCAAGAGTTTCAGAAATTTAAAGATAAGAGGGAGATTAGACAAAAGTCTATAGTTAGCAGGCAGTTTTGATAGAGGGATTTTCTTTTTAGTAATGGTTGTATGCTGAAGGAGGGAAAAATACCAGATGAGAGAGAAGTAAGGCCCTGTGCACACACTACATTTTTGCTGCACATTTGCTGCGGTTTTGGGTGCAGAATTGTTGTAGTTTTTGTTCATAAACCTCATGCAGTCCTTCCCTACCATAGTCTATGAAAAATCCGAAATGCTGTGCGCACGTTGCTTCTTTTTTCCTTACAGGTTTTACTGCAGATTTTCTGCAGCAAAAAGAAGCAACATGTCACTTCTTTTCTGCATTTTTCCCTGCATTTTGCCATTGACAATGTTAAAAAAAAATCGCAGGGGCAAAACCGAAGTAAAACCGCATCAAAACACGGTAAAAACGCATGCATTTTTGGTGCGGTTTTTCTGCATGGAGGTGCGTTTTTCTGACAGAGGGTGCATTTTTCACTGGAGAAACAAATCTGCAGTGTAGCCTTAAATATTTTAGTTAGGTGAGTGATGAGAGCCCCGAAGAGTGACTGAAGAAAATGTGACGGAATAGAGGATCACTGTAGCATGTAGTAGGCCACATTTTTGCCCTGTCTGTAATTTTTTGTAAGCTGAGGAAACTTATACAAATTATTTTGACTGTAATTATCACCATTTTGGGGTTTACGATTAATTTCAGAATTTTGGGATATAGACTTATATTTTATATATATATATATATATATATATATATATATATATATATATATATATATATATATATATATATACACACATATATATATATATATATATATATATATATACATATATATATATATATATATATATATATATATATATATCTTATAATGATTTATTATGGTTTTCCAATGTGTCCATACTAAACATTGTCTGTACATGATTTTTTCATAAGTTCTGGTCACCACTCCCGCAATTATCTTCTGCCCTAAAGCATGGTTGCTTTTGGTATCAGCCACATACACAAAGTGAAACAAATATACCAGCACTCTGTGTTCTCTGCACAAAAAAATAGTTTATTTCTTTACATCATAGTAAAAAACACCATCTTAGCATGTAAAACCGCTGGTTTCAGACTATAGGCACATTTTACAACTACTACAAACTATGTATGCAAAATACATTACGTTACATCTCCGACGTCAACTTAAACTTCTAATTTGTAGGGCATATCACTAGAGTTGAGAGAGTACCTAACCATTCATACTCGCTATAGTCATAACGACTACTGTCTAATACTCGTGTATTCGTTCAGAATAGCACGTGCCAAGCAAGTAAATGGGGAATACGCGCAATGTAACGAGTAACCCAAATGCCGCACTATTTGCTATCGCATGAATAGTACGACATTCGGGTTACTTGTTACTTTGTGAGTTTTCCCCATTGACTTACATGGCACACGCTATTCGGAACGAATACGCGAGTATTAGGCTATGTGCGTATGTTGCGTAATTTCACGCGTTTACGCTGCATATTGCACTGCAGTGTAAAGGCATGCGTCCTGCACGTTGCTTTTTTGAGCACAGCTATTTGCATGCTGAAATTTTGATCCAAATCGCTGCGCTTAAAAAAGCAACATGTCACTAATTTAGTGCGCTTTGGATGCAGCTCCCATTCTGTCTATGGGAGAGGCAGCATCCAGAGAGCATGAAATCGGCATCTATTCTGCTGAAACACTGCATCCATTACGCAGTGTCTCTGCAGCGATTTGAAGCTCACATGCACTGCCAAACCGCTGCAGATTTTTCAGCATGTACGTGCGCACATAGCCTTAGACAGTACTCGTTATGAGTATAGCGAGTACGAAGTTAGGTAGTCACTCAACTCTATATATCACATGAAAGCCATTTGAAGTTAAAAACATCATATAATGACTAGAAAAGACAAAATCTAGACATAGGTTGAAATTTGTTAATAATGATATATTACATTACACCTATGATTTAAACTTTGTGGATATGTTCTGTGAAAAGCAAAAGGTCCAGAAGGAGAAACTTACTTTCTTAGCCTATCACCAACCCTGGTAATTTAAAGTGGTAGTCGTCTTTCAGAAAATCTTCAGCTGCAGTTTTTTTTTATTAACAAATTGCGCTTTGCTCACTTCACGGTCCCTGGGACTAGCGCTGAGTATTTGGTGCTGTTCCCTGTGTCCATTATTGGTTGTAGCATCAACGCCACATGGCAGACTAAACGTGAGCTCAGTATGTCTTAGGGTACGTGCCCATGATCTGGACATGCTACATCCTTGAGGCAGCATGTCCACTCCTGCAGGGGCCGCGGCTGCTGTCTGCAGACCGCAGCTACTCATGCCCACAATCAGGGATCGAGCCGCTGTGGTCTCTCTCTGTTCTCCCTGTGGAGAACACTCGTGGCTCCGCAGCAATAAACTGACATACTGCGGCTCAGGAAGCCGCACCACTGGTCAGTTTACGCTGCGGGAAAAACTAGCATAGTGGGCATGGGATTTCTTTAAATTCCATCCAATGTGCTTGTACTGTACAACGCAGAATTTGGACACAGTATCCAAAACTCTGTAAACCTTGTATTGAGCGCAGGCACATCTGTTTAAAGTTTCATTAGTGATTTTCTTGCATGCTAACAAAATAAAATTGCAAAGCTTCTCCTATCCATTAGGTTATGGATTAGACAAATAAAAAAGACAATATCACTGCACCATTGTAAATCTCATCATCAAGATTGTTATATGAGCTAGAAGCCAACTATCCCAGGAAGACCAAATGTCTTCTCGGTGTGCTTCCTCATTAATAAACAATAGCTAAGAAGCAGGTAAAGATAAATGCCTCATGCGTAGACTGACTTTCTACAACCTAAACTGGAGGTATCATGAAAACGCAATTTTTCAATACCATCTTTATAATAATCCAATCTCAAAACAATCAGGGAGCAAAGGATGGAGGCGGACTGGAAAAATTAAAAATGGGATGAACATTTGAAGGTTTTTCGTAAGGGGTTCACCATGCTACTAGAACAGTGTTTTACAAAAGATCCAAAGTTTATCACCATAAAAACTTTATTTTACCCAAAACGTGATGATCATAATTAGATGACAACAATGACTAAAGCACAGAGAAAGATTATAAGTAAATTTTCTGAAGGTAACAACAGTCACCAATCAGTGGGAAGTGTACAGGACTTTGCTTTGAATGACTTCAGCAAACCTGCACCCACAGAATATCACAAGTCTCTCACACTGCTCTGGTGTGATTTTGGTCCACTCTTTCCAGTCTCTTCCACAGTTCTTTGACTGTTGTGGGATTCTTGGCCATAACTTTGTCACTAAGGATTTTCCAGAGGTTTTCAATGGAGTATAGATCAGGACTCCTGGCTGGCCATTTAATTGTTTCTATGTTTTCTGTTTCAAAGAACTGCTTTACTCATTTTGCTGTGTAACAGGTCCACACAACATGCTTCTCACCAAAGCTAAATCTAGCCTTTTGATCTTGCTAATGAGAGTGGGCTTTCAGTCCAAATGCTCTTAAATGTTGTGACACTGTGTGAAGAGACAGATTCTTACACTGTTCAGTGCTTAACTGGCGAGCAATTCCAGCTTCTGTATTGAAATGATTACCTATGGAGATTCTCTGCATTATCCTGTCCTTTCTTGCATTTATATTCAATCCCTCATTTATGTCACCTGCATCTTAAAACCATCTCCAGAACCCTAGCTTTGCCCAAGTTTGAAACTCTTAATGTTGCTCTTATTCTTTTTCATTCTCGTCTAGACTACTGCAACTGTTTACTGATCAGTTTCCAATTAACAAACTTTCTCCTCTCCAACCCGTCACGAATTTGGCAGCCAGGATTGTATTTCTGTTCAAACGCTACACAGATGCCTCCACCGTGTGCCAGTCATTGCACTGGCATCCGCTATAGAGTACAATATAAACTTAGCACTCTCACCCACGAAGCTCGCCACAGTTTTGCAACACCAAACATCTCCTCCCTTATCTCTACCTATCACCCTACCAGTGGTCTTCGTTCTACAACTAATCAAAAATTAACGTGCTCCATAATCCCAGCCTCCCACATCCATCACAAAACTTCCCTGCAGTGCCAGTTTTCTCAAATGCACAACCCCAGACAATCCGATTAATACCTAGCCCTCAAATTTTTAGGCTTGCTCTAAAAACACATCTCTTTAGGCAAGTCTATAACCTCACTTCACTAATTTAACTGTTCCTCAAAATCTGGTCCCTACAATTCATTTGTCTACACATCCTTCATGCATCCAATAGCACTTGGTAACTGTATTTAGACAGACAACTGGCTCATGCAGCTTTATGAGAAAACCTCTATTTATTATAACGATGGCTGGACTATACACAACAAGCACTTGTTACCGATTGTGCCATCCCCATTTCTTTATAGATTGTAAGCTTGCAAGCATGGCTTTCACTCCTTCTGTAATTGTTTAACTATGTTACTTTGTAATGTCTTTATTGTTCACATAACCCCACTTAATTGTAAAGTGCTGTAGAATATGTTGATGCTATATAAAATTATTATTATTATTATGTATTTCAATCTCCATTCTTTCACAATATATGAAGGCTCATAACCCTCTTACTGATTTTAGATATAATGTTATGTGATTTTTCTATTTCTCACATCATAGCACTGAGGCTGCTCCTAAGTGCTCCTCTCTCCCTTCTGGAATGTTATTTCACAACTCAGGGGTTGTGACTAGAATGCTGCTGCTCGTAAGCCATGTCCCCCTTGTGACGACATGGACTCTGTCAGTGCCTAGCATGGGTTAAGTTTCTTAAAATTCAGCCAGACATGATGATAGTTTGTTTATAAACGGGGGATAAGCACCTCATTGTTTCTACAAGACTCTTAAGGTCCAGTCACACTAAACAACTTACCAGCGATCCCAACAACGATAGGGATCGCTGGTAAGTTGCTAGGAGGTTGCTGGTGAGATGTCACACTGCGACGCTCCAGCGATCCCACCAGCAACCTGACCTGGCAGGGATCGCTGGAGCGTCGCTACACAAGTTGCTGGTGAGCTCACCAGCAACCAGTGACAAGCCCCCAGCGCCGCGTGGAAGATGCTGCGCTTGGTAACTAAGGTAAATATCGGGTAACCAACCCGATATTTACCTTGGTTACCACCGCACGGAGCTACACGTGCAGAGAGCAGGGAGCAGCGCACACTGAGCGCTGGCTCCTTGCTCTGCTAGTTACAGCACACATTGGGTTAATTAACCCGATGTGTGCTGCAGCTAAATGTGCACAGAGCAGGAGCCGGCACTGACAGTGAGAGCGGCGGAGGCTTGTAACAAAGGTAAATATCGGGTAACCAAGGACAGGGCTTCTTGGTTACCCGATGTTTACATTGGTTACCAGCCTCCGCAGAAGCCGGCTCCTGCTGCCTGCACATTTAGTTGTTGCTGTCTCGCTGTCACACACAGCGATCTGTGCTTCACAGCGGGACAGCAACAACTAAAAAATGGCCCAGGACATTCAGCAACAACCAACGACCTCACAGCAGGGGCCAGGTTGTTGCTGGATGTCACACACAGCAACATCGCTAGCAACGTCACAAAAGTTGTTCGTTAGCAGCGATGTTGCTAGCGATGTTGCTTAGTGTGACGGGGCCTTTAGAAGTCTAGTGTTAAAGTTCTTGTTGACTCATGTAATTGCCTTGGGCAGTGAAGGTCAGATACCCAGACAAATCAATTATGCGAACCACCCATTGTATCACTATGTGTATTGCTGGATGCGATGTAACTTGGCTGTCTCTCCATCGTCTCTGCCAGAGACCATTACTACTAGAGATATTTTGTATACGGCTTGAAATCTAGCCAATAAGAGCCCAGTCTTGGCCACCAATTGTGAAGACGCTAATGGTCTGAATGGAGAGCTCAGGGGTATAAGAAGGTTCATTGCCCGGCTAGACTCTTGCTACATGATACTAATCTAGGATCTGCGGATCTGATTGGCAAGCCATAACCGAACCTGGACTATACTACATGAACTTCAGCATCGAATGCAAGGATTCAGCTGAGATATCAAGGACTACCTAAGGAAGGAATTCCGCTTGGGACAATCCCGTCACCTGAACACAGGCTTTGCGGCCCTCAGCCAGCTTCCTAAATCTGGCATTCCATTCGTGGTGGGTGCCCACCGAAAGCGGGGTGCTGCTGGTTTGGAGTAAGTAGCCCTGGAAGCTCTGAGGCACGGACATTCTAATCCCTGGTGGGCCAGCGGAAGGGTGAGAAACTGTTGCCGGTTACATTCTGTGGTTTTGCTGGTTATGTGCCATATGCCGTTAATTGTTTGGGGATCCAATAAAGTCATAATATGGTGATTCCCTCATCCTGAGTTGTCTCACTAGTGTTCCGCCCACGGTTAAGGAGGTTGGGCGTTCAGTTAGGATGAGCCCTGGGCCATGCTGTCTTTGTAAAGGCGGCGGGGTCAGTGGACGAGAGCACCCACTGACCCCCGTGTCTCCACACCCCTCACTTATCACAGGCTTATCACAGTCTGCAGGTGTGATGCTACCCCTCACTCTCTTTATCGCACTTCCTGTTTGCACCTTCACAGATTGTATATGGTCTGTCAAGGAGCAGAGAGTGAGAGCTAGAGAAGAAGGGAAAAGGAAATAGCAGGTCATATACAAGCTGGAAACGCACAATGAGAGTGAGGGATGGATGTCAAACCTGAAAACAGACTAATAAGCATTGGTGAGGAGCCAAGGCTGATGTGCAGGAGGACTCTTGTCATGCCCCCTAATCTGAACTAACATTCCAGAAAGGAAAAGAGCATTTGGTAGCAGCACCAGTGGTGTGGCATGAAATCACAGAAAGGTTAGTTATATCTAAGAATAGGCAGAGGGGTGTGAGACTTCTTAGTTTTAGATAGAAAGTACTGTATATTGTAGAGATGAGAAGATCTATTTGCGCAACCACATTCCTTGTCCTTTAACAGGAGCTATGCAAATTTCCTCAGCTTTCAAGGGCAGCGTTTAATTTGCTGGGCTGGCGAGGCATCACTTGTGCGCTGGTCATCTCTATAGACCGCATGCACTGACCTGGACCATGGTTGCAGGAAGTAATCCTCTTATCTCTAGTAGATTGAAATACATTTGTATGTCTCAGGAATACCCCGTTAAGCCGAACAATGGGAAGGGATTAAAATTAAGATATAATGGTTGACTAATTTTCCTGATGTGTAACAAGGTGGAATTTCTCTGTAAATCATTTTCAACATTCTGAAGATTATTTCTCTCCTGTGTGACTTCTGTGATGTCTAACAAGATTTGATTTCTGGTTAAAACATTTCCCACATTCTGAACATGAAAATGGCTTCTCCCCTGTATGGATTCTCTGATGTCTAGCAAGATCTGATTTCTCTGAAAAGCATTTCACACATTCTGAACATGAAAATGGCTTCTCCCCTGTGTGAATTTTCTGATGTGTAACAAGATTTGATTTCTTAGTAAAACATTTCCAACATTCTGAACATTTATATGGCTTTTCCCCTGTGTGAGTTCTATGATGCCTAACAAGATGTGATTTCTGTGTAAAACATTTCCCACATTCTGAACATGAATATGGCTTCTCAACTTTTTTTTCTTCAGCAAAAATTACATAACAGACTGAATGTTGAGCATTAATCTTTGGTGACTCAGAAGACATAACCTGCTCAAAAGGATCAGATGATAACACTTTTCTGTCAAGGACTGGAGGTAGATCTGGTATAATGGCATGTTCTTCATATGCATCTGGTGGGAAACCATGATCATCTGCTTCAAAATCAGAAAATATCAGATATCCCTCAGAGCTCCTGGTACAATCATCTGCCAGGAATAAAACTTAGTTTGTTATTTTTCAATAAGACTGCCTTGAAATTATAAAATTAATTATATTGCACTTCTCAACATTAAAATTGCAGCAGCAAGGAAAAAAAACCCCACAAAATTATTCAAGTCACAGAATCAATAAATATGTTAATGATATACAAATTATGAAAAAAGCGATCTTGATATATGCAATATGGCGTATGAGGTTCACTCCTTGGCCCTCTTCTTTTCTCCCTCTACACTGCCCCAATTGGAATGACCATCAGCAGATATGGCTTTCAGTACCATCTTTATGCTGATGACACACAGCTATACACATCATCCCCTGAGCTCACCCCAGCTGTACTACAGAACACACGTGACTGCCTGACTGCAGTTTGCAACATCATGTCTGCTCTCTATCTGAAACTTAACCTTTCAAAAACTGAACTTCTTTCTTTCCCTCTGTCTTCAGACCTTCCTACACCTGACATTTCCCTCTCTGTGTGTGGCACAACGATAAGTCCTAGGCAGCAAGCTCGCGATACTTGACACTGATCTCTCCTTCACCTCCCACATACAATCTCTTGCCCACTCCTGCCACTTGCACCTCAAGAACATCTCTAGAATCCGCCCCTTTCTCACAATGGAAACGACAAAAACCCTCACTGTGGCCCTGATCCACTCTCACCTTGACTACTGTAACTCTCTATTAATGGTCTCCCCCTAACTAGACTCTCTCCTCTACAGTCCATCCTTAATGCAGCAGCCAGGGTCACCTATCTGGCTAACCGCTACTCGGATGCCTCTGCTCTGTGCCAGTCATTGTACTGGCTGCCCATATATCATAGGATCACATTCAAATTGCTTGTTCTCACCCACAAAGCTATCCACAGAGTGGCACCCCCCCTACATCTCCACCTTCCTCTCTGTCTATCACCCCACCCGTTCTCTACGCTCTGAAAATGACTTTTGACTAACATCCACACTAATTCGAACCTCCCACTCCCGGATCCAAGACTTCTTCCGAGCTGCACCAACCCTCTGGAACGCTCTACCCAAAGAAGTTAGGACAAATCACAACTTACTCAGTTTCAGACGCACGCTAAAAACGCATCTTTTTAAGGCGGCCTATCACACTCCCTAATCAGATTCAATTCACATAGTCCCTCGACAACTTCACACAACATAACTCCACGTCAAACTCCATGGCACCCAAATGCATCTCAAGGATCTGGCCAACTGGTCCAGGAAACCATTATCTAGCCCCAATTTCCTTGAGATGGCTGGATTTTCATTGTAAATAAGCACTTGTACCTTGCCCCCCCCATATCTCATTGTAGATTGTAAGCTCTCACAAGCAGGGTTGTCTTTTTTTTCTCTCTAAATATTGTATTTTCTATAACTGTTACTTGTTTGTATATGATCCTCCTGAATTGTAAAGTGCTGCGGGATATGTTGGCGCTATAGAAATAGAGATTATTATTATTATTATTAACTACACACATTTACACAGCTTGACAACTATCTATGAGGTTATCAGTGGTTGTATGGTTCTGTCATGCCACATGCACTTGGGCAAATTATCAAGATCTTCTACTGGCAGCTCCCTTTGCAATTAGTGACCAAGAATATCCCAGATGTGATCAATGGGAGACAAATCTGGAGACGCTATGGGCCATGGTAGCACTTTTAGGCTATGCGGGCTGCTCGCAGTAGCAGCACCAACATATGGCCTGGCGTTGTCGTTTTGAAAACCAGCTCGCAGGACACTTTGGTGCATTTTGCATCTCAGAACATTCTACAGGCAAGCATTATGAAATAAACACTTATATAAAGGAAAAGGGGAAATGCAAAAACCTATAACTTAAGGAAAGCTGATTTCAATAAATTAAGTGAATAGCTCAATCGTGTAGACTGGGATATGTCTTGGTAACTGGGTATACTGAATATAAATGGTGCAAGTTTAAGGATATACTACTAGAGTCCTATAAAAAACGTATCCCCTCTGGTAATAAAATGTCCAGGAATAAAAAGAAACCACTATGGATAAATAACACAGTACAAAGTATATACAAAGTAGACAAAAACAAAGGGCATTCAAAAGCTTAAAAGGCTTAGAATACAGAAATAGCATTCCAAGAGTATAAATATCTCAATAGGAAATGTAAAAAAGAAATCAAGCTTGCAAAATTAGCTACTGAAACACAAATTTCCAACGACATTAAAATAAATCTCCAAAAACGTAATAAATACATCAATGCCAAAAAAAAACAAAAGATGGTATCAGCCACTTAAAAGATAATAACAGAATAATTATAGAGGACAAATAAAAGGTTGAGATATTAAATAGGCACTTTTCACTCATGTTCACTAAGGAATTGACTGTTCCAGGGAGCATTCAACAAGGCAAAAATCGAAGTGCGCCACTTGATATAACTAATTTATCACAAGAAGAAGTACACTTGCATCTGAGTGAAATAAACATTGATAAATCCCCTAGGCCAGATGGCATTTATCCACGGATATTGAGGGAATTTAGCTCAGTAATTGACAGACCGCAGTATCTCATTTTCTTGGACTCCCTTGTAACAGGGTTGGTACCTCAGGATTGGAGAATAGCTGACGTGGTACCGATATTTAAAGGGCGCTTTACACGCTGTAATATCGGTAACGATATATCGTCGGGGTCACGTCATTAGTGACGCACATCCGGCGCCGTTACCGACATCGCAGCGTGTGACACCAAGGAGCGACGATCAACGAGCACAAAAACGTGAAAAATCGTTGCTCATTGACACGTCGCTCCTTTCCTTAATATCGTTGCTGCTGCAGGTACGATGTTGTTTGTCGTTCCTGTGGCAGCACACATCGCTATGTGTGACGCCGCAGGAACGACGAACATCTCCTTACCTCCGTCCACCGGCAATGAGGAAGGAAGGAGGTAGGCGGCATGTTCCGGCCGCTCATCTCTGCCCCTCCTCTGATATTGGTGGGCCGCTTAGTGACACCGCAGTGATGTCGCTATGACGCCGAACGCACCTCCCCCTTGAAGGAGGGATTGTTCAGCGGTCACAGCGACGTTGCTGACCAGGTATGTGCGTGTGACGCTACGGCAGCGATCATCACAATCGCAATCGCTAGCGATGTCGCAACGTGTAAAGCACCCTTAAGAAAGGTAAGAGGGTGGATCCAAGGTAACTACCGTCTAGTAAGTCTGACATGAGTGGTGTGCAAGGTTTTTGAGGGCATTTTAAGAGATGACATACAGCGATATATTAGAGAGAATTATATAATAACTGATAACCAGCATGAATGCATGAAAGATAAGTTGTGTCTAACCAACATCTTAGGGTTCTTTGAGGAGGTAAGTGAAAATCCTCCTGTTGGTAATGAGGCTGGTGTGATTTATCTGGACTTTGCAAAACATTCGATACCAGGGACTAGGGAAAACTATATGCAGATGGGTAAGGTATTGGCTAAAAGATAGGAAACAAAGAGTCGTAAATGGTATATTCTAGGACCGATTATTTTTAACCTTTTTATTAATGACCTTGTGGATGGTGGATGTGGATGGACCAGTGTAAAGTGTCAGTCTTTGCTCATGACACCAAACTATGTAGGATATCAAAAACGAGCCTTGATAGTACAATATTACAAAACAATCTTGATAAGATGTCTGATTGAGCAAACATTTGGCAAATGAGATTTACTGTTGATAAATGTAGAGTAATACACCTAGGACGGAGTAGTTCTATTGCTGCATATACATTAAATGGAAGTAAACCCAGGACTACACAACAGAAGAGCTTCGATATTCTAGTTAAAAGTAAGCTGAGCAGCAGTACTTAACATGAAGCTGCAGCTGCAAAAGCAAACAAGTTTTTAGAGTGTTTAAACAGAGATAATTACAATGAAGAAATCTGTCTCTTTCCATGTCTCTCTTTCTTTCCCTATTTGTCTCTCTCTCTTTCCCTGTCTCTTTGTCTGTGCCTGTCTCTTTGTCTGTCTGTCTCTGCCTGTCTGTATCCTTCTCTGTCTGTCTCTTTCCCTGTCTGTCTCAATCTCTCTCTTTCTCTGTCTGTCTCTTTCTCTTTCTGTCTCTTTCCCTGTCTGTCTCTTTCCCTGTCTGTCTCTTTCCCTGTCTGTCTCTTTTCCCGTTTGTCTCTTGGTCTGTCTCGTCTCTTTGTCTGTCCCTTTCAGTGGCTGCAGTGTGACACACCAACATTCCATTCAAGGATGTGGCTGCGCATTGTGATACACCAATATTCTTCTGACGTTCTGGCTGCAGAACGGGGCTAATCCTGGTTGTCAATTCAGTATTAATGGCGAACATTAAAATGCTTAAATGCTCATCACTCGATTTGAGCTGGTCAGACAATCTGATGAGCAAGACGCAATTAACGAGCATTTTGGAAAGTCAATGTTTGACTTATTCGGGTCTCTGTCCACATACATCCAGCTATAAACAGAGTAATTTCCGGTGGGAGAGAGGGCAAGGTTGTTTTTTTGTCACACTTCATCCGAGAACGTTGTTTTATCTCCCAGTAAAGACATTCAAAGCCTGCAAATGGCTCTCACTGGTGTGCCTGCACACAACATATCACAAAATATCCGAGCACCCCACAGCTCCGAAAATACCCAAGCACCACGATGCTTGATTGAGTAAAAAGCAGTGCCGAAGATCGCTCATCACTAATACTCTGTGGAATCTGAAAAGAATAGTGCATAGTGACTCTCTTTTCGACTCTGATCAGAAGTGACGCGTGGACAACATATAATATATTATACCTGAAGGAGGCTTGCCAGCCGAAACGCATTGTTTGTACATTATGTGGACATGAATAAATATTTTTTAAAAAGGATCAACCTGCTCTGGCCTCCTATGGAAGCGCAATCACACACAGCCTGGATTTTTTTATGGTTCTGATTTGTGATGCTGATCAAAGAAATTTTAGGTGTTTTATATTGTGGATTCAGAATACTATGGTTTAGACTACGTTAACTTTAGAGAACATTGAAGAGATTGTCCATAACAGTTTTGGCAAAAATTATTATCTAGAATGTTTTTAAATAAGGGAACACAAACTTTAAGGAATTTTTGAAGCAAAAACTGAGAGCAAATGCTTCAAATCCTTTTAAAAAAGATAGAGTTTGTGCTCAGCTTCTGCTCCAAAAACTCAGCCAGAACACACATACCCTCAAGGTATGTTAATACGATGTCTTTTTGAGGCGAATGTGCACTCTGCTAGGATCCCACCTGAACAAGGTTCAGAGGAGATCTCATTTATATGTATAAATACATGTGTGGTCAATATAAAGGACTGGCACATGACTTATTTCTTCCAAAGACAGTACTAAGGACCAGGGGGCACTCACTGCGAGTGGAAGAAAAGCGATTCTGACACCTAAATAGGAAAGGGTTCTTTACAGTTACAGCGGTCAGACTGTGGAATACACTACCACAAGAGGCAGTAATGGCAGATACTATAACAGCTTTTAAAAAAGGGCTGGATGATTTCCTCAGTATACACAACATTGTTGGTTATAAATGACTTAGTGACTAAATGTAGAACTGGTGGAGGAAGGTTGAACTAGATGGACCTAGGTCTTTTTTCAACCTAAGTAACTATGTAACTATGTAACTATGTAACAAATGCCACAAGCCAGCTAAAACATTGCTGTGGACATGTTCAATATTTTGTGACTTTGTTTTACAGCTACAAGGTATGGACACTGTGAAATTGTTAAAAGAATTAGCATGTTCATTCTTGAAGCAGCTTTTGCTAGGAAGCCATACTTGACAATAGTGAAAAGAAGAAATTATACGTACCTTACTGGCCCCTCTTCCCCACCACACACTTTTTTTTTTACCATGCTACCCCAGTACCATGTTGATCTCTGTACTTATTCGTCTTGCCAGATAAGCATGTGACCACTGCAGCAATCACTAAAAACAGTTGTGACCAGCGTATTTCTGGGGTGGCCAGAAAATGTTTGCAGTGATCACATAATTATTACATCCAAAACAATTGTGTTGAGATCAACCCTGAAATTTTTTGTCGGTGTAAAAAAAAAAAAAAAGAGCAACATTGTTGGTTATAAATTACTTTGTGACCAAATGTAGAACTGGTGGAGGAAGGTTGAACTAGATGGACCTAGGTCTTTTTTCAACTTTAGTAACTATGTAACTATGTCTATTTTGGCCCACTGAAACTTTGTCGTAACCACTCTTTAAACATAGAGGAAAAGCGCAAAAAAGGTTTGTCATCCTTACATGGATAATAAATCAGATTTTTGTTCAAAGTCTACGAAAGAAAATTAACCCAGACAGTGAAGAATTTTGTGGTTCCTACTCACCTGTGCGGTTATCTATAGGTATCTCCTCTTTACACCGCTCATCACCCCTCACATATGTCTCTGTAGTATTAATATGGGTCAGATCTTCACCCTGAAAGAAAAACTGTAAAAAAAAAAAAAATCACATACAGATGGAGACTAAGGGGTACTTTGCACGTTGCGACATCGCAGGTGCGATGTCGGTGGGGTCAAATCGAAAGTGACGCACATCCGGCGTCGCTGTCGACATCGCAGTATGTGAATCCTTTTACATACGATTAACGAGCGCAAAAGCGTCATTGTCATATCGTATGATCGGTGCAGGGTCCGACATTTCCATAATTTTGCAGCAGCGACGGTACAATAGATATGTTAAATACTTGAACAAAATGCACATCTCCATTTTTATGCTCTCTTCACATAGAATTGCCACTCCATGATAGCATTAGAAAATCAGACAGAACCGGAGTGTTTATAGGCAAAATACAAAAGTTTTTATTAAAGTTAATTTACATCACATTTAAAAGATGAAACATACAGTTAAAAGTTAGTGCTGAAAAAAAGGGGGAAAGAACACCCATGAAAAGTGAGACTACAGGGCAAGCTCATATATCTATCAAAGGTATAGGGTTTTTTTTGGCCATACCTGCTCAAGTAGTGAGCTAAACATAAAGGAAAATATCCAGAGCCTTATGCCAAACACTTACCCATTATGATTGAGCTTTGCACCTGCGTCTCACAGTTCAGAAGGACCCAACCGACGTACGTTTCGCATAGTACATTTACAGCTTCCTCAGGGCGGGTTCACGATCTCAAATCCCAAACCGGAACTTATATATACATAAAAACATGTTCCCATTGGTTGTCCCACATGTCCGTCAAGAAGGATCGCAATATCGGCGCATGCGCCTCACGGACGAGACGTCCACTTCCGCCCAGCCCGGCAATACATAGAGGGGAGGTACCCGGAAATCCAGGTTACCATGGACGCCTGTACGTCACTACCCTCATCATAGATGCGCCGGGCAGGGCGGAGGGACGAATCGTACCCATGACGCGCACGCGTACCACGATCCCTCAGAGCATGAAAGGAAGAACTGCAGACCGATACGTATATACCGTTAACTCTGCATATACCAGTAAAGAATTAACAGGAACATGTCTCGTAACCATAGCATGGAGAGATGAAGGCATCAGATTCATATAGAGTATACACATATGTTAAACACAAAGGTAAAAGAGAGATTTGTTATAGGAAAGAATACACCGATTTCTGATTCTCTTCAATTGATGGTAGTCAGGTGTTACTTTCATATTTTCTTCCATATTTTATATCACTCTTATTCTTCCCTTTGTTCTCATATTATTATCTCCTCCTTTCATACTCAATACCATTCCATGTCTTAAGCCACACTATAGATCCTATAGGTCAGAATTGAGAAAGAATGGTTTTAGAAAACAAATAGCACAAGAATTAAAAAGGACAAACATTTAAAAATACAATTAAAAAAGATATCCTCTTAACACGGGAAAAGGTCTTATAACATAAATCATAGGAATTCAGAAAAGGAGGATTTTATTAACCTCCTATTTTCATAAAAATGGTGCAAAATTGACTGCTTCATTCAGTCCAATGGGGGCAATGGTATCTAACAGAATGATCCATCGCATTTCTTTCTGCGCCAACAATTTTTTAACATTCCCCCCTCTTATTCCTAAATGGATCACATCTATCCCTCTTGCCATAAATGTCTTCGGATCACATGAGTGAAATTGCCTAAAGTGGCGAGGGATAGTTTTCAGTGTTGTAATATCGGTTGCTGTCTTTGCCGCCACAATGTCCCTCACATGCTCTCTAATCCTTATTCTCAGTTCTCTCGATGTTAAACCAATGTAGATCTTATCACAGCCACAAGTGGCGTAGTATATTACATTGGTGGTATCACATGAGATATGTTCCCTAATGGAATAAGTTTTTGTACCATCACTGGTCACAAACTCTGAGCAGCGAGAGACATTGGGGCAGGAAAGACAGCGACCACACGGGAAACAGCCATGAACCGGACCAGGTAATCCAAAAATATATTCTTTTTGTGGGGCAACATAATGGCTTTTCACCAAAATATCTCTCAAGTTTCTACAACGCCTGGCAGTCATCATAGGCACATCTGGCAAGAATGATTTAATAGAGGGATCCGATTGGAGGACATGCCAATATTTTTTAAAAATTTGTTTCATGTCACTCCACTTCTCATTAAATGTTGAAATGAATCTGATGTTTTGAGATTCATTCTGCACTGCCCTTTTAGTTCGTCCACCTCCCTCACGCAATAACTCATCACGGGGAGCTATGTTTGCTCGTTGGTATGCCCTCTTAACACAGCGATCACTATAGCCCCTTGCCTTAAATCTCATCCTTAGATCATTTGCTTGATCATGAAAAGAATCTTCCCGGGAACAGATCCGCTTGATCCTAAGGTACTGTCCAACCGGGATAGCCGAAATAGTTGAGTTGGTATGTGCTGAGGTGGCATGGAGCAATGAGTTCACAGACGTCGGCTTCCTGAAAACATCCGTCTGTAGAGCCATCGCCCCATCCACAGAAATTCTAATATCTAGAAAATCAATTTCACTTGCACTATGGCAAAAAGTCAATTTGATGTTATATATGTTGTCATTAAGCTGGTCCCCGAACCTCTCAAGCTCAGATGGTGTACCATGCCATATTATGAAGAGGTCATCAATGTATCTGACCCACAGCTGTGTCAAGGGGGCGGCCCATGCGCCCCCGCCTTCGAACAAGCCTCTCTCCCAGTACCCAAGAAAGAGGCCCGCGTACGAAGGCGCACAGGCCGCGCCCATGGCGGTCCCCCGCCTCTGTAGATAATATCTGTCTTTAAAGACAAACAGGTTGTGGGTCAGCACATATTCAAGAAGCTCGAGGACCAACTCGCAGACACGACTATCCCAGTTGCTGACACTCAAAAAGAATCGGACTGCCCTCAAACCATCATCATGCCGAATACACGTATATAGTGATTCGACATCAGCCACCACCAAAAGGGTCTCAGAGTCCACATGGATCCCGTCAATTCTCTTCAATACCTCAGTCGTGTCACGTACATAGGACGGAAGGGTCTCGACTAATGGTCTCAAATAGTATTCGATAAACTGGCAGATTGGACTGCACAGCCCCTCCATCCCTGACACGATAGGTCTTCCAGGTGGATTGACGGGATCCTTGTGGACCTTAGGCAGTAGATACAATGTTGGAATCTTGGGGTATCTAACAACCAGTCCATCAAAGACCCTCTTGGTTATGACCCCTTGTTCATAAGCATCATTAAGGATGAGATATAATTCAGCCGAGAATGAGACCAGCGGGGAGGAGTCCAGTTTCGTATATGTAACTTTATCCCGTAACTGCCTGTGGGCCTCCCTCTCATACATTTCAATCGGCCATATCACAACATTCCCGCCCTTATCGGCGGCCTTAAAGACCACGTCCTTCATATTTTGTAATTCGACAAGAGCCTTTCTTTGGACCACCGTAAGATTGTCATGTGCCCGGCGTGTGGAAATCCCACGCAGCTCGTCAGTGACAAGCTTAGTGAACACCTCCACCGCCGGGCACAGAGATAAGGGGGGGAAAGTCGTGGATTTAGGCATTATCTTAGAAGGAAACCCACCTGGCAGATCGGTAGATTGTTCATCTAATAGATCTTCAAGATCCTGGAGTGCTCGCCGCTCCGTCTCATCCTCGGCCGAAGAGGCAGAGGTTCTGGTATGTAGCTTCTTAAGAATGAGCTTGCGTGAAAAGAGGTGGACATCTTTTAATGCTGAAAAAAAGTTAAATGCATTACTAGGAGAGAATGTTAAGCCCTTGTTCAAAACCTGAATCTGGGCGGTGGACAAATGATGTTTAGAAAGATTGATTACCTGCAGCTCCCCACCAGTTTTATTCTTGGTTTGAGCCTGGTTCTTATTTTTAGATGGCCGCAATCGATTATTCCAATTAATTCTCCCTGTTTCATGATTACCCCTCATGGGCATGGATCCATTTCCACCAGTTGCAGTTTCCTCCCCTGAAGTACACGAAGTCATTGATCCGGATCTGGATCGATTGAATCCAGGTCTATAATAGGGGTGTGATCTCTCCTTCTTATTACGCCATCTATACATTTTATTACTCTGTTTATCTTCCAGATCTCTCTGTAATTTTTGGATCTTCCTCCCCTGTATTTCTTTACCCCAGATATCAACCTCAGTATCAAGATCCTCATTGCACTTTTTCAAAGCAGCTGGTGTCAAGTTTTTTTCCATATTGTTATAGAGTTCAATAATTTCCACCTCTAGGGTTTTAAGGGATTCCTTATCAAGATCTATCAGAAGCTCAAGAAATTGTCTCGAGCAGGTAGTGGCGGCATTCTCCCATCTATTTTTAAATACTTCATTGTCCACCACAAAGGAAGGGAATACCTGGACTCTAAGTCCTCGGGGGATTAGCCCCATTTCCACATAGCGCTGAAGAAAAGTACAATTCCACCATGTCCTCGTCTTTTTTCTCAACAATTCCTTCATTTTGTTAAAATATTCCTTGGCCCCCGTGCCAGAAGTGTCTAAAACCAAAGTGGAATCCCCCTTCAGCATATCATTAATTTGACATAGCCACGCCTCCTCGCGGGCTTTGAAATTCATGGTATTATGAGAATGTGCTGTGAATAACACAGAAAACAACAGATATGTTAAATACTTGAACAAAATGCACATCTCCATTTTTATGCTCTCTTCACATAGAATTGCCACTCCATGATAGCATTAGAAAATCAGACAGAACCGGAGTGTTTATAGGCAAAATACAAAAGTTTTTATTAAAGTTAATTTACATCACATTTAAAAGATGAAACATACAGTTAAAAGTTAGTGCTGAAAAAAAGGGGGAAAGAACACCCATGAAAAGTGAGACTACAGGGCAAGCTCATATATCTATCAAAGGTATAGGGTTTTTTTTGGCCATACCTGCTCAAGTAGTGAGCTAAACATAAAGGAAAATATCCAGAGCCTTATGCCAAACACTTACCCATTATGATTGAGCTTTGCACCTGCGTCTCACAGTTCAGAAGGACCCAACCGACGTACGTTTCGCATAGTACATTTACAGCTTCCTCAGGGCGGGTTCACGATCTCAAATCCCAAACCGGAACTTATATATACATAAAAACATGT